>NC_062975.1:2636836-3836836 GCF_023078275.1 Leguminivora glycinivorella
CGACGGGGTGTAATAAGTTTGACGTGTCTGTCTGTCTGTATCTCTGTCGGTCTGTCTGTTTGTCTGTCTGTGTGTGTGTCTGTGGCATCGTAGCTCCCGAACGGATGAACCGATTCAGATTTAGTTTTTTTTTGTCTGAAAGCTGAGTTAGTCGGGAGTGTTCTTAGCCATGTTTCATGAAAATCAGACTACTATGTAGCGGTCGGGGGTTTTTTTAAAAATTTAAATTTTTTGGATAGGTTATTATTTACTCACTAAACTGAATTGCGTCCCGGCAATATTTCATCGCTCACGACATTCCGGGTCAAAGCGGCTAAAATGGGAAAAAATGGTTCATTCAATTTACATACTCCGCTTTAAATCAGAGTCCGAATCGGGGGAATTTACATATTCATGGTGGCATTTCTGAGAGTTACAGAGTGGGAGATACTGTGCCTTATCGACGGCAACGGAACTTGGCGTGTTTAGACAAACTGCATTTTATGAGAACTATTCTCTCATCATCATCAGATTGACGACCGGTCTGGCGTAGTTGGTAATGACCCTACCTGCTAAGCCGCGGTCTCGGGTTCGAATCCCGATAAGGGCATTTATTTGTGTGATAAGCACAGATATTTGTTCCTGAGACATGGATGTTTTCTATGTATATAAGTATGTATTTATCTATGTAAATAAGTATGTATATCATCGTCCAGCACCCATAGTACAAGCTTTGCTTAGTTTGGAGCAAGGTTGATCTGTGTAAGGTGCTAAGGTGTCCCCAATATTTATTTATTATTATTTATCTACGATACGAGGTTGTAATTTTTATATGTGCCCCAACTCCGCATGTTCGGGGTTATATTTGGAAGTTCTCATAGCATGTTGGAAATAAGTCACAATAAAGAGCGTGCACCCATCTTAAAGGCAACGCACCTCCAACACTTCTGGTGTTTCGGGTGTCCATGGTCGGCAGTGATCGCTTACCATCAGGCGACCTGTCTGCTGGTTTGCCTCCTATCTCATAAAAAATATGAGAAAATAAAGTGTAGGTACTTTCTATCCTAGAAAACATGTTTTTTTTAATGTTTTATTAGTGTCGTGGTCATATCCTCGTAGTAGGTATCCTATGGACGACAGACGTTATTAACGGGCATGATTCTTATGTTGTTATCAAACGCGTTCTAATTATAGAGTAAAATATTGTTACTTAATAATGTCATGCCTAATGTAATATAGATAGCTACATTAGATTACATAAAGCTGTAGAATTAGCTGTAAAAGATACTAGTATCACCACATCACCAGTGATCAACAAATTTAATACTTTTTGATATTATTGTGCATAAACTGACAAACATATCAGATAGCAAAATATTTCAATTGATTGTGATTGTTAGATGACAGCGTAGATATTTATCACCAGTATTTAGCACAAGGTCTTAGATGCCTAACGGGGTATCTAGAGCACTCTAAATTAACACATTTCATTTAGAAATTAAGCGCATCATGCTTAGTGTGTTATGATAGTATAGGAGCAGACGAGCGTTTTCAAAATATTAAAAAGCTAAGGACTTGTTTCATGAATTTTATCTGAAGCAAAAGCTTTTTTATTTGTGGAAATAATGATAAATAAATTATGGGAGTTGAAAAAACCAACAACTTTTGCTTATTTTGACTCAGAATTACTAGCTATTGATTAAAATAAAATAATAATCTTTAACTGGACAAAAATGGTATATGTTTTGTGACAGTCTGTAAAAAATGTAATGGTATAATTTGTTAAAAACATCACAAAAACTGTAAATTATTTTTGGACATTTGTATACCAATCCTGAACCTTAGTAGCATTGACATTTCAGTTTTTGAAAACAGTAATTGTACGGTGAGGTGGTAGTTTCTTTTTATTAGGTACCTATGCATAAATCTATAACACGTGACTGTGTAAAAGGCGGCATGGAACAGCACACCTAACAACCTAATTCAGCAGAGTTAAAAAACGTAGCGTTCCGGCGGCGTTCCGCCCGCCCGTCTATCCCGCTCGGCAGTGGCCTACATTTCACGTTTTCCTGGAAACGCTCACATCGCACGTCCCGAATTCTCCCAGTTCCCGGCCGCAAGTCATTAGTACCTGTCACGGTCCAAATACGCAACGCTTCGCGGACTTTTCTTATTTTTGTACTAGAAATTAGCGAGCAGGATTTGTAAACAAAACCTATATTTATTACTATAGTTTATAAGTAATTTATTAACAACATTGTCGACCAAAAATGACGGAGGGAATTACTGGAGGGAAACACAACATAACGTAACTAACGTTATGTAACGAAAAATATATACGCCATCTCAAGTATTTATTTACTGATATTATCTACATTATCATTCTTGTTTAAAAACGTGACCCCTTTCAGATTATGAAAAATGTAAATTTGACACAGTTAGGGCCAGTTGCATGAACCACATTTGACTGACACATCATCGTAACGCAGCAGACGTCTATGGAACTTCCCATACAATAAAATTTAACGAACGCTTTAACGCTTTGATGCAACCGGCCCATAGACTTAAAAACCAATGGCGAACATGTCGATATAAAATAATGTAATTTTAATAAAAAAGAAAGCCATTTCTGATCAGTACCCATAGAATTTATAAAATATACTCAAACAAAGATATAAATATTGAAATTTTGCTCACTTACCTTTATCACGAAAAATAATACGAAGATACAATAAATACATACTTAAATAGTACACAAAGTCATATTCTAAACACACCTGCAAAAAATCAACCGATTCTTTACTCAGTGTATACAAAACTAAGACAAATAAATAATCTCATGAAACAACCGTTTGAAACATAAAACAATATCTCACTGAACTTCTAATACGTAGCTATGAATTAAATCCATACAGCCTCCAAATATTTTGAACTTATGAAAGGTAACGTAACAAAACCAACTTTTACCAATGCTGTCTAGGCTTAAAACCGAATGACAATGTCGATAAATTAGTTGACAAAATTTTAGTGCAAATGAAACGGTCACGATACAAGCAACTTCTCAGTTAAATTGGTACGTAGTTGTTAATAGAATTTCGGACTTGAAGCAAAATTTATTGTCAAGCAAATACAGTTCGGAAAATTTATTTAAACTCGCATGATACGTCATTTTTTTATACCACGCCGGTGGCAAACATGTATGCGGCCCGCCTGATGGAAAGCGATCACTGTAACCTATGGACGCCTACAACTCAAGGGGATTTATTAGAAAGGCATTAGAAACTTGTACACTCCTTTTGTTGGCAATGTCAAAAGTGACTGTCCCTAGTGTCCAACAAAATCTTAATATCTTTAGGGCCCATTTAGACGGTACGAGAACTCGTATATTTATTACATTTCGGTATTTGATGGCTGTGAAAAATTTAAAGTAACCTCAACAGTCCGCAGTGTAACTATAATCGCACGCGAGTTCGCACGCCGTGTAAATCAGGCCTTAAACGAGCAATTATTGTATATTTATTTATTTATACGAGTGTACACTGGCTATCTCGGAAACAGCTAACGATTTCGCTCAAATTTATTATGTGATGGTTTTCGAGGGTGAAAAAACCGGCCAAGAGCGTGTCGGGCCACGCTCAGTGTAGGGTTCCGTAGTTTTCCGTATTTTTCTCAAAAACTACTGAACCTATCAAGTTCAAAATAATTTTCCTAGAAAGTTTTTGTAAGGATCTACTATTGTGATTTTTTTCATATTTTTTGAACATAGGGTTCAAAAGTTAGAGGGGGGGGACGCACTTTTTTTTCCTTTAGAAGCGATTATTTCCGAAAATATTAATATTATCAAAAAATAATCTTAGTAAACCCTTCTTCATTTTTAAATACCCATCCAACAATATATCACACGTTGGGGTTGGAATGAAAAAAAATATCCGCCCCCACTTTACATGTAGGGGGGGTACCCTAATAAAACATTTTTTTCCATTTTTTATTTTTGCACTTTGTTGGCGTGATTGATATACATATTGGTACCAAAATTTCAGATTTCTAGTGCTTACGGTTACTGAGATTATCCGCGGACGGACGGACGGACGGACGGACGGACGGACGGACGGACGGACGGACGGACGGACGGACGGACGGACGGACGGACGGACGGACGGACAGACAGACATGGCGAAACTATAAGGGTTCCTAGTTGACTACGGAACCCTAAAAATCTACCTTGTAGTCTGTGTATCTTAGTCTTAGGAGCCGGGAAACAAATTTTCCATTTTTCATGCGTTTTTCTTCCGCATTATTAAACGTAAAATAGATATATCATTGTGTGGTATATCATCCAAAACACGATATGATAAAATTGAACTCCGAGTGAGGTACTTAATAATAACGAAGGATTTATTATTTTGTATTGCAGATTTATTGGTTGGGTTGATTTTTAATAAACACACGGTATAGAGGGTATGTGGAAGATTCTCAGAGCCTGTAACTATAATTAGAATAATACAGCCCTAGAGAAACACAGAGATATAGATTACATACGATATCATTGTAACACTTCTCGGTATTGGCGTCTACAGCCCCTAATGACAACGTTCGTATGTTCAGGGCCTTTAGCCAAAAGTAAAATCGTTGACTTTCCGTAGCGGATTTTATATGAAATTCTGTCGCACAAATACAGCAGGGCTAGCACATGATTGGCGCGAGATTATGTCAGCCGCGACATAGACTACCCGTCCTTGTCATTTAACACATGTGATATGTCGCGGCGGGATCTAATCATGTACTAGCCCTGCAGAAGAGCTTTTTAGGGTTCCGTAGTCAACTAGGAACCCTTATAGTTTCGCCATGTCTGTCCGTCCGTCCGTCCGTCCGCGGATAATCTCAGTAACCGTTAGCACTAGAAAGCTGAAATTTGGTACCAATATGTATATTATCAATCACACCAACGAAGTGCAAAAATAAAAAATGGAAAAAAATGTTTTATTAGGGTACCCCCCCTACATGTAAAGTGGGGGCTGATATTTTTTTTCATTCCAACCCCAACGTGTAATATATTATTGGATAGGTATTTAAAAATGAATAAGGGTTTACTAAGATCGTTTTTTGATAATATTAATATTTTCGGAAATAATCGCTCCTAAAGGAAAAAAAAGTGCGTCCCCCCCCTCTAACTTTTGAACCATAATTATGTTTAAAAAATATGAAAAAAATCACAAAAGTAGAACTTTATAAAGACTTTCTAGGAAAATTATTTTGAACTTGATAGGTTCAGTAGTTTTTGAGAAAAATACGGAAAACTACCGGCCGGTTTTTTTTCATTTATTTAAAGGACCAACTGAAGAGCTACGACTGGTTCTGCCCTCATTACGGCTAATCCGTTGAAATTTTATAGTGTCCAAGTAGTTCCAACGGCCGCCGCTAGCATTAATGTTGGACATGCCCATAATATGACGTGTACTTGTGACAATCAGCGTCACTCTGTCACGCATGTTGACGATAACTAAGATACGCTACGAATCGTCATAGATTGTACCCTTGGCTACGGGCCTGGTACAGGAAAGTAAAGACGTGGGTGTGTCAATTACCTACTGTCCAAATAAAGCTGGACATTCACAGGAAAACCACAGGCGAGTGTGATTTGCCTACGTAGAGGTTTTAACAATCACATGACGAACATGAGATTTTCCCATGGGAAGTTATTTTTTCAGGAAAACTGAAGAAAAGCTCGGGGAATGGCGAAAAAGGCCATGTACCATTTGATTCCTGACAGTTTATTTTAACAGAAATGTGTTCATGAAATTACATATTCATGCACATAAGTGAGTGTGCACGGGAAAACGTCCCACTTTGTCGATTGCTACAAAGCCGCTTTGTCAGTTTATTCATATAAAGATACAAGTAAATCTAGTCTTAATGGTAACCGACAAAGTGGGACGTTTTACTAAACTAATAAAAGGTAGAAAGGAAGAAAGAAGAAGATTGTTTGGAAGGCACAAACATTCTGTGAGTTGCGATTAAGAATATAATTTAGAAAATAGACCAAAACGCTGAAATTCACTACAGAAATCTTGTTTTGTTTTCGAGTAACAGCTACTTTTGATGGTTTTGCTATAACTACCCGAACTACGTTTATAAAATTCAATTGAAAAGAAGACTGACTTGTTAGAACACAAAGAAGCGACTGAATCCATACTAATATTATAAATGGGAAAGTGTGTGTGTCTGTTTGTTTGTCCGTCTTTCACGGCAAAACGGCGATGAATTGACGTGATTTTTTAAGTGGAGATGGTTGAAGGGATGGACAGTGATATAAGCTACTTTTTATCTCTTTCCAACGCGAGCGAAGCCGCGGGAAAAAGCTAGTATATTATAATTTAATTGAAAGCTCTACAAAGATATCAATCGTGCGAAACTAATTTACGACCGCACTGAGTAGGTACGATAACAATATGCAACGATTGTGTGAGATATGAACCAGTTCGTAGTACAGTGTGAGCTAAAGCTCCCGTCAAAACATCCGCTGATTACCAATAACAGCCCTGTCAAAGATTAGCTAGATATCGAAATTGTCTAAATAAACACAAAGCAATTTAAAGCTTTTCTCTTTCCGATATAAATGGAATTGTGATATCAATTTAACGTGCATTTAAGACGCAACAGGACGGGTCAGTTTTCCATACAAACGCTCTCGAGCTCTCGACTATTTCCTCCCTCGTTTTTGAAGCTACAGCAATGATTTTTTCAACACAGACCGTTTTAATTTTTTTGATATTTTTAGATTGAAAGACGCTAGAGTCCATTATGGCGCAAAAAAAGGTGTGATATTCAAAATTGGTAACAATTAGCCAATAAAACTACGGGAAGACGCTAGAGTCCATTTAAAATTCCCAAAAATGTGTTATATTCAAAATTGGTAACAATTAGCCAGTAAAACTACAGACTATTTCGTTACACATAGATTATTTCATTGTTATTCAGATTTTCATCGTTCCGATTGATTAAGTTTTGGAGGAGGTAACAGTCAAGAGCGGCACCTCGATTTTAAAGATTCTCAATACCTTATAACTGAGTTGTCCTTTAATGGACATTTTTTTTCTATATATCTAGTTACAACAAGAGTTAACTAAAATTCCCAAATTGGGGGCTCCTTTCCATTTTAGAATTTTCGTTCCTGTTGCCTCTTAACAAGTTTGATATCTATCGACAGTATCTATATTCGGATCATTGAACGTAAATATCGTAATCTCATTCTGATTCGCAGTAGCAAATTGTCAAATTCAAGGAAAATCTGTACGTGCACATTTCCAATAAGTACTTTTCCTGTTGACCTGAATTTAATACGTAGGTGCTATATTAAGTACTACGCGGAGATATGATAAAATTGGCACGTTGTAAAAGTATTACAATATGGGTATGAGATAATTTCGGGATAAGATACATTATCGGTTTTCTAGGTTTAATAATGAGGTTGGTATTATTACGCCGTTTCCCTATCACTTGACAGCTTTGAGATGCATTCTTTTACAGGTGAAATGCTGTCAAATGGATTTTTTAGTTGGATTCGTTTTTAACCCCCGACGACGGGGTTTTATAAGTTTGACGTGTCTGTCTGTTTGTCTATCTGTCTGCCTGTCTGTTTGTCTGTCTGTCTGTATGTGTGTCTGTCTGTGGCATCGTAGCTCCCGAATGGATGAACCGATTTAAATTTAGTTTTTTTTGTTTGAAAGCTGAGTTAATCGCAAGTGTTCTTAGCCCTATGGCTATACCTATGTATTTTATGAAAATCGGTCCACTATTTATGTCGCGGGTTTTTTCAAAATTTTAATGTAAAAACAGCTACTATGTCTACCTCACACTGACACGAAATATTCGCTAACGTCTGCCTATAATGAGATGCAAAGAAAGTGCACGCTAGATAATTAAGTCAGCGCCAGGTCAGTGTCACACTCTTAGTAAAGCTTCTTGTTTCTTTCTAATAGAAATACATATTCATACCTATCACATTTTTAAATTACACTAACTAGAACAAACGAATGTATATCGTGTACCTTGTGAGAGAATCGATAATATTGAACAAAAAACTGGCCCAGAAAAGACAGGATAGCCCACTACTCCACCGGCAAGAGCAAAGCTATAATAAAAGAGACACGGCGATTTTGATAGTTCACCGCTGGGCGAGTAATTATAAACATCGCCGTGTCTCTTTTATTTACACGGAAGTGATTATCTTCTGTTCGTTTTTATAGCCGATAGCTCATAGTTTACTAGCTCGCGGTGGGACCAGTGCCTAATGATGGTGACGATTTTAACGATCTACCAATGCCACGTTTAATATAAAAACTTGCAAAATCGAACTTATTGTTAATAAAAAAGCATTACGAACGACATTGTGAATTATGTTACGCCCGACGGCGTGGCCACTCTGCCAATCCGCCCGTGAGGAATATGGGATACTCATCAAATTACGCAAATTGCCAAGGGATTGTTACTGGAAATACCCGAACCTTAATGACATGCGTCACATGACTGACATAACATGAGTGATATCGATTTTGCATAATTTTTTCATGATGTGTTTCCTTAGCTAAGTTTGTTAAATAATAACATCAACTGATATAACGTATTATTTTAAGCATGTTCTGTATTACTTAATCCGTTCTTTTTGTTGTATCTAATGTTGGTTTTTGTGGTACAATAATAATGTGTTTATTGAAAATCAACTCAATTTTACTGTTTCATAATAAACCTGTTAGCTGTGGCCACCTATAAGTGGCTAAGCATCTGATAATGTTTAATTTTTTTGTTTCTACTATAAAAACAAAATGAACATCCTAATTTCCTATAGAATAAAATTTGAAGGACTGTAGGCCTAGCACATGATGGCCGCGGGAGTATGTCGCCGCGAGATAGATGACACGTCTTTGTCTAACTGTATTAATGACATAAGGACAGGTAGTCTATCTCGCGGCGACATACTCCCGCGGCCATCATGTGCTAGGCCTACTGGTCCCCAGTCCTTCAAATTTTATTCTATAGGAAAGGTCCCAGCTCCAAAACTCATTGTGCTGGCCTTACAGGACAAGTTTGAAAGAAAGAAAGTTTTTCAGATAGTAAACAGTTCCTGAACGATTCTTTATTAGAACCATACATTTTTCGTGACGTTACGATTACGATGCTATCCAGTAACATATTCTAAAAACGTCAAAAACTCAACGGCAGAAGCCAAGACGTTCTTTCTATTGTAACTAGTGTTTGTTTTTATTTTTGGCTGTCTGATCTGAACGTTTATTATAATAGTGTGGCGAGGGTATTTTATAAAACGACCCATTTGAGCAACCCTCGATGATGGTCGGTATGAAATTATAATTAACTTTGTTGGTACTCGTTTTAATCGGTTCGTCCAATATGATGATATTCGCGTAAACCATTAACTAACCAAAATTTTCCCATTTGGTAAATATTAGTTTCGGTGATGTGCATTAGTGATAATTGCAAAATAGTTATGTACGTCCTCACATAGTAATCTAAATCCAACTTGGAAATGGTCGAGTTACTGTTGCATTTTGCTTATTTTTATTATATTGAATTACTTTTCTATGTCATCAACCTTCAAATCAAGAGTGAACAGGCATCTTCTGGGCGAGCTCACTCCATCGTAGGCCACGTCTTTGCCTTTGGCTAGTCTGTGGTCAAGAGTAAGCCCATTTATAATAATATTAAAAAAATCTATTGACCATGGTACATGTGTACCTAGCTAATATATATAATACTAGCTTTTGCCCGCGGCTTCGCTCGCGTTAGAAAGAGATAAAAAGTAGCCTATGTTACTCTCCATCCCTTCAACTATCTCCACTTAAAAAATCACGTCAATTCGTCGCTCCGTTTTGCCATGAAAGACGGACAAACAAACAGACACATACTCTTTCCCATTTATTATATTAGTATGAATTAAGGAATTTATGAAATGTAATTGAGTCTTAGATCCGGAGGTCACACAAGTACAGTGACCCGGAATAACCTGACACAATCTCATTTTTTATACCACATCGGTGGCAAACAAGTATTGCCTGCCTGATGGAATGGGGTCACCGCAACATATGGACGCCTGCAACTCAAGGGGTGTCACATGCGCGTTGCCGACCCGTTAGAAACTTGTATACTTATTTTTTGAAGAACCCCATATTTCTAGAGACATAAGCTTGTCAGCTATTTATGCAGCCTTTTTTTGGTGCCGGTGACTACACCAAAGAGTTTTTCGGAGCTTATGTAGATGTACAAAATCCCATTTGATAGTCGTTAGTCGCTTCTTACTTCTTAGTGAAGGAAAACATCGCAAAGAAAGCGAACTAATCCCTAGGGTTTAGTTTACCCTCTGGATTGAAGGGTCAGATGGCAATCGCTTTCGTAAAAACAAAACCGGCCCCAGGATCTCACATTAGCCGTTGCAAACGAGATAACGCTAGGAAAAAAAGAAGGAAGAGAGACTGTAGGATTTCAAATTTGAAGAAACGGTACCGTTGAGATGAAAAAAATAGAATTGAAAGATCTGTTAGGTTTCCTCATAACCCATTGTGTTCATATGGACGCGTAATCTTTTCCAGGTAGCCAGATCGGACGGATTACTAACAGATTGAGGCTTGTTTACAAAAATATTCTGCGAAATATGAGCATAATATATACTTCCGCTTTAAAAAGGGCCCATCGACTTACTTGATTACATCACTGATAAGTCACTTCAACTTGGCAACATTGTAATCTTGAAGTGTTTATCACCTGATAAAGTGTCCCTCTGTTGGATTATCGGAAGATTTGTTTACAACTATTCCTCAATTGCCAAAATGACACGAATTTATCTTATCTTTAAGTGTTTCAGTCATATGCTCAATGCCGAACAGGAAGTGTATTTTAGCTGCGGATACTGTGGCTGCGGTATCTATACCTACACCATCTATAGGTATGAAATGGCAAAAAAGCCATGAAATATTAAAATGAGCTTGATATTCTAAGGCTTTATACAGTTTATGGTTACTGTTAATGAATCTAACAACGTATACAATAGTACATTTCGATACAAGTGCGTAAAAGAGGAAGTTCGAAACGAGTGGCGATAAATTAAAACACGACCGAAGGGAGTGTTTTAAATCGACACGAGTTACGAATTTCCTTTTCGCACGTGTATTGTACGACGTTTTTCAGTACAGATGAGCCTCCGAAGTTTCGACCTGGCATATAATGAACCACTTCTCGCACTAGTGCGTAAAAAAAACACCATCTGTACTGAAAAATAATATTCGTGATCACTAAATAAATAAAAAAATGCTTTTATCTATCTAGGTTCTAAAATATTGCCAGCTGCAGCTCTTAAAGGCAGATTGAGGTCTGTCAGCGAAATAATGGGATTGGGATATACGAGATACTAGTAACGGTGACAATTTCTTATACCTTTTTCAAATTAGAAATTAATAGAGATTCATGTTTTACGTATGATAAGGTCTTGTCACCGTTACCGAACGCTGACCGAATCATCAAACATGACGGTGCCACTTTCCATCTTATTTTTCGGTAGGTATAATGTATTTTACAACGCCAGCGTTATCGAGAAATTTTACAAATCAGGGTGCGTAGCCGAATGGCAAAACGCTCACGAAACGAAACGCTCGTAGACATCTATCTCTATCGCTCTTGCGTATTGGAGCGACAGATCCAGACTACCTTTCGCGGCGTTTCGTTTTCGTTTCGCGTAGCAGAAATGCCATTCGGCTACGGGGCCAGGAATTTTATTATTATTATATCATAAACAAGTAAATATAACTCATTAGTTAGCAAAATCAGTTTCGTATCAAGACACCTACTCCTAGTTTAAACACCCAACAGTGTACATAAGATTTCCAAAATAAATACAGCAGTGATAACAGCAGTTGGTTCTCTCCACGTGCTAATAATAAACCGTACTAATTAATCCAAGTTATGACTCGTACAATCGTAATTGGTGGACTGACCTTTGACCGGCGATAATCTAGTAAACTAGTATCGTGAGTAGAATATTTTACATTTATTCCTTATATTACAATCAGATTTTTTGAGAATGTACTAAATACAAAGTCGGTTTTAAAGAAAAGGCACCCCCTAACATATCAGTTAATATCTATGTATAAGGACATTACTTTATATCTCTTTTTTCAGATTAGAATATTAATAACAAGAATGATATTGCCAACTTATCTGTACATAGTGTTAAGCAAATAAATGCATTTCATTTCATTTCAACCTCAAAAGTATGTAGTGGCAATTTTTGAATCCCCAAAAATTTGATTTGACACTACTTACCACAATTGTTAATTTAGATGTCGTCTACATAAACGATATTGGAACAGTTGGAGCCCTAGCAGTTCAGAAAATATTTTAAAATAAAATTATGGAAACGGATTATATCGCGGATAATGAATTTACAATTCATCCACAAGTCGACGATGAATTGATGAGTTGGATATGAATTGTAAATTCATTATTCGCGATATAATCTGTTTCCATAGATTGATTTCATGAGTAACTGTAAGAAACCGAAGATATTCCACTACTTTTCACTGGTACTGTTACAATAGAGTACTCTACTATAATTTGAAGTATACACTTATGACGAGATCCTAAATTTAGTTTCGTGTATAGATTGTGTAAATTAGGTATATAAAGTAAGAAATATCTCAGATCACGTGTGATTGACGGTGTTCTGAGGCTTTCTTATTTACTGATCAACTTGTGTATACTATTTTTCTGTTCGACGGAGCCGCGAAGCGGAACTTTGTTTAGTGCAGCGGCCTGAAATATGACGTTTTCCGGCCGGAGGACAGAAAAGATAAGTGTGGAGTACTTACCTCCAGGGTTGAGGTTCTTCGGTTGAGGCGTGACAGCCGTCGCCGCGCCGGACGATCTCCGAGACCTGGAACGAGAGCAATCTTACATTAAAAACACTTTCTCAAACATGTTATGAAATGTTGTCATTACGTTCGTTAAAATAGACTTAAAAAAAAACATTAAAAAAAAATTGACTTCAAAGTGTCACGTTGCAGGCGGCGCAACTCCAGAGAACGGGAACGGGTAAGGAATATCAATATTACAGGCCTAGGCCGGAAAGCATTTTTTTTTAAATTTCATTTACAGATATTTATGACATAACATTAAAGGGGCTTTACGTTTAGACTGCAACTCGTGTAGGATCTGAGCTATATTATTTTTTGCAGCCTATGTTTTTATTTTTTTTTTTTCAAAGATTTTAAAAATTATCTTAGGTAAATACTAGTTCAATGAAATGTTTTCAAAGGGTGTAATCATTATCTTGTTCGTTTTTCAATGTAGAAAGAATGATGTCATCTAGGTATAATGTCCTAAAATATGCATAAATTCCAAGGGAAGAGGAAAAGTTACACGCTCAAATAAAAATCATTAAAAATATTATTCTCACTCGTACTTATGTACATTATGGAGGTGAACTGGGTAAATAAACTAAGAAGAACCCGTGGCACTTGACATACATGTTTGTATACGCGCAGGAAATAATAAAAAATAATGTTAACAGGAAACATATCAACATAAATTGTTACCAGTTTATCATAATCCGGATAGTTTTTTAATCTTATAATCGTATTGTGATCTAATGAATGCGTATTACCGAGGACAGACAATGAATCATCTAGTACAAAAACAATAATAATTTTAATATAATCATCAATGATATAATATAAATATTCAACTATGGGAACAAATCAAATTATTTTTAACAAATATTTTGATTTGTGTTTTTAAGTAGATGACATAATGAAGAGAAATTTTGACGGCTTCCACTGTGACGGGGTGGCCTAGGGGTTAATTGCGTTAGCCCTGATTGCTAAAGACGCCGGTTCGAATCCGGCCTTCGCCCGTAATTTCTTCTGTAATACGTGACATCTTTTACATTTCCATTGCTATGTTAATTTATTCCTCATATACTTAAATATTTATTTAGTTTATCTTGTGATATTTTTCATATGACTCTTATCTTAACATCGGTTACTATATTCTGTTGGTAGGTAAATCATAAAATCTGCAGTATCTGCACGCACTTTAAATCCTTTTTCTACTCCCGAACTGTAATTCGTCATTTACAGGGTCGTGCATAGATCTTTAAAACCCTACATAAAAGTCTATTCCCCAAAGCCAGCGTCCGCCGGCTTTCCGCGCATGCGCTCAGTATCGAAAAAACTGAAATCGCATTGTTTGGCGCTGTAACCATGGCAACGCATTGTTATAACGATACTGCGCGCGTGCGCGGGAAGGTTTTGGGCAGCTGAGCTGACAGTGCAAACCTTTGCGTCAAAATACAAAAAACAGTGTGAATTTCAAGAAAGTTATTCAATAAAACTATTAAAACTAAGTGCATGGTCGTAGAAAAAGTATTGTATGCAACGGTGTTTAACTGCGTCAAAAAATACTCATGGCGTCTTAATAACAATTTTCGGCTTCGCCTCAAATCGCCACTCGTCTTTTTTGACCTCCTTTAAACGCCTGTTGCATAAAATACTATTATATGTAGTCACAGCAGTGATTCTGATTTGGGTTTAAATCTTTAAGTCTTGTTTGTCACTACACTGTCAAAAGGACGCGTTTGGGCATTTTCAGAATTTGGGACTCCCCAATTAGCGAAAGTCGTTAACAAAAATTAACTCACTGTCAGTTTTGTGACGATAATTAATAAGCATGAAATTATTAACACTTAACAATAAAAATATTGTTTTTGTGTTGATTACACGAACTTTAAGCGATAATCTACATTTAGGAAATGAAAAAAGTAAATTTTTAGACAGATTTTACGCTTAATTATCGTCACAAAACTGACAGCGAGTTAATTTTTGTTAACAACTTTTGCTCATTGGAGGGACCCTAATTATGAAAATGCCCGTTTATATTTATAAGTTTCCAATAAATAAAGAATAAAAAAAACCGGCCAAGAGCGTGTCGGGCCACGCTCAGTGTAGGGTTCCGTAGTTTTCCGTATTTTTCTCAAAAACTACTGAACCTATCAAGTTTAAAACAATTTTCCTAGAAAGTCTTTATAAAGTTCTACTTTTGTGATTTTTTTCATATTTTTTAAACATATGGTTCAAAAGTTAGAGGGGGGGGACGCACTTTTTTTCCCTTTAGGAGCGATTATTTCCGAAAACATTCATATTATCAAAAAACGATCTTAGTAAACCTTTATTCATTTTTAAATACCTATCCAACAATATATCACACGTTGGGGTTGGAATGAAAAAAAAACAGCCCCCACTTTACATGTAGGGGGGGTACCCTAACAAAACATTTTTTTCCATTTTTTATTTTTGGACTTTGTTGGCGTGATTGATATACATATTGGTACAAAATTTCAGCTTTCTAGTGCTAACGGTTACTGAGATTATCCGCGGACGGACGGACAGACAGACATGGCGAAACTATAAGGGTTCCTAGTTGACTACGGAACCCTAAAAACAACAAAGTATTAGTACCTAAGTCTTTCTAACTGTAAACTATATTTTTAGATAAGAAAAATTACTCTTATTCCACCTAACTAACTCCTATCTTGAGCAAAAAAAACCCTGTCACATTTTGGGAGAATTGAAAAACAAGATGAAGAGATTTGTTTTTTAAATTAAGTTATTATAGTAGGTATCTACTACCTACTTTATAAGTAATCTCTCGTAACATTGGTGTATAGTTTTATATCGTTACTACTTTTAAAAAATCTCGTATCTCACTGTTCCTTAAATTTAAAACGCAGTAGGTAAGTCTATATGCATTCCATACATACTATAATTTTCTTTTCATTGACAGACGAAGATACAAGTTTTTTTAAAAGTAGTGACGATATGTAGGTTTTATATTACATACATTTTATTTTATAACAAATATACGTACAAACAATAAGGGCCGAGGTTTGTCTCAATTGTTTCACTTCGAAGGTTGCATGGTACCTAAGCTTCACTTAATAAGATCAAGTACAAAACTAAACAACAAAGACATTTTATAAAGTGGTTATTTCTAGTAAAAGCTTTGAGGAGATAAAATTTCTTTTCGTATTACGGAGCGTTTGATGTTTGTAAGATTTTGCTAGAATAAATAGATTGCGTGAGTGGTTACGGGAAAGAGGCAGGTGGCGACTGTTTCGACGACAAGAATAAAGGCCCACCTACGTGACAAAGGAAAACACATTACACGTGTTTATGTATCTGTAATCTTTGACTATTTTGTTAGGCGTTTGTCTATCAAAGAAGAACACGTTTTTGGATGTTGGCTGTATGCACAGTACACTGTAGTAGTCTGTAGGATGCACTTGATTAAAACAATAATTTGTATGCTACGAAGGTCCATTATTGTGGCAGCTTGGAGGTTGTCACTCTAATTATGTGTCAATAAAAATGAAATTAAAAAATAAATTATAAAATGTTTCAATGACTTGTTGCTCATAATGAGAAGAGTGCTGGGCATCGGGCTAATAATAGGTAGGTACGTACAAAAGAAACTCTGTCTAGACAATAACTTGTCTTTATCCAATTGCATCTGTCATTAAAACTTATAAAAGGTATTTTCTAAACAAAACATTACTAATAAGCTTTTCTTGTGCTTTTAAAACAAGTACTTTTTACCTTAATGGCTTGCGATGTAAAAAAAAAACTTTCAAACATGACATCTAAAAGTCATTAGACTGAACATCTTAATTACAGTCTCCTAAGTTTAGCAAAAGCGAAAAAGTGCTCTTTTGTAGTCTCTTGTAAATTTGTTCAACTTATCGTCCTTTTAGAATGAGAGCAGACAATACAGATGTGCTCAGCTTTTAGCGTGTAACGTCCTTAAAGTTTTACACAATGTGTGAGAGCTGAAAGCTACCATTTCTTATACTAGTAAAGTTGTCTTGTCTTACACAACACACACTACATGTTTCTCGGGCGTCAGTCCATTGAGATGTTTTTATTCCATAAGGAAAAGTATTGCTTTAAATTTTCAGTTTTACTATCTGAGAGAATTATGTGTAATAATGCGAAATCCGTTTATCGAATCCAGAAGTGATTTGTCATCGATAACTCAATAATAAAGGTTATCGCGCAGCTGTCGGCGCGAAAATCTAAGGACTGAGATTGGAATTTTCACAGTGGCCGTTCGAAGAACTGGACATAGAAAGAATTCCAACAGTGGTCTATCGGGGAAATGGTTGGACAAAGAAACGGCCGAACTAAGAAATGGCCCATATATGAATTTGCATGGTGGTCGTTCGGGGAAGTGGCCGTAGGTGACCGGATCCGCTTTCTCTACCCCATGTTCACGCTGTGGCGACGGCCGGCCGTCTGCGGTTGGTTCATTTTGACGGGAGGGGACTTACAGTCAGCCTCGATAATAGCTGATGAAGCAAAGCAGCAAAAGTATCTAATGTGCCTGGCGGATGCACTTCGACCCATTGAGATCTTAAAATTGCACAGAAGGCCGAAGGGTTGACGTCTAAGGGCCCCGACAGATATAAGATAAGATCTGATTGCCCTGAATAACTTTTTAAATATAAGTAAATCTGTAAAGTTGGCCATCGGGAAAAGCATAGTCTAATAATCTATATAAAGGTATTATGTACCTACGTATTATAAAGATACACATTTATTTTTATTTGCCGGTTATTGAATGGTACACTTCTGAATCGTTGTTTGATGTTACTACTTTAGATGCTGACTGTATATTTATCACAATTAAACTACAATTACGGTTACTATTAAAGACAGGTGAAGTGTGGGAAAGTATAAACATCCCTTGAGTGCAAAAGAGGCCGATAGATAAAGATACAATTTCAAACTCCTTAAGACACAATTGACATGGTTTCGAATTTTGTCACACTTCTATCATCATTTTTAGGTAAAATCAGCAGGGTTAGCACATTATAGTAGAAGTAGGTATCAGCAGGGGCGGCTCACTCCGCGATTCTATCGCCGCGCTACAAGTACATGTCAGCGGCCGCGAGTTCGCGGCCCATTCATTGGCGACGACCTTCGCGCGGCGCAATAAAATTCAATGTTGGCTGCTCGCGTGCGGTCTGTTTGTTAATGTAGGTAAGAATTTAGAATGGCGGCATTTTGTGAACATCAAAGGAGTGAGCCTTCTGTACTTGTACTATTATATATTCTGGGGTATCAGTAGCGGCTGGTGAAAATTTCTGCTAGGCAACACTAATCAAAAAAGAAACCTACCTTAACATTAGGTACTTTACTAGCAATCAATTTTAGGCAAGCCGGTGGGAATCGGCTTGTATGGACCAGCCGCTGCTGGTAGGTATATAGTTACAAGAAGACGCGTGTGATCTATCTCGCGGCGACATACTCTCGCGGCCATCATGTGCTAGGCCTACTGTGCGGAAAGGAAAGATTCATAAAATGTACAACGCAAAGGCTCTTATTGATAGCTACATTATTAAAACTACCATCTTTAGAAGACCAAATCAACAGCTGCATGTCGCAGAATGCATGTCGTTTGTATCGTAAACTTCATCGCATCGTAACGTTCATGGACGACGCTCAGTTCTAAGAATAGTAACGAACGTATAAACATTATGATATCGCAATACAAATAGGAGATACGAATCAGTATATTCATATTAGATATTTTAATATCAAAATAAACCTAAATATGATATTTTTTCGATACAAAACAATGATGCACACATCTTGCACGTACAAGAATATTGTAATAGTTTAAGCACACCTCGGACACTGGCGATCAAATATATTGAAAGAGGCGTATTCCTAGTACACAGTCTTAGCTCGTGTAGGTGAACGCGTACTATGCTTATATGAGTGTAATATGACAGGTCGACTGTTCGTGTTTTTGACAAGCGGTAACTGTGA
The DNA here is from genome assembly GCF_023078275.1 of Leguminivora glycinivorella. Taxonomy (NCBI): domain Eukaryota; kingdom Metazoa; phylum Arthropoda; class Insecta; order Lepidoptera; family Tortricidae; genus Leguminivora; species Leguminivora glycinivorella. The sequence continues at coordinate 2,655,706 of NC_062975.1, forward strand.
GGTAACCGAGAGGGGTGGGCGGCACTTTCAGCGGGGAGCGGGAGTGGCCATACTGTACGATAGTACTCTTTATTATACTGTGCTTTAAGTCAGCTAGCCATGTAGCTTATCTATCTATATATATTATACATAGTTGAAACAGTATCTATTGAAATCAATTACTTAATTTCATTTATTTTATTTATTTACTGTTAACGCCCTGACTGGCAACACAGAAAGGATAGCCAACCTCCGGTCACCCCGCTGATCCAATGAGCAGCGGCCAGAGCCTCGACCTGCCGGACCAATAGGAATGAAGACTGAAGCGCCGCGGTTTCCCCCGTCGCGACACTATAAAAGCACGGTGCGCGTCACCAGCGTCCCTTTTTTACTAATCGAAAACTCTCTCTGTCGCGTGTCCTAGACAAAAACCTGTAATTTAAAATCCATTAAAAGAAATGGTAATATTTTATACTGTTTTATTTAAACAATTGAGTTCAGGCTCAAACATTTACTAAATTTCATTGCTTCAGGTTCATTTCACAGAACAGCAGGGAACGTAGCCAAATGCACAAACGCTCACGATAATATCCACAGAGCCAGACTGTGTTTCCATCGGCGTCTATAGCTTTGATTCGGCTACGCCACCAGATATTGGTGTATCTTTTACTAGCTTTTGCCCACGGCTTCGCTTGCGTTAGAAAGAGACAAAAAGTAGCCTGTGTCACTCTCAATCCCTTCAACTATTTCCAGTTAAAAAATCACGTCAATTTGTAGCTCCGTTTGGCCGTGAAAGACGGACAAACAAACAGACACACACACTTTCCCATTTATAATATTACTAGCGACCCGCCCCGGCTTCGCACGGGTACTATACCTACATGTAAACCTTCCTCTAGAATCACTCTATCTATTAAAAAAAACCGCATCAAAATCCGTTGCGTAGTTTGAAAGATTTAAGCATACATAGGGACATAGGGACAGAGAAAGCGATTTTGTTTTATACTATGTAGTGATGATGTAGTATGAATATGAATAGTATGAATTAAGTTGTAGTAAAGAGTCAATGTATCTTCATTAAATAATCACTAATGGGATATTTTGCTTGTTACTCGATGCTGATACCTACGCGCGGAAAAATATGAACGCTGGTACTTCTGTTTTGAAAGCGTTTTGTATACTATGTACAAACATGTATATGTTACTTACAGTCCGAGCTTCAACAAAGCGTTTACCTCTTCTTTAAAAAGCGGAACGTTTTATCTGCAGCTATTAAAGCTATTATGCTTGCTCCACATTTCCCCACATACAAAACACAGAGCCCTCTTTAAGTACTCGTCCTAAACTGCACCATTTCAGATTTACTCATCCGTAAACTTGTGACTTATGATGTTCATGAAATACAAACGGATTATATCGTCTACAATTCATTTATTAACTAGCTTTTGCCCGCGACTTCGCTCGCGTTAGAAAAATACAAAAAGTAGCCTATGTCACTCTCCATCCCTTCAACTATCTCCACTTAAAAAATCACGTCAATTCGTCGCTCCGTTTTGCCGTGAAAAACGGACAAACAAACAGATACACACTTTCCCATTTATAATATGTATTAGTATGGATTGGATATGACCGTTTCAAACCCTTAACAGCGTTCGTGGTCAACGAGTGACAGAAATAAAATTAACTACAATGTGCAAAAACTGGGTGCGCCAAAGTTCATATAAAATTGTTATATAGATTATTGGTAGTCCGAAAATGTTTCTCATACAATTTTACATTATAACGATCATTATTTATAACAATTTTATGTTAATAACTATCGTAACTTCGAATGACTTATGTTCATAATGTCATTCATCATAAATACGTTTTATACGAATGTTTATGTTTATATACTTATTGATCATAACGATTGCGAGTAATATAATTTATAGTTATATTATTGTTAACAGAACAGACATCACATGTGACAGTCCAGTTAGGTGCGACGACGAGCGTAGCGAGGAGGAGCGTGTTAGGTTGACCGTGAACGAACCAGAAACGAATTTTTAATGTAAATTGTATATGTCACTGTAAAAGCTTCAAGCGCGTTTCTATAAATGGCACAAGTTTTTCATAGAACTTCCCCAAATCTTTTTAAATAATTTTATGATGAATGATTTTCTTAAACACAAAATTATGAATGTTATTAAATATTTGTATAGAATTTATGATTAAAAATTTTCGACTAAATGATTATTATGAACAGTGATAGTAGTACTATTGATAATAATGAAACAAAATTATGATAAGTAAAATTATGAGAAATGATCATTCGGAGCACAAATCGGTATAAACAATAATTTTATAACAAATAATTTTATATGAGCCAATATGGACCCGCAAAAACTACCCTATACTATAGATTTTTAAGGCTGGTTGGTGGTATAAAGCCAGTAAATAACAAAAAAAATATAAAAAAAAATACAGTTCAATTTAATAGACTCTTAAGTTAAAGATATTCAGTTGTAAGAATATGGGCCAAATTGTCAAAACTGACGGTCAAAAGTTTGCATGGCAGTCTATGCATTATGTCTAAACATTTTACTTTGACAGTAATTCTCTGTACTTAAGTATACTCGATCCTCTTTGACATTAGGTATTTATGATATTATTGTCCCGATAATGTGAATTAGCTGCATCCAAGAATAGTCGCGCTCCGAGTGTAAGTCATTCTATTGACATTTCAATTTCCCGCAAACACCCCGCTCGCTAGTCGTCGACAGTTTATTTCATACAATATAGGTCTTGCATAGAATAATTTTCCATTATATTTGAACAGAACTCGAGTAAGATAAAAATATGCAAATCATCTCATCATATTGTCTACCAAGTTTTTGCTGAATGGTACTTTATTCTTCATATTTATGCAAAGCGTTTTTGGCGAATACGAGCGCTTAGCAAGATTTATCCCTATCGTCATCATAAAAGTTAGGATCAACAAATATTAGCACTAGGAACGATACGGATCGAATATATCCATGTAAATATATAATATTCTTAGTGATCTGCCTACCCCTTTATGGGATACAGGCGTGATTATATGAATGTATGTATGTATGTATGTAAAAAGTGAAAAACTCCAATCTCGAGTTCGCCTTCAAAATGAAACCTAAATGCTGAACAAAAAGCATGCATATTTGATCAATGCATCTTGCCTGTTCTCACTTACGGAGCCGAAACATGGGTCTTCACTAAGGAAATACTACACAAGTTAAGTGTTGCCCAGCGGGCGATAGAAAGAAAACTGGTTGGAGTTACATTGAGAGACCGTAAAACGAACAGGTGGCTGAGACAACAGAGCAAAGTCACTGATGTGATAAAACGCGTAGCAACATTAAAGTGGGAATGGGCTGGCCATATAGCACGTAAAAACGACTCTTGGAATAAAAAACTACTTGAATGGCGACCATGGGGGGAAGAGCATTGTCAAAAAAGACCGCAGATGCGCTGGGCGGACGATATCAAAAGGACAGCTGGGAAAAAGTGGCTCCAGATCGCACAAAACCGTGACGAGTGGCGCATGTTGAAGGAGGCCTACACCCGAAGGGTAGAAACAGGCTAAAGAGAGAGAGAGAGAGATGTAAAAAGTGACGTTTTTGTTTGAACGTAATTTTTGACATTGATTATATCCGTTCCATATCGCTTTTTGTGCTAATATTTCACGTGCCTTATTATAATTGAAAGACGCGTTTCTTCTAATATATTTGACGTATCTTATCCTGATGTTTTTTAATCCTCATTGTTTTCGATGACGGCCACCGTAAATACACCTTAAACGTTTCCTAGCACATCGTGCTCTAATGTGGCTGGCCAGGCCGAACTTTCTTTTAAATACTCGAACTTGTTCGTGAATATTGTGTAGAAGTTGATAAAAACAGAATACTTAAACTGTGTCTTCAATACAATTCTAGAATGGAGCAGGCATGGCAGATAATCAAGAGGCCGGGCATAAGGCCGGGGTCAACCAACAGATGTGCTTATGTCTATTTCCAACGGTTCGTACAAGACTATAAACTTATTTTTAGCTCTAAACAGTCTAGGACATTCATTTAATTACAGAGTATTTTTATCGCTTCGGACTGTTTTAATTAAAACTTCTTTCAAAGATAAAAATAGTTTTTGGGATGAAATTATTAAGAATTGAGAGATTGTGGGATGATTACAATTTAATTATGATTCAATTCATAGTATATGGCTGGGTGATTGATTACTCAGAAAGATATTTATTACGTCGTGTAAAATAAATAAGTATTTATATGGCATTTATAAACAATTATGTATTATACCCAAATATGTAGGTACCTGATGGTTACATAAAAAACACGCATGGGTCAGGATTACGAGTAAATGCATCAACTTATGTTAAAAATAGTTTCCATAACGGAGGATACAGGGGACTAGGGTAGGACGGTTTGTATCGAGAAGCTATCGCTCATTTTCCCGGTGGCAAAGTTTGTTTAACCTCCGTGTCTCGAAATTCGTGTATCAATATTGGCACGTGCGGTAAAACAACTTTGTCCCCTTGTAAAACAAATAAATATTAATCTTCAAATATACAAGGCAGGAGAAATCAATACGGACAGTCGTATCAAGATCTACAACTACATACGATGCTAACGAGATCGTTAAAACTCACGCGATGGAAAGTGACGCGATTTTGCTGACACTAGGTATCTTTTTCCTTCACCCTTCGCCAAAAGCCCCTGTGGATCGGACTTCAATAGATTTTTGTACCGTTTAGGTAAGGGAAAAATCTTACATATTTTTGCCAGTAGGTTTAGTTTAAAAATATGGAATCATTCATATACTTATGTTATTTTATTATATCCATACGACCCACTACTTGAATAACGCCTGGCTTGAGAAGTAAGTAAATTATAAAATTTAATGGTTTAACATCGTCAATACCTTTTTATTCTAATTCATACATCCTCGATTGTAGACAACAAATAAGCTTTAATTGTATTTATTTAATCTTTATTACACAACAAAATAAGGTACAAATGGCGGACTTAATGCCTCAAGGCACCAGTCAACCAATGGGCTAAACCAGAAAGAAAGTAGGTGCAGTGTCTTAATAAAAAGAAGGAAAAGGAAACTGATCCTAACTAAACTATGAATAAATGAATATTAAAGTATACATATTCAAGATAAACTTACATACATACGTAATAAAAAAATAAACATATAAATATATTTTATCAAATTGTTTTCCCGTACTTAAATAATTACTCTTCATTGACAACGTTCATTTACCTATAAATACCATGCAATACAATCAGACTTTCCTTTTCCCTTCTAACTGAATACAGCCCACACACACACACATTAATTTGCTCAAGCTTAAACACCCATAGAAATGTCCTTTGGCCAACGGAGGCTAACGTACGACGCAGTTAGCCTCCGAGCTCTCAGTGAGGCTTACCTTTGTCTGCCCATTCAGGAGCGAACCAGCCATTGTCGGAAATAATAGGACTTGGGAATGGCTAGTGCAATTCCCCGTATGGATATTTCAGGTTTTGGGCAGAATTAGGAAAACGCGGGAAAGTTGAGGCATAGAAAAACACACGTCTTGAAAAAAGATATCATGGTTTTTATGGCTTCACAAACAACTATCACATTACGAAGCATTTTGGCATGCTTTGTTGCCAAAATACAAGTCCCTTCAAGTAGGTACTTTCTTATTATCTCTCGCATTAATTGAACGCTTTTTTTTTTTTTTATTTATTTAATAAAACATCTTACATAGGAACTTAAATGTAAATACAATGTCCCCCAAAACTGTTTACACAGTTTGACTGTGGGATCTGGGTGAGTCTAAAGGTACATAATTATAATTAGTTGTCATGGTAATGAATACAGATCTACATAAGTATATTGCCAAAGATGGTTAGGTAGTTCACAAATAAATGAGGCATCTAAATTTTGTCTAGGTAGTGTTTGAACAAAGCCCTCTTAAATCTATTTTTGTTTTTCTCTGTTCTAATAGCCACAGGTAAAGAGTTGAGTAAATAAGGTAAGCGTTTTTTAATGAGCCTATCCCCATAGTAATTGCTTACTCTGGGGACAGCATATTTACCTGCAGCTACAGATCTGGTGTTATATTGTTGGCTCATTTCAGATAAGTTACTCTCTTGATTGCCATGCTGATTAACTAATAATAGATACTTGTGTTTAAGAGTGGCTGGAAGAATTTTACATAATTTAAATAACTTATAATAATCATTTTTATATTTATTCTTAATTTTACTGCTCACTAATAATTTGAGAAATCTAATTTGCAATTTTTCAACTTTTTCCAAATTTGTTTTAAAAGTCAGGCCATAGCAGTCCAGAGAGTAACTTATGATTGATTCCACTAAAGATATATAGATACATTTTAGGGTGCTTGCTGGTATTCTATAGCTAAGGTGATAAAATCTACCGAGTAGGACTCTTAATTTACTACATAAATGCTCTATATGAGAAGACCATGAAAAGGTTTCATCTATTTTCATACCGAGGTAAGTGATGCATTTAACTCTCTCAATCGGCTTACATCGGCACGAAACTAGATTATTATGCAAACAAGAGAAGTCATGCGTAACTATTGTAGGGTCTGACGAACAGGAAGGGGTTAAGTAAGGTGAGTGTAAAATGAGCAATTTGGTTTTTTCTGAATTTAATACTATGCCATTATCGTGCGACCACTTGAGTACGGCGTCGACGTCCTGCTGCACCGCGCGGCAGACGCCGGCGAGGTCGTCGGCGGCGCCGGCGCGCAGCACGCACAGGTCGTCGGCGAACATGTTGAAAACGATTCGTTTAACTATTATAACTGTCTTTAATAGTGGTTGCATCATTGAATCCGAATAATCCGCAATAATAAGAAAAAAAAAACCATCTTCATAAAAATATACTTACACCAAAGAATTACAGCAAAATACGAAACACATAATGTAAACAACACTTTTAAACGCAATGTCCTATGCGTCCCTTTCACGGTTTGCAATGTCCATTTTTAATATTTTCGTTATTATGCACAACACAAGTCAACCGAACAAAAACCGACGCAAGTCAACATAATAACCGTAGGATTATACCTAGTTGACAAAGCGTCCAAAGAATCCAGTTTCTTTGCCCGGGTTAATTTCCCTTTGTATAAATTCAAGCGACGTGCGCGACCATCGACGAGAGAAATTCTGTTTCGTTTCTTAGCAATTTATGCGTTTTATACGTAAACAGACATGGTTTTATAAAATGTCAGGGTAAATTTTGTGGCGTCATTTAGTTTTAAAATAACTTTCACTCCGGGTACAGTAAAGTTTGACAAAATTAATTATTTATTTAAGGAGTTTATTGCATTGCTAACATATTAAGTTCAAAAGTTTTGTTAACACTACAGAAAGTTTCAGTCGTGTCTTAGTTATGCAGTAAAAGTATGTTGTTTTAAAGATAAATACGATCTTTTTTATTAATATACCTAATATCATAAAATATAATAATTAGTTCAAGTTTACTTATACCTTTCTTAGTTTAGAATTTTTAGTCTTATTTTTCTGCTTAAACAGGTCTTATATTATGTATTTAATACTAGTTAGTCTCTAGAGTTCAGTTTTGATGCTATATTTTACTTGGAATAGTTGGAATAGAGTTTCAAAACTTTGCCAGCAAAAGGGGCCAAAAGAGCCATTAAGAAAAGCGATTAAGTAGCTTATACTTAATAAGGTAGCTGTGCGATGTAGATAAAATAGGTAACTTTACATATAAAGAGAATAAAACGAACCGTTATAAGTAACACTAGCAGTTGTCATTCACGAAATAAAACTTTCACGATTTTACGCATAATAAAATTTTCAGTCGTCGGAATTTAGTTTAAAATTGCAATTTGAATTATTCATTTGACCTTTAATGAGTTTTTGGTGTTTTAGAATACGTTACTTGAAAAAGACGATAAAGGAAGTAACCGCTCGGCGGCACTGTTCACTTTCACCATACAATGACGTCATTTTCCATCGTTTACCCTATCGAGTAACGTAGAATACTCCTTAAAACCTTTTGGTCGAGTCTCTGTCTGTAATCCCATTAGGTAGGTATAGAATTTAAAACACCTAAGCGAGGTACTTTTTGAAAAGAGAGCAAATCTAAACAAATTCAGTTTAGTTTTTAAAATTAAGTGGCTTCAGTCCATTGGGACTATTTCGCCAGTGTCAATGTGATATGAGCTAATATTGATAATTTTTGTACGGTAAGTACGACATTGTACGGTGACTTAGCACTTGTAAATTGATAGCTAGATTTTACAAGAGCACGTGGACTACCGGCCGTTTACGACAAAAAAAGAGGCTAAACGCGTTTCGAGAACAATTCTTCATCAGCTTCTCACTACACCATTAGTTTATTGCATAATAAGCTATCAATATTACACTTTAAACAACATTAATGAGTAAAAGAAAAATAAATTATTCACAACACGAAACCGCTATGATGGCGTCCCAACCGGAAGTCCCTAAACAAATTAATTTTAAAACGAAATGTATCCTTTCCGAAATGACATTTGCATTAGAGCCTCTGTTCGCTACAAGAATTACAGGTACCTGTTATTATATTATAGCGAAGGACAATTTGAAACGTGTGCCAGACGCACGCGGCGGTGCGTATTGGCAAAATGTCAGCGAGCATACATTTGAATTGTCGCAAGGCCGTCAACCCACAGACGCCTACTCCGCGTCTCGTGCACGCACCGTCACTAGTTGCACGTCACCGGTACGTCACTAATACATTCAACTACAAAATAAAAATATTCAGAGGCGGTATCACAACATTTTAGTCGACAAACTGTTCAAGTGTTTAAGACATATAAAAATAAATAGAAAATAAAAGGGCAAATGCCGTCACTAGTTGTACGTCACCGGTACGTCATCAATACATTCAACTATGAAAGAACAAAAATATTCAGAGGAGGTATCGCAAAATTTTAGGTTTATATGTTCTATTTTTATATAACCCTGCCTATGTCTTTCCCATCACGGAACAATGGTATTCCGGACCTTTGGGAGGCGTGCGCGGGGCCGAAGCCAACGCGTAGAGGCCCTTTCGACACTTTAATGAAATGTAAGGGGTACACCGAGCGGATGTTGCCCTTGCCCGTATCATGGGACACACGCAGAGGCAACACCCGCCAGGGTGTAAGGACTATTTGAGAGTTAATGGAATCTAAAATGAACTGGTCTATTTTGATGAAAGTGATGGACTAAATACTGGGCTATTAACCCTGCCTATTATTATTATTTTTATATAGCGCCTGTGTGGTGACGGGTTAAGAATTTCACCACCCCCTTTCTTCCCGTGGGTGTCGTAGAAGGCGACTATGGGATATGGGTTAAATTGTGGTGTAGGCGAGAGGCTGGCAACCTGTCACTGCAATGCCACAGTTTCGTTTTCTTTTAACCCCTTATTTGCCAAGAGTGGCCCTGAAGCTTTAGTAGTTTCATGTGCTCTGTCTACCCCTTTATGGGATACAGGCGTGATTGTATGTTGTATGTATGTTGTTGTATTTTTATATATGTTCAGGGGAAAATGTCATCACCAGTTGCACGTCACCCCTAGGCCCGCCCCACATCTAACGTCTCGTCGAGCCAACTGTATGGAAAAAGACGCCGCGTCGGCGCGGCTTTGCCATAAAGTTGGTCCGACGCTAGACGACGTTGGCAACTATAAAATAAATATAATCAGAGAGGTATTATACAACAGTAAAACTGTTTATTACTGTTAATTAAGACATATAACAATAGATAACAACTAAAAGGGCAAATGTCGTCACTAGTTGCACGTCACCGCTACGTCACTAATACATTCAAGTATGAAATAAAAATATTCCCAGCATAAAATTGTAGTTAGATTTTACATATTTTCAGGGAAACTAATACCAACTATGAAATGATATACATTTTATATAATTTTTTTACGATTGCCGTGAGTAGATTTAATCGTCAACAACACTGACCGGTCAATTCGAACTTTAAATACAGACATATCCAATTCATACTTTATCTAGACCTAATTTTTAACGTAAGTATCTATTTTGAAATTCTAACTATGTCGCACTAAATAAATTACCGCATGTGATGTGACGTATACAATATTTGTTCAAATTTGAACTATAACAGTTGTCAGTAGAGTAAAATTTACAACGGCCAAATATGGAACAATATGCGATAAAGTGTTAACCCTAACACTACAAAAATCAGAATAGTATACTGATCGTGATCAGTCAGTGTCCGTGACGGTTTTTAATATAAATGTTACTTTTAAGAATTTGTATCATATCAATAAAATCTTGTATGCATTGTTCGAATCGGGCTGTAAGTGTGCTCACTTCCCACGTTGTGCTCAGTAGCTTTCAAACATCCGCGACGTGCGACCTTGATCGTGCTCACGCGCATGTGACGTCGCCGGCATCGTACGCTGCCGCTGATATGAATTGTAAATCATTACCAGTATATCAAACAAAGATTTATAACTATTTGTGACTCACGAACAATAATTACCACTCTATTAAACGTCATGTTATTGCTATTTCAATTGAATGATAATTAAGGTACAAACATAAATAATTTATTAAACTTGACTTCTTCTTTGTGGTCATTGTAAATAGATACAAAGAAAAGACGTTTGGTGACGTTATACCAACATTTTATAAATGGTTGTTAGTTTCGTTTGAATCTTTAGACGCCAAAATAAACATTTATTTTTAAATCAAACGAAAACAAAAGATAAGTTTTCTTTTTTTCTAGTCTATTATTTTGATGGTTGAATTGAAGCTAGAGTGCCCTTGCAAAAGTTAATTAGTTACTACTATTTATCAACTTTGTTGAAAGCAAAGTTACGCTGAAATAAATAAAATAAAACTGTGCAGGTACTGTTCAGAGAATCATTATAGCTTTATTGACGCCCACGTTCCAACACCTACTTACAATTTACAATGAAAGTACTTTTCGAATATCCCCAGCCGCCAGTAAAAAAATATTTCACCTTTACACCCACAATACAGTGTTATTGTCTGGGTACTCATACGTCGATGACGCAGCTACATATGAATTTAGCTAAAGATTTCAGCGTTGTAAGTAGTTTACGTCGAAACAACGGACCTAACAATGTATTCTGCACAGATTATAAATATATTGTTATGTATAGTTATTTATTTATAATTATGTTCAAAGCAGGAGTAAATAGGTATCTTAGGTAAGCGTGCTCCACCGTAGACCGCATCATCACTTACCATCAGGTGTGATCGTGGTCAAACGTCTACCTATTAATACTAAAAAAAAATATTATTTTATAAAAACCTGTACTCATGAATTGGTTTCTAATCTAATGAATACCCACCTAAAAGAAATTCTAGCAAGATTTCAATGAAAGAAATTCGATTACATAAGTATTGTTTTTTTTTTCAAAATCGTGTAAGTTTGTGTTTTTTAATAAAATAATGTTACTAGTATCATCTGGGAAAGGATTTTTTTAATTTATTTGTTTCTTCAGACACAATAGTTACATTGATATTACAGTTTACAAAATACCGCCAAACTGCAAAACAGTTTGTTGGAAGTTATGCTTGCTCTTGATTGATTAGTGAGCAGGTAAATTGTGTCAAGTTATCTATAATAATTATCATGCAGTTTTAAAATTATTATTAGTAATAACAACTAAGTATCTCACAAAATTCCCCACACCAACTGGTAAGTAATTTTATACGAGTATAATATAAATGCTAACTTGCTGTCCTGGATCCTGTATAGTATGAATTTTTTGAAACGAACGTTTCTAAACAAAGGCATTGTTCCTTTTGTGTTGAGCAAGAGCTTCTGTTTAGGCACGTGCTAAGACAACAAGTTAATTTAAAAAGCAACTGTATCCTGATAATTGTAAGGTTCAAACATTTTTTTCGTACTGTATTATTTATACTTTGAAATTTAGATTTATTGTATGTAACTAAAGTATTTATTTTATTTGTTTTTACTGTAGTTATTACAATTTAAATTTTTTTATTGATTTTTTTATATTCCTAATTGTTAGACAAACATTCCTAATAATTTAAATTACGGTTTGTTTAGTTATTTATGTTATTTTATATATCAAGACTTGTACCTAATATTTATGTAATTAATTATTTATATATTGCTATATATAATTGTTGATTGTTAACAAAATCATTAATAAAAAAAAACCGGCCAAGAGCGTGTCGGGTCACGCTCAGTGTAGGGTTCCGTAGTTTTCCGTATTTTTCTCAAAAACTACTGTACCTATCAAGTTCAAAACAATTTTCCTAGAAAGTATTTATAAAGTTCTACTTTTGTGATTTTTTTCATATTTTTTAAACATATGGTTCAAAAGTTAGAGGGGGGGGACGCAGTTTTTTTTCCTTTAGGAGCGATTAGTACTAGAGACAGATTCCGAAGAAACAGCCTTAGTGAGAATATGTAAGTGATTTTCATCTTCTCAACAATCATGTTAATTTAACGTTCCAGATAACGTTCCTGATTAGTGTTCAGAGCAATATTGGATTTTCGCACCTGTCTCTTTATACCTACTGAAACTTTTCCCATAATTATGTACCTACATCTATATTTATATGTATACAATAAAGATTATTATAATTTAGCACTTGCTGTCCTAACTGGCCGGTAGAATTGACCTATAAATTATGATTTTTAATGAAAAATATTTAATAAAATGATGGATTTGATTCTGTTTGATGTTTTAAAGTTAGTAGGTATTTCCCTCGTGTTGGTGTTGAATAATTTTGTGTTTCACTGGCTGGCAAAATTTGTTTTACCTTCGTGCCTTGAACTAGCAACGCTTAAGAAACTACTTGTCGACACACAATATTGGTATCCTTAGCTAGCTCGAGTATCAATATTAGCACGAGCGATTAAACAACAACTTTCCCCCCTTGTAAATCAAATAACTATTAATCGCAGCAGCAAACTCTAAAACAACACAATTATTTTACAGGTTACAAATTCTCTCTTCAGGGTACGTAGCCGAATGGCACAAACGCTCACGAAACGAAACGCTCGTAGATATCTATCTCTATCGCTCGTGCGTATTGGCGTGACAGAGCCAGACTACCTTTCTCGGATTTTCTTTTTCGTTTCGCGTCGTAGAAATGCCTGGATCCGATGCACGATCCGGTGATCAAAGTGCGTACAGCTCTGTAGGAGTTTAGAATAAATTGTTTCCATTTCACGCCACATGCAGAAAACGGTTACGTCAGCCAACAGGTAAACTCGTTATTACAAGGGCCGACAGGAGAAAATTACATTTCAATTCCATTAGTTCAATTTCTCCTGTAATTCCATAAAGTCGGATGTGTAAAACATCAAGTTTTCAGAGCTGAAGCGTAATTGCCAATTTTTATTCGTCACAATGTCACAGTTTCGTTTTCTTTCAACCCCTTATTTGCCAAGAGTGGCACTGAAGCTTTAGTAGTTTCATGTGTTCTGCCTACCCCTTTATGGGATACAGGCGTGATTGTATGTATGTATGTGTTTATTGAATTTCTCGAGAACTATGAGGATTATATAGACGGTTGAGTGAAAATAATTTTACAAGGTACAACGGGGCAAATCTCGACTGGAGGGCAATTGAGTTCTACAAATCTACATGTATCCACTGAACACGCCTACCATATATAACCGGTGAACTCACACTCTATTTAATAATGCAAACATTGTAAAACATTTGCCCCCCAATCGAGATTAGCCCGCTGTAACCTTATTTTGTTTACATGAAGATTCGGTATTGGTAGTGAAGGACTTACATTTTCGCGTAATACAGTCTAGTATAAAATAGCATAGTAATGTTGTAGTAATGACGACCGGTCTGGCGCAGTCAGTAGTGACCCTGCCTGCTGCGCCGCGGTCCCGGGTTCGAATCCCGGTAAGGGCATTTATTTGTGTGATGAGCACAGATATTTGTTCCTGAGTCATGGATGTTTTCTATGTATATAAGTATTTATATATTATATATATCGTTGTTGAGCTTACCGTGGGCCTCAATCAATCTGTGTAAGAATGTCCTATAATATTTATTTATTTATTTATTTATTTATTTTAATTTAACTTTTAGACATGTACGAGGTCTCTGGAGAGAGGATATTGAAACCGTCTCTTAGTATCGTCAGATTAATTCGAAAAACTATATTTTTTTAAGTAATGTCCTTCCTAAGGTTAGTAGGTAGGCAAGGCAAGGCACACGTGTTAGAAAAATACTCAGACTAATTACAAAAGACAGGAAAAATGTAACCTTGGTCTCCGATATCACAAGTTAATACGTCTGACAATATTAAGCCAAGCAAGTGCCATGTTTCGGTGTCCTACGCTGCCTCCCCGAACGCGGAAAGTTAATTAAACATTCGCCACCTGGCTTGCGGCTGAACACATATGGATTGAGATATAATATGCTATGTTACGGGAATCCTAATTACGGTATCCTAAAACTAAATATGTGTACATATACATATTTAGTTTTCTAACTAACTTTAACTTAACTAACTTTCGACCGCGGATTGGCTCGCGTTAAATTCGAAAATTGAATGTTCCATACAAACTCTCACTCCCCCTTTCAGGGAAGTGGGGGGTTGGAAAGAGACAAAAAGTCACTCTCCAACCCTATCTCCACTTAATAAATCACGTTAATTCGTCGCTTCGTTTTGCCGTGAAAGATGGACAAACAAACAGACACACAGACTTTCCCATTTATAATATTAGTCTGGATCTGGATTAATGGGTATAATGAGGCGTTACTTTGACGAAATTTGTGTATACTAATAAGATCAAAAATATTACTTTGCATCTCCGCGAAAACAAAGTGCTAGTCAATCGTGCTAAGTACTTATACATGCAATTAATATTCCGACCCTCACACGGAAAAAATACTTAAATAAATATAACAAACGGCCACCAAAAGGACAATAAATAATTAATAAAGATTAGTACCATTGGTGAGGGTGGTTTCGCGAATGAGCATTATCAAGGATTATTTTCAACTTACGAACGATAATTCGTTTGTACTATTGCGTTTTAATATAAAAATGTCATTGCAAGTTTAAAAAGGGAGTATTTAGAGAACCGGCAAATGCTAAATTATTCGGAAAGGGCATTTATTTGTGTGATGAGCACAGATATTTGTTCCTGAGTCATGGATGTTTTCATGTAAGTATATAAGTATTTGTATATTATATATATCGTTGTCAGAGTACCTACAACACAAGCCTTCTTGAGCTTACTGTGGGACTCAGTCAATCTGTATAAGAATGTCCTATAATATTTATTTATTTCTTTATTCAGGCATCCGACTTTCCATCTCGATGTGTGGTTTGAGAACTAATGTAAGAAATATCTTATACTTTTAAACGAGCAATTCTTGTATATTTATTTATTTATTTATTTATATAGTTATTTACACTGACGATCTCGGAAACCGCTCTAACGATTTCGCAGAAATTTGTTATGTGGGGGTTTTTGGGGGTGAAAAATCGGTCTAACTTATCCTTAGGTCCCGGAAAACGCGAATTTTCGAGTTTTCATGCGTTTTTCTTCGCGCGCCATCTCGTGAGCAGTAGTTGTACTGTTAAGACAGAATTCTTTCGGTCGATGTAAGTACTATTTATTGCAAACACTAGATGGCGACACAGGTCAAGGCTAAAACGATAGAAAAATACACTATTTGAGTTTTTGTGGCGAAATGCGCGCCATCTCGTGTGGAGTAGTTGTGTTGTTAAGGCTGAGAATTCTTTCGCTCGATGTAGGTACTATTCATATTTGAACTAGATGGCGACACATGTCAAGGATACGAAACAGAACCGAGCGAAGCTCGGTTGCCCAGATTATTGATATTAAACAAGCTTTTCGATCAAAGATCATAAGGAAACCTTTACACATCTATAGACATATCTGATAAGAACCAGCTCCAATTTACCCAACTTGGGGATTATGAACCAAATCTCTATCACGCGTTGTGTCACAAAGCCATAGCCTGAGGGACTTGAATAGGCTCAAGACGATTATATTATGGTATAGTTGAGACGACTCGTGACTCATTACTAGAGAGCTATTGTATGTTTAGATGTAACAGGATCCAACTAGGCAACAAATCAAATTATTTTATGAAATTCATTTATGTTTATTAGTGTTAAAATCTAGGCGAGGTAACAAAATGTGTATCACACACTAAACATAATTTATGACAGTAAATTTACATTTGGAAAACAACCAACCATATCATTCATTAGAAATACCATTAAATAAGTAATGTATACTAAAGAAAAATAATTATGTTTATCATCATAATGATTTATCTATTTCAGTTTGTAACCAGGATAAACTGACATTTCAATTATAAATCAGAAAAAACAATGTAGATGTTCTTATAAAATGAAGTAAGTTATCAAAACAGCAAAGTCTAAAATACAAAATTTTATAATCCACTTCTCTTTCATCCTCTCAAGACAACTTCTGTGGATTTATTTCATGTCACATTCAATTTGTTCTCCTAATCCTTTTAAAGACGCGGCAAAGATCTCGTAAAACTGTGCCGCTGCCTGTTTTTCGGCTTTACTCCGCCATAAACTTTGGCAGCCATTCACTTGATTATTATTGTTTTCGTCAGTAAATCATGGAACACTTTTAGAGGCGCTTTAGACTTCGTGAGGATGGCTTTCATCACTCGACTAGAGGGTCTATGTTTTTCTGACGTAGTCTCTGTAGATACATATAGAGGTAAACCTAGGATTCGCCCTTCAATCTATTTCGTTAAACGCCAACCACCGGGACTTTCAAATCATGTGGTATCATTAAATTTATCTCAGTGACATAGAATATTTTGTTCTTTTATTGAAATTATATTTCTGGTTTTTAAATCTTTGAATTAAATTTCTCGTATCTCAATAGACATTAGTCAAATATTGAAGAGTTTGTTAAAAACCAGTGCCAAATTAGTGAAAATCGGTCCACGCGGAATATGACAGAATTGAAACCTCCTCCTTTTTTGAAGTCGGTTAAAAAACAGTCAAATTAGTATGCGGAATATGAAGAGAACCTCAATTGGAAAAAAAATCTCGTTCTTCCCTTTTTTGTATCTAAATATTAGGGATCGTCAATACGATTCAAATTAAGAGTCCAGAGACCCGCATCTCACTCAAAGGACGTATCGCAATAAATGAATTTTAGTATTTTTTGTATAGATCACAGAGTGTGTGTCCACTGATCCGCACCATACGCTACCATACGTATTGGAATATTGGAGACGATGCAATGCGGGCATGATTGCAGATAGGGTTACCAGATACAAAATTTTGAATATCCTGATCAAAATTCATGACATTTGTTTATTCAGTACTGACAAACGGTTAAAATTAGATGACGTAAATGGGAGTAAGAATTATATGAAATCTAAAATTATATTGCTCGAGTTGCCTGTCCGGGCAAACAGCTTCGAGCTACAGGCCGTCTGAGAACAGTCCCCCGTCGCATGGCACTTTCAAGAAAGAACCCGCGTGTCATCGGCCCTACTTACTACGAAAACTTACCTGCCGATCTTAGGAATGAGCCATATGACGAAACATTTAAGCGCAAATTGAGAAACCTTTTGTTAGATAACCCTCTGTACTCTGTAAAGTCGCCGTCAATAGAATTTGCGAACAAATCTTTAAAATAATAAAATTGTGCTAGAATATTGATATTTTATAGAATGGTTTGTTTACATTGTTGACAATTTCTATTGACGGCGATTTTAAATGAGTACATGGAATTGAATTTGTGATAGCATGCATTTGATTACACTGACTTCGGATTTTATTTCATTTCTTAATTTTATTGTGTTTTGTGTATTTCTATTTGTAAATGACGATCCTTATTGGGAGAAAATATTCATTTTATTATTTTCAATTTATAATGTAATTTTCGACGATCATGATGAGAAGATAAGCATAACTTTGGCATGTAACAAATTTATAGTGTAATTTTTATCATGAAATAAAGAAATCTAATCTAATCTATTTCATGATGGGAAAAATTTGGTAATAGAAAAGCGCTACTTACTTGGCTGCTGGCACATTGGTGAGGGATAGGAAGTTGTTGCGCACGCTCCGCAGGCTCGCGAGCACCTGCGCGAACGGCGTCACGATCAGGTCTTCTCCATGGCTGTGGATAAAAACAAACACTATTACAACTTGTACATTCTGGAGACATTTTCGTGAAACGAAAAAGCCCCCAAATAAAGATTGAAAAAAAAAAAAAAACTTGTACATTTCATTTTGCATAGTTTTTGGAATAGAGTGTGTAAGTGTCACATAATTTATAGGTCCCCATGCATTCCACGAGTGTTGTCATTCCGAACATTCTGTAAGCTAATTTTTTTCAAAAAAGGACCTTCAAATTCACGTCTTTCCCCCGGCTCAAGGGATACGGCCTTAAACTTTTGATATGTTCACCTCCTAACTATTCTAAACAAAGTTACGAAGTCAAAGTTGTGTTCCAAGCGTTTCCTTCTATACCTTTTTTTGAGCATTCACTTCCTGGCCTAAATCCTTTTATGACAAGATGTTTCACAAATGAGTTGCTTAACTAGTTTAACTACATACAAACTCGAATAAATCACATCGACCCTGTTAACAAATGTTCTACGTTTTATCGCTCCTTTTTCGATTTGAAGTTAAGCACCTCAATTATATATTAAAATACGTTCATAAAAAATACTAACTTATTTAGCTGTTGATGTGTTATTTACTAGCTACTAGCTAGGCTAGTATGAAGAATGAGTGTAATGTTATTTTGTGCGAAATGTTATTCATGAAGGTGGTCATCTGATAATTTATGATCTATGATATTTACATACTGTTACCAGCAAGTGGGCGTGGTGTTTTTTAAATGAGCGGAATCTAACATACCTTATTTAATTTAACCATGATCTCTTTGAAATTTAAAACTCACTAACATTTTTTTATTGCAAGCAATGTACAGCACAGACAGCAACATAAGAGCAATGGCAGCTCATAAGTATTAGTGCATTTTCACATTATCCGATCCGATATCGGATGTCGGAAGGATTCCAAAAGTAAAAATCAACGATGGCGGCTTAAATGTATGGGATATCGGTCCTACGTCCGATATCGGATCGGATAATGTGAAAACGCATTAGCGATGTGAATAATGATAATTACGAAGTGCACGCAGTAAGTTCAATGTACGAATTTAGCAAAATTAATTTTGCAGTGTAGTGCAAACGATTGCTAATGGATTATATTATTATCGGTTTTAATGAATGACCGCATGGTGGTCATACAAATTAAATGTGTTTGGATACTTGCACGAGTAGGTATCGCTTGGCTTCAAGGGAATGTACAGATTTAAATTGCGTTTCTCACGCTTGAAGTGACAAAGGCAGGGCCCTCATTTTCGGGAAAATACCCGAAGCTAAGCGGGTAAAAATACTCTCAAAAGGTCGGAAATTAAAACACAAAGGGTAGATTAGATATTTCCGCTTTTTTTTTTTGAGGAAAGCAAATATCAATTTAAGATAACAATATGAATTGAGTTCATCAGAATCATTTCAAATACGATGCCTTAAGAATTATAAATATTATGATATTTAGCAATAAGGAAAAAAACGGATTTTATCACGCGTTTAGATACAACTTCACAACTACCCGAAAAAATGTACGAACATTATTGAACATGCTCATATTCGTAATATTAGAGTCCAGTTCTGATATTTATGTTCGTGTAAGCACGTATATACACCTCACTATTTGCATGAAAAGTTACGCGTTTCCTCATTTCATACACGACACGGTACTAGAGCAACTAGGCGCTGCCTTTTGGAAACACATCCACACAAAACTGTAGCCTTTACTGGGTGCTTCCGGTATCTCGCAACCAAATGCTGGAATAATATTCCTCCACCATTAAGATGCCTTAAGACTAAGAAATCATTCAAATTTCATTTAAAAAAATACCTACTGGACAAGCAAAATTTAGGAATCCCATACGGGTACTTGGTTGCAGATTACCGGATCTAGTCTAGTCTGTTTTTAGTGTACCTACACACACACACACACAGACACATACACACACACACAGTCACACACACACGCACACTCCTTGTAATTTTATTTTTTGCAATTTATGTTTATGTCATGTTACTAAATGCAATCGTTTAGACATAGGCAAACTATTTTTTTTTTTATTTTCACATTTATTTTTTTGTACAACGATCTGTTAGTGACCTGGGTTCTAGCAGAATTACCAGTTGCTTCGCCCGAAAGAGTGGAGCATATAACTGAGTCAGGACCCTTTTGTTTTTGCTGCAACGCACACAGCAAACCCACCCACATTTTAATGTATGCTATTGTTGTTTTTTCTGTAGTGTTAGTACTTTTTATTGTTTATTTTTGTTTTAATTGTTTAATTTTGGTGTGTATTGTAGCAAACAAATAAATGATTATCTTATCTTATCTTATATAGACGCATCTCTTCCCAACTGAGAAGTCGAGGTTTGCTATCTTACCTATCTCAATTTCGAATTGCCTATGCCTACTTGGTACAACGCCTCAAGGGCCTCTTTTAGACATTAGCTTGCTTTTATTATTATTCTTTTTAGTCTTAGTTTCTTATATACCTAATAATTATGTAAATATGTTCATGTAAATTTTTAAAGGCTTTCTAAAAACTAAAAAAATAATAATCGAATTTTAATGATATGTGTTACAAATTTTACAATTGACAATCATAATTATGTTAACAACCTTCACGATTGCAGAGGGGAGGGCGCTCGGGTGTAGAGGGGTAGGTATGTGATCGCGATTGTACTAACTACTAATATCTTACTATGGAAACTATGCCAATTGAAATTAAATGTATAAACAACTAGCTTTTGTCCGCGGCTTCGCTCGCGTTAGAAACAGACAAAAAGCAGCCTATGCCACTCTCCATTCCTTCAACTATCTTCACTTAAAAAATCACGTCAATTCGTCGCTCCGTTTTGCCGTAAAAGACAGACAAACAAACAGACACACACACTTTCCCATTTATAATATTAGTGTGGATAAACACTAGGTACGAATAATGTACATAGGTAGGGGTATAATATTTCGATTAGGTAGTTGAAATTACTCGCGTCAAAATGCCCTCCCATCTTACAGAAAATAATTAAAAACACTATTTATTCTTAAACAAACACTACCAACGTATACAGAAAATAATTACAAAACACTATGAACAACAAGGAGCCATGCATCGGTCTTCATATAAGCGACGGCAAAGCCCGACGAATACAGCACCTGGTGCAATGATGGATGAATAAATGTTTCTTATACCTCTAAAAGCATTCCGTAAAAAATCATGTGCGAAAAGCTCGGTTTCAGTGAACGAAAATGTATCACATCAATATCTAATTGAAACTTCCTTGCCTTTAAAGTTATTATCAATGAACGGAGTAGCTACCTAACGTAATATTTTTCTATGATTTTTTTTATGGTATAGGCAGCAAATGAGCAGACGAGCCGCCTGATGGGAAGCAGTTATCGCCGCCATGGACATAAGCAACATCAGGGGAGCAACTCATACGTTGCCGACCTTTGAGAACCCATTTTTCTTGGAAATCAATGCGCTGATTTGTTTAAACCCTAAAGAGCTTTAATATCTATCACTCGCAAGAACTCGGAGTCTTTACTACGACGTTACGCAATAGCGTACCTAAACGTCACGGAAAATACATTTATTGTATGGAGAAGGGGATCCGCGCCTCCAAAGGGTTACTCTCTAGAACCAAAAATTACATACCCTTTCGCTATTGAGATTCTATACACTCAGTTCAACCTTACTTGTCCAATCATGTATACAAACACTGCTGGAAAACATTATCTCACTTTTCTCTGGAATTGTACATTAACCATCACTAAAAATGTTATTATACACTTAAATAAACTCACAAAGTATTGAAATCAATAAAAAAACCACTGAAAAATATCATTTCTGAAACGATTTTCATCAATAATTGTAATTACGAACGGATGACATCAAAAACTCCTGACATTACGAAGTCTATGTAAATTGTCTATGAGTCGTAATGTTGGGATGACAACTTATAAAAATGCGTTGATATTAATTACAATAATTTTATCAGATTTATTAACCGACTTCTTTACGTTTAATTTCCTACCTCTTTACAATCAATATTTTAGTATAAGTATATTTTTTGTTGTATTAATGTTAATATTAGGTATTATAAAATGAATACTGTACTAGCCTTTTCCATGAGATTGTTGCAAATGTGACGAAACCTAATTAAATTTTGATTTTTACATAGATATTGTGTGACGTAAAATTGAAAATCCTCCGATGACGTTAGCAGCGTTTATTTACAAATTATCGTTAATACCATCATTTATCGACATTTCTAATCACTAACAATTGATCATATTTGACGTTTCGTTTGTTTACATGATAGGCCAAGTAAAGATGAACCGACTTTAAATTCAAATTTCATGGTAGAGGGCTTCAGTTTAGTTGTAGGTATATTTACCTCGCATGAGCTCGTAAAGTCGAAATTTGACGATCAACTCAAACCCGTTTCAAAGTTTAATTGACATTTAAGATCAACGTAGGTACCTTCCAAGTTGGGAATCACGAGTAGGGATTGCAAACCGGATTGATTCTCAATCCGGCCGGATCTGGCAGGATTTTAGTCGTAATCCGGACGGACCAGTTTCAGTTTTTTAATTTTATTTCATTGGTTCTTCATTTTGTTACTGCATTTTTTTTATTTAACCGAATCCGGCAATTTTAACCGGATCCAGTAGCTCCTAAAATGCGCCGGATCCGCCGGGTCGGATTAAAATCCCTATAGGGAATGCCTTTGGGAAAGGCTGAGACTGTGTAAAATGATAATAATCCTTCGCTAGATCAACTAGGTTAATTATAAACTAATTTAATCGGGTCTAGTGTTTTCAATGAACCTCTATGCATAACTTAGGATAGTCCGTAATTATAGTGCCAGTAATTTGATTTCTTATAAACTCTTCTTAAGTCACAGTAAAGTTCTGGATCGTAAATTATAAATACGAATAATATTAAACGTGAAGTGTAAAAGTCCGTTTTAGTTTTATCCTTTTTTATTAAATAACTGGTATTTTTTATCGTTATGTGCTTTACTGATTGCATGTATTTTATTTATTACATTTGTCGGTACAAGTCCATAATAATTATGGACTTATATTATAATACAACATCAGTATGTAAGCCAAGATACCAGTACCAGTAAATAAAATAATGTGTGATTGTAAGAAGGTATTTTTAACTTAGTATCTGCAATTCTGGCGTTGACGACCGGTCTGGCGCAGTCGGTAGTGACCCTGCCTGCTACGCCGCGGTCCCGGGTTCGAATCCCGGTAAGGGCATTTATTTGTGTGATGAGCACAGATATTTGTTCCTGAGTCATGGATGTTTTCTATATATATAAGTATTTATATATTATATATTATATCGTTGTCTGAGTACCCGCAACACAAGCCTTCTTGAGCTTACCGTGGGCCTCAGTCAATCTGTGTAAGAATGTCCTATAATATTTATTTATTTATTATTTATTTATTTAATTCTGCAGTAGAATTACTATCGAAGGAAGAAAATCTAGATTTATAAAGTAGAACAGTAGAAAAACTGAACGTTTCTGCGAGATTGCAGATCCTTGGTGGCTTCATAAAAATAAAGTAGCAGTAGTAGTGGAAATAATGCCCGTGATGGCCTAGATCCCCGTGGGAGCCTAGTTTCAGAGTAGTAAACTGTGCCAGTGATAAGGACAACAATAAGTTGTCAAAGCTAGACAAAGTGTACGAAAATTGAGAGATATTTTCTTATCTTTGAACATTTAGGGTTTCCTCAAACCTATCGACGCGGAATCGGCTCCAGACGACCTAAAATCGCTTGTTAGTATGAAGACGCATCCTTGCTTGTGTACTCAACTACTGCGTGTGTAATTTTGTTAACTATTTTTACTTAAATTTAACCATCCAGTACTGTAGGAAACTCTAGGCCTAGATTTATATATATTTTTTGTAAACCGTACTTGTAAAAGGCTGTTTGATTTCTAAATAAAAAAAAAATAAAAAAAGACTCTTACGCGCCGGAAAGCTGAATGTATGCTCGTACTAGAGAGCGATTTTTAGTCTGTGAAAGCCGAGCTACATACCGAAGTACACATATGATTTACAGCGTATTACCTCTACATACGGTACAGCTGTAAGAAGCAATAAGTTACAATGAATTATTAACGTTTTAGAATCAAAAACTCAAGGTACATAAGTTCTGATCCGTGGTATTAAACTAACTAAATACCTGCCTACTCTAGTTTACCTACATATTCTCTGGTAGTTTGCAATTTAATGCCATCGGGACAAGAATGTACGACGAAATTTCTCTAAATGTATCCATTTTCTCAGCGAGTGGGTGGAGGATGATCGGAAGTCAATTAATATGCTGGCTAATAATATGGAATTGAGCAATGACCCTTCTCAAAGGTTAAAGGTAAGGTATTTGGATTCGGTTTATTTTATCGGAAGCTAATTGTACTATCTCCTATACCTGTCTATTTACGTGCGGAACTAAATTATACAATACTTACATGTAGGCTTGCCGGGACTACCTTACTACATAATCTAACGATAAATAATCCGTTAAAGTGTGAACTGTACGTCACGGTTCACAATAAGTATTTCGTCATTTCATAACCTCACTAGTGATTTTATAAACTGACGGTGTTTACAATTTTACGGTGACATAAATATAAAAAAAGTTTTTTCGTCATAATTAGTAAAAAGTGCTAAAATATTACATACCTACGCATGCGTGACCTACAAATATATATATTTATGTAAGACCTAATATGAACACACTCCACAGTACAATAATTTCGACAAATAGTATCTCGGAGACACATTGTTTCAATACGTAGAAAACCCCTCGAGAGCTATCGCTCCGCATAATAGACATTCAAACTCTTGACGAGGACGGGACGTGATAAACAATATCATATATATTATGGTTAATAGTCGTTTTCATAATTGTTGACAGATACAAGGTTTCTTCATATATCGTTAGGTATGTAGATGCAATCTATTTGTCATTATACTTCCTTTTTGTAGCTTGGAAACTATAAACAATCTTTGTAGGGACTTTTTAAATTAAAGGAACACAGTTGAATTTCGCATCTCGGCGTTTCGACAGGATCGATCGGAGCTTCTTGAACATAGGTAGGTTATAGTATATTTAGGTAGAATGAATGAATGTTCCAGAACATCCCAGGTTCGATCCAGCCATCGGTTTGATTTTTTTTATTTTTCCTTTAATTCAAAAAATGGTACGGAACTGAGAAGGTAAGATATAAATGAATTCCCTATCTTGATTTTAATATCTACATTAAAAAATGATTCAGCTATATGTGAATTGTAGAAAACGTGGAAATTATAAACATCCATTCCAAAAGTGAAATTATTTACTCTAATCTTAACAGTATTCGAAATAAATCCGATAAGAGAGGTATGAATGTCTTATTTTAATTAACCCGTTCTCGCAGTCAAAAGTTACCTAAGTAATCTTACTAATTCCATGAAACCCGTGAAAATGCGGTTTGAAGACTTTATCTTGAAGAATATATTTTCTGGTAAAATCTCCCAAAGAGAAGTAGAAGGGCATTTTGCGAGATAAGTTGGGCATTTTCGCGAGAAGAATCACCAAAAATTGTTTTCTAAGATATTGTTTATCACGTCCCGTCCTCGCCAAGAGTTTGATGGACCATTCAAACTCTTGGCGAGGACGGGACGTGATAAACAATATCATATATATTATGGTTAATAGTCGTTTTCATAATTGTTGACAGATAGAAGGTTTCTTCATATATCGTTAGGTATGTAGATGCAATCTATTTGTCATTATACTTCCTTTTTGTAGCTTGGAAACTATAAACAATCTTTGTAGGAACTTTTTAAATTAAAGGAACACAATTGAAATTCGCGTTTCGACAGGATTCGGAGCTTCTTGAACATAGGTAGGTTATAGTATATTTAGGTAGAATGAATGAATGTTCCAGAACATCTCAGGTTCGATCCAGCCATCGGCTTGTTTTTTTTAATTTTTCCTTTAATAAAAAAAATGGTAGGGAACTGAGAAGGTAAGATATAAATGAATTCCCTATCTTGATTTTAATATCTACATTAAAAAATGATTCAGCTATATTATGTGAATAGGCTACTTGACCCTTTTTCAAAGTATGTCTTATATTATTAATTACTGTCTAATTAAACGAAAAAGAATAGTACAATATTTTATTACGACTTAAAAACCCGCAAAAAAATTATTTAAAGTTTACTTTTACGTGATCAGGCAAAAACAACATCAGCCATATTAATCTATAGAATATCTATGACATGACGTCAGTATATTTAGAAAAAATATTTCACATTGTCACACCCGTCAACGACTATGAATTTTAATACAATAGAGGTTGCTTCTATGGAGATCAGATTACTACCTCTAATTTCCATAGTTGATCTGAATTATGTGACGTCACTCCATTGGCCAACACCGTTTTCGGAGTCCATAATTAAAAAAAAACATCCACACATCTTTAATTAAAAATACGCAGTCATCAGTGTCATCACGCACTTTTAATGCCCGCAAGCTATAAATATTGATTTATTAAGTCAAATACTACAGAAAACAATAACTTGATGTGCTAAATTCGATACGAGTCTAGTAGCCTATTGTAGAAAACGTGGAAATTATAAACATCCATTCCAAAACTGAAATTATTCACTCTAATCTTAACAGTATTCGAAATAAATCCGATAAGAGAGGTATGAATGTCTTATTTTAATTAACCTGTTCTCGCAGTCAAAATTTACCTAAGTCATCTTACTAATTCCATGAAACCCGTGAAAATGAGGTTTGAAAAGACTTTATTTTGAAAATATATTTTCTGGTAAAATCTCCCAAAGAGAAGTAGAAGGGCATTTTGCGAGAAAAGTTGGGCATTTTCGCGAGAAGAATCACCAAAAATTGTTTTCTAAGGTAGATAATTTCTTTGTTTTTCCTAAACAGAATCACGAGCCTTTCGATCAACGTTACAAAGTGGACAGTCTCTTGTTTTTTGTCCTAGATTCGCACGGGCTCGTGATTCTGAGTAGGAATAAAATTTACCTACCTCATAAAACATATTTTTGTTATCTCATCCCGCGAAAATGCCCAGAATTATAAATCCATTTAACGTCAAGGTGCTTTCAATTTCGTATAAGCAAGGTGTCTCGGGGCTCCAAGTTCGCACGGAGTTTATGTGGGTTTTACGGCTCACGACTATAAGTGCGATTGTATTTAGCCGTAAAGATTGTCGTGCGAGTGGGGACGCCACTTTATATTGTACTTTTGTATGTATTTCAATTACGGCTGTTCTTATAAGGCCCCGTAGGTTCAAGTTGTTCACTCAGTATTAGTTTAGTGATTATTGAGCGCATTCATGACCGAAAAATACAAACCGTATTAAATATGTTTTTAAATCATCTTTTTAGTTTGTTTTGGTAAAAAATATATTTGACGCTTTCAATCAGTAATTATGCCTTTTGGCATTAAGTCCGCCATTTGTACGTTGTTGTGTAATTTTCTGCAATAAAGTAAAATAAATACCTTCAAAAAATCATTCAAGTCGTGCAAATTTCTTATGTATTAATTGAATTTTTTATACCGACTAGATACTTTATTAGAGTAGTGATGTATCTACATCATTCACTTTTATGTAATGTCTTACAAAAAGCTTCATTGGAGCTTGGAATAGTTTCCCGGAAAAGATGTCACTTCTCCGAACTTCTTGTAATCAAAGAATCGCAATCTCCTCTGCTATAATAAGGTTAATCCGCACTAAGGTAAGTATTGGAAGTGGACGTTATTAATAACTATTAGTTAACAATAACGTCAACTTCCAATACTTACCTTTTTTGGTTTCTAGTTGTATATATCGTCACTACTTTGAAAAAATCTCGTATCTCACGCTGCTCCTCAAAGTTAAAACGCAGTAAGTCTATATGCATTCCATACATACTTACTACAATTTTCTTTTCATTGACAGACGAAGATACAAGTTTTTTTAGAGTAGTGACGATATGGCAGCACCATCTCTCTCGCGGTGAGGTGCAAGCACAAATTGCTCGTTCTTAGAGTTAGTAATAACAAAAAATAAAACCGCCTTCAAAAAAAAGCGCGTTACAAAACACACAGAAACTAAAAAGCAAAAAATAATAAACCTTTGAATTCAGATTTCTTATCGTATTGCAATAACCTAAACATCCAAATTATAAACAAATCAATTATTTTTGTAGTCGGTGCCAGACCTGTTCGTTGCCTTGCTATATTGCCTGTTTGGCCCCACCCAACCATACTCAGGCTGGCCCTGACTCCAAAAATAATTGATTTGTTTATAATTTGGATGTTTAGGTTATTGCAATACGATAAGAAATCTGAATTCAAAGGTTTATTATTTTTTGCTTTTTAGTTTCTACGTGTTTTGTAACGCGCTTTTTTTTGAAGGCGGTTTTATTTTTTGTTAAAAAGTTTATTTATTTGTTGATTTTTAGTGGTTCCTATTGATATTATATGTATCAATCCGAATATATGAACAGTAGTGAAAGAATTATCCTTTAACTCCTAACCATTGAGGAGTTGACCTTCCATCATCAGCTCAGCCACATAAAATTATTACCATCAGGCGTAAATACTGGTGTACCTTTGAAAAATACATTAAAAACATTACATGTGCCTATAACATTTGAAGAGTTCCTTCGATTTCTCCAAGATCCGTCCGTCCGTCCGTCCGCGGATAATCTCAGTAACCGTAAGCACTAGAAAGCTGAAATTTGGTACCAATATGTATATCAATCACGCCAACAAAGTGCAAAAATAAAAAATGGGAAAAAATGTTTTATTAGGGTACCCCCCCTACATGCAAAGTGGGGGCTGATATTTTTTTTCATTCCAACCCCAACGTGTGATATATTGTTGGATAGGTATTTAAAAATGAATAAGAGTTTACTAAAATCATTTTTTGATAATATTAATAGTTTCGGAAATAATCGCTCTTAAAGGAAAAAAAAGTGCGTCCCCCCCCTCTAACTTTTGAACCATATGTTTAAAAAATATGAAAAAATTCACCAAAGTAGAACTTTGTAAAGACTTTCTAGGAAAATTGTTTTGAACTTGATAGGTTCAGTAGTTTTTGAGAAAAATACGAAAAACTACGGAACCCTACACTGAGCGTGGCCCGACACGCTCTTGGCCGGTTTTTGAAGTCGGTTAAAAAAGGAGCCCAGCCTTATCAGTGATAACATACACTAGAGAAGTTTCGTCGGGTACCACGGCGGGCGAGTGGTTTAGTGGTAATGACGTTAGCCGCGTAAGCTGAAGACCCCGGTTCAATTTTCGGCTCAGTCACCAGTGGGCCTTGTCGTTTTTTCTTTCGTGTATGATATCTATTTCAATTTCTAAGTGTCTAGGTAAAAAACTAGTAACAGAAGATATTAATTGACATGTAACGCAGAAATAAAGAAATGTTTATCTATATATACATACAACATACAATCACGCCTGTATCCCATAAAGGGGTAGGCAGAACACATGAAACTACTAAAGCTTCAGTGCCACTCTTGGCAAATAAGGGGTTGAAAGAAAACGAAACTGTGACATTATACATCTATATATAGCATATGTAAAATCCAGTTCCAAAGTACATATAGCAGGTGTATGATATTAGGGATGTTTTTAAGAATCGCTGCACCGTGAGTGACGATAAAAGATAGTGATTCGGTTTCAAAAACACATCTATCGAAACACAGTATTGGTCGAGATGCAGTCTTACATTTAAAAAAGTCGGCCACGCTGGTATGTTTATCTGGCGATGATGTACAAGCACCTAGACAAAGCAATAACAAACGGTTGGCATCTATTTTGAATAAGAATTATGATTTCCAACGCTTATTTAAATATGCAACGCTCCTCAAGCGAACTCAAAAACTAGCAAAATACACTAAGAGCGTTGACCCTAATACTTTAAAGGTAAACACAAAAACTGGTTTCTAGAAGCATAGAACAAAAACTTGTTACTGCGTACGTGCTTCTGCGCATGAGATCGGTTCTGGTTCATTGTGGTTTTCAACCACTAGGTAAATTATACGTGAAACTGAACACGTTATATTGTATAACCCCCTTGTTGCGACAATGATTCAAAGTGCTCAGAGTTCATATCTCTCAGGTATTTGGGAGTTCTCGTGATCGACTGGGCAACGGTCCAATGCTTTATTCTAAGTACTTGAAGAGTACTCGCAGAAGATATCTATGTATAAGACCAGTATAAGAGTGACTCCCGCGACCTGTTACAACAATGTCTATCAGAAAACTATATTCGTATTTTCTTCTAAGGCGATGCTCTCGGCAAGTGACAGTAATAGTACCCAGTTATCTCAGCCAAGAGTATCACTATCAGCGCGAAAACGAAGAGCGCAAAGTTTTGACATATCCTACGAACATTTTTTATCCCAACGGTAGCAAGAATGAAATCAGTGTGGATAGGATTTTGGGCGAAGGTAAAGGTGTCTAACGTGACACCTTTCTCCGTTAACGAAAATATCATAAATTTTACCAATTATACTCGTGTTACGTGCCTCGTTAATTGAGGCAGGGATACGTAAATACTGCGCAGGAAACATGATAAATAATGGCTTGTAAAAGCGCTACCGGAAAAGCGCACGTTTTTCACGTATGTGCTCGTATTAATAAACATTAAATCCAATTAATTCCCCCATCCCACAGATGTAGTAACAAGAATGTATACATACACATATCTACAATAAATAACGCAATCGATTTTACCTATAACAGGCAAAAAAAGGCACTGGCGATTATACCGAGAATCTGTAAGCAGCGATCAAAACTAATTGGCCACAACAAAAAGCTGGTTAACGTGTCAGGTTAATAACAGACATGCGCACCTATCATTGAGGAGTGTCCTTTGAAAGAGACTTGTTTTTGTACGATAATCATAGAGAAATAAGCCCTTTGAAAAGACACTGACACTCCTCCATTGTGCTACGTAGTCAGAGTAACTGCGGCGCAGTTGGACCGAGTATACAATTGCGAGCTCAGACGCTGAGAAACAAAACATGACACAAATATGCTTGGTCGTCTTTGTGCCAACATATTTCTTGAGTCGCTATCAGTTACATGCCTGTGTTGCGCATTTCCATTAGTTTATGATAGTATAAAGATACAAAATAATAATACATAACAAACGAAGCGTATAAATAATTGGACATCATGAATAGAAGAGAAGGAAACAGGCAAGACAATCATTTTCCGGTATTTAAGCAAATAGGGCTCGTGGAAACACTCGTGGAGTTTTCAGCACGATTTAACTTATTTCAACTAGTCATGTCGAACGTCTGTATGCGGCTTTAGAAGAACATCGTTTATATTCTTCCTTATTAACAGTGGCGCTAAAAATAACGCGCAAGAACGCAAGGACATGCGACCGCCAGCGCCTTACAATGTCTTTACAATCAAAAGGACCTACCTGAGGAATAAATTCATGTCTTCTATTTGCCTCAAGAAAAGGTAATACTATTTTAATATTTACACTTGTTAAGTTTAAATAAAAGAGAGGAAAACAAAAACAAAAGTATTAGAATTAATAGGTGAAAAGGGAACTTTGCTAGGAACAACTGAAAATAAAAGGGGAAACATGATAGGGAGAGTTAAGTCACTTTTTCAATAACTGAAGGGAAAATAGAAGAGAATATAGGCAGACGAAGATTAAGACGTGACACATTTTTAGACCAAGTGAAAGAGATAACCAACATAGTGACGAATCAGAAACTCAATAGAGTGGCAGAGAGAAGAACGGAATGCCAATTACTCACCGACAAGGGCGACGCTCGGAAAAGACAGATTGAAGAAGAAATATGATACAAAATGGACCAACATCGACAATTTCAAAGGAAAATTGGATACAGTGACGCTGTTTTGTTGAAGATAGTAATATTATTCAATAAACTGTTTACTATGTAAGTATGCTCCAACATTTATGGGCGAATTCAAGCTTCGTTATAAGCGAACAGCTTCGGAATAGTAACGAGAGAAATAATACATTACCCACTCAACTGGATTGTATTAAGGCAGCGAGAAAATGCGTATTAGCCTGAATAACTATTTATGTAAAGTACAGTGCATGAGAAACTTTCAGTTAGACAAAAGGTGAAATAATATGCTTTGGGATGGATTATTCGATATAGTTGGGAAAATGAATACACTATTGACTATATTGCTCTAGTTTTTGTTTGACTTTTGATTTCGTGTTTACTTTCGGAATATCGGTTGGGATAGCTCATTAATATTAATTATTAATTTATTGAATATTCCTAACTTCCCATATTATTTAACATTTGCTTAATATTTAACAGTCACGATTTCATAAATCCTACATAAAAAATATATATGTATTTCTCCGTTTTCCTAGTTGTTTTTGTAAAAACCGTTAAAAAATTTTTTAGGTGTCTTCCAGACGTAAGTTTGTGATATTTATTGTAGTGCTGAAGTCTTAATATCAAATCAACATTCAAATGAATGAAATGAAATGGGTTTGTCATGTATAAATCGATTACGCTATGATTAATAATAAACTGTAGGCTCTTAGTGCACCTCAAGGGTTTTCGAATAGTCCCACGCGACTTAAACTTGACAAGTCCACGGCTCAATAAAGGGGCTTTAGCATCCGAAAATAAACCGTAATTGAGCTCAATAAAAGCTTCAAATTGCGTTACTGACGTCGAGCGATCGCTAATTGCGTACTCCGGGCCCTTGCACGGCGATGTTGTAAAATATTCAAGCAAAATCAATATTGAGATACGTTGCTGGTTAATTAATGGCTGCTACTTTCCGAGTTGGGTTTATTTTTATTTTTGAACGCGTACTCGTTGATATAAGAGGATTTTTTTTTTAAACTTGTTAGTATTTATTTGCACTGTTTTTTTACGTAACTAATAACTAGCGGCCCGCCCCGGCTACGCACGGAGATTAAATGATAAGAATGGTGATTAGTAATTAATTTATCTGTCACTTTAATTGATGGGCCTATACCTATCGTCAGGCGATCTGCGGGCGTAGCACACTAGTTGGATAAACTTAATTGCGTCGGTGCGTCTCTATCGCACTTACAAATAGTGCGAAAAGACGGCCTGACCTTAATAGAAAATATTTATTTGCTTAAACATGGTAATTCCATACAGATGTTAAACTTAAATCTAAAATATCGTTTAACACGCGAACATGCTTGCTTGCCCGATAGTCAAGTAACTCGAAACAAAGTACATACATACAATGTTTATGCTTAGTGGACGACCGGTCTGGCGCAGTCGGTAGTGACCCTGCCTGCTACGCCACGGTCCCGGGTTCGAATCCCGGTAAGGACATTTACAGTAGAACCCGCTTAAAACGATTCTGAGGGGACCCAGCCAAAAAAACGTATTATACGGGAAATCGTATTAAACGAGAAAAAATTGTGATTTTTCATCGTAAACTTTTAATATGGTTACTTTTTCTTGGAGCATTAATGCTTTTCTTCTTATTTTTGACATCACTGAACCAAAGATGGGACAAAGAATTCAGAAACTCAACACCGACACTCAACACCGCAGCAGTGATAATGAGCGAAGTGTATGTGGGTAGGTACGAACTATCGCACTAACCGCTGAGTTAGGACGACAAATTACAAATTAATCTTTACGGGTGGCGGTGTCGCCAGAATCGCGTAATTAGTACAGTACAATTAGTTCCGATTATTGTCACCCGCATAAATAAACTTGTAAAGTAATGCAAGGTGGGTGGTTTTAGATGGTGTATTAAGCGGGGACGCGAGTCGTATTAACCGTGAAAAAATGTCTGAAAACGAGTCTCAAATTGTAGGGACCGGCGTAAAATGGCGTATAATGCGGGAAATCGTATTAAACGTGATCGTTTTAACCGGGTTCTACTGTATTTGTGTGATGAGCACAGATATTTGTTCCTGAGTCATCGATGTTTTCTATGTATATAAGTATTTATATATTATATATATCGTTGTCTGAGTACCCACAACACAAGCCTTCTTGAGCTTACCGTGGGCCTCAGTCAATCTGTGTAAGAATGTCCTATAATATTTATTTATTTATATCTCATTTTATCTGCAATGTATTTGTCTGAATATAAAATTGAAGCCAAATAAACAACAACTAGTTTCTCCCTTCAAATAGTAAAAGCAATTTGGCCAAACTTACGGCTCGGCACCCAGGACCGATCAAAATGTTAATTTTGCTGGAATTCCTTAATTTAGTGTTCTAATTCGGCCGACGGCGGGTATGCCAAATCACGTACGGGCGGTAAATTGAATAAAACCTGATTCCCATTTTACGATCCGGCATATTTTGCACAATTCGTCATGTAAACAATTTTATTACGCATTTATTATAGCACAAATGGGGGTAAAAATCGGCCAAGAGCGTGTCGAGCCACGCTCAGTGTAGGGTTACGTAGTTTCCCGTATTTTTCTCAAAAACTACTCAACTTATCAAGTTCAAAACAATTTTCCTAAACTTTTGTGATTTTTTTCATATTTTTTAAACATATGGTTCAAAAGTTCTGGGTTGGGGGCACACTTTTTTTTCTTTAGGAACGATTATTTCCGAAAATATTAGTTTTATCAAGAAACGATTTTAGTAAACCCCTATTCATTTTTAAATACCTATCCAACAACATATCACACGTTGGAGCTGGAAACCCTAACAAAATATTTTTTTTACTACCCTAGCAAAATATGAGTACCCTAACAAAATATTTTTTTTTTTTACTTTTTATTTTTGCACTTTGTCGGTGTGATTGATATACATATTGGTACCAAATTTCAGCTTTCTAGTGTTAACGGTCACTGAGATTATCCGCGGATGGACGGACGGACGGACGGACAGACAGACATGGCGAAACTATAAGGGTTGACTACGGAACCCTAAAAAGTATATATGTATAAAAAATATGAATAAAAAGAAAGTTTTAAGACTGCTTAAAGAATTTCACAATTTCTAATAAGTAAAATTCTTTTCAAGGTATTTGTCATTGGTAAACTCGACAGGGACGAAAGGGAATATTTTCTGCTCATTTGTCCTCGGGTTCTAAACGGGGACAAATTGGAACCATTCCGCCACATTCGCGCCATTCCGCGCCATTCGGTTGTTCATGAGCACCTAGTAAACGTCAATAATATTTTTACCTCTGTGCTTTATATCTTACTAGCGTTTGTCCGCGACTTCGCTCGCGTCAAATTTGAAAATTGCGGAATGCTCCATACAAACTTCCACCCCCCATTTTGGGCAAGTGGAGGGTCAGAAAGAGACAAAAAGTAGCCTATGTCACTCTCAATTCCTTCAACTATCTCCACTTAAAAAAATCACGTCAATTCGTCGCTCTGTTTTGTCGTGAAAGACGGACAAACAAAAACAGAAATACTTTCCCATTTAATTTAAGTATGGATAATACATGATAATACTTAAAACTGATTTTGGACGTTGAATATTATTATGCAACACATAAAGCGACACGAAGGGGTTATTTATTTATTTATTTAAACTTTATTGCACGACACAAAATTGTACAAATGGCGGACTTGATGCCTTAAGGCATTCTCTACCAGCCAACCATTGGATCAAACTTTTACTAATACGTCACTATCTAAAAGGACAATGGTTGATAGAAAACCACAATCGAAACTTAAATACTGTATGGAGGTAGATAAATAGTTTTACTTTGAATCTGTCATCCCGATACGTGTCATTTCATTTCGTGATTGTCGATTCTAATCTTGGCTAGGCAGCTCTACAGTAAATGTTTTAGATAGGTAGCTATTAAAGAGATATGCTTAATCAAGTTATTCTAGTAAAATACAGCGAAGTATTATAAATAGATAGATGAAAATACCGTTTAATTGTAAAACGAAATGGGCGAAGATACCTCATCTTAAATCAGAATTAATTCATCCATATTATTCAATGAACGTGGGCCCCAATTAAAATAATGTCTTGGCTTGCGAATTTAAAAGGCAGATATTTTCGAGAATTTAGAATGGAAATAAGGTCCGTCTGAAATTATAGATAAGAAACTCTGTTTGTGAATGATAATGTCTGGTGAATTTATTTTACGTGGACTGAATGGATTTTGATAACCCTACGCTAATATCAAGATAGACTCAGACGAAGCTACATTGACAGCGAATTGAAGGGCAGACTTTGCACGTGTTAAGTTAACGTCAAAATTTAATACATATTTGACGATTAAAATAACCCCGCTACGCTATCCTGTGTTATCACTATCGTTACGAACTGAGATTGGTCTAACTTTACGTAAATAAATATTTTATTTCATAATAATTGTTATTTAATCATTTTAATATTTATAAGTTTATAACAGCTCCAAAGAACAATGATAAAGTTA
Source organism: Leguminivora glycinivorella (assembly GCF_023078275.1). Classification (NCBI taxonomy): domain Eukaryota; kingdom Metazoa; phylum Arthropoda; class Insecta; order Lepidoptera; family Tortricidae; genus Leguminivora; species Leguminivora glycinivorella. The sequence goes on from NC_062975.1 coordinate 2,692,308, forward strand.
AAAAGAAAAACCAAAACTGCCGTTTTGTTGTCCTATGGAATCACTTAAGAAAATTGATTCGAAACTTTAAGCGGGAAGCCGTGAAAATCCGACTTCGCAGCATTGTTACAGACTTTTACATAAAGTACGCCAATTCAAACGTGCGCCAACATCGGAACGATATCTGAAAGATATAGTCATGGCGCCTCTTGCTCGCTCTAATACAGCTACGTGCAAGCAAGAGCGAAATGCAGTATCCGAACAACATCCTTCAGTCCTAATAAGATCCGTGGAAATTAGAATTGGCCTGCAAGTCTGCTCAGTTTCCGAAAGAGCCCTTGTGTATTGGAATTTGAACCTTTTGGTTGATAACGTAAAGGTGGTCTTTAAAATGAGAGTAAAGTTCAAGCTGAGATTTTCACACTTACAATGTGTCGATCAGTTTGGCCGTTTTGCATAATTAAGAATTACTGGCTCTTGTATTTTAAGTCTGTTGTACTATTATATATTCTGTGGTTTGAATTTAAGAAGATTATTGATCGATCGTGCAAGTCTACCGCTTGATCTAAACATACCTACTAATATTTCAGCGTATATAGTCATTGTAGGCACAATGTGCTTGCAAATATCCGAATACGCATCTATTACTAAAGCGTTAGTACGTTTTCACATTATCCGATCCGATATCCCACACATTACAGGCGCCATCTAGGATTTTATTCCATTGAAATCCTTCAGACATGTGTGTCACAGTGCGTGATCCGATATTTGTGAGCACTTTGCCCTACCTGCCTGGCTGCCTGCCTGCTTCCCTTTGCCTGTCCCTAATTGTAATACAATGATTGTATACTAGTACCAAAGCTGTTGACGCGTGCAAGTATTGATGACAGAAAATTATTTTTTCTTCACGGACTTTAATTGTTGATCCATTTCTAGCTCATTTTATACCGGACCCTAATTAGCTTAACTACATGATGTCCAGTATAAAATGAGCTAGATGTCGATCAACAATTAAAGTCCGTGAACGTACGTATTCCGCGGGAATCACTAAAGAAATTAAATTATAGAATCAAATGTGTAGTGAAGTCTTTCTACTAGAACAGTTAAGTGAAATGCTACGCAAACTTACAGTTTACACAGGAATCTCTATCTCTGATGAAAGTGGTAATATACTTTAGATTTCATTAGTGTAATTAATTACAAGCTTTTCTACATACCTCATTTTATTGATTTTTGTGTCGCATCTAAAATACCACACCTATTGAAATGTTCTTTTATATTTAGTTTCTTCAGCTTACATTTTTTACACTGAAATTCCGTACAAACTTCATCTTTATGACATATGTCATCCTGCTTTTACGTTTCTTTTTATATATGAAAGGTAAACAAAGAGGTTGTATGTAGTTATGAAATCAACCATAGTGTTCAGTTGTCGGGAGGAACTATAGCAAATAATACAATAATGACTCACTCGGAACTATAGTTTCATTTTTCCACGAGGGAAACATCTAACAAGTTCAGATGAATATCTTAGGTGATTACTATGAATGCAGGTGAATTTATTATGTGAATATAAAATCGTACACTATTTTTTATAGAAATATACCTTCATTAAAAAGGTTTATTGTTTTGCAACAATACTGGAATAAATCTCTATGTTTTATGATATTGCCTATGTTTGATCCATACGATTAAATATTTTAATAAATAAAATCTAATTCCCCTACATGTGATCCTCATGAAAGCAATTACTAAACAAAATCTCCCAAAATTAAAAATTATTAGACGCCGCGGAAAATCACCTGTGATTTATTACCTTTTCCAATTATTTATTGAACCTTTTTGTTTATTCGAAACAATTTATGTCTGGACTGTAAACAAATTAGCTTCATGAGAAATAAAATTGAAACCACTTCGAACGAAGGCTATAAATTAAAAGTGCCCAAGAACGTAAAGTTTAAAACAAAGTATTAAAATACCATTAAATACGCTGCATGCTGGAACCATAATTCCATGAGGATGAGGTTCTTCAGGGGGCTTATTTTGTCGCCTGCAATAATTGATAGAGCAACTTTAAGTATGCCACAGTGTTATACCAGTAATAACTCTTGTAACAAACTTATGCCGCTCGGTGTGTATGCCGTGTGTGTACGTAACATAAGTAAACGTATGAGAAAGCATGCGCGGATCCAGGGGGGGGGGGTCATGGGGGTCATGACCCCCCCCTGGAGCCTAGGCTGGTCATACAAATAGACCACGCGACCCCCGCCCGGGGGGTCTGGACCTTTACCACGTGATCCCCCCCCTGGGCACGAAGCTGGATCCGCGCTTGTGAGAAAGATTCATTCTTCTCCGCTTACACGTGTTGCGTACGAACATACATACATACATACATACCACGCAGCGTGCGTTTGTCATAAGAGCTACTTCTGGCCCCGTAGTCGAATGGCATTTCTGCAACGCCAAACGCCACAGAAATGCAGTCTGGCTCTGTCGCGCCAATACGCAAGAGTGATAGAGACAGATTGCATTTCTGCGGCGTTTGCCGTCGCAGAAATGCCATTCGGCTACGGGGCCAGGGTGCGTAGCCGAATAGCATAAACGCTCACGAAACGAAACGCTCGTAGATATCTATCTCTATCGCTCTTGCACATTGGCGCGACAGAGCCACAGAGACTACCTTTCGCTGCTTTTCGTTTTCGTTTCGCGTCGTAGAAATGCCATTCAGATACGGGGCCTGGGCTTATACGAGCCCCAATGCAAATGATATCGTCTAGTCACACTTCAACGTGCGATATTTATTTCCGAAACTGGTGTTTAAACCCAGATTGACTTTGATGATAAATGGAATACACGACACACTAAGCCATTAAAACTAGTTTAATCTTGCACCGTACAAAATGCCCTAATGTTATATGTTTTAATATAATCATATCATAAAAATAACAATATCTAAAGCAAAAAAATACGCCTAGTTCATATTTGAGGCATAATAGGTCGTCTATTTTAAATAAAAATAGTTTAGTAAGATTTATATTATACAATAATATTTTAAATTGAATTAATAATATTATAAGTCGTCTGATATGATATACGGCTACATAAAAAGGTAAATTCTGTAAAAAATATAATTATTCTACAACATTTTTATACCAAAATAGCAAGAGGTAAGTCGGTGCCTGAATCAGTGAGGAAAATTATAATTTCCAACTACAATAGCGGCAAATCTACGTTCCAAAATATCCAAAGACCTTTTTTTGCCAAGATCTACGGCGCATACAATCATCCAGCATCAACTAAAACACGGAACCGTCTCCTGTTTAAATAAATCTGGCCGTCGAAGAATAACTGCCAAAGAGAAAACAGGATTTTGAGGAGCATCATCAGGAAAAATCGTCATGCAAGAGCAGGAGAACTTACCTAACTATGGCATGACGCGATCAAAATAAACATTTCAGTCGATACCTGAAAGACAGTAATGAAAATAATGGGCTTCGGTTTTCACACCGCTAAACAGAAACCATTACTTACTCAAAAGCAGAAAACTAATAGGTTGAAATTTGCACAAAAGTACAGAAACTGGACTGCCGATCAGTGGCGAAAAATAATATGGAGCGACAAATCCAAATTTGAGGTCATAGTTGGCGATGAACGAAGTAAAGTCATTCAAGAAAAAGGAGATGCATTTCACAAAGACTGTCTTGAACGCAAGGTGTAGTTTCCAGCATCTTTAAATGATTTGGGGCTGTATGTCGGCACAGGGTGTGGGATGTCTGCAATTTATAGATGGAACCGTCAATGCAGAGAAATACAAAAGCATCTTGGAATAGAGTTCACTACCGTCTATAAGAAAGTTCAAGTATATAAATGGATTTACTTTTCAACAAGATGGTGCCTTATGTCATACTGGCAAGACAACGATGGAGTGGCTGAAACAAAAACAAATTCCTACCATATCATGGCCATCCAGCAGTCCAGACTTGTCTCCCATAAAAACTTTGTAGTGGTAAATGAAGAAAAAGTTGCGAAAAGATCCTTCTAAATCCAAAGCTGATTTTAAGGAGAAACTTGTGGGTGTCTGGAATGGAATAACCCCTGAGGAGTATAGACAGTTGGTAGATACAATGCCGCTCAGAATTAAGGCCGTTTTAGATGCAAAAGGTGACGCCACCAAGTGGTAGTTGTTCTTTTCTGCATCGGCTACGCTGAAGACGAACATTTTTGCGAGTGTTACATTTGGTGAAATTTTTTTTTTGTTTACTAGTGAGGAAAATTGTTAATTTATGTTTTGAATAAATAAAATATGCATTATAAGCTCTCTTGTTTTTATGTTACATGTTCTACTAATCATCTAATTCATCCTGAATTTTGAGGTCGAAGTTAGGACATAATATTTTTTTCATACTAGACGATATCATTTGCATTGGGGCTCGTACTGCGACTACGACAACAACCCCGATGCAACGAAAAATAAAAATAGATTTCTTAGCTGCTGACCTTGACATATTCTAAAAAAAAATAGCAATTTTTTACCGTATTATCGCGATTGTACCCACAGTAAAATTTGCTCATGACCTTTATATCACCAGTGAATTAACTAAATTACTAAATAAATACTCGGTATGAAGTCTTCTCCGAATTGATACTGAGATAGAAGCTTTTACGAAATAGATTTCCAGAAAATTTGACAGGAATAACTTTGACATTCTAAAATTAGAAGTTTATCTTCGACCCGGGCAAAGTGCGCTTATTTGTATAACCATGAATTAGAACTCGTTAACCTTTGCCTCGATTTCAACAACGCCTTAGGTTAGGCAGTGACACCGGGCACAAACGCTGTCGCCACTAGTTGAATTTTAAGATAATGTGTACCGCAAATAATAGGTAGGTAGTAGGTACTATCAGCTACAAAAGTGCGTGGCGAATTTATCAATGAAATGAAATGAAATATTTTTTTTCCAAGTAGGCATATTACAATGCGTATATGAACATCAAATCGTCAATGAATTCATTCATAATATCTCCATGCTCTTTTGCAGCTGATAGTACATCAGGTATTTTTTTTCCATTATTTTTCCATATTTTGAGTAAATTTTAGGTCAGTTCTAATCAGGATCACGAGCAATTTCTATCTCAATGGCCTTTCTATCGATTATTAGAAAAAAAAAGTGTCCCAGGTTTTTCATACATGTTTGTTACTTTCTTTAATTTCTTTGTTACCCCATACATACTGATGGTAACAAAATAAGAAACAATTGTATGGGATTTCTTTTGTTACCTATTACGATACATAATTTTTGCTACGTGACATTTCCGACCAATATGCTTCTGTCTTAATATTTGAAAAATAATACATCTTATTCAAAAATATGTCCCATAGCATCTTAGTCCGGTGTAATATATATTTATGAGACGATTTTTCGATACATATTTTTGCACTTGACTGTGCCTATCTTAACGCGCCATAATAAAAAAAGTACAAATTTTATCTCCCCATACGAAACGTAATTTATAAGATTAGATGCTCGTACAAGTAAGTGTAAAGATGAAGGTACAATAAGCATTTCACAGTACAGAAGTCAGTGACAGGCGGAGGGTGAAAATTGGTTTTATGGGGCTCTGCAGGAAACGGAAATTACACGTAAAGAAGCGGAGCGGGTGAAAGAGCAAAGAGCACGGCAACAATTATGTTCATGTCGAGAAAACATAACAGTTTACATACATACATACATATAATCACGCCTGTATCCCATAAAGGGGTAGGCAGAGAACATGAACTACTGTTTCTGTGCCACTCTTGGCAAAAAGGGGTTGAAAGAAATCCAAAATTGTGACACTGCAGTGACAGGTTGCCGAGAGGCTGGCAATCTATCGCTGCAATGTCTTTTATTTCAACCTATAAATTGCTAAAATCGGCGCTGAAACTTGAGCGGTTTCATGAGTTTTATCTTCTTGGGAATGCAGGCAAGTGCTCCTTTTTAGGAATGCAGGCGTGAGTTCATAATAAACCAGCTTTTGCCTTCGGCTTCGCTCGCGTTTGAAAGAGACAAAAGTAGCCTATGTCACTCTCCATCCCTTCAACTATCTCCACTTAGAAAATCACGTCAATTCGTCGCTCCGTTTTGCCGTGAAAGACAGACAAACAAACAGACACACACTTTCCCATTTATAATATTAATATCTGGGCGACCGAGCTTCGCTCGGTTCTGTTTCGTATCCTTGACACGTGTCGCCATCTAGTTCAAAAGTGAATAGTACCTACATCGAGCGAAATAATTCTCAGCCTTAACAACACAACTACTCCACACGAGATGGCGCGCGATTCGCCACAAAAACTCAGTGTATTTTTCTATTCATTTTAGCCTTGACCTGTGTCGCCATCTAGTGTTTGCAATAAATAGTACTTACATCGACCGAAAGAATTCTGTCTTAACAGTACAACTACTGCACACGAGATGGCGCGCGAAGAAAAACACATGAAAACTCGAAAAGTCGCGTTTTCCGGGACCTAAGGATAAGTTAGACCGATTTTTCACCCCCAAAAACCCCCACATAACAAATTTCAGCGAAATCGTTAGAGCGGTTAATTTCCGAGATCGTCAGTATAAATAAATATATAAATAAATAAATAAATAAATAAATAAATATACAAGAATTGCTCGTTTAAAGATATAAGATAGTATGTATTACATAGAATAATCAAATTGAACGAAACTAAACTACGCCCAATCAAACCAGTTTTGTTGCGAATTCTGATTGGTCGTTGGACTCGTTGGCTAATGAATACAAATACTCTATCAACGCGTTTTTTAATTTACACTTCTCAATGAGAAGTTATGACAGATGGCGCCACCTTATTAGTCCATTGCACAGATAAAGAATTTCATACGTGAGAGCGACCGCATCGTAAAATGGTGTTTGTTATAAAATTGGACCATTTAAAGATTAGTTTAATTGATCCAGTCATCATTAATAATAACGAATAAAGCAACGCTAGCTGCCACTTTAGGACTCATTTATACGATGCGGGAACTCGATTGCGAGTTTCATTACATTGCGGTATAGATTGCTGTGCTGAGGTAGATATTACTAAAATCGGAAGAGAGTTCGCGCGCCGTGTCTAATGGTGCTTCCACACTGGGCTGTTATAAATGCGATGGCGCGATGGCCCTGTTATACCGTGTTATATAACACTTACAACCGCCCAGTGTGGGAGCACCATAAATATAAGAATAGATTAGAATAGAATATAGTAAATGAGCTTTTAGAATACTTTCAAAAAAGATCTCAACATTTCGCGTTAGAAAATATCAGTGAGAGTAGAATATGTTAAGGTAACCCAAATTACGTTTTCACATTATCCGATCCGATATCGAACGTAGGGCCGATATCCTAATATCCTATCTTTGACATTTGCCTTTGACATTCTTTCTACATCCGGTATGGGATCGGATAATGTGAAATGCCCCTTTTTACGTATTTGCTGATGGCTAATCGCAGGATCTATGTTCTGTGCTCTAGGTTTACATTATCATTCTGCACACGACTTATCTATCAGCCCGTATCCCTTGGCGCCTGCATACTGTATAAAATTAGTGTCAATTGTGTCAAAAAGAAATACATACAATGTTACAGTAACATTGTTCAATACCAGCCCTTTAACCCAGTTAGCTGTCGTTTTCGCAATAAATATATTTACTACTAGCTTTTCCCGCGGCTTCGCTCGCGTTAGAAAGATACAAAAAGTAGCCTATGTCACTCTCCATCCCTTCAACTATCTCCACTTAAAAAATCACGACATTTCGTCGCTCCGTTTTGCCGTGAAAGACGGACAAACAAACAGACACACACTTTCCCATTCATAATATTAGTATGAAAAGTATGAATGTTTATTTTAATGTTAACGAATTTCTGTTTAAATTAAATTTAGAGTGAAATCACCTTAAATATCCGGACCATAGTGTTTCATTATTTGTCTGATTTGAACTTTAATACATTTAATACATTTATATATATCCGGACCATAGTGTTTCATTATTTGTTTGATTTGAACTTTAATACACGAATATCTTAATGACGATTAGTATCGGATCTAAGGAGCCCAACTACATGATTTTTTTTTAAATACATGAAATTTTTTTTTCATACATAATAATTCAGCACGCAATGTATTATGTCCACATCAATTAGTGTACCTACCTAAACGTCATTACGACATGACGTTTATGTCATGTCAAATTAATTGGATGGTGTACATTGCTGTTTGGCCAGATTTCAAAAATTAATTACTCTTAATTAATAACACTTTTTTAACAAAATGATTATCCTATACGATTCGTACCATCAGATACTATAAGTGGGTACATTATTCGCCCGTATGGAATCCACACGCTGTATATATTAATATATAAATGTATTAAAGTCCGTCACTATGGTCCGGATATCTAAGGTGATTTCACTCTAAATTTAATTTAAACATTACAATACATTTATATATTAATATATTAAAGTTCAAATCAAACAAATAATGAAACACTATGGTCCGGATATTTAAGGTTATTTCACTCTAAATTTAATTTAAACAGAAATTCGTTAACATTTTAACAACTGTCTGTTCCAGAACACGCAGTCCCTGTGGCCGAAATCGGCCATAACAGTATCATCATCATCATCATAACTTTTATCAAATCTCAATCTAAGGTACAGCGGGGCAAATCTCGACTGAGGGGCAAATGTAACGGGTCCATTTTTAGGGTTCCGTAGTCACTAGGAACCCTTATAGTTTCGCCATGTCTGTTTGTCCGTCTGTCCGTCCGTCCGTCCGTCCGTCCGTCCGCCCGTCCGTCCGTCCGTCCGTCCGCGGATAATCTCAGTAACCGTTAGCACTAAAAAGCTGAAATTTGGTACCAGTATGTATATCAATCACGCCAACAAAGTGCAAAAATAAAAAATGGAAAGAAATGTTTTATTAGGGTACTCCCCCTACATGTAAAGTGGGGGCTGATTTTTTTTTCATTCCAACCCCAACGTGTGATATATTGTTGGATAGGTATTTAAAAATGAATAAGGGTTTACAAAGATCGTTTTTTGATAATATTAATATTTTCGGAAATAATCGCTCCTAAAGGAAAAAAAAAGTGCGTCCCCCCCCTCTAACTTTTGAACGCTATGTTTAAAAAATATGAAAAAAAAATCAAAAAAGCAGAACTTTATAAAGACTTTCTAGGAAAGCCTAAAGTGGGGGCTGATTTTTTTTTCATTCCAACCCCAACGTGTGATATATTGTTGGATAGGTATTTAAAAATGAATAAGGGTTTACAAAGATCGTTTTTGATAATATTAATATTTTCGGAAATAATCGCTCCTAAAGGAAAAAAAAGTGCGTCCCCCCCTCTAACTTTTGAACGCTATGTTTAAAAAATATGAAAAAAAAATCAAAAAAGCAGAACGTTATAAAGACTTTCTAGGAAAATTATTTTGAACTTGATAGGTTCAGTAGTTTTCGAGAAAAATACGGAAAACTACGGAACCCTACACTGAGCGTGGCCCGACACGCTCTTGGCCGGTTTTTTTAATGTTTTACATACATACAATCACGCCTGTATCCCATGAAGGGGTAGGCAGAGCACATGAAACTACTAAAGTTTCAGTGCCACTCTTGGCAAATAAGGGGTTGACAGAAAACGAAACTGTGACATTCTCTCGCCTTCAGCCTCTCGCCTACGCCACAATTTAATGTTTTACAATGTTTGCATTATTAAATAAAGTCTCCACCGGTTATATAATGGTAGGCGTGTTCAGTGGATACATGTAGAACTCAACATCATAGTGTAATAATGGAAAAAATGGATTAGTTACAAGAAATTTGCCCCGCTGTACCTTACCTCAAAAGCGGGCATAGAGACAGTGGAAATTATCTTTTGATTTGCTACAATACAAATTTAATGTACATGGTGATTTATTTGTCTGCCATTAGCCATTACCGTAAACGGGGTAGTTACCGAGTTCAAGGTTGCGCCCACTCGCGATGCCTCCAGGTGATCGATTCCAGATCGCCATCGTTCGTTATTTGCGACGAGTATCGAAGTTGACATCAGATACAACCTTACATCTATTCATATTATATTTCAGGGCCTCTAGCCAACACTACGATCGCTGACACCCTGTGGCGACCAGTGGGCTATTGCACCGTCGACATTTGACACTGACATTTCTGTGCCCATTTCTTTTTTTATTTAGTATGAATAGGTAGACGTTTGACCCCATATACAGATTTCGGGTACAGATACAGTGAGAAAAACCTTTCTTTCGTATTTTGACGAAAACGTTCGTATTGGTCATGCTAGTTCAGACAGTGTCAGTACTTGTACTGAGACTGACTGAAATAGTATGACTATGACACTTTCGTACGTTTCCGTAAAAATACGAAGGAAAATCTTTTCGAACTACATCTGTAGTAACATTATTACTCAGCATCATTTTTTTCTTGTTGAACAGGCAATGAACGGTGAAGGGGCAGGAGACAATTGTCACTATTGTGAAATTGGCCACGGCTCTGGAGCTGTGCTTGCTCGTTGACTGAAAAAATATACTCCCAAATAGTACAAATTTTCCATGTGTAAAAGTTCGATCTTTTAGTACATTTAACACACTAGTGCATTAAATTGAACTAAGCGTTAGGAATGTCAGTTATGTTATGCGCTATCTTGCTTATTCTCGCCGAGAGCCGTTCCGCGTGCTTTCGTTTAGGTTCTAGTTCAGTCGAAGTCAGGTGCCGTAGCCGAATGGAATTTCTGCGATGCGAAACGAAAACGAAACGCCGCGAAAGGTAGTCTGGCTCTGTCACGCTAATATGCAAGAGCGATAGAGATAGATATCTACGAGCGTTTCATTTCGTGAGCGTTTGTGCCATTCGGCTACGTAGGACAGGTCAATCGGATCGCTTCGACTTTTCGCTCCCGTTATGATTCGTGTTTGTAGTGTTCATACTAAATGTACTAAGGACAGAGTCATTTGGGAATAGTTCGTTCTATTCTAGCATATACAGCGGAGAGAATCGTGTGTTGTTTTGTACTGAAAACTGACGAAGGCGGGTGGATGTTAAAGTGGCATAGACAGCACGCGATCTACCCTCCTTCGCGCGCGTCGGCTGCGTTCACTTTCAGCGTTACCACTGGTCGCATTCACACTCGATGGTCTGTCCAAACGTTTGGTCAATTCTGACTTCACCGGTTTTTTACACAAACAAATCACTGGATTCCATACATTAGATAGTTTGAAGCCATCCTCACGATTGAAATTTTTATATTTGTGAATCTCAATGGCTTCTCTTACCAATCTCGGTATGTAGTGGCGTTCCGTCGAAATTATCAACTTACCAAACTTATCAAATTACCAACTCGATCCAATGATTTGCACCCGACTCAATATAAGTCTAATGAAAATAACCGTGAATCATTCAAGACTACAAAGAGATCCATTTTTTCACCTTATTGCATTGTAATAAGGCGAAAAAGTGGATACATCTCTTTGTAGTCGACTGTACTTAGCGTCAATAATTGCATTCTTGGCTACATGCCCAGATATAACCTTCTGTTCATATTATATTTTCTCGGTTCAGATGTCTCCGTACAATGTATGAGGGGAAACGTGAGCGGTTTATCGGTTCGCTTCAGAGCGAAAGACCCTTGAAATGAGATATCGACAATATTATTTCCTAGAGCAGAAAAATATTCAGGTAAGGTTCAAATGTATTTGGAGTTGAAATATAGGCGGTTCGTGACTTTTAATATCATATACGTTTGATGCCAGGATTATATCAGTTATTTAGTTATTATATCAGTGATCATCAAAACCATACTTGTCAAGTTACGCTATTCAATTTAATCACTCATATTGTTGTATATTGTCCAGTTGAGCGTTTCTTTTTTTGATGTTGATATTTTTAGTGAATTTAAAGTCAGTTCTACTCAGAACCACGAGCATTTTCCACCTAAAAAAAGTATCCCGAATTTTTATACATTTTGTTATCCCTCTTTTGTTACTATATACAAACTATATGGCAAACGGTAACATAATAAGAAAAATGGTTTGAGCTACTTTTTTACCTTTTAGGATTGTAAAAAAAAAGTAGTGATTCTGAGTAGATATAACTTTAAAATTTATCAATAATATCAACATTAAATAAAAAGTAGACCAAAAAAACAAAGTAGTTGTTCAAAAAAAAAAAAGAACTTAGCCCAGGGGCCCATTTCTCAAAACTGAAAGTTACAAGTTACAAGCGGAAGTCTCTTTCCAACTTGTCATATTAGACATTGACGACCACTTGTAAATTGTAACTTGTAGCTTGGAGAATGGGCCCCTGTTTGCACTACATGTTAGCAGATTTATAAGTTTGAACAAGTATAGGCAAAACAAGAACCTACATCGACATATTAGCAAAGAGGGTATAACCAGTAGCTAAATTAATTCAATAGGTGTGGCAAACAGCCTACCTTTTTAAGGAGAGCGCTGGAAGGCCTCGGCCGTAACAATATAATAATATGTTATCGCTAATAGCTGTACCCGTATTGATTGGATGGATATAGAACAAAGTTTTGTTATACATGTTGCTTATAAATATTAATTGCATATTAGGGATTTCAAGCGAGATATGTCAATTAAAGTATAATTAACGCTTATGTGGCGATGTCTACAGACGTTGCTCTTCTTTTATATATTTAAATATTATTGTTGACAGAACTCATAAATTACTACTTTAAAACATGATTTCGGGATCCCGGGCACGCTCAAACGTCTCCTTTACTCAGTGAAAGTAAGATATGCACCAGAACCCACGGGACCTTCAGACAAATTCACATTATGTATAAACATGTTCCCACGAGAACACAAAATAAGTCATGCAAATAAACACGACCCATTATTTTTAACAATGAACGTACGCCAAAATTAAGTTAAACTCCCTCGCCTACGTCTATTTGCAAAACTGACTAGAAATTTGCATACATAGCTTGTTTTGCTCGCGTTTTTCTCACTAGTTTGTCACAAGGGCTTATGTATACGTCATGTAACCACACATGTTACGTTTTAGTTTCGATAGCCGGCGATAAAGTTACAGGGCCCTCATTTCCCCTGAGCGAACACTTATTTCTACTTGAAAACAGTGTTATCGGAATATTTTATTATACTCGAACACATGTAGTGAGTTGGATCTAGATAATACGGTTTACCTATTACAGACTTCAATTGAATAGGGAAATGTGATATATTGTAATGTGAAGTCGTAGTAATACTAATAGAAAAAATACAAGTTATAGTTACAAAAAATAACTCAGTTACGCTAGGTACGTTCTGAAGCCAAAAAAAAAACGCCCATAAAAAGCCCGTAGTCCATTAAAAAAACATAAATATAAGTACACAACTGTTTGCATCAATACGTAGCAAAGAGAATAACAGTAGTACTTCATTGTAGAAGAGCTATTAATTAATTTTAACGACTGTTGCCTATTTAGTTAAATAGTGGTCATAGGCTAAGATACCGTTGTGCAAATGCACACGTTGTTGTGACACGATCATCGCCCTACTTTGTTTTGATATACTAATAGTTACGTATGTATTCTCGCCATATTATCAGGCAACTAAAGAAAATTGAAATGTTTAATTACATAAAAATACTTAAACTACTTCATACACAAACACATGTCTTTGAGTTAGGAATGTTAGGAGATCTTGTTTCATAGAACTCTGAAGTAAAATAAGCCAATTAAATTATTTTTTTCTATTCGATATATCGTCATTTAATTGGTACTAGTAGTAAAAAAATATTGCACACAATAAAAAAAAAATAGAAAAAAACACTCGCACAAAAGTAAACTTATCTTTTAATTAATGTCTTGTTTGGTTAGGTATCTAAAGATCTGCATACATCTATAGCGGTCTCTTACACTATAAATTGTATCGTTTCCTTCGAATTGAGCATGAACAGTAACGTAATAACTATTTTAAAGCATTTACAATTAAACTCGCATTGTTCGGCCAACAAACGTAATTTAAATAACCTGAAAATTTTACTTTGAGCGCAACGTACACGTAGAGCAAACTATTTTTCGGATTAGAGTGTGCTTTTGAAAGCCGTTGAATTTAATTTTTTTTCAGAAGTTGATATTTGTATTCAAAAATTAAACGGACAATTTGAAAGTCAAGGTGACTCTTCAAATATTCTACTACCCAGGTACGAAATAAACACGCAACATAATACAGATTTAACAAGTCCCTGCATTATTCCGTACACGCCCTCCAATTCAAGGAGGGATCCACAATACACATGTACCACTTGGGTCTTTTCACCTACAGGTGCGTGAAGGCCATATCCCTTGCTAAAGTAAAACGGCATAACTACATAGGAAAACCAAGGCCTCCAATCCATTTTATACTTCAAAACATGAAGGTTCCCGATGCTCTTTAGGACAGTGAAGGTAAAAAGAAACTTGTTCAAAACTTTGTGGGTTCGACTTCGCAATCTGTATATTGGTACTTTAAGTTTGAAATGCCACTTATGTACCTATCAGGTTCGGGATGCTGAAGTTTCACAAGGGCTAGTATAACATGATTGATCGCATTTGGTAAGTCCGTAAATCGTTACAACTTTTAGCTTACTTATTTATATAAAATTTTAACAACATTGTGTATTAAGTAAGTACTTAGAAGGAAGTTATCAAATTTCTCCCTTAGGAGAGGGATTCCTTCAGAGTTAAAATTTAAATTTCTTTCCCGATCTTACCGAAAATGTTTTAATATACTTTGTTGACAATTCAATTTAGTATTAGGTACCTATACCTATAAGTATACAGTTATTTATAGCTTGATCGTAAAAATTACTACATGTAGCTATTACGCAGACTAATAAGATTCGTAGCCATTGTGATAGATAAATATTTCTATTTTATAACGAGTTAAAAATAACATTTTAGCATTTTTTTACATAAACATACTCAATAGAAAAAAAACCCGGCCAAGTGCGTAGGTACTCGCGTTGCAAGGGTTCCGTACACTACAAGAAGGGCTTAAGCGCCTCCTTTTTTGTTGGCACTTAAGTCATTTTGGCGAATAACCGATATTTTGAACAATTTCTACAAAAAACGGAACAGAAATGAATTTATAAGTAAACGCGCTCGCACAATTTCAAGAAATTTGGTGACTCCTTTGAGTGAAATTCGTAATAAGGCTTCCGCTTTTCCTTTTTGAGGTACGGAACCCTAAAAAACGAGTCATTATATTATTTTTTTTCCGACGGGACGGGAAGTCAAATTTATATCCTTCACTTTACCTAGTATAAAATAAATAAACCCACCGTATCATATTAAAATTCATATCCAAGAAAATAATACTTTCATTTTTATGACAACGCTGAACAAGTTTTTATTACTACAAGCGTTGAAGACACCGCAAAAGAACAAAAAAATAAGTACTGCAGTTGCAGTAGGTTTGTTCCAAGTCTTTTATTATTCATGTAGCGAACCCTCATCCAAAACATTGGCTTTGCCGGATCCTTTAGATGTGTTTGCGGAGCACCCTGTAACACAATTTTCCCACATCCAATCACAGCGCCATGTTACCTTCGTATTTATTTTCAGAGAAAATTTCCCCGTGCTCGTGGGTAGGTCTTAAGTAAAAACATTCTATTCTACATGTATCACATATTTATTTCCTTGTATGTTAAAGGAAAGTAGACATCGTGGGTTGTTACGAGTGCCTACAAATGTCGTCTCTGTTTGAGGATTTGCTTTAATTGTCAATTAAAATTAACGATATGTTCACAGCCTAACAATGTAGTAGAACGAAAAGTCAAACAATATCCGGAAAGGAGTCAAATTGAAGTACGTATATAACCGGCACACAAAGTTTATTTTAGAACACGGGTCATTTGTAAAGTTCACGACTACACGGTACACAAGCCAATTTAATAAGCGTCCTCTGTAAGCACGTGCGGGCGGGCGTCAAAGCGCGCAATAAATATAATACATATCGAACTCGGAGAATGGAGCTGTGTGGCTCCCGCATTGTTTACAGATTAAGACGATACGATACAGGTCTTATTATTATTTTTATCTGTGTCGGACCGTTTTGATTTTTTTGCTATTTTTATTTTAAAAGACGCTAGAGCCGATCGAAAATTTCTAAAAACGGCCTTTTTCAATATGGCTCAAAAAAAGGTGTGATACTCAAGATCGGTAACAATTAGCCAAAAAATCTAAACGGCCCGACACAGATTATTTCATTGTCATTCAGATTCTCAAATATCGTTCCGTTTAAATAAGTTTTGAAGGAGGAAACAGTGGAGAGCGGAACCTCGATTTTAAAGATTTTTTCGCAATATCTTTTAACAGAGTTGTTCTTATTGGACATTTTATTTCGGTAAATCTAGTTAATAACACTAGTATATTTTAACTGAAATTCCCAAATTGAAAGGGGGACTCCTTTCCATTTTAGCATTTTCGCTCCCGTAGCGTCTTAACAACTTAGCGAAGAATTGGGATACTTATTTTTAGCTTTATTTTACTATTGGACTACAATTCTATCAATTGGTGTAAAAACGAAACCGACGTCGCGTGGGAGTAGCTTGCTCTCGAGTGGAAATTGACGCGTCTGATAAATGAAGACAGGAGGCTAAACAATTGCGACCCGTGGAATAAAAACCTTAACAATTACAAACTCTAGATTAGTTTATAAAAAATACTCGTATTTATTCGTTTTGGTATCTAATCTACTTTGAATCCACATTTCATGCTCAAAGGACTTTATATTAGAATGAATGATAATAATGTTTTGTTTTAGCTGGCAAATAATATACATATTTAACGAAACAATAGTCTTTTATTCTTATCAGTAGTCTTTTGTTTTACATAAATTTTAATACATTTCTGCGCTCTTTGTTTAAATTGATTTGATATTTCAAATAAAGATGAAATGATCGCTTACCATCAGGCGACATGTCTTCTTCAGTTTCATAAAAGAATAATAAGATAAGGTAAGATTCTTTACACTATATTGACCGAGATATAGACCATGAAAATAACCGTGAATCTTTCAAAACTCTTTGTTAGAATCCATACAACAAAGCTTGCTTTTGCTCCTCAAAAGTATGAAATATGGCCCCAGAGCTAGCTCACCTCTGCAGTTATTAATAGAATCCAGGTTCTGCTGCCTGCACGTGTATGCAATTACATCCTACGCCGAGACCTAGCGGCATACACATTTTTAATATTGCGGCATCGCGACTAAGGAAGCTTAGAAAATGAAAATAGTACCATATTATTAAATTAAAACGGGACTTAATCGCGTAAAACTTACGTTTTATATTTAACGTTTTAACGTTTTATATGAGTGAAGATCGTGTTAGTTTAAATCAATATAAAATAGTACCAGTACAAAGTACAGAAAGAAAACAGATTTTGATGCTAAAAAAGTAAATTTTTCCTTGGGAGAGATCGGTTCGAAGCCAGCTAGCCCCTCCATACAAATAGGTATCCAAAATTCAGAGTCAATATTCTTTTTTCAGTTCTAAACAGACACAAAATAGCTTATATGCCCCAAAAGGATCTTCTCTTGTAGATAAATCAAAAAGAGATTAATTCATTAACTTATAATAGTGATTAAATTAACCCACAGCATAGTCAATTTTATCGGTGATTGTAGATTTCTTTTAACAGACAACGAATTATTCTTTATTAAGACAGTTGAAATAAACCATAACATATGTTTGTGAAATAAAATGTTATAACACGATATTACTCATCAGTCAGTTCAGCTAGTGTCATAGTTTCGTTTTCTTTCAACCCCTTATTTGCCAAGAGTGGCACTGAAGCTTTAGTAGTTTCATGTGCTCTGCCTACTCCTTTATGGGATACAGGCGTGATTGTATGTGTATGTGTACTCATCAGTTTCTTAGAGGTACCAAGAAGTACTTTATGAAAACATTTAAATTAGCATAAATCATACAGTCGGTACCTAAACTCAATAATTGCCTAGGTAAGTCACTAAGGGTTATTAAAAGAGCAAATATGTAGCTACAGAAGCTTTCACTGCAGAAAGCCAATCAGAAACGAGTAAATCGTCGAATAAATAAAAGAGCATTTTTCCATTACGAGCAAAGGAGGGGAGTGCATTTCTCTGTAGGAGCTGTTACCCCGCTGGAGCCCGGCAAGCTTGTGTACCCATTACATGCCCACTTTACTCAATATGAGTTCATATATAAATATAATACAGCTCAGTACATTACAAGTCAATCAGCTTACTAAAAGCAGGACCACTACCATTCGTTTTGGACGTTTCATGATACTTTATTCTAGGAAATAGTAGAATTAGGTACACACTTAGTAAAGTATGTTATTGTCGGCCGACGCGAAGCCGACGTCAACAAATATGTGATCTGAGACTTTCTAATGGCCAAGGTGTGTATAATATTTTTCTACGGAGCCGTGAAGCGGTAACTCCGTTTAGCGCAGCGGCCTGAAATTTGACGCTTTCCGGCCGGAGGACAGAAAATGACATTTGTGTGGAAAAGTGAACAGCGTCCCCAAACGGTTAGGTACTAAAACAAAAAAAAATACATAAATTTTTCGTGACATTTCGCTGTCGTGTAACGTCTAATAAAAAAAGATCCCGACGAATTGAGAACCTCCTCCTTTTTAACCCCCGACGCAAAAACGACGGACTGTCTGTCTGTCTGTCTGTATGTGTGTCTGTCTGTGGCGGTTAGATTTCGTTTTTTTTTGTTTGAAAGTTGAGTTAGTCGGGAGTGTTCTTAAGCATGTTTTATGAAAATCGGTCCACTATGTCGGGGGTTTTTTTCAAAATTTTAATTTTGTGCTTATTTTAAAATCGGTTAAAAATTGAAAAACTCATGGCACAGGCTCAGTTAACAATTATACGTAAGTACGTACTAAGAAGTAAGGCTCAGAAAAGGCAAAATACACCTTTTACTTATAAAAGCCTTTTGTTCCCTTCTTATGCGTATTTGCTTAGAGCTCTCACTTTTCCCAAAGTCGAGCGTCCATTTATAAGGTAGAAAGGTTTTAAAGTAGGTACAACATTTTGTTGAAATATTTTCTCAAAAATATTACTTCACTATATTGAATTATGCTTCGCTAAAACCATGAGGCGACCCTAAGCTTAAAGGAAAGCCTTCTTAGGAAATCAAATAATTTTTCGCTCGGTTTCAAATATAACCTTTTCGATTTTTTTTCAATTACTTGTAAGGCCTCTTTTTCTGGCTTAGTAAATTTACATAAAATATAATAGGTATGTATTTTAGGACGTACTAGAAAAACACTGCGAGCTGTTTTTTTATATTGAAGCTCAGAGTGAACCTTGGTTTAGATACGTAGGTATTCATGCGCGGATCTAGGGGGGGGGTCATGGGGGTCATGACCCCCCCCTGGAGCCTAGGTTGGCCATACAAATAGACCACGAGACCCCCCTGGGGCCTGGGCCTTTACCACGTGACCCCCCCCCTGGGGCCTGGGCCTTTACCATGTGACCCCCCCCTGGGCACGAAGCTGGATCCACGCTTGAGGTACTGTGAATACAGCATTTAAAATAAAGAACCGATATTTTTATATGAAATCGGGGTCGTATTGAAAGTAAAAACACATTTGAGTTTAGAATTTTAGTGGCTATTTAACCGCAAAATATAGACAAGTGCAAAAATAACAAGAAATTTGTCGAGTAAAATTAGTAACTTGATCATCAACCATGACAAATAAAAAATAAGAAGAAACAGGGTGAGAAATTCTAATAGTTAATCTAATTTGATCGCCTCCTTTGATATATGCAATAGATTTGTGACATGTTTTTTTTTGCACATTTGTGACATTTGTATATAAATATTATGATTTTATTTAATGCTTTTAATTAAGGTTTCAAATAAATAATAGAAAAATAAATACTCTGTTTAACACTAGATCCTTCATTTTGATTGCAGTGTAACTTAATTAATTAATTATTGACGTATAACTTGAATTGCAACCAGAAATGTGAACCCGTAATGAGGGTTATTAAGCCACAATTGGATAACAAATTAAGCACCTCGGTTACTGATGGAAAACTATAATTGATTGATTGATATCGTTTTGCGTCGATCATTAAAAACCAGTAGTAACTGGAAAACTAGAATAGTTACCTCCAACTGGATGAGACTAGCTTAACCCCTCAAACGCCTTATTCCAGATCTGTTCAAGACAAGTTAAACTGTAACTAACAAACTGAAGGTTATTAATTCAGTAGCATATTTTCTCGGGGGAGCCTTACCCCTATGAGAACGCGTCCTCGGGCGGCGGATAGAGGAACGCTCGGCCGTCACCTCAAGTCTTAGCAGGGTAAGAGGGAAATAAAATACCTCTCGCGGACCAAACAGGCCGAAGAAGGACACTTCGTTAAAAACCCCGCCTTAGGGCTCCTTCGAGGTAATTGAAGAAGAGGCTTAAGGTGTGCTGCGTACTTTGGATGGAGTGCGTAGAAGGGATGGTAGCGGAAGAGCCTTTCAAGGTCAACGGTAGCGCCCATGCTCTCCCAGAGAGTAACATTCTTGGCGTCTGGTGGCAGCCGGCCGTAAAACACAAAAGCCAATATATCTCTCCTAGTTATGAAAAGTCCAGAAAGAGATACAAGTATAACCACTAGGGCGTACCCCGTAAGCGACGGCACGAGGAAAAACAGAGGAACAAATACTAGGGCGTACCCCCAAAGCGACGTAAGAGGAAACATCGAACCTAGACTCCAAAATCATAAATTGCGTATCGCTAGTTGGAATGTAGGCTCGATGACAGGACGCAGTGCTGAGCTGGGCGAAGTTCTCCACCGACGACGCATAAATATTTGTTGTATACAGGAGACAAAATGGAAGGGGTCTAAATCGAGACAAATAGGGAATAACGACAAGCTTGTCTATCACGGAAGCGGACCACGGAACGGTGTCGGAATTGTACTGGACAAAGATCTGCAGGACCGAATGGTGGATGTCAACAGAGTAAGCGATAGACTTATGTGTATAAAAATTGCATTGGATGGCCAACCTTGTATGAATGTAATAACCGCATATGCCCCACAAGTAGGCTGCCCAAGCGCTGAAAAACAACTCTTCTGGAATGACATCCACGATGTGTTGCAGTCTATACCATCGGATGAGCTCACGTACATTGGCGCAGATTTAAACGGGCATGTGGGGAGAACTACGAACACATATCAAAGAGTACATGGAAATCAGGGCTTCGGAAGGCTGAACGCGGAGGGTGAATCTGTACTACAGTTCGCAGCTACGTGTGATCTGGCCATTGTCAACACATTCTTTACTAAAGCAGATCAACACCTAGTCACGTACAAAAGCGGTGGAAACAGCACACAAATTGACTATATTCTAACAAACAGAGAAAATCTTAGGATATTCAAAGATTGTAAAGTGATCCCAGGTGAATCTCTGACCGCGCAGCACAGGATCCTACTTGCAGAGTTCTTAGTGAAAAGGCCTATAAAGGTAAAGAAAGATAGAACACCCAGAATAAGATGGCACAGATTAAACACACAAGACGGGCATGATCTTATAAACGAAATAAAAGACGAATTAGAAACAATAAACTACGGCAACACCGCTGAAGTAATGTGGAATGCCTTCCAAAGCCACTGCAACCAGAAAGCCTCCGAGCATCTAGGTGTGTCAAGGGGACCCTTGAGCAACAGCAAGGTCGCAAATTGGTGGAATGGTGATGTCAGAGATAAACTCGCACAAAAAAAGGCTCTCTTTAAACAATGGCAACACTCCAATGATGAACTGGATCATGCTGCGTACAAGGAGGCAAAGAAGGAGGCGAAGCGAGCGGTAGCACAAGCTAAAGCTTGCTCTGATAGCAATCTCTACGCAAAGCTGGAAGCGGCCAGTAATGATCGAGAGTTGTTTAGGATCGCAAAGCACAGGAATGTCAATATTAAAGACCTAAATACCATCAAATATATAAAAAATGAAAGGGGTCAACTGCTTACAGCAGATGCTGATATCCAGATGCGATGGAAAGAGTACTACTCAAGATTGCTCAATGAAACATACCCGAGCACCACGCCCACAGATCTAGCACCGCCAACGGCAGGTCCTATTCCTTGTGTGACACCTGATGAAGTTCATGCAGCCGTCAAAGCTATGCATAACAATAAAAGCATGGGACCAGATAATATCCCATCTGAACTTTGGAAGAGGTTAGAGCTAAAAGGAGTAGTATTCCTGACAAACCTTCTTAACAGGATCATATATGAGGGTATACCAAGTGAATGGAGAAAAAGCCACTTAATCCCATTCTATAAGAACAAGGGAGATATATAAGACTTTGCGAAAATTACAGAGCAATAAAACTTATACCCCATACGCTTAAGATATGGGAGCGTATAATAAGCAGGCGGATACTAGAATTTATCCAGATCACCGAAAACCAGTGTGGCTTTGTTGCGGGGCGATCAACCACTGATGCAATTCATACGATCCGAGTGCTAACTGAATAGTTTAGGGACAACAGGGCTGACCTACACATGGTGTTCATCGATTTAGAAAAAGCATTCGACAGAGTCCCAAGAAACCTAATCTGGCAAGCCCTGCGAGCACATTATGTTCCTGAATGCTACATAGATATTGTAAAAGATATGTACAATGATGTCACAACCAGAGTGCGCAGTCCAGCGGGAATGAGTGAGCATTTCGAAGTAAAGGTTCGCGTCCATCAGGGGTCTGTTCTGAGCCCTCTTCTATTTAATACGGTGATGAATCACCTAACTGCTAAACTGCAACAACCACCACCATGGACCTTGCTTTATGCAGACGACGTAGCCCTTATCTGTGAAACATCTCACGGGCTACAGGCAATGCTGGAGGAATGGAGGGTCGCTTTGGAAAGTGCAGGACTAAAAATAAGTCGCCAAAAAACCGAATACCTGCACTGTAATTTCAGCGGTAGCCGAAACCTTCACATCATATCTTTAGACGGAACACCCTTAAAACAAGTTAACAGTTTCAAATATCTTGGATCGGTTATCTCCGGCGATGGCACCATTGATGCAGATGTCTCTCACAGAATAAACACTGGTTGGATGAAGTGGAGAGACCTAACTGGTGTATTGTGCGACAAGAGAATGCCAGTACCCATTAAGGGAAAGGTCTATAAAACAGCAGTCCGGCCGGCCATGGTATACGGCGGAGAGTGCTGGCCTCTCAAAAAACAGCAAGAGGATAAACTTCACGCCGCCGAAATGAAAATGCTGCGCCGGGCCGGCGGTGTCACTTTACAAGACCGCATCCGCAACACTTACGTACGTGGTAGTTTTAAAGTAAGGCCGTTGGCCGAAAAGATAACCGAAAGCAGACTACGATGGTTTGGGCACGTCATGCGCCGAGAACCCGAGCACATGATACGCAAGGTGCTGGATATATTCCCTACAACATCACGACGAGGAAGACCCCGACTGACATGGCTGGCTACGGTGAAGAGGGATATGGTAGAATACCAGATCCCACCTGAGACGACCCAGGACCGCGAAGCCTGGCGAAACATAACTAGGAGAGCCGACCCCAAATAATTGGAAAAGGACAAGGAAAAGAGAGAGCATATTTTTGACAACGACGTTCCAGGGGTTAAGACCGAGAGAAGCGGCGTACTTGAAGAGAGGTCGATGCTCAGCAGTGGGCGATAAAGGGCTGATATAAAATAAATAAATAAATATTATAGAACATTCTTACACAGATTGGCTAAGGCCCACGATAAGCTCAAGAAGGCTTGTGTTGTGGGTACTCAGACAACGATATATATGATATATAAATACTTATATACATAGAACACATCCATTACTCAGGAACAAATAAATAAATAATAATAAAATAAATAATAAATAATGTTGATGTTGATTTCCAAACATTTCATCAGCTTTCCTACTTTTCATATCCTACGTAAATACATGAAGGGAAGCCTATGCTCAGCAGTGGGCGATTAATGGCTGAAATGACGATGACGTAAATACATGTAGGCTGAGATTGCCCAGATTTTAATTAATAGCTAAATACACAAACGCTTACAATAATATCTGTTTCGCAGCTATCTATCTCTACCGCTCTTGCATATTGGCGTGACAGAGCCAGACTGCATTTCTGCCGGCGTCTGGCGTTGAAGATTGCCATTCGGCTACGCCGGCAGGTAAGGGTAAAGGTAAGGTTAATTAAGAATTTCACCACCTTCTTTCCTCCCTTGGGTGTCGTACAAACAAACAGACACACACTTTCCCATTTATAATATTAGTATGGATAGTATGGATCAGTATGAATGTGACAGGCATGACTACGTACTACATAGTTGCATAATAGATACGAGTACAAGCAAACGCTTAGTTTGTTTTGTTGTATCGTTATCTAAAGCAGATTGATTTTACTACTTCAGTTTAATGATGCCGAGTCAAGCCTCGTTTTTATCAATTTGTGTAGCACAAGCTGAAAATAAATATTAAAATAACCTTTTTACAAATTAAATGAAAGCGAATATTTTACCTAAGTACATTAAAGCCATCGCTATTGTACTATTTACGTACACGTTCTGGTTAATTTACAGAGAAAATACTTGGCTTTAATTTTGATAAAAATGTTCTTATTTATAAGAACCGCCCCTCGTTGCCGCACGCTAACTACCTAATATTGGTATCATGTATTGATACAAGTTTATGGTTAATTACTGACCTGTGGCCCATTTAGCAAAGCTGAAAGTTACAAGCGGAAGTCTCTTTTCAACTTGTCAAATTAGACAGTGACTACCACTTATAAATTGTAACTTGTAGCTTCGAGAAATGGGCCACTGTCCGCAATTAACCATAAATTGCTGACCTGTACATGTGAACAAGTAAGTTTAAAATAAATAAATGAATTAATTAAAAAAAAACAGATAAAGCAATATCTCGTTCAACTGTAAGATAATTATCTCAAATGGAAAAGTTGATGCCATTGATAAGAATTTCACGCATCTGCGCAA
The DNA here is from genome assembly GCF_023078275.1 of Leguminivora glycinivorella. Taxonomy (NCBI): domain Eukaryota; kingdom Metazoa; phylum Arthropoda; class Insecta; order Lepidoptera; family Tortricidae; genus Leguminivora; species Leguminivora glycinivorella. Next base: position 2,717,330 of record NC_062975.1, read on the forward strand.
TAGTGTATTTACTTACTTGCGTAAAGATAAGTTTACAGTGATCAAATATATCTAAATTAATAATAATTAGTTAGTATTAATTTAATGCATGATTTTAAACAGTTAAGAAAAAATCAAGTAAATCATGGCTACTAGCGTAGAATAACGTGCCGGCGATAGAATTTGAAACGTCTTAATAAATCTAATTTGTAAATAAATTAAAAGTTAGAAAATCATAACCATTCGATGTATTTACTAACGCCATAACGAATGTTCTGTACATAGCAACAAATATTAAAGAAAGTTCCAGAAGTCGACTTTGAAATCATTAATAAGTTAATAACTCTAAGTTGACAATATTGACAAGACTCGTTAGCCCGGGCCGGGAAATTCCATTTTTTCCTCGCCTTCAAACTTGATACTTACATAGTTCGGTGTTCAATCTCCTTGAGTAATCTGAGCAACGGAAATATGACGTAAACAAATTTAAATGAATTCGAAATAAATCGTTTTTGATAGACCTTAAAATGTGCTATCGTTTTAAATATTGAATCTTCCGCGTTTAGAAATTCCTCATAAACTTCTCGGGTGTCGTAGAAATCGACATGATATGAGATACGAGTTCAAATGTGGTGTGGGTTTTCTGTCAACCCCGTAATTGCACTTTCATACTCCTTTCGGAAATACAGGGGGCAAGCTTTTTACAAAGTCGCAAAGATTTTTCACACTTTTCGTAATCAACATAGCTTACATTATGTACTCTTATTATATTATTGTCATATTCATCATCATAGTTTTGTTTTTTTTTTAAATAAGATTTAGTACTACATATATTTATGTATAAATTTGTAGAGCAACAGACGGGTGTCAACCCTAGCTTACATGTACATATAATTATGTCTGAATATAATATGATATATGTATCAGACTAAATTCCCGACTGTTTGTACAGGTACCCGGGCAATTCAATAGTGTTTGCTCAAAGGACTAACAATTAATGTTAATATTATAGTACGAGTATCAGTTTAACGACAATACGTTTGGTAAAGTAGTTACATAAATGACAGAATAGGATACAGTAATAATCCCAAGTTTTCAATATTGTTTTTGAAATTGTTATGAAATTATCGGCGTTTGTTTTTCATCCACTCACGTAATTGATACTTTCAGTGGACCCTAATTGTTTTTGTCATCATATAGAGTGACAGATGAAAGCTTCAGTTACGAAAAGTATATGACTAGATATAAAAGGCAGAAATATTATAAAAATATTCTGCGCGTGTAATCAAGTGTCTTTCATCGAATCCCATAAAACCACGATTATCGCTTTTATAGAACCTATTTGAAATGCTTTAAATTATATTGACAAGCAGAGTATTTTTTAGTTTTCTCTTTCTATTGCATAAAGAAAAAATGTTGGTAGTAATGAAAAAGCAATCTCAGTGAAGCTATTTGAAAAGGTTGCTAGTGCAGCGTACTGGATAAAGAGCAGGGTTTTTCTAAAGCAACAAAGGTTGGCTCTGCTTTGATGTCCAGCACTCTCACTCGTACCGTTCTGCCCTTACCAATATAGTACTTACTATATCTGCTTATCGCTAAAGATTATTTAAATATAACCTATATAAGTGCGATGGAGTGCAGTATGTTTGTACGCTGGGTGTTCGCAGAACTGATCGAAACAGAAACACGGAACTACGCTCCAGAACTCGAGTTGCAGAACTGTCAACAATTGGAACTGGGCGGGACATGTCTGCCGCATGCACCGTGAACGGTGGTCAAATATGGTTGCCTAGTGCGACCTAAGGAACACCCTAGATGGTGCATACTGGGATTCAGACAGACAGAGAAAGAGATAGCGAGACGATTTTAACGCTATCCAGATTGTCAGGATTATACAAATGGCAAGGAAAAAAAGCGACTTTGCCTAGCAGTTAGATACTGGACCGGCTAGTACAAAAAACCTAGGCTAAAACAAGAGCTACTCAATGTTAAAACTGACATATTCGCTAACGACACGATTTTGTGACTTCTTTCTATACATCTTGCCGGAACTAATATGTCATACAAGCAAAATGCACAGTAAATAAGTTATGAGAACAGTAGCATATTATTTCAATACCCAGACTTTAGGTTTATGGGCATTTTCAGAATTTGGGTCACCCCAATTAGCGTAAGTTGTTAACAAAAATTAACTCGCTGTCAGTTTTGTGACGACAATTAAGCATAAAATCTGTCTAAAAATTTACTTTTTTCACATTCTGAATGATAACATTTAGATTATTGTTTAAAGTTGATGTAATTAACACAAATACAATATTTTATAGAAATTTCGTGACTGACAGTGAGTTAATTTTTGTTAACAACTTACGCTAATTAGAGGGTCCACAGATTCTGAAAATGCTCTTATTACGAATATGTTTACAGTTTATCCTTAGAAACAGTGGATGGAGTGGTAAAGCTACGATTATAATTTGATATATATCTTCAATGATAATATTAATAATATCAATTAGGTATTCATACTCAAGGATTCGTTTCGTTTTGCGTCTCAATTTGGGCCAAATTAAGACGATTAATAGATAAAGAGCGAGCTTGAATAACAATTTGTAGGGCTAAGGCTGAGAACGCTCAATAAATTGTTTATTGAGCGAAATTATTAAACAGTTTATATTTCTGTTAGAAGGAGTGTTTAAGTGCCCGATTCGAATATTAAGACGGTTATAATACGAAACGGTAACTAAGCTTACGATTGAAATACCTTGTAAGATCAATCATTTATTTATTCGTTATGAACCTATTGTGTTCCCGTGCTGAGCAAAGGCCTCCATCCACCCTCTTGTTATGAGATGAAGCATTGGTAAATTCTTACGTTATTGTGATAGGGAGGCAACACGTCGAACGTGGTATGCGGAAGGCCCTTTGAATATTGGATGGGCGAGCAAAAGATGTCAGCGTCAAGACGAGCTGCGGAATCGAAATCAATGTCAAATTTGACACATCGATTCGTTGGCACATGTTCATTATATACACCGTGTAGTATTCCTAAAATTTTGTTCGTATGGGACTGTAGAAACCCATTCTTAGAAGGTAGTTTTATAACAACATCTTCTGAAACTAAATTTGTCTGTTTTTCTTTACAATTTGCATTCGATGAGAATTTTAAGAATAAGTGTTTGTTAAAAAAAATCACGTTTTCTTTCTCTAAAAGATTCTGTAAACATACAGATTTCCTCCAAGTGTTTTCAGGTCAGCGAACATGAATTCTTTTGTCGAAGGGAGCATTCCAGCGAAGTATCCGCTCTGTTTTTAATTACGATGAAAAAAACTGGACTCGGGGTAAAACAAAAGGGACAATGACGGCACGGCGTGCTTCCTTCCGAACCGCTGCTGACGAATGAAAACCGCCCTGAATACTTTGCCAAGGTGCCAATGGTACCGCAGAACGAACGGAAATGTCTCGGTCACATATCGTCACTACTTTTAAAAAATCTCGTATCTCACGCTGTTCCTCAAAGTAAAAACGCAGTAAGTCTATATGCATTCCATACATACTTACTACAATTTTCTTTTCATTGACAGACGAAGATACAAGTTTTTTTAAAAGTAGTGACGATATAGAGATTTGTGTTGTTCGCGACAGCGTGGACAATTGTAATATGACTATACCCTGGTATGTACGACATTATGACATTCATGTACAAATTGCCATATATAGGTTTGGTATGTATAAATACACTCACGCCTGTTTTCCCAGAAGGGGTGGGAAAGCACATGAAACTGCTCAAGTTTCAGTGCCACTTAGCAATTAAGGGATTGAAGGAAAACGTAATTATTATTGACAGGTTCTTAGCTCATCCACGTCATAATTTTATACATAACCCTCAGTCGACTCTGTACGGGACCCAAGGGAGGATAGTGCTGGGTGGTGAAAATCTTAACCCGTCAGCACACGGGAAATAAGACTATTATCAGTTAGTATAATTAAATTATATTTAATAATTTGTTTCTCTTATCTAGTATGAGTTGCACTATATGTCAGTACAGCTTATTAACTGCGAATGCGCGTAAACGCTGACCGCAAAATACGATATAATCAATTTGAGGATAACACAGCGATAAGCTAGGAGCCAATAATATGTAACACAGTCACGTTTAACGCGTTGCATTAATTTTACGCGATAATATTTGTTTTGCGTATGTTTGTACGATAGCAATAGATATATGTATGTTATATTTGGCTTACCTTTATGAAAATAGGGATAATGGTATGCAATATCATCTACTTTTTAATATATTTTATCTCGCATTTTCCTCGGTTACCCGTTTCCTTTCGGATGGTTGCTAACAGTCAGGAAAAATAATTGTGCGCGGATGTGGATATGGTTTGGGACAAAGTTAGCGATACTTCTGAGTTAACAAACAACACCACAGTTACTCTAGCCAATGTCAATATAGTCCAATATTGACACAAACGTGTTGCTGACAATACACTATATATAATATATACTCTATTACCCTTAGCCAAGATGAAAAGCTCCGTGGCGAACAATACAGTATATAGTCTTTCTGTCTTTTAATCATCATCATCCGATATTGACATCGTAATCGCTATAGAGCATAAGCGATTGGTAGGTATCTTGGTCAGCCTGTACGAAGATGAACAAATGAAACTCACGCATCGCGTCTCGTGCGCTCGTCCCAGAACTTCTCCCAGAAGGTGGACCTGTTCTTGATCCGGAGCACGCTGGTGCTGAGCGTGCGCGGCAGCGTGCCACCGCTGCTGCTGCCGCTCACGCCCGTCGCCATGCTGTGCTCCGACGCCGAGCTCTTCGCGATGAACGAGCCGCCGCCGCCGCCGCCCAGCCGCTCCGCCTGCGACTCCGAACGCTGCATCACGCTCTACTGACACTTAACCACACTGTCCGACGCCATCTTAAACGGCCACCACATTACGCGATTAAGGTCGGCTCTTCAACACCTACGCCGTGTGTACGACCACCGCATTACGAGACCACTTTCGCTCTTAATCACGTAAGACTTTAAAGTGATACAACCGTAAAACGCTTTATCGTATAACCATCTCTTATCAACTGATTAATAATCCTTTTTAAACAACTACCAATATCAACAACAACTTTGTAATCACATATATTTATATCTTAACTATAATTAAAAAATTAGGCCTCATCCTTGGCACCGATAGTGGTCGCGATGGACCGGTCCGGCGGACCAGTGAACGCCCTCGACACTGACACTTCAGCAGCACGGTGCTCATTTGTTTTTAAAACAACAAGACATCGCTCACAAGGGCTTCAGGGGGGACAGAGTCACATTTTAGAGTGGGGTTTAGCGGCACAACAGAACGTCGCGTGTCGTAGGGTATAGAAGTGGCGTGTCGCCGTCAGCCCGCGCGGACTATCAATGGAGTCGAGTCGTGTGCGAGCGGGGCGGCACGAGGCGCAGGGAGCGCGCGCTCTCGCTCGCACCGCGCCCGGCGCTCGCCCGGCCGCGCCGAGCGGCATCGACTCCGCCCGACGTTAAATTTGGCGCGGTTGGAAACCAGCGGTGGGTGCCGGCAATCAATGCCGCTGTTCAAGACCGATTGGACTCATGTCAAACTTGTTCTACAAACACATCCGACTTAAAGATCTGACGGGCATACACAACCGAGACCTAACAATATTATCATTATCAATGCCAAGTACGATTGAGTACACGATAAAGTGACGTTAATTGTCTCTTAACAGTACTGATTAATACCGTTTTGTCAACGATCAAAAGGCTAATCGTAAATCAATTTTTCTGTTCTTGAACTTTATCATCACTTGTGTCGAGCCATGGGAGACATTTTCGCAGGTTCGCAAATAATATGTAATAAATAAATTAAGGATTCCTCAATTTTTCGAGTTATGCAAGAACCTTGTCTTTAAACGTTCAAAATGTACAATTACTTTGCCGATCACTTACCTAATTGATATCAAAAAAAATGATATTTTTAAAGTGGTTAAGTTTTACATCTTTTCATGAATCTAATATACCTACCTTATGAATCTATGCCTTATGCTATGCCTATGGCATTAAGTTCGCCTATTGTACATTGTGTTTCTTTGTTCAATAAAGATTAAATAAATAAATATACGTAGTAAATTGTAATACTTTAGTAAGATTCACCATTAACATTCAATACGTACGTTAATGATTCATGATTTACCTCGATCTGAGAGTGCTTACATTTACAATTCAGATAAAATAGCAGCAAAAAGAGCAAAAATAATTGATAACATTACCTTCCTTACAATTTTAGGCCCGTTTTAAAGACACTAACTGTTCCCGAGCGGCCCAAATTAGGAAATAAAAGGTCTGAGGGTCGATGGCCGTCAGCATTTAACTCGAATAAGCGTCCCTCACTTAAACCATGTTTAGAAAAATCTCACTTGATTTTTTCGCTTGTTCGTCGTATTGCTGACAAGGTAGAATAAATCTTTTTCAAGTTTAAATTGTTATGTACCGGTCTTAGACTATGATAGGTACGGATAGTAACGAAAATTAATACGATTTTGTAGTTCATAGGGGTCAGCCATAATGATCATGTCAAAAGCGGAGTCTTTCGTTTTAAGAACAGCGGGCCGATTTTTTAGTCTCACGCGTTCGAATTCAGAAAATTGTCACTGAAAATAATAAGCAAGTCACCGTATTCAACCGGTATTTTATTGACAAAATCCCGTATGCGAGATTCAAAAATCGCCCTCCTGTACCTATAGTTAACTTAGATGAAAAATATTGCGATAGATCTCACATTAAAACACACTTGCCTTTATACTTTACCAAAATAAAATTTCATCCAAATTCAAATAGGTACGCTATAAAACGCGTTCCTATATTTTTTAGCTCTAAATATAAGCTGCGAAATATGCATCCAGTTGTAAATAAATGGACCAGTCCTATTTTTTGCGCGTTTGCTGCCGATACTTCCAAAAAAACCAACATGAGTCCGTACTTTATAGCTGTGTACATAATAAAGACGAGTACCTGTAGACGTTTCTAATTATTGTTTGCAGGCGTTGTATCGCAGATTATGTAAAATTTAATTTACGAGAATATTTACTTTATTATATTCATAGACACGTGTGGCGATGGGTTAAGAATTTCACCACAATCTTTCCAACACACATGTGTTGTAAAAGTCGACTGTGGTAAGCGATGGGCTATAGCAACCATCCCAGCAATATCTATCACGATTTCGCCCTAATTGCTACGAATAACACGATTTCGCCCTAATAGCTACGAATAAACTGAAAATTGAGCCGTTTCATGTGCTCTGCCTACCCGTTTTGAGAGTTGAGGCAGGCGTGAGTTTATGTATGTTTATTCATAGAATTCAAAGGCAAAAATAATATTTAAAATGTACGTTTTGTACTTTGGGAATATTCATGAATCTCGCATTGAGAAGACGCGGGCTACGTGCTATAAAAATTATATAAAAAGAAAATAACAATTTCAGACAGTATGTATGCATAGGATGATAACATCTTTAATAAAAAATACTATATGTATTTGAAGAAAAAACTATTAGAAAACTCGTTACAGTTACCCTTTCGTAATAAGAGTCCGGCACGTGCCTAGCGCCGCATTGAATATCTGGACGGCAAGAGGGACCGAACGAAAAAAGTTCAGGATCGACCCGGATTTTTATTTTTAGGGCCCATAGACAAGAGCCAACGCTAAGCAACTGATAACTTTAAAAACGGGACTTAATCAAGGTATAATTTCATTTTGAAGCTAGCTTCTAATGTTTAAAATTGTTTAACAGTGATTTTTTAACACTTTCGAAACCGGGCTCTACGCGGCGCTACGACATTTTCGCTACATACGGGGAAATTGTAATGCTTTAGCGGTGTGCCCGACAGTCGGGTTCTTGGTAGCGAAAGTGTTAAAGGTAACTATAGGAAGCAGACGAGCCAAGATGGGAAGAAGTCATCGCCGCCCATGGATATAAGCAACATCAATAAGGGAGCCAATTATGCGTTGCCGATCATTGAAAACCCTAAATATGTACCTGATTTTTGAAGAATCCCATAGCCCAAGGGAAACTCATTCCACAACAGAACTTGCACGTTCTGGACGAAAATTGTCTAACCTCTGTATGTATTTCTTAGTACATTGGCATTCTGTTATTTTTAGTTGTCAAATTTCCATCTAGATGTCGCTGTACCGAGTGTCAAAAACGCTAAATAGCGGTGTTAGAGAAACAAACCATAATCAAGCTTTTCTACCAGTTATACCCCTATTGATTTATTACATTATTGTTTAGTCATGTGCGAGTGTTTTCTTTTTGGGCCTTTTTACAAAAATGAATGAGAGGTCCGTTTGCGTCCGTAATAGCTTTTTTTTAAGTTATAATGTGTAATTAATAGTACATTTAGATACAAGTGCGAAAAAGAGAAAGTTCGAAACGAGTGGCGATAAATTAAAACACGACCGAAGGGAGTGTTTTAAATCGACACGAGTTACGAATTTCACGTGTATCGAACGATGTTTTTTAGTACAGATGAGACTCCGAAGTTTCGACCTGGCATATAATGAACCACTTCTCGCACTAGTGTGTAAAAAAACACCATTTATACTGAAAAGTATTAATCGTGAATGTTTAAATCAGCGCGATACGCAACTTTTTTAGTCATACTAATATGAATATAGAAGAGCGATAGACAGAATTTTAACTATAAAACTCCCGTGAGACTCATACATATTTAAAAAAAAAAAATTTTTAAGCGGGTTACTCACGTATTAAGTCGATATAGCGTTCGACATGTTGTTTTTTTTTTAAATAGCGATAGACAGAATTGAATATCGTTTTCCACGAAGCATTAGCCACTTGCCTACGCCCACAGGTCTTTGTACTTTTATCCCATCCAAAGGTTAACAGGATTAAACAGGAGATATGTATGGATCAAATGTACCTGCACAGGTTTGCAAATAACGTTAATATTACATGAGAAAAATGTTAGGCCACAAAATGTAAATGATATTTGCTTGACTACGAAGTATCAACAGACTTAGAGATGGAGGCAGCCTCGGGCAGTAGAGGCATATATGACGTTTATTTTGTTTTTTGGAGCTTCGAATATCATCGGAATCGTATATTTATCTTTTAACTTTACATGCAATGTTTCCCAATTTTATGAACATTTCTTTGGATAAGTAGGTACTTATATTTACTGAATAGTTGCCCTTAATTCTCGGTCACCGTTTTTTGTACGTTACTCGCGTAAATGTCATAAATTTTATAAAGAATATTAACAGCGCCCCCAAACGGTTACTTACTAGGACGAAAAACTACACAAGGTACAGCGGGGCAATTCTCGACTGGGGGCAAATAGAACTGGTCCACTTTTCCATGTTTTACAATGTTTGCATTATTAGAGTGTCCACCGGTTATACATGGTAGGCGTGTTCCGTAGATACATAGAACCACACAATAGAGCAATAATGGAAAAATGGATTAGTTACAATTGCCCTCCGTCGAGATTTGTACCGATGTACCTTACATTTTGTGTGACGTGTGTACGTATGTGTGTTTTTTAATACGTTACTAGTATTCAAAAACGAAAATATAAACATACTTAAGTATGTTCAGGAGGCTCTGTATAGCAAGATAGCATAGTAAATATATACGTTACTACATGTACTACAGAACATAATTATATACCTACTGTACTACACAGCCAGTCACCCGGAACACGGTAATTTCGTAATACGTAAATTTAATTTCAGGAGCTCTAGGAACTGTACGCAGCGAGCGAATATTATTTTGAATAAATTTTGGGAAACACGGGACATACCAAGAACCCGAAATAGCGTAGCCGATTACATGGGTTTCCCCGATGTGGAAAATGTCGTACGTAGAGCGGTTTCGAAAGTTTAAGATTGACCTTATTTTTATTTTATTTTTAATTCAGTGGCATGAAATTTATACCATTTTATTGCGACTGGGGCATATTACGATTAGGTACAGTCCACCCATTTGACTCCTTGGTTACTGTAGAAACTTCACAGTAATCTTAAGTGAATTTAGGTGAGTGAAGTTTTTGGCAAATAAAGCATTACGTCAATAAGACAGAGTTCCAGAGTGGCCTGGGATTCAAATTGGTTTAAGTACCGTACATTTGTACACCATGAATAGGAAAGTATAAATTGCGGTATTCAGTGTGAATAATTATTGAAAATTATAAGATGTAATAACCGGTGGACATACAGGAAAATATCCATGAACTTATACAGAACCTGCAAATTGAAATAGATATCATATACGAAAGAAAAAACGACAAGGCCCATTGGTGGCCGAGCCGGGAATCGAACCCGGGTCTTCAGCTTACGCGGCTAACGTCTTCACCACTAGACCACCCGCCCGCCCGGCCCGGCCACCAGTGGGCCTTGTCATTTTTTCTTTCGTGTATGATATCTTGATATCTATTTCAATTTGTAATTTATATATAGTAGTGTGACTACTTGAAAAAACGAACAAAAAGATTCAATAAAATAATTTGATTTGTTCCCTAGTTGTTATACAGAACCTGCTTCTTCTGAGTAAAGAAGACTGTTATTAATTTAATTTTTTTTTTCGTTTTTCAATGCCATTTTACATTATAAGAAGACTATGCCTTCTTATCAGTAGAAATTAAAATTTAATTAAGAGGACACTGGATTAATTTATAATGTCTAAAAAAGCCGCTAATTAATTGATCAACATTTTTATTGATAAAATATGATAAAATTTTAACATTTAATACAGAAAAAAATGTTTTAAAAATGTTGCTGTTGTATAAGAACGAATTAATCTACGGTGCAAGAACAACTACACAATCTACCTATACAGTGTGTTTTTTTAGTTTCCGTTAAATTCGACATGATGTTAGGATCATTAACAGAAGCGAACTGGGGCCCGTTTCTCGAAAGGTACAAGCCTTGTATTACAAGTGCGCGAACTGTCAAATTGTATGGGTTGTCATGGAAACACACTTGTAATACAAGGCTTGTACCTTTCGAACTACCACTTGTAATACAAAGGCTTGTACCTTTCGGGCCGCTGGTATATCGCTTGTTATTAAATTTTAAATAAAAAACTTCTTTTCGTTTTCATAGATAAATAATTGATTAATGTTTCACTCACATAACCTTACGAATAACTTAAAAGTTAATGTGAAGTATCTGACGGCATGTGTCAAAATAAATAGCATCAAGAACTATTATAAGGTTGATATACCTATGTACTTGTCTAAAGTCATTCAAATTAATTTTTGAATAATTCATTATCAGCAAGAGTTAAGAAACTAGATTATAGAAATTAATTATATTTTGACATTTTTGACATAAATAATCTTCCCTTAATGTTAACGGCAATCAATAAAAACAGGTTGTATGTATATCCATTTATGAAAGGCGTAGGTATATGTATGAGGGGGCACACTGACATTTTATCCCGCCAGGCGGCGCCTGTGTTCGTGCCTAGGCATGTCACTGTCATTCATAAGTGAGAGAGGAAAAAAACATATCATCTTCTCGCTCTCACTTATGAAATTCTTTATCTGCAATGGACTAATAATGTGGCGCCATCTGTCATAACCTTTGAGTGTGCCTCCTCAGTGCGTGTGAATAAAATATTCAAATAGGCAACCTTATCAGTCGTGTGGGTTGTCACAATTATATTGGTAAGAATTGTGGTGGTTCCCTATTAATAATAAATAGCATTGTTGCTATTAATAGGATACACATTTAATGACGAAGAGGTTCAATATATCGAGGAAAAATATAACTTATCTTTTTACCTGCCTACGCATAGACACAGTATAATAAAGAGTAGGTACTATTGTACAGTATGGCCATCCCGCTCCCAGCTGAAAGTGCCTCCCACCCCTTCCCGGTTATCTCACAGTTACCGCCTGTCAAAAACGAGAACAGTCGACCTGTCATATCAGTCTCACTCATACAAGCATGGTACGCGTTCACTTACACGAGCTTAGAATGTGTGCGTCCGAGATGTGGCATAGACGTACTTATCCTCCTATGTCCTGTCTGTATATAATTTTTGGTACACATTTCAAAATTAATTTTGAACTTTTATTGAGTAACAAAAGGTTCTAAATTCAGAAACAAAACAAATTCCTTTAGGACTCTGTTCTCTCTCTGACTGAATACATACATTCCGTATTTATATCTACAGCGTGTGTATTCTGTACGGGCGAATATCTTAATAACGATTAGTATCGGACCTAAGGAGTCTAACTACTTGGTTTTTATTTTGAATAAGCGAGATATTTTTTTCATACATAATAATTCAGCACGCAATGTATTACGTCCACATCAATTAGCGAACCTACCTAAACGTCATTACGACATGATGTTTATGTCATATCAAATTAAGTTGGACGGCGTACATTGCTGTTTGGTCAGATTAAAAAAAATTATTACTCTTAATTAATAACACTTTTTAACAAAATGATTATCCTATACGATTTGTATGGTCAGATAATATAACTGGATATATTATTCGCCCGTATGGAATCCACACGCTGTATATCCAGATATATTCAGATCAGAGATGTATTCAGTCCTATCAAGTATGACTGACGCATGCATAGGCAAAAATTCAAAAATCATACACTTTTTTTGAATTCCAGTGTCTAATATTAAATGCAAATATGGCAAATAGCTCTACATTCACTGTGGGATATATTTCTAGAAACCAGCGGACCTAGCACGCTAATATGATAATACATAATTATATCCTATCACATCCTTTTCGCAATTAGACCAGGTACAGAAAGTGTAAAGGACGCAAATATTCTTAAAGTTCGTGATGCACTACAAACATTTAAACAAATAACATGGGAAGTAACATGCATTGTTGCATACTTTTAGAGGCATTTAGTCAAATTATTAAATATCTTCACTCTTCTTGTTTATTCTTATTAACGAAAAAAAATTGTCCATTCAACAACGCAGTTAATAAAAGATATTGCGAAAAAATCTATAACATCGAGGTTCCGCTCTCGACTATTTCCTCCTTCAAAACTTAATCAATCGTAACGAAATTTGAGAACCTGAATAATAATTAAATAATCTGTGTCGGACCGTTTAGTTTTTTGGCTAATTGTTACCAATTTTGAATACCACACCTGTTTGCGCCGCAATAAAAAAATACGGCCGTTTTTGAAAAAAAAAAAATTGATGGGCTCTAGCGTCTTTAAAAATAGTAAGAATATCAAAAAAACATACAAAACGGTCCGACACAGATAAAAATAATAGTAATCTGTGTTGAAAAATAATTGTTCTCTCTTCAACAACCGAGGAGGAAATAGCCGAGATCGTTTGTATGGAGAATTGACCCCTCCTGTATCGTCGTCACGCTTTTAGCAGTCTGATTCCTCTAATTATGAACATTTCTCAATCAATCCGGCAATCCGTTCTTGATGGTAAAGATTGTAACAATAAATTACAGGAATTTTACAATATATTGTTGCCGTTAATAGATAAGCACTTTCCACTTAAAACAGTACAATCCCGAACAAAATCTAATAAATGGATTACAAAAGGTATCAGAATATCCAGTCGTAAAAAACGTAAATTATTAATGAAAGCTCGACAGACGAATGATGACCAGTTTACAGAGTATTTTAAACTGTATAAAAATACACTTAAAACAGTCATAACCTACGCTAAAAAAATGCATTTCCAGAAGACTATTTCTGCTGCTAAAAACAAGGTCAAAACAATTTGGAATCTAATAAATGAGAGTACGGGCAAGGGCAGTAAGACCTCGCCTAGACTAGTAATACAACTGGATAATGGTAAAACTGATGATGTAAATACTATTGCGAACGCATTTAATCGCTATTTTTTGAGCGTGGGGAAAGCGACCGATGACTCTGTGAGTAGGAGTCACATGGAACGTCTGCATCAACTAAAGATTAAAAATTGTAACTCGATTTTCTTAAGACCCATTACTGAGTTAGAAATTGTCAAAATAGCAAAGGACCTTAAAAACAGCAACTCAAGTGGACCAGACAACCTCAATACAAAATTTGTCAAAAACAATATAATGTTCTTATGCACGCCATTATGTATAATTTTTAATGAATGTTTAGAAGAAGGCATTTTCCCCGATGCTCTGAAAAAGGCCAAAGTCGTTACAATATTCAAAAAAGGAAGCCGTTCTGATCTGAACAACTATAGACCTATATCACTTTTACCAGTAGTATCAAAAATATTTGAGAAGTGTATAGCTATAAGACTGGAGAAGCATTTCGAGAAGAACAACCTGTTTACTTCATGTCAGTATGGCTTCAGGAAAGGGAAGAACACTACTGATGCTGTCATAAACTTAGTTACTGAGGTGATGTCCAGCTTGAACTCAGGACAGCACTGTGGTGGAGTGTTCTGTGATCTGACAAAAGCTTTCGACTGCGTCAATCACAGAATACTTCTTAACAAGCTGGAGTATTACGGAGTTCGTGGAACAGCCCTTAGTCTCTTTGAGTCTTATCTGTCTGATCGTTCACAGTATGTTGAAATTTCGTATGGAGATAACGGCATTAAGTATAGATCTGATGAAGGTATAATTAAGTATGGGGTGCCACAGGGCTCAGTACTTGGGCCCCTATTATTTCTTATATTTATAAACGACTTGCCAGCGAATCTTACTCACGGCTCGCCTTACTTATACGCCGATGACACTAGCATTATACTAAATGCGAAAACCACTCACGAGTTTTGTTCGCAAATCGAAAGATGTTGGAAAGAACTCGAAAGTTGGTTTACAAGCAACGGATTAAAAATAAATTGTGGGAAAAGTTTTTACACTATCTTTCGCCGGAGCTCTAGGAGTACTGATCTAAGCTGTAATCTACCTATAGAAAAATCTGACTGTATTCGATTTTTAGGAGTTGATTTAGATCCATACTTAAGGTGGCATAACCAGATAGAGACGGTATGCAAAAGGTTGGCTAGTGCGTGTTACTCATTGAAAAGTATTTCCAAAATTGCAGACACCAAGATTTTAAAAACTGTGTACTTCTCATATTTTGAAAGTATCATTAGGTACTGTGTCGAAGTATGGGGCAATGGCACTAATATAAATTCGGTATTACTCTTACAGAAAAAGGCGTTAAGACTAATTACTAGATCAACAAGCATACCAATTACTCATAGAGATATGTTCAAAGACCTAAGAATCATGACGATCACCTCAATGTACTTGTATCGCATATGTATATATGTATATTTAAATAGAAATAACTATCCCACTTCTGGTGAAAGTCATAATTTCAATTTGAGGAATAACAATAGACTAGCCCGAACCAAATCAAGCTTTGTCCACTTTGATCGCAGTTTTAATAACATGACAATCAAAATTTTTAATAAACTTAGTAATGACATCAAAGATTGCACAAATTTCAGAATATTTAATAGAAAATTAAAGGATTATTTTACCAATAGGCCTTACTACTCAATTAATGAATATTTTGCTGATGCTCTCAATTAAATAATCTTTATTGACTTTTTTGTAATTATTTAGTTGTAACTTGTAACATGACATTATATGTAATAATTTCAATATTTTAATGGACAACTGCATGATCTTGTACATCAGCATAGAATAAGTAATCCTAGCATTTAAGTACAGAGTATGATTTGTAACTATATTTGCATGTATTTATACTTGTAATGGCAAATAAATCATCTGAATCTGAATCTGAATTTCTCAGGATCCTAGTTGGGTACCTAACTCCTGATTGCATAGATATGTATGTGTATAATTAGTTAATTAGATAATAGTTTTCTTATTTATTTCAGAATTTTAAATCGTAAACGTTTGTGCGTTTAGTCTAATTGCTATAACTACGAACCTTTTTCTAGGATCGTAGCTCAGCCAATCCTGATTGCATGTAACTACATAATAGTTGGATGGCGCAACGGGATTATTCTGATGTCCATTATTGTGTTGCGCACCGATAACTGTGCCAAGTGGCGGATGCAGAACTTGCGCACGTCACGCTATAATAGTAAATAGTTAGCCGAGAGGCCTAGCACGATTCAGATTCACAAACTTGTTATGCTGACGATATGGTTTTGATACTGCTGTAATATGAAATAAAACTATGGAAACGGATTAAATTACGAATTTAAAATTCATCCCGACGTATACGCGATTTAATCCGTTTCCATAGTTTTATTTCCGAATACAATACTGCTAAATTAGTTAGCCGAGAGGCTTAGCCCGATTCAATATAGATTTTGATATGGCTGTAATAGACAAGAGGAGAAACAGATTCAGTGTTCGAAACTTAATATGCTGACGATCTGGTTTTGATATGACTGTAATAGTTAGACAAAAGAAGAAACAGATTCAGTGTTCGAAACTTGTTATGCTGACGATCTGGTTTTGATATGACTGTAATAGTTAGACAAGAGAAGAAACAGATTCAGTGTTCGAAACTTGTTATGCTGACGATCTGGTTTTGATATGACTGTAATAGTTAGACAAGAGAAGAAACAGATTCAGTGTTCGAAACTTGTTATGCTGACGATCTGGTTTTGATATGACTGTAATAGTTAGACAAGAGAAGAAACAGATTCAGTGTTCGAAACTTGTTATGCTGACGATCTGGTTTTGATATGGCTGTAATAGTTAGCCGAGAGGCTTAGCCCGATTCAGATATATAGATTCGTTATACGTATGATCTGGTTTTGATATGGCTATAATAGATTGACATAAGTGGAGACAGATTCAGACTTCGAAACTTGTTATGCCGTTGACCTTGTTTAGCGATGAAAAAAGCCGGAAAATTCCCGGTTTTTTTCCATTTCACTTGTTTTTTTAAAAAAACCGAATGCAGTTTTCAATTTAAAAATTTCAGTTAAAAAGTATTTACTTGACTTTTTAAAGGTTTTGAAACCTTTACACATTGCTTTTTACTACTGACGGGTATTTGATGGCAGAATTCGCCGAGTATGCAGAGAGCAAAAGAAGGCTTTTGGGCAAATGAAGTTATTTGGCGGCCTGTCATGAACATAACCCCACTGAGTTGGTGGAAAGGGTTATGTTCTACCAAACTACTGTCAAATATTGCGGTTAGATTGCTCAGTATTCCTCCATCGTCCGCCGCAGCTGAGAGAAATTGGTCATTGTTTGGACGGACACCAGAGACAGAAATCGGCTATTGCCAAAGCGTCTTAATCTAGACAAGCGGTAGCGTGTCAAGCCAAGTTCAAGTAACAGAACTGGCGAGCAGCACCGTGTGTTATATTACACGAACCATTTGGAGCCACTTTTGACCCCCTCATAACTCAAAAACTATTTTACATAAACGTGTCAAATTTGGCTCATATATTGAGACATGCGAGATAGACATAATTATTAATTAATAAGCGTTCTCTAGTGGTTGTTCACTTCGACGAAAAAAGTCGTCGAAGTGAACAACCAAGGCATTTATCATATTATTGAACTTGGCTCTCATTTCACATTTACGTTTTTGATGGGATAAATTAATCTTTATTCGGGCGAATTTGCACCTACAAACGGACTACACCGACCACATGGAAGAAGAAATAACTGAAGTATATGATGAGAGTGACAGTGATTTGAGTGACTAAATAAATACTTATTTTAATAATGTGCTCGTTTTTTTCCTAAAAAACCCAAAAAACCGAAAAAAACGAAAATTTCATAAACTCCTGAAAAAAACATTTGTTTTTTTCCGGTTTTTTCAACGCTAACCTTGTTACGATACGACCCTTGATGATCGCTCGCGCCAAGTGCGAATGCTTAGATAAAATCGATGCCCGATGGTGACGAAAATCGTCAAGGTCGTATCAGTTGTTATCAAAACCAGTTTGGTACCTTTACCAAATATCTAAGTTAGAAACGCTTCTTGGATGCGTATTAATATGTTGAATTTATAATTTTTTACGATTGAATTCAACGTCAGGCATAGTGTTAGACTTGATTGAGGTAAAATCATTGTGTATAATTTGATGTAGTAAGTAACGCGTTTTAATTTTTCACCAGTGTGACTCCTACACAGTTTTGAAGCCTACGAATCAACTTTATGAATATTATTTAGAATATATTTTCAAGTCTCTCTTTGGTCGCATGCGATTCAGCAGTTAAAAATAAAATATAATTCCTAATATAAATACATCCTACGTAAGTTCATTCTAAGTTTATTTTATACCTGGTAGATTTAAATAACTCGTACGTGATGAAAATACATGTATAAATTTATATCAGTGAAAAGCACCGTAATAAATAAAATACCCACCTTTTGCTCTAAAAATGTTGACGGCAAATATCCACCCACCAAAGCACCAAAAGGGTTCAAAACCAATGGCAGCATAACCAAAGAAAAATGAAAAACAAACGAAGCTAACCTCTTACAAAAAATGACAGTCTCTATGACCTATGCAGTTTTTTTTATGGAGTTGCTAAAATCACTCGAAATTTTGGTTAAAATTTTCTTGAAAATGTACTAATATGTATAAACAGCGGATAATTAAATATTCTATTTTTAACACGTTCGGGCAGCGAATCATTTATAGATGTATTTTATATTGAGTAGCACAGCGCGCCCTAGCGTGTACAACAAAATAAAAAAAACTGTCATAGAGAACATCATTAGACGCTAGAAGCATGAATATTTGAATAAGCAAGCCAAGAAAACCGAGACAGTGATAAGCAGGCGTGCTAGTGTGCGTAAGTAAATATACATACGCTCTGTCCAGTTGCGCCGCCTCGGACTCCTTGAATCTGCAAGCAATTAAATAATAAGGAAAAGAAAGAACTAGGTTATACCCTGATTGATAGATAGATTCCAAAAATATTTACTGTCTTAGAAGGACTTTAAACTATGTTTCAATAAAGTTTACGGGTCATGATATGAAAGATTAACCAGTGTAAAAATAATATTTATTTATTGCAAAAAAAAAACTGTCGATACTTGTTGTTATTAAACAGTTTTTGATTATTTACCATCCAATCTTTTTTTATTATTAATAATCAAAAGAAAAACTTTGTGCAATGTGAACGAAACAGTACAGTACAACACAGGTACCATAAAAAAATCTAAATATTTGAAAGTTAGGTAAACCATTTAAATGGCAATACGTTATACATATCATGGAATCTAATTCAAATAATCAGAGTTTAACGTCGTGCGCGTATTACGCTTACGTATACGCTTAGCGGCACCACAGGGACATACTGTGGGGTAGCTCTGATTAGACCAGTGCCAGAATAGTGTTACGCCGTGAGTTCGGCCCTGCGGGAGCAACTCTGTGAATAGCGTTGTGTGCGGTGCGACATCGAACAATCAAGTGTTACCATACCTACAGTTATATCGTTAGTTTCAACCATTGCATGCTTTGCCAAAGGATGCGATTTAATTTCTCTTTTGTGAGTAAGCTGGCAAGTGAAATGTTAGTAAATATATACAGGTGTTAGGTACACAAGGCATTATTACTTGTATTGCTTACTTTGCATCTTCGCCACAAAGCTTCGTCCTTGACATTAGAAGTGCCTTCGCATTCAGCCTTTGAGGTGTCTTTGTTGAGACAAGAGGTGGGTAAGTGTAATTTTGTATGTGCTTGTTGTTTTGAAGTGCGCCTTCATTTGTAATGTATAATTTGACGCTATTTGCTATTTGACGTTTTACCCTTCAAATATAAACAACCCAACTAACAATACGTAAAGCACTAAACTTATAAAAGTTATAAATTATACAAATCAAGTACCAGAACTTTAGAGCCCTTACTACTTCTTTAAAAAAATGAATCATTCTCATTCTGCCAGTAAGCGTTTAAATTTATATTAAGTGGCTTAATCTAAAAAGTAAATAAGGTGGAAAATATCTGAAAAAGAACATAAAACAAAAACCAATATGTTAAACTAAGTATAAATTGTTACATAACGTTACACTTTTCTTTAAAATTAAAGCTATAAAATTCAATAGTTAAATCATAAATTTAATAAATGACAGTTTTAAAAGGGGTCTGTAGTATTGGATGTTTGATCGGTTATCTATGACAAATAAATCTTATGTACCTCCCTAGATTCTTGTTCTGTCAACAGTTGTTTTGTAATTTAGCTGTGTGTCCAAGAATATGATGGCATGTAAAATACTTAGTAATTATGTTTACATTAAAAGAAAATAAATTTGAAATATACAATATTACATGCAAAATTGACAGTTGTCAATTCTTGGGTTATGAACATGGCATATAAAGTATATGTTATATTTTATATGATAAAACTATCTTTAATTGCTCAAGCTAGCATGTTTGTATTCAGATGCTTCCTAGAATCACAATTGTAGCAAACTGTAGCAAACTGAGATAGTTGTCTTGGACTCACGGAAATAAACTTGTTTGCGGTCTTGCCAAACAAAAGTTCAGAAGTTGTAACGTATGTAGTACAGTCGACCGATTTCGAATTTAAAGCTCCTAAAGTTTGGATGTACAATTACATTGATGTTCTGAACCCTGGGACGGTAGATAGGAATGTAAAGTTCAATTTTGACACTTTTGTCATTGAGGAAAATGTTTTCATTTATTTTTACAGATGGTGCTGACGTTTCACTGTTTATGATACCTATATAATTACTGTAATGCGAAGTCATGTAAAATTTATTGAAAGGCATAATTGGAAATTATATCGCTTAAAAATCTAAGAGATAAATACAATTAACGTCACAACAGATTCAGTATCTTGGTTGTTTATTTTGATAATATTGATGCAGTTTAGAAGAAAACTATAGGTACTTCCCCTTATAATAAGTTAGACGTTATTAGACTTTAAGAAAAAACTGAAAAGTTGAACTAGAAGAAGGCTGGATTTGAATATAAAATAAATTTGACATGCAATAAGGACATTCTTAAGGAATTTAAGTAGTAATTGAATTTTATTTATAGAAAGGGGTCACAAACAAGTTATAATTAACATTTTTAAAACTTTCGTGTGGTACGTCGTATTACGGCTAAAATATCTCGGTTATGACGTGTCTTAATTTGTGTTTTCTGTCCTTGTATGTAATGAATTGGTAGCAAATATACCTATGTATTTTTTTAAAAGAAATTTCTCATAAAATCTTTAGGACCTACCTGATTATTAATAAAAAATGCTTCTAAGGCAAGGGCAAGACTCAAATCTGCGTTCTTTTGAAACACCACGTCACGTGTTGGTGCTGATAATTTTAAAATGAAAAAAAAAAAATGTATTGCTTGCAGACGTTTTAGCTTGATAAAATTGATAAAACACTAGATATACTGACATAAGACTGACTGAAATAGAAAATGTATTAATTGAAAACCTCAATATAGTTACTCATGTCATGTAGGTAGGTGTCTGCGTGAATAATTTGTATAAATGTATATGCTTCAGATACCTTAATCTATCAAGTGCAGTGGAGCGCATCCAATTAGTGGCAATTATCCTGGTTTCGCCAAATTTCGTGGTGTTAGAATAATGTTCTATCTACAATTTATGTTATGACAATTAATTTAATTAAAATTTTAGTCATGCAATGAAATGATAATGTCGTTGCTCTCCAAATTCATGTTGAATTATTAATAATGTAAACAATTGCTACCGGATCATTTTATCAACGTGAAGTTAGATTGTTAATCTAATATGTTAATTTCCCCGTATCTGACTAATATAAAAATGCCTAACTTACGATTTCACATTATCAACCCCTTCTGTAGGCAATTTCTCAAGCTTCCTTCTTCGGCTAACTACGGGGGATATTTGTTGACTACTGAATATAAAAAATACTGTTAGTATTAAATAATTCAAATATTAGAGCATCTATCGTGCGTTCAAAACGCAGGATTCACTAATACGCAACTAATGTAGGGTTACCATGCGTCGTCGGGCGACGTAAGAATACTTAATATTATGGCAACACTAATCTAATTCTAGCTAAGGGTTCGGAGTGTCACAATAACTTCCAATGCATGCTAGTTTTAAAATGTCCTGCATAGTAACCATGCATCTTATCTAAAAGCGGACATCCGTGCGCTGTCACTTTGTACTGAATTTCATACAGTTTTGGCTAAAAGTAACTTTCAAACTTTACATAACCTAAAATAAGTCTTTTTTACTAACCTTTCGCTGGCTATCGAGCTATTTCTCGACATAGACTTGGGTGACATCTCGAAATCCGAGTCTGAGCGATATAGGAAGGACTCGCGGCGCTGAGGCATGGCCTGAAGCACGAGGGCGGTGGAGGGGGAGCCCCCCTCGAGGGGGGAGCGCGCGCCCCCCGCGGCTCCACCCGCGGCGCCATTCTCCACATCAAAGCTGAAACAATACAATACGGCGAATAAATCAAATGTGCAGGTTCAATTATATGACGCGTTCGGAATATTGACTACAGAAAATATTGCGCATCTTTAGAGCGAAACTGACCGAACGTTGGAACAAATAGCTATTGAGTTGGGTCAGTTTCGTTCTAAAGATGCGATTGACACTCTTTCATGATGCTGACACTTAATGGTATTTTTCTGCCGGAGGACATAAAATCAACTGATTTGCAGCAAAAATATTTATATAAAATCATCCGATTAGCAAGAATGAAGTGGATGCTGATAAGCAACAATGTGTCAACCCACACGCCAACCATTTTGAGAAAATGGCGTCTAAAGATTTTTTCTCATTTTTTTGTGTTTCTCTTAAAAAAAATTGTTTTTATATAGATTGTTGTGTTTTTCAGCTATAATACGTTCAGTAGTAGTGATTATTGTAGCTTAATTTCAAAACAAACTTCAATTTGACGAAATAATGCCCTTTTCTTTTATTGCGAATTGTTCGACGACGTCAAACTTTTTCAAGACTGTGTTATGATACTTAACCCACTTTTGCTAATTGTTTAAAAATATCTATGAGTCTTAAATAAACATGTTAAAGCACATGAATTGTTGTTGTAAAATACTCTACCTATGCATATTTTTAACTTTATAAGTGTTAAGTAACATATCAGTCATGGTCACTTATGTTATTAGGTATGTAAGAATCAATACATTATTTATTAATCAAACCTTTTAATGATTTCTCTACTCCCGAACTGTTATTTGTCATTTACAGGATTGTGCGTATCGAAAAAACTGAAAACGCATTGTTTGGTTCTATAATCATGGCAACGCATTGCATTAACGATACTGCGTGCGTGCGCGGGAAGGCTTTGGACAGCTGAGGTGACAGTGCAAACCTTTGCAATACAGGAAACAGTGTGAATTTCGCGAGAATTATTAAAAAAAACTATTAAAAACTAAGTGCATGGTCGTTGTAAAAGTATTGTATGCAATGGTGTTTAACTGACTCCAAAATACTCGTGGAAAGTACGCCACTCATATTTCTTGACCTCCTTTAAACGCCTGTTGAATAAAATACTATAAATTAACTATTAGAGTAATGATCATTTCTAGACACATATTTAAATTATCTGTGCTTTTTCAACAAAAAATCGTTACAAAAACCAAATAATCATCTTTAAAAAAAATAAACTACTTATCTAAAATATACAACAAGTGAACAAAATATGTATTTTTTTACGCTAAGAAATAGACTAACCCCCTTATTCATAAACGTTCACTAAAGTTATCAAGCCGATAAAGTTCTTTTGTCCCTTTCCGACGTATTAGTGTGATAGAAAGGGACAAACGAACTTTATCGGCTTGATAACTTTAGTGAACGTTTATGAATAAGGGGGTAAGTCATTTAAATTATGAATAACTCATGACTTGTACAAGAACAAAACATAAAATATCTATAACAGAATAATAAACTACCATTCAGTAAGTATTCAAAAATCAAACAATATTTTTATGCATACATTAACACGTCTTAATGTAATTAGTAATTATAAAAAAATAGTAGCTTATATTAGATTTTTATATAAACACGTACTTGTAAAAAATGTTTGCAAATTATAATAAAGAATATGTATATTCATGACTTAAAATGTTCAATTTCGTACTGAAGTTACCATTCATGTGCAAAAATATACTAATGGACTAAGTCATAACTTATTCAAACATAAATTAATATGAACAGTTATATTTTACAATATAGTGTCATGGTACTTACACCAAAAACGAACAATTTATGACCCGAATATAATTTAACAATAATGACTTATGTTTTATAACACGGGTCGTAGCATAAAACAACGAATAAAATATCATTTTGCAATAATCATTCAAGTCTCATAGTGGGTAAATGTCATTTTTTGCGTTTTGCAAGAATGAGTCAAGTGTAAAAAAATCGTTGAGTCAACCCTCATAACACATTATTGTAATTTAAATATGTCTTCTGCCAATTACTATAATAAGTTAAGGTTCTTGACACATTAATGCAAAACAGGCAACACACGATAAAGTATTTGTGTTAACCTATTTTTTTACTTTTGGGATAGTGAAAATTTTCAAAATGAAAAGGTCATTTTTGCAAATAGAAGTTTAAAAATCCAGCTATAACATGGCATTAAAATCTCATTTTTTTAGTTTTTGTGGGTTGACACATTATTGCTTATCACCATCCAAGTGATAAGAGCTGTTAGTTAACAAAGTTTCGTAAGGAGCTCTAAAAATAAAAAATAAATCCTTGTCATAATTATGGCCATTTCAGGAACGTAATTTAAGTTACACAACTTTCGGTACCTTATTGTAACAGTCATGTTACTAAACTTTTGAATTGAATTAGCACTTAATACCACTTTTCAACCCATTTTAATTTTTTTACTTCACAGATAATTCGCTAATCAATAATTTCACATAATCGCTCACGCACGAAGCTTTAATGAATTAATTTATTCACATAATCGCACACGTCCGGTTCTAATCACAATTAAATAAAGAATAGTTGTTATCGTCTTAGCTTATCTTGTGTGGTCTATTGCAACATGTACACACAGGGTGATTCTAAAAGATGGGCAGGCCAACACTGCGCTTTCAGTAGATTATAAGCAAACTATTAACAATATATTAGTGAGAATATTGTCTTCAGTTACCGCGATAGTTACTCATGAAATAAAACTATGGACACGGTTTATATGGCATTTTACAATTCATCCCGACTTTTCGAACACTTTACAGCGTTCGTGGTCAACGGGTGACTGAGGAAAAGGAAAATGTGCAAAAACTACCCGCATAGTAATAGTGAGGATCTAATTTTTTTTGTTAACTCAAAAAGGTCGTTTATTTATTTTTTATGTGAATGGTCACCCTACTGTTCGAATACTTCAGTTTCATCATTATTAAGTATTAAGATTTATTTATTTCTGACGTGCTCTGAAATCATGCCGGAAATATATATGACATATTGTCACCTAATTGTTACCTGTGATGACGAAATAAATATATTTGATTGATTGATTGATTGAGTGATATTGTTTTTCGTCATATTGTATTAATCACAGCAGTCACGTCAAATAAATATTTAGCTGTACAATAGTATCATAATTATTTTAAAATAGGACACTGTACTAAGAAAAAATCACAGTACAAAGACTAAACAAACTGCAGTAAGTAGATTTCACATGCACTAGTCCAGTTCTGGAGAAAATGTAACCCAGAATCTCTTGAGACCCAGAATCATTCGTTTTGTTTTGAACTTGGATCTCTTTGTCATTCAGTAAAAGTTCAAACTAGATTCTGGAACATGTACAAACTTTAGCACCGTGGGTCTCATGAGGATAGAGAAAATTCATGTGGGTGTGATGTGAGGGACTGTGATGTTTAGTTTTAAGTTTATGAACTTGTTCAGGCACTTTTTAAATTCTAAGTTTTAATAAGTTACATTTGTATTTGTACCTGACGTTTTAGAAACCATCCAAGTAGTAAATTTCTTTTTAATCAGGTCTATACGATCCGTCAGCTATCAACAACGACAATTCCTTCAACCAGACAATCTGCATAGTACCTATGAAACAAAATATTTGCCCAAATCTGATCATCAGTAATCTGTTGACAGACACACAGGTCCGATATTATTTAAAAGCGTAGTCCAAACTGAACGGTATAAGGAGTAACTAAATGTAAACGCTTGTACATCAGTCAGTAACCAAGCTGTGAATACAGTGCCAAAAGTATGTAAACACACCTTAATGTACTGTCAACCAATTGGAACCCTAGGCCACTGTAGAACTATGTCATAGTGACGTTATAAATCAGATTGTAAGACATCTCTTACTGCTTGTCATTTTGACATGGTTATAGTGGCCTAGCGTTCCAATTGGTTGACTGTACAGGCAATAAAGTTCTATATACATATTTTTGGCACTTTGGCTGTATTTATAGCTTTGTTGCTGACTGTAATAGGTATAATTAATTGAATATAGATGAATTCACCCTTCTTTCCTTTGAGCAACGAGTAAATTTAATAGGTAATCAATAAGGCTCATCCTACGTTCAATCTCGATGACAGCTTTGTCGAGTAGATAGGTACTTCAAATTATTCGCTTCAATAATTATATAATTATACTCTTACTACGCACATTGTTGATAATTAGCTAATAAAAACTGTAATAGTATCACATTGTAGTTCGTTATCATAGTAAAGTATCTAAGTACATAATATTTTATTACCATCATGTGATAGGTAAAATTGGTTGACGTCAAATTCGCAATTATAAATAAATAGAACAATGGAAATTAAAACTAATATGATAGACAGAGTGATTAATTAGTACGTCACGTCATTAGATACATAATGTAGGTATGTAATTACAAGATCTGCTTGCAACTAACTGACAGGAGTATTCGGGTAATCTCGAAAATAGTCGAATAATTCAGTTATATTGCAGTACAGTCAGCAACATCTTGTTCAATAAGATACAAGCATAATACACCCTATTACATAACAAACAATCCGATTCTGACAATGGTTCTAAAGGACCATTTATACAATACCCAAAAGTCTTTTAAAGTCAAAAACGTCAAATTTGACACCAACAAACCAATATCGCTCAGCGATTCCTAAGTTAAAGCACAATAAATAAGAAATAATATTAACTTTTTTACTTTCTTAACAGACTAGCCAGCGACATCTAGTTACCACGCGGTGAACTAAAACTCGAGCTAACTCCAAACCAAAGTCTGCCCGCAAGCTTTCAAGTAAACCTCATTCAGCATGTTGTTTCAAATGCTGTCGCTAGAGGTCTCTGTTAAAAGAGTTTTGTACTTCAGCTTTCAGGCATCAGTGCTTCTGTAGAATAATAGGTACTACACACGCATCTTTTAAAATATTAAACTAGATCACAACTGTACAGTCATATTTATTTTGTTATTGCAATGACAGAAATAGTTACTTTAAAACCGAAATAAATTACACATATGAAAGAAAAAGTGACCAAACCTCTGGTGCCTGAGGCTGGAATCGAACCAGCGTACTCTGCAATCGCGGCAGCAGTCCTTGTATAGATTACTCATATGAGAGATAATTTCGACCTCAGCAACTGTGACCTGGGTGACCGAGCGGATAAACAGGCATCTGCTGCGATTGCAGAGTACGCTGGTTCGATTCCAGCCTCAGGCACCAGAGGCCTTGGTCACTTTTTCTTTCATATGTGTAATTTATTTCGGTTTTAATTTATATATATAGTGGTGTGACTACTTTAAAATAGCACAAGTTGAAATATTTTTATTATAAGTTAATTAGAGAAGAAATAGTTACCTTTAAACCATGTAGGTAACCTTCAAACTTATGTGAAAGAGGAAGGGGTGAAATGTATTACATTTTTATTTTGCAGGTGACTAATACTACACGTGTGATATTCATACTATTTAATAAAAATTCTATAAGGTTTACTCGGCTAATTCCGAAATTCGGGATATTCCGAAAATTAATAATATCTACTAAACGCGGCTACATAATTTGCTTTGGCAACGCACCCTATGACGTTCAAGTATCTCCCTCCCAGCGTAAGTTGGCTTGAGACGCTAGCGGCGAAACTACGCTTGTGGCGCATCAGATTAGTGAGCGAGTGAAAAATTCCCGCTTTTTTGTCATTCGGAATTAGACGACCATCGCTAACTCTGTACTTTGGTGAGTAAATGAATTGACTGCCTTTGTGTTTGAGAGATTTTCGTTTTTTAGCCATTTTAAATCGGCTTAAACTATTCTAGCTTGTATTTTATTACATTTTCAGATTTACCCGAAGTGGGGAATTCCGTGTCACAAAGTGTACCGGAATTACCCGACCTTGTTTTCTCTAAGTAATAGCCAGTGGTTCTCAAACAAACAAAATTAAGTTCTTTTGTTATTCGGATATAACGATTCTAAAATATGTACATTTGCCTTCAGGTCCGTTCGGTGAATTTCAACGAAGCACGTGTGTCATCAACATGGATTGATAATAAAGGCCTAGGAGGTCTTCCACCTAAGCTTATGTGCATTACTTGCTTTTTTTAAAGGTTAAAGACTAAGCCTTTAATATGTGGATTTTTATTAAGTAGGTACATTATCATAAGGCGACCCCTTGGAAACTATTGATGATGGATATAAATGTGTCATTAAAGTTTGAGTACCACAGATTCCTGATCGGGTAAATCCGAAATAAAAGCTTGATAAACACATGTATAAGTACTCCTATACGCCACATCGAGTAAAAAGAGCCGGGAGGGTAATTTCAATCAAAAAAGTAATATGTTTCTTATGCAACATACACATAAAACTCGTTTTCAAGTGTATTCGGATTTACCCGAACCAATTCGGAATTGCACCTTTGCAACGAAAAAACAAACTAGATTTGAAATGCTTGTATTTTAAAAATCTTAATTTATGAAAATTTATGTAATCCATTGTTAGGCTATTCCATCTAGTAAGTGTGTTATTCACTATTTCCGTCTAAAAACTTTGCTATACTGACTGGTTCATGAAAACACATACACCTTATCAACTAGTGCAAAAATCATTCGGAAATACCCTAGTGCACCTTAGCAGAATAACATTTTAAAAGACTGAAAAGTAAATAACTAAAATACCTACAATATAAAACTCTCTAAATCAGTTCTGGAAAAAGGTTTTCCGCGCACAACACTACGGAGCAGTTAAAAGCCGTTAATTACAATATCTTTAGCCTCTTCATAGTCTTCAATTGTCTTGTCTCAATAAATCTGTCAAATTATTAGTGACGTTCGTCGATGAGTACCTACGCGCTACGCCGACAACATAGTGGTTAGCACGCAATGCCATAGCTTCAATTCAGTGATTAAATGATGAAGTTGTAATCAGATTGAAATTGGATCAACACAAAAATAATAAATGCACTCTCGGTGTTCATTGCATTAATCAGGATTGCATTATCTAACAGATATCACACTGCGATATTCATTTTTGGGACGATCAAAATAAATATATGAATATGATCAAAATAAATAGATGAATAGATATGAATTTATAAATAATTATATCGTGACGGTTGCTTTAATGTTATGCGGTTTCAAAGTGTAAACATATTTTGTCAGTTAATGTTAAAGATAATTTAAAACAGCTATGAATACATAAAACCAGGATTTAAATCAAGGATAATAGTGGATTTCTGTGAGAGTCATTAGAAAAGAAAACATTTATTAGAAGAATATTTAAAAGACGAGAACTTTTCAGGAGTTTCCAACTTTTCCATCAAAGAATTTTGAGCATCAGTTCGATTTAAGCTCGGCTAATACCTCCTTTTTACTAAAGCCACCTTATCAAATTTACAATTCTTAAAATATATAGGGAAGATTATAGCAATGATCTTCCGCCAGAATCTAGCAATAACATTTAAATAATGTCTAAACACTTTACTATGTTCTATTTTGAAACTTTCCACAGATTACTTTGTGACGAATAAATATTATAATATTGGTGCATCAAAGGTACTACATACACACTAAAGAAATTACGACGGGTACCTCGGTCGGGGTGTTGTACCTTTAGCACGTCAGCCGCGATAGCTGGAGACCTGGGTTCGATTCCCGGCTTCGCCACCAGTGGGCTTGATCGCTTTTTCTTTAGTGTGTATCTATTTCAGTTTATAATTACAACAATTTGTCATTAAATTCCGTGACATTTGGTTCCTAATGTTCAATGTATAAGGGTTTTGGCCTTGCAAGCGTTTATAAAATGTCCAGAATACTTCCCATAAGTGTATCGCATTAATCTTATTTCTAAAATTCTTTCTTCTCCGAAACAACAACGTAGTGTCTTTTTAGAAAAAGTACCTTTTTAGGGTTCCGTAGTCAACTAGGAACCCTTATAGTTTCGCCATGTCTGTCTGTCCGTCCGTCCGTCCGTCCGTCCGTCCGTCCGCGGATAATCTCAGTAACCGTTAGCACTAGAAAGCTGAAATTTGGTACCAATATGTATATCAATCACGCCGACAAAGTGCAAAAATAAAAAATTGAAAAAAATGTTTTATTAGGGTACCCCCCCTACATGTAAAGTGGGGGATGATATTTTTTTTCATTCCAACCCCAACGTGTGATATATTGTTGGATAGGTATTTAAAAATGAATAAGGGTTTACTAAGATCGTTTTTTGATAATATTAATATTTTCGGAAATAATCGCTCCTAAAGGAAAAAAAAGTGCGTCCCCCCCTCTAACTTATGAACCATATGGTTAAAAAATATGAAAAAAATCACAAAAGTAGAACTTTATAAAGACTTTCTAGGAAAATTGTTTTGAACTTGATAGGTTCAGTAGTTTTTGAGAAAAATACGGAAAACTACGGAACCCTACACTGAGCGTGGCCCGACACGCTCTTGGCCGGTTTTTTATTATTATTATAAATGGGCTTACTCTTGGCCACAGACTAGCCAAAGGTAAAGACGTGGCCTACGATGGAGTGAGCTCGCCCAGAAGATGCCTGTTCACTCTTGATTTGAAGGTACCTACTCTAAGTAGCCTATTTACATGGTTACACTCATTATTTCTAATAGCCTCATTAATCTAAAGCAAAATATTACGTGTCGACAGCACAGTTTGGAAACGATGTCAATTTTAAGAACAATGTTGACTCATTATTTACGGTTTTCCTTTCGTATGTATTTTGTAAGTTTGGCTGTCTGACAAAAATGTACTGATTCCATATTAACTTGTGTGACATAGAGATGAACATTATATTATGTTTATCGATGTTTTGTTTCAGAATATGTCTACTTTCCAGTTTTGTAGTCAATAGTCAATAGCCCCAAGTTTGAAATTCAATATGCAATAAAACAAGTACAGCCGTATACGGAAAACCGTATTGGAAAGTGTTGAAAGTTAAATTGATATCATCGTAAAAGATCGATCTTTACTATGTACCAATAAATAGTAATGAAAAGTATCAAAATTGAAAATATCTATAAAAGTAATTTTCAGATTTATTCGTTTTAACTCGTTTAAGTTGAATACGGTTAAGTGTGTCATAAGGAGAAGTCTGTCTGGCCTTCACATTTGGCCTGTTTAAACAATGTTCAGTGTTTATTGAGAGTTCATATGTTTACCACTAATCGTGAATGGCAAGTACCTAGCAAAAAAAAGTATTAACGCGCAAAAAACAGGTGACAATGAGTAAAAAGCTCAGACATACTTATCCGTAAATATAGTCAAGTAATTGGAACCCAAAATGTGAAGCAGTAAGAGATCTCTTACAATCAGATTAATAACGTCACTATGACATAGTTCTACAGTGGCCTAGGGTTTCCAATTGGTTGACTGTACCTTGTCCTGTAAGCTACATATTTTAGTTTAAATCCATTCAGCTGAAACATTGTGTTGAAATATATAGTAATTGTTTAATTTCATGATAATGAAAGTCCTCATTGCAATCATATAAAACGATCGTGGTTTGTTAGTTTATCTATATCGTAATTATTCAAATAATTAGATATTATAGCTCGATGAGTATCGAAATAAATTATTGATTTGTATCTATAAGTAATCCAATAGATACAAATCTGCCACGCGTGATTTAATATGAATTAGATTAATTATGACGATAGGAGACGAAAAACAAAAAGTTTTTATGTCCGGTAAAACTCCTAGCAACTTCTAGTATCCCCACAGGCTTTAGCGTTAGTAGTTTAGTAAAAACACAAAACATTATATCAACGGTTATAAATATAAGTTACTAGCTTTTGCCCGCGGCTTCGCTCGCGTTAGAAAGAGACAAAAAGTAGCCTATGTCATTCTCCATCCCTTCAACTATCTCCACTTAAAAAATCACGTTAATTCATCGCTCCGTTTTGCCGTGAAAGACGGACAAACAGACACACACACTATCCCATTTATAATATTAGTATGGAAGTATGGATAAATAAGTAAAGTACGTCAGTGTTAAAAAATTGGGTTTTTTCAATTTTCATAATATATAGTATTTAATTAAGAAATAATTGTGAATAATCATCAGTTTTTACATGTTTTTACAGTTTTTACATTTAAACAAAATGACAATATTCATATTACAGAATCCAATTATATTACTTAATTTGGAAATATTGGGTTGGTAAGAAAGTAATGAGCGAATCATAACCAATATTGTAATTTTTATTTAATTTATTATTTTAATCATTTATCAAAAATATAACGGCCTTCGTTATCTACTACTTGTCTCCATCGTTCTGGTAAAGAATGAATAGCATCGGCGAAGAAGTTCTTAGGTTTAGATTCAAAAAACTCAGCTATGTACTGTCGTAGATGGGCTTGATCATCGAACTTTTTTTCATTCAAGGCATTGCTTAGCGATCTGAAAAATGCGTAATCCGTAGGTGCCAAGTCTGGAGAGTACGGTGGATGAGGTATCACTTTCCAACCTAGCTCCAATAGCTTTAGCCGAGTCACTTTTGCAATGTGTGGGCGAGCATTGTCGTGTAAGAAAAAAACTTTAGCATGCTGTAGACGATTCTGACAGATTTTTTGGTTTAAATTTTCAAGCTGATTACAGTATACTGATGCGGTAACAGTCATTTCCACTTGGTAGGAGTTCCCAGTGAATAATACCATGAATATCCCACCAAACGGACAGCATAACTTTTTTCGGGTGAGGCTCTGTTTTTAGTGCCTCTATTCCTTTTTCGTTTGGAGCTAGCCACTGACGTTTGCGTGTGTGATTTATATATAAGACCCATTTTTCATCTCCAGTCATAAGATGGTCCAACCAGTTGAATGTGCGGCGAAAAGACAGAAGTTGTATGCAGATATCGGCACGGCGGTTTAGTTGATGTCTATCAAGTTCGTGCGGTATCCAAAAACTGTATTTGTAGTTTTTTCCCAACTCGTGTAAATGTGTTTCTATGGTGACATGAGAGCAGCCTAACTCGGTAGCAAGAGTACGACTCGTTAGCCTCGGATCTCCTTCAATTAAGGTTTTTATTTTGGCTACATCAATCTTCACCGGTCGACCAGACTTAGGTTGATCTGATAATGAAAAGTCGCCACTACGAAACCGCTGGAACCATCGTTTCGCCGTGGCCTCAGACACAACTTCAGGAGCAACACGCTGACATATATTACGCACTGCTTCGGCGGCTGAATGGCCAGACTGAAATTCATATAGTAAGCAATGCCTTACATGCACTTTTAATTCGTCCATTTTCTTCCTTATATTAGCTCGGCGACAGCTAGTGAATGACTGACGAGAAACTGTGCGACTCGCCCTTTATATACTTTCGACCATAGAAGATTCTAGAACTCTCTCAAAAATTTTATGTGGAATTCAATCGATCGCTCATTACTTTCTTACCAACCCAATAGTTAGGTATATAAACTATTTAATTACATTTAAGTAATCGAATACCTTCTTAGGAATATAATATTATGTATAACGTAATCATTAGAACAAGTAAGAATGACTTGGTATCGACTAGTTTAGATCGATTTCAAGTAACCTTAGGTAGGTGCTGTACGTAGTTATGAATGCGATTATACAACACCAACCTACTTAGGTTTAGGTCTAATTTTATTGTTAAAAACAGTTCGATTCGCTTTCTACATAAATTTAAATCTCATTCACTCAAATGTGCGTAGTTCGTAGTTCGTAGTAGTAATAGTTTTTCCAACTACACTATCCTATAGACTATCCTAACAACTACATGATACTTACACGTAGGTAGATATGTATCTTTTGAACCTTAACTTTGAAATTCAATACACAATAATATAACAAGATTACATTGGCCCGGTCGGCAAGTGTCGTATTACTAAACAGCGGGTCCTCATCAACTGCTTTCGAGTGGAAAATGTGATGTAAACTCACGGAATGTTGGTATTCTAATCAGTAATCTGAGCTGATCAGAATGGAACTTTATAAAAACCAGTATAAATCACATCACACCCAGACACTTTGTACCTAGTTGTTACAGATCTCTGATACAATGGTTGGTCATCTCATTCGACTCGCTAGCTTTTGAAAGCGTTCGGAATGTGTCGTTGAAAGGGTTTCGGGACTCCGTTGACTTGTCACGACATTGGCCGCGTCCGCTGGACATGCCTTTTGGACCTTACCAAATTATTTTCCGATGGTGGATGCGAGTCACGTTGTTACATTGGAACGTTTTTAATATGTTTTAATCTGAAGTGAATTATTAAAAATAGTGCGAGTAATTCAACTAATTAAAAGGCTTTAATAGTTCGATGTCTAGATTACAAAGATATGATGATCGTCAAATATTAATTCATCAGAAGATACGCTGAACGCTGACGTTTCAAATGACGAAGAAATTAAGTCATACAGCGTAAACTACTGTACTAATTTATAAGTGGTTTTTCTTTTCACGATATATACAAGTTGCTTCAGGCCATAATAAACATATTGATGTCATGTAATTATTTATGCTGAAATTGCGGTAAATGCACCTCCATCTACTACAAGGAATTTGTTATGTTCATTTCATTTGCCCTAGCGTCTATTAATGTACATACAATTTCATATTTGCAAAGTATATTACCTAAACA
This sequence comes from Leguminivora glycinivorella, assembly GCF_023078275.1. Classification (NCBI taxonomy): domain Eukaryota; kingdom Metazoa; phylum Arthropoda; class Insecta; order Lepidoptera; family Tortricidae; genus Leguminivora; species Leguminivora glycinivorella. The sequence goes on from NC_062975.1 coordinate 2,752,280, forward strand.
ATTACATTACAAAACCTGTATGATAAGGTATATAGTAGGTAATAATAATAATAAAATAAAAGCATATTTAGCTCACTAGTGGGACTGGGAGTGGGACGCTGACACAGCATCGTCCCACAGCGAGATTATCTCGCCGCGACCTAGACAACTCATCTTTGGTCTTTATATAATCAATACTATTTGAAAAAGTTGTGTGATCTATGTTGCGACAAAGGTACCTACTGTCGAGCTAATTATATGCTAATGTGTTACTACTAACCCCCTTATCCATAAAAAAATTACTGAAATGATTTATGTATTTTGTCCCTTTCTGCTATGTTGACTTATGTATTTGTGAGAAAGGGACAAAACACTTTTTAACTAATCAGTTCAGTAACTTTTCTATAAATAAGGGGGTAAGTATTTATCTATAGCTTTTCTGTTACAAATGTGCCAAGCAAGATGCATATAAAGTAAATCACGCACACGCAAATTGACGACCGGTCTGGCGCAGTCAGTAGCGACCCTGCCTGCTGCGCCGCGGTCCCGGGTTCGAATCCCGGTAAGGGCATTTATTTGTGTGATGATCACTGATATTTGTTCCTGAGTCATGGATGTTTTCTATGTATACATATAAGTATTTATATATTATATATATCGTTGTCTGAGTACCCACAACACAAGCCTTCTTGAGCTTACCGTGGGCCTCAGTCAATCTGTGTAAGAATGTCCTATAATATAATATAATATAAATACCTATGTCAGAGCTAGGTCAGTGTCAACAACACAGTACCTAATTATAGGAGCCATCTCAAAACGGATCAATATATTATAATAACTGGACATGAAACTGCCACATGTAATTTCTAGTCTCGGCGAGATATTTATTTACTTACTGCATTATAAAACATTGGTAGGGAGCCAAGTCTATTTAGATGTGGTAAGCCAAAGACATCGTTAGTAATGTGAAATTAGTTGTGAAATTAGTAGTGCAAGAACAAAACAATTGCATTCTCGATAGGCAGCAGATACAGGTATTTAGTTGGATATTAAATAACCTAACCACAAAATTAAAATTTTGAAAAAACCCCCGACATTGTGGACCGATTTTTATAACACCCCGTCGTTTTTGCGGGCGTTCAAAATAGTTATTGTGTAGAAATTTAGTCAGATCATGGTTGTCTTTCTGGTTCATATGTACTCAATGACGTCATCAATGTTTAGACGCTTTAGTCACAAAATGTTACCTCTATCTACTTTTGTGACGTAGAATGACGTCATCACTAGCAAATGTTTTGGAGAAATATACCTAACAGCTACACAACATATTATCTACAGTATTTATTACACTCATGTTCTCAGTAGAGAAATGTTGAAGGAAAAATTTGGTCTATAATTGACTCCCTAATTGGTGGGTAAATGGACAACCAAAATTCCGTTCCTTTTCCATTTTCTCCTAATCAGAACATATCCAATGTACCCACTACTATTGTTACATCTTGCTAATAATTCTCAGTGGGACAATACAATACCAACCGACCTGGGTAAAGATGCAATTGTTGCCTACCATACCAACATTAAAATTAAACATAATAAACATTGCAATCGCGAGTGAAGGCCAACTCAGAACTCCATTAAGTACACGTGACAAACGGTTAATCTAATTAAATGTTACTACCGTTGCCTACCTGTATTACTGCTACCACAAATGTAAATTTATTGTATTTTTTTTCTCTCTGTTTTGTATTTTTTAATATATATATTGTTCTGTTGTCGCCCTGGCAATCCTGGCATTGATGGCGCCACCACGACGACGATACTGGCAACACTTCGCGTGACGTACATCCGCAACTGTCAAACCCGACGTTATAAAAGGGCAAGCACGAGGCAGTAACGGGCACTTGCCGTCTAGCAGCCACGAACTACGGAGCTACAAACCGTTCAGTGTTCTATATTGGTGATTTAAGTATAACGTATCTAATCTGTTGTCATATCATTCACGGGTGTATTAAGTATAATGTGGTCCGCTCATTATACTTAATACAATCAGTCTATATCTTGTATTGATGTTTTGGATTAATAAATAAATGTATAAATGTTGTCTTGGTGTTTATTTCATCAGAAGTGAAGAGTAACAGCACCACGCCATGCCACGCCATCGGAAAAAGTCGAGGCGCCACGCAAAGAAACGTGACACTAGCTCAAGCTCGTCAGTATCGAGCACATCGTCTAGCTCGTCATCGGACTCGGCAACTTCAAGCTCCAGCAGTGAACATGCCTCAAGAAAAAGAAGGAAACGTGGCCGTAAGAGATCGCCAACTGTGAGTCAAAACGTTGTCCTGTCATCAGTTATTCCCGAATATGACCCTCTGGTAGACGATATAGACATGTGGTTAAATGTGGTTCAAGCTAACGCGAGTGCATTCGGTTGGTCGGATAATATGGTTAAATACCAAGCGTTGCAAAAATTACGTAATTCTGCTAAAACGTGGCTAGATTCTCTTCAGAAAAACGAAACTCGGTGGACGTCATGGAAATGGCGTCAATGGCGTAAAACGTTGTCGGACACTTTCCAAACGAAACGGTGTATGTTCAATTTGCTCAAACAGTTAGTCGACACAAAGCCCTTGCCTAATCAGTCTCTTTACGAGTTTTTCTTTCAAAAAAAGGGTAAAATTGATAGATTAATGCTAAGATTTAGTGAAAGGGATATCAATTCGATTATTGTTGGTGCAATTGGCGATAGCAATATAAGTACGGCAGTTGAGGCAGGTAACTTTAGATACTGTGAAGATTTAGCTGCATTTTTGCATGGTAGGACGTACACCGCGACTGATAAGCCCCCTATTCAAAAGACTCATTCGTATACTAAGCCAGCGTATGGAAACAATGGTTCAACAAGCCATAATAATGATGATAGGTCGGACTCTGCTGGCAAAACTGAGACACCTTCTAGCAGTCGAAATCAGTTAAATAACCAGGGTTGTTATCGATGTGGCGAAATGGGACATAAAAGAAATACGTGTACGGTGAAAGATACTATCCGTTGTACTTTATGTAGTAAAATTGGTCATATAGAAGCTGCGTGCAAATCTAAATTAAAGCCTAAACCTGAGAAAGAAGTTGAAGTTTAAATATAATCTATTGAAGTCTCACGCAAGATGAAAGTTTTATAAAAGGTAAATTTAAATGATACAGAGTGTGATGCGTTTTTTTTAAATTGGTTTTCTTTTTATATTATATTGTGGTACGTTTTCACTGTTAGCAACAGACCTAATACATCGTTATAAATTACAACCATTCAAAATAAAACCTATTAGTTTAAGGGTTTAGACATGACGATCCTTTCGTAGTTACCGAAGCAGTTGCGGCTAACAACGTACAACCATATGTTGTTGACCATGTTAAATGGGTCTAATTTTCTAATATGTAGAACGAAATTTCAAGAAGCACAAAAGCATCATCATACGTTTGATCCGGCACAAGTCTTAAGCATAAAAAAAAAAACGTAGTCATTAATTAGAGTGCAGATTTATCTAGCGAGCATAAAGCTAATAGTAAACAATATTTTCTCAAAGTACCCTCAGTGTAAATCGCAAGATTTGGCTAAATAGTCTAAGTAAAACATCTTGTGTGTAGTTATCAATAAAACTGACGTCAAATAAACCGATCTAAAAGAAAAGTTTACTGATTAATACAATGCAGTGCTTGAAATTTTGACCCTAAATTGCAGATTAATTTCTATACAGACGCTATTCAGTACCTAGTTTGATGATTTTGACTAAAAATGGGGAACGGCTAGTTCATTTTTATAGCCTACAAATGACAAAAGATGAAAAGACATTTCACTCCGTTAAATTATTAGAGTTATTTAGCAATCGTAACCGGACTATAACGATTCTGTCATTATTTAACGGTTATTCAATTTAAAATCACTACAGACTGTTTGCGTTAAATAAATTTAAATATGTATACGTTAATTAAACAAAAATAGTGCCACGTATAAGTAAATCGGTTTGTTCGACGTAACGCCATAGGGTGAGCTGTCAATGGATCGTAACGAAACTTATTCCGTACCTAATGTGTAACTGAAGATGACTGGTTATTGTCAGTTACTGTACAAGACTCTCTATTTGTATTGTTGTCAGGGGAGGCCGAGTCTAATAAACGGACATTTAATGAATATAAAGTGTTAGGTAATAAAGGTTTTTCCATCGTCCGCTTTTAATACTTAAAACATAACAGTAAACATATATTTATTTATTTCATTGACCGTATAAAATAGGTACAAAGTAAACTAAAGTAATAAGAAATAAAGTAAATTACTCTCCACATGGATGACCTCCATGGCTCTTTCGTAAAAACAACACAACAAAACATTAATTGCTAGACTTCGTGGATTCTTTCATTTTGTATTCATCTCTGCAGTTAAAAACATTAAAATTACATTTGTAATTTGAGAGCTAACGAAGATTTATAATACTTTTGGTAACCCAGAACGACTGATTGTGACGCGGGTAGCGCATTTACTTCAAAGTTATTTAGAGTATTGCAACGCTGGGCATATAAGACGTCATATTATCGCGACAGCCGTACCTCGCTCGAACGGCCGAGACAGAGTATATTAATGGGATATGCATATACCTATTATCCAGCAAAGCAGGTGATAGCACTGTCAACAAAACAGCCGCAGTACCCAATGAGGTGTTTTTCGGATACAGGATAGAGGAGTAACCGGATGTTGTCGATGAAAGGTATTTATTTATGATATATGAAACTTAATTATGCGATTAATTTATGTCGTAGTGAAAGACTGTTTCAGTAAAACATATTATATTCAATTACATTGCATAATACATTTACAAAATTTATTATAAAAGACCTAATGCTAAAGCTTTGAACATTCCATGAGCTATGAATTGTGAGATAATATGCAGTAGAAATCTGTGATGAACACTATTGCATATTGTATTTGGTGATACACGACTAGGGTAATTGTGACATTACCTAGTTTAAACCAAGATACTTTCAAACATTTCATATGCTATGGAATAATTAACCTGAATGCTATTATATTATTCTTATCGTTGACATACGTTATACCTATGTGTATTTATGTTCACAGCTTCCGCATCAGGTCATAACGAGTTCCAGGAGTAACTCGTGACGCAGGACGGCCGGATGTTGTCGCCCTGGCAATCCTGGCATTGATGGCGCCACCACGACGACGATACTGGCAACACTTCGCGTGACGTACATCCGCAAGTTCTTTCTTTATTTTTAGTTTCAAAGTGCCTTAGTTTTTACTGTTATGCTGTGTAACTTATTTGAATAATAAAATAAAAATATTAATAAATAAATCCTGACCAGAAATTGCAAAGGCATAGGATCCACTGATGATCAGCTGAGGGTGTTGTTAATTATTTGTTTCGTAGTTGTAGTTTAGTTTAATATGTAAGTGGATGGGGGTATACTCATCACACACTTGTTTTCGTTATTTTAGAGCGCATTATTCGCCAACAAAGTCCACAGTTTGGCGAAAATATTTGTGTACCTACTTATGCCACTTAAAGTTTTCTTTTGTTATGAATAAATAAATAAAAATTCACTGTGAAATAAAAAGGACCGTTCAAACTTTGCATAGTGACTATTGAGGTCATAATGAACAACTTTTATAAAGGGACCAATGCCGAAATCGCAAAATGTCGTCATGATGACACTCATTTCTATGGAACTGCCAATATTTTTTTCGCGATTTCTGCATTGGTCCCATAATAATAGTTGTTCATTATGACCTCAAAAGTCACTATGCAAAGTTTGAACGGTCCTTTTTAGCTGACATGAGTTTTAAAAAGTCACTCTATGACAAAGGGTCCCCCACATCTAGCGTCTCGCGAGCGTCGCGTCGGGCCAACTGTATGGGCAAAGCCTGACGCCGCGTCGACGTCGCGTCGACGCGACGTCTTTTTCCATACAGTTGGCCCGACGCGACGCTCGCGAGACGCTAGATGTGGGGGGACCCTTAATTGTACGGAGAAAGCGATAAGCGCCCCAAGGGTTTTTTTATGGGATAGGAGGCAAACGAGCAGACAGGTCGCTTGATGGTAAGCGATCACTGCTGCCCATGGACACCCGAAACATGAGAAGTGTTGGAGGTGCGTTGCCGACCTTTAAGAGTGTAGTCTCTTTTCTTGAAGGTTTGAAGGTCGTATCGGTCCGGAAATACCGCCTGGCGACAATTCATTACTAGTCGTTAAAACCAGAAATAACATACATTTTCCGTAATGTTTTCACTATCAAGTAACATATTAATAATTCATGGTAGCCACACTGTTTGACACTGACGTTTCGACAGAATACTCACTGTACGTAACTTATACTATACATCTCGCTCATGCTCGCAAATTAGTTCGAGCGAGAGGTATAGAACACAATTTACACGGACGTTATCGAATATGTCTGTTGACACAGCTAAGGCAGTTGTGGTGGCTACTTGCTTCCGACGTTTCGACAGCGGTTACACGTCCCGTGATAGCGGTGATGTGGGTACAGAAGCGACGAAATGTCAACGTAATAGTGAGGGTAAATGGAGAACCAACCTGTATCTATATCAACTTTCCCACAAAATATATTTGTATTTTTTCCATCTGTTGCTATTGACATGTTGACCGAGAAAGGTAAGCCATACAGGTTTTCAATTTCGTCGTTTTGTTTTTGAAAATGGTTTTGAAAACCAGTTCAGACATAGTACAACATATCGTACGTGATACGATCCAAAATAGTAGGTAAGTATAATACACCGTGTTTTTTAGGGTTCCGTAGCCAAAATGGCAAAAACGGAACCCTTATAGTTTCGTCATGTCCGTCTGTCCGTCTGTCCGTCTGTCCGTCTGTCCGTCTGTCACAGCCGATTTACTCGGAAACTATAAGTACTACAGTGATGAAATTTGATGGGAATATGTGTTGTATGAACCGCTACAAAATTATGACACTAAATAGTAAAAAAAATGGGGGTGGGGCCCCCATACATGTAACTGAGGGATGAAAATTTTTTTTTTCGATGTACATACCCGTGTGGGGTATCAATGGAAAGGTCTTTTAAAATGATATAAAGTTTTCTAAAAAACATTTTTCTTAAAGTGAACGGTTTTTGAGATATCAGCTCTCAAAGTCGTAAAAAGTATGTCCCCCCCCTCTATTTTTATAACTACGGGGTATAAAATTCTAAAAAAAATAGAGGTGATGCATGCTAATTAACTCTTTCAACGATTTTTGGTTTGATCAAAGTATCTCTTATAGTTTTTGAGATAGGTTGATTTAACTGTAATTTTGGTTAAGTTATTGGTTTATTATATTTGCTGCTACGGAACCCTTTGTGCGCGAGCCCGACTCGCACTTGGCCGGTTTTTTTGTTTTCCTTTAAAGTCGACACGTCGTTAGGTTCATTGTAAGAAACCAGCCTGTAGTTAAATTCGCAAAAACAACATTTCATCATTTTCATACATAATAAATGAATTCATTAGTCTGAGAGAGAGAGACCCTTAAGAATAACATTCAAGTTAGTGTCAACTGATTGACGGTACATGTCAAAACAAATAACATTAGGAATTGGTAAAGGCTGTGACACACGTGTTCAGTAAATTATCTTTATTTTTTTAATAACTCGATAACCGCAAGAGTTAAGACGTTAGTTTCTTAGAGAAATTAATTGTATTTGATGTAATGAATCTTTCCTTAAAGTTAACGGAATTCAATAAAAACAGGGTGTATAATCTCAATTGTCCTAATAACGCTGGTCATAAAAAAATGCAAAGGGATGGTCAAAAGTTATTTTATGTCAAACGATAAATATCTTGCATGAGTATCCATAGGCAACCTTCGCTGTAGCAATTAGAGTCTCGCAACCACACTTCGTAAGAGGTCTTTTGACCCTGTACCACAGTGAACGTGATAACTAAACTTCGTAAGAGGTCGTTCGACCCTGTACCGCTCCATAGCGGGACGTATAAAGAATTTTTAGCTACCTGCCAGTAGTCCGTCTCCTGGCGGATACCGGAGTCCTGCGCAGAGGGCGTCTCGAGGCGCCCCGGGCGCTCCAACGCCGCGGCGCTTCGCTCCACCTGAACAGTCCCCTAGTCAGCACACTGCTCCAGCCAGACCACGACAATTGTGACAATATTTATCCTTGACTCTTTGACAGAATTTACAGAATGCTTTAAACAATGTTTTCTTAACGTCTTTGCTACACCTAGCCGAGTCAGCATGTCCCCTCAATGCTATCGCTCTTTAAGAGACCATTGATATACATATAACCCAAAGAGGAAGGTCTCCTGACAACTGATGTTATCCAGTGTCAAGTGACAGTTAACAGTTCTGCGTGGTTTCGTTTTGCGCATAACCTCTGGATAGATATACTAATGGTGGTCAAGTATCCAGAGGGTGATGAAGGCCCAAAACTTAATTTTAAGACAACCTAGGATAGAGCGCCCTGGTGCGCCAGGCCCGAAAAGTAAATGGAGGCCATTTCTATTTTGAACTTTTATAAAAAGCAATGTCCTTAATATAATAACCTGATAAAACGATCTATGTGTGAGTGTGAGTGTATGTCGGTGTAAAACGAGACATTATGTTTTTATTAAGTAAGTATTAAGTAATTGAGATAAAAAATGGATAAATATTAAATAATACTTGTGATGGTAATTTGAAAAACCCTGCATATTAGCTACCCTAAAAACGGGAACGCTGAAACCGACGTCATTATCAATAAAATTTAATTAATTCATGGTTGAGAATTTACCTTAATAGTCACTCAAGGAAGTAATTTAGAACCGGCGTGCTAATATTATCAGACCCTCAAACGTTTGACTCGTGTACACGAAATTAATAACAAAGTAATTTTTGTTAATCGGATTTTAGAAGCTCATGTGTTTTGATAAACTGGAAATTAATTTCATTTAAAAATAAAAGCATTCGGTAAGGGTACGTAATTATTGTGTGACAATTTATTTTCCGTTTATTGATTCGCAGACGATACGCCGAATAAGAATTTTGGATGATTCACGATTTCGTAAGACTTACTTATAATATTGACCGTGATTACCTTTTTGATTTTTGTCGAGCTCCCGATATCTAGACGCAGTTACGTATCATGAATCATGATCACGGGAAACAACCCGCCGAATGTCGTTTTAGAGTGATCTAATTGTTGACGTTACTTTTGGTCGACTAATGTTACATAGAATCTCTTATACTAATTTTATAAATTAAGGTACTTATGCATTAGATTTGCTACCTTATTGCATATACCTGTTTGTGTTTATAATCAGATCAAGGTCAGTAAACTCAACCTTGTGGATGGTCTAACATTATGCTTTAAAAATAAAGTCTGGAACGCCAGGCATGATCAATAATTTTGAAAGATCTTCTGACGCGTTAAAAGATGAATCACCCTGAACTGTTTCGCAGCCATGATGCAGTGAGCGAAGCGAAGACAAACTTTACTGAAATGCCGGGAAAATAAAGTTTTATGACTCTGAATAGATGTAATTGGCAATTTATTCGAAGACTATATATTTATTTTAATAAAACTTAGAATGCTGGTGTATTTTGTTAGCCGGGACATAGGTCAGATAAGTTACTTTCGTAAAATAAATATGTTTTCTATGAATTGCATTTTGAAATAAGTAGGTAGGTATTACTTGTAGAAAGATTGACGCCTTTATACTTTTAGGCACTTAAAAACCGTAAGTAAATAATTGGTAGATTTTCAGATACAAGTCACAACATTTGCTGGTTAACTGATCAAATAAAAAACCAAGCCAATCAGTCACTGGGCGACCTGTCTTTAACCTTTTTATTTGGTCGTGTAATATTATCATTTACCCTGGTTTAGGTAGGACTTTCAGGATAGATTTTGTTTATATCTATTTAAATAAAGATACCTACAGACTATAGCTAGCTATAACCGGTCCTAGTCAACCAGTCATGGAATAGCATTCCACCGCCGACATACGTCACGAAAACTATTTCCTTTCCATCAAAGCTTTACTTATTCTGCATGAACAATAAGCATTTCACCAGCTCGCTCGACTTTGGATCGCAAATAGAATAGAAGTTTTCCGTTTCGTATCGTTCTTTGATCCCCGTATCACGTAGTGCACACGTATGCTAGAGGTAGACTCAATTCGAGCGCATTCGAGTTGTAGGTAAAAGATTTCAAAAGTAAGGACAAAGCAATATGTGTAAGCCTTACGCGGGCAATAAATTGAACCAAAAAATATGTTTTCAACTTACTCTGAATTTTTACATCATTTTTGAAAATTTTCTCAGCAGCAATATACTGTAAACATGATTGCAGTGACAGTTAATGACATTACATATTATTAAGTATATATAATAATTATATGCCAACGAGCGTTTAACTTAACGCGAGTGTGTCAGCATTATATTGTGCGCCGAATTATTTTGTAAAATGTTACTTTGTTCTAAACAAAAGGTATCCACTCGTAATTAGATTTTTTAATACGTCCTATAGTAACCACCGTTAAGATTCGCCCGTATTAGATTTTATACACTGTATATTTTCGACTAAACATTCTCATTAAATTTGATGCCCTTGCATGGTTGATGAGTCTGCATCACGCATTTTACTCACTTAGACTAGTTAGCCCATACGCTTGGCTCGCTTTCATGCACTGTGTTGGATCAATTTTTGGTGCATCTACGCCATATGACATATCCTTACAAAGTGATATTATCAGTCAATAGTTGTAGGACTATAAGTATCCGAGATATCCGAGTGAAAAGAACTCGATGCACCGCCTCTGCTCCGCGTTATTAAATTACTCAATTAATTTCTTTGTGTCCAATCCTTTGTCGATTGATACACACTAGAGTGATTGAATTCCTTTTTCAGGGTATAGGGGTCAGTAGATTTTTTGTACCGTTTACCAAATGAATTTATAAACTTCAATAGCTTTACTTTTTATTTTAGTTCACGACGAAGCTGGCAGCAAAGTAGTACAAAGGCGTTACATTGTATTGAATTGTAGGTAATATTTTGAAAGCTTTCTCGCCTTATTTGAGTACATTGTTTCGTTATTAAGTTACATCCACAATATTGCGATGATATAGCGTTTCGTGTATGGATAGGGCATTGTCCTCTCGGTAGTAAAGTGAAATTGTAACGTTTCACCTGCCATATAAAGCAGGAAGCTATAAACATAATCTTACTTTGATGTTGCTTGTAAAACAATTTCCTCAAGTCTGTAGTGAATAGGAAGCCACATCCTTAATTTTCCTTCAAACATTTAAATTTGAGCATGCAGCGTTTCATCAATATACACATACACGATTTATGAATGAAATTAATTTATGGAATGTTAGGAATATTAATATTTTAATTCAATACTTATAATAAACCATTATTTATGTCTATTATACACATCATACCTACATAGTTTTGTTATTTATTCTAGGAAGGCAGAAACCCATGTTTTGTCTACATTTTAAATAATGGAACGACTTAGTATTCTTAGTAAATATAAATGCAATTTTTACTAAGTTGAGAGACGGGTGACTATTAAAATTAATTTTTTACGAATTCAGTTTTCTATCATAGGATAAAATTTTGTTTCGGTCGTACTTGTTAAAAGTATTCATATAATAAAAAAAAACCTAAAGCCAGTATGAGCTACGTATGTATATTATGAACGTACTAAGCAATACAAATATGGTCGTTATTATGACCAAGCGGTTTGTTATGGATTCTGTTATATCAAACAATTATCGTTCATCTCGCAGCAGATTAATTAGAGGAGTCGAAAGTCCAAGTTACGCCCCACGTGTCGGCTATGAAGGTTAATTCTCAACCATGGGAGTTGATTAAGACAGACAATGTGATACCTAGTTGTTAAATACCTAAGACAAAACAACAACGTCGACGTACAATTATATGTGTATGGAGGAAAAGAGAATAAACTCAGAACAGGAAATGTGTAGTGTAAATTTAGATTCAGTTTACCTACTCGTCTTAAGGAATGGAATTGTTTTCAATGATTTGCAACTCTTTGAAGTTGATTAGTCAGTGAAGGCCTAAATACAGGTATGTGTTTGGATTTTCGTAATAGGTAGAATGGTAGTTGTAAGGGGACGTGGACCTTTTACTAGAATAGTCACTACTGCCGGTCTGGCTGGAGCTAGAGGTGGTGGTGCTGAGCGTGGAGAGGTCGCTGGAGGCCCTCGCGGAGCGCAGCCGCGGCAGCACCGGTGCCTCGTCGGCCTCCGGCGTCGGCGCCGGCCCGTCGCACGCCCAGCCCAGCGCGCGAGCTGCTGACCACACCGCGAACACAAATGTCAGCATGGCGCTAACGCGCCACGCGCCCTGCTCGCCCGCCCCCTGACCAAACCATCGGTCCGTTCACTCAGGCATCAACATCAATCACTAACGTCACTCGCGAACCACGTGCGCCCGCCGGCCGTGACGGGACGGCGTGCGCGACCCGCGCGAACGCTCGACCACTACTGTATCGAACAAGTGCCGTTGCCGAGCGACTTCAACGCACTAGCCGCCAGTGTCTATCGTCATATCGAAAAATATTCACGTGCCGGCTTCACTCGTATTTATCTACACACATTCTCGTTCAACATCGTTTTAACTGTTAATGTAAAGATCACGGCACTCGTCATTAGGACAGGGCAGGAGTCACCGTTGCACTGTGGTCGTGTAGGTTACGCGTTGTTGATATCGGGTGTTTATGCGAGCGGAGCGGAGTGCGTGACGCTTGTTGACGTTGCGCGGCGCGGGGAACGTGAGCGGCGACGTCACCCGCGCCGCCACCGACCGAAAGGGCACGTTCTATATTTGTAATAACCCAGTCACATCACAAGATACCGATTCGATTGTGTCATTTATTGTAAGTAAAACGTTTGATCACTTGTTGCACGCGCGTCCCGTAGCGGCTCTGCCGCGGTCGCAACAAATCGATCACGCCGGTCGCACAACGAAGCTAGCAAAGGTGTGCTTCGCGCGGGGAAATCGTGTCAACGTCATGTCGTACGGGAGCAGCACCACGAAACACCCTGCGGCTGCCCGGCGGCCATGTTGCGCCGCCATTTTGCCGGGGGTCGAAAGGGGCGAGCCGCATGCGTACGGCGGCACGCAACCCTGTGTAGGAAACGACGCAAGTCGCGTGCCGAGCAGACGGAAGCGCCCCTTACACCCTCCACCCAAGAACCACTTTGACGCGCGATGCAAGGCACGTCCGTTTGTAGGTCAGGAAACTTTCAGTGTATCCTCTGAAGCTTGCCGCGGATCACGGTAACTGATTTCAGTTTCATAGATTTAGGTTAGAAGAGATACTGAATGGGAAGCATGGATTTTTTGCTATGCTTAAAGATACTCCTCCAGATAAGAGATTAAGCATAGGATAAGAGATTAAATTAGTAAAAAAATTGTGTTAAGAAAATACTGCAGCTAGGTTCATCTTTATTTTAATTCAACAATACCATATCAATTAAGTATATTAATCGTAATCGAAACAAATAAAAAATATGCTATTTTATATGGGATCGCAGGTCAAAGGACATTATGAATTTTTAAAATCCATAAAGTAATCTACTTTCAACCAGGTTTTAAAGAACAATTAATTTGGGCTTCCGAATGGCAATCAGGCTCGGATAAACACATAAACTTAGCCGCAAAAGTCCACTCAGGCAGCACAGACATACAGACGAGACAAGTAGACAACCCTTTCATTAATAATATCTACTCAATAATTTATCAAGGCTAAAGTCACATGTATCAAGTTTTGCAACGTTGAATTGCGAATAACTTTCATTATTTTTTCAAGGCCGGTAGGAGGTTTTGCTTCATTCTACAGTGCTTAATTAATTAACCAACATTTTGCTGCTTTGCGATCGGTAACTTAATAGTTTACAATTAAAAAATAAATGTACTTACCGATGAACGAAGAAACGCAATAATATTTTCCCCCGTGTGGTGACGGGTTAAGAATTTCACCACCCCCTTTCTTCCCGTGGGTGTCGTAGAAGTCGACTGTGGGATATGGGTTGAATTGTGGCGTGGGCGAGAGGCTGGCAACCTGTCACTGCAATGTCACGGTTTCGTTTTCTTTCAACCCCTTATTTGCCAAGAGTGGCACTGAAGCTTGAGTGGTTTCGTGTGCTCTGCCTACCCCTTCGTGGGATACAGGCGTAATTGTATGTTATGTTATGTTTTATTTTGCGCAAACTTAAAAGTCAAAGATTGTTCAACTAAGTATGCATTTTACGTACTCAAGCTTCGTAGATATGTACTAAATCCTTATAAAATCTGCAATAAATAAATTATAGGACCCTATAAGTTATCCCCCTTCTCGTAAATTCACCCAAGCCTGCCCATGTGCCCACGAGCCCCGTTTACACGCAAATCACGCGCGGCTCTGAGGTTTCGCCACTAATAGCCGTGAGTCTTGTTACCGTATTATGCACTTTACCTATTCTTGATACCAACACAGAATATATAATAGTACAAGTACAGAAGGCTCACTCCTTTAATGTTCATAAAATGCCGCCATTCTAACTTGTTACCTACATTAACAGCCGCAGCAGCCGACATTGTGTTCTAATGCGCCGCGTTAAGGTCGTCACCACTGAATGGGCCTTGCACTCGCGGCCGCCGGCATGTACAGTGAGAAGCAGAAGTGCATGGCGTATTTATCAATGAATTAATTCAATATTTCTCCATGCATTTTTGCAGCTCCCTGTACTTGTAGCTAGGCGTAAGATTCGCAGAGTGAGCCGTCCCTGATACCAATACTGAGTATGAATGCGTAGCGACTACAGTCCATGGCGATTGTCAAGCAGTCACATGTTTACAACAATATGAATAATTTACACGAAATTTAAATAATTTGAAGCGTCGGAAAATTAAATTTGAAACGGGTGTTCCCATACCAAATTGTAGGTTAATGAAGGGGGGGAGGAGGTAACGTATTTGTGAGGTTTTTTCTGTGTTAATACAATAGGAGGGTTGCGATTGATCTGGTGCATGGGGGTACTTTACAGGCTTCCATTGTGCCTCGGATGAACAATGGACAGGCAGCGTTCGACGCTGATACTGAACAAGTTCGATTTTAATGTCACAAGGCACGATACGAACTTTCATTTAATGACAAAATTAGCTTTCGATACGACATAGAATGGATATGCACCGCTCTAGCTTCATTAAGGCGTCATACAAAATGTATCCAAATTACACACACTAACAAAACACTTCTAACAATTAAAAACAAAACGTCATTTCAAAGCTATTTAGTGACGTATATTAAAGTTCGAATCACTCCGGCAATCAATAATTGCTCCGTAGGGTAAACGCTCGTATAACGTTATTGTTAATAAGACTACCTAATTATGCAAAATATGTTATCCACGTGTAAACTTAGTTTATTTTATTTAAACTATTGTAACCATCCAAACTGCGAACACTTTAATACACTTACAACAAGGTTGGAAACCAGCCGCACATGTATTAAGCGTGACCGTACAACTAAATTAGTAGTGTGCCTTTCGCGTCAGCTCCCACAACGACAATGCTCGTTATCTTGGCAGCTAATGGCCGTCTCTGTCCACCGTGTTATTACGTACCCAGTACATATGCAGCATACTGCTTTAGCAACACCTGCATGTTCCGGCTACATTCTAGACCACCTTTAATGGACTAAGAGCAAAGTTCAGACTATAAACTGTGCCCAGGACCCCGGGCGCCACAAGCCTTTGCCTATTGTCATGTACTTGCAAATTTTGACCCTTGCCAGTGACCAAATGGCCGAGCGGTATAGGCATCCGTGCTGTAAACGAAAGACGCTGTTTCGATACCAGGTGCCGTAGCCAAATGGCATTTCTGCGACGCGAAAGGTACGTGCCACGTATGGCTACGTACCCAGTTCTGGACACTGGATAAAGATAAAAATACTAAGGCCTCCAGTGTCAAGAACTGGAAAACAGTCCATTTACCGGACGGATGGCGAAACCACTCGAGGGTCGAAAATTCCATGACATCTAGAGGCGGAGCGTAGAGAACGAGCTACGGGAATTTGGACTGAGCTGGAACGAGGTGAAGGCGGTGGCTTAAGATAGAAAGGCGTGGAAGGATCTTGTGAAGGCCTTTTGCACCTAATGAGGTGCCTTAGGACAATCAACAACAACATGACTATTTCCCGAAGGCTAATGGCGACACCTGGGTTCATTTTATAGATTAAATAGTGTTCTTAGATCACGTCATCAAATAGTTTGCCACGAAGCGATGTGGGCCGACTTATCACCAGACTGGCCAAACGTAATTAGTGCGAGGATCGCACCAGCGTTCACCATTTACCGGACGGATGCCTAAACCACTTGACCAAGAGGTCACGATGGCAAAGGTGGAAATTTCCAAATACATAACTACTTCCCGAAGGCTACTGGCACCGCCTAGGTTCATTTTATAGGTTAAATAGTTTTCTTAGAGCAAGTATTGCAAGTAAGCATGTAAGTGCTATGAAACGTTGTGGGCCGAGTTATCACCAGACTGTCGCACCGTGTCGCGCCCACGGCTGTGGCCAAACATAATTAGTGCGAGGATTGCATGTAGATGCAATTACGCCTCCCTTTACGGCCGGATTGCACGGTAATGAATAACGCTTTCAATGCGGCTTTGTGGCCTAAATGGGTAAACGTGTGAACATATTCAATAATATCAACGTGAATAAATAAGAGTCGGCGCTTAAGTGGCTTCTGTCATGTTGCTTATGTCCATGGGCGACGATGACCCCTTTTAGTCTGCTCGTTTGCCGAAAAAAATCTTATCAAACATTTGCCAGTCATTTTTCGTTGAAGAAAAATATCGCGAAGAAATCGGAGGCCTAAGTTTACCTTCTCTGGTCTGGAAGGTCAGGTGGGATGATATTCGATTTTGTAAGAACTAGTCTACCCCAATTTATAGGATTAGGTACCAATGCTACCACGAACAGTGGCAATATATTATGCCGGGATAACGCAAAAAAAACGAAGGTTAAGTTACAATCAACGAAGTTTTAATGATGTACATCAAACTTAGTTACCTACATCTACACAGTTATTTGTGCTCCAATAAAAATATCTGAACATGAGTATTACTTATAAGCAAAAGTTTTTCAAAATCGGTCCCGAAATGATGGAGATATCGAATAACAAATATAAAAAACGAATTGATTACCTCCTCCTTTGAGATTTGGAAGTCGGTTAAAAAATAGTGTCTATTACTACTTATAGAAGACCGCCTTTGATGTATAGTCAATTTAGTCCACTAAACGCATAGTATGATTTATTTGCAAACATTTTTACAACATCTCTAAAAATATCTGCCGGCGCTAGTGGGGCATTGACCACTTCCTGTTTTTCATAATCTGACATTTGCTATGAAAATTGTTTACATTACTGGAAGTGCTTGTTTACATAAATAGACAGAATAGTAACAACAACTTACAATACCTATCTACCCATTTCATCCATACTTTAATATACTAATATTAGAGGTAATATTTAACAAGATCAAAAAATTCAACGGTAGGTACATAACTCATTATCATTCATTTATTCATCATTTTTATCATTACATTATTTCACAAATTTCATTAATACAAACAGATTTATTATCTATGCATTATAAAAAAAACCGGTTAATTGAATTCAGCCGCCCGTATATCATTCGCGAAGACTGGACTCAGAAGTCACAGATAAAAAAAAACAAATATTATTATTTATTATTGCGAAAGTGAGAATGATTGTCTGTCTATGTCTTACAGTTCAGGGATAAACCACTGGAGAAATATATTTGAAGTTTTGTAAAGAGATAGTTGAATCCCGGAGAAGAACATAGGATAAGTTCTAGCCCGGACATCATCCCTAAAGAGGGTAAAAATGATGTCGCTGACCCCCCGGTCGAATAAACTAATACTTTACTATGTTTCTATTTACGTATATTCTTACAAATAAAAAAAATTGAAGTTCGATGTTTCATTTGATTACAGTGACACTAAATTAAATTTTTGCCTTTATTTTTTTTTATCAGGCACAGCAAAAGCTAGTTAAAGATAAACTGAAGTGTTTAATATAAGTTTTGTTCATAAGTGTATTTAACCTACTTCGACTTGACGTTTTAAGTGCCATGTTGTTGCGCGTTGCACGTAGTCATTAAAATTTTCTGCAAGAACATAGTATACCTGTTAAAAATGTTAACTAAACAACAGACGTGATTTATTTTGCTATTAAGTAGCTACCTACGACTAAGTAAGTAGTAAATTTTTTCTTGCATTTAAAAATATTACGTAGTACTTACGTAGTACACATATTGAGATATTACCAAGTCCAACAAATCTATTTAAAGAGAAGAGTAGAATTATATATACCTTGTACTTTTGGCTGTTGAAAAAAGTGTAAACAAACCGGAGCTGTCAAATTTGACAGATCCAGGGGTAGTGAACCTTTTAAGGCTCCAGATTGAAGGACAAAATTATAGGTGGCTACTTACATGGTACTTTTTATTTATGGTGAGCCAATTTTAATGATTATAAACGCGTAAATGGCAAGTAAGGTGAAAGTAACAATGCTATACCTTGTATTTTTAGGTATTTAAAAAACTGTGAACCAACCGTCAAAGGGGTTGTTTATAAAGTAACGTTTAGTTCCTGTTGAATTTTTCGTATTTAAAAATAATTAAGCTCGTAGTGAGCCATAGTCCGTTCCATTCCAAAAACATATACTTCCGCCTAATTTTACCAAATACATAACAAAAGGAGTGTAGGTACAAGTTTCTAATAGGTCGGTACCTATTAAATACTTGGTGTGGTACCTATTAAATATTACTGAATCAACTAAACTACCATCTAGTATAAACAAATACATAAATATAACAATCACCATCTCATTCGGTGAAACGGAAGCTCGAAAACACAAATATCGAACTCTGAACAGATGATGATGATGATGATCGATACCAAGCATCAAACAGATAAAATTAAAAATCGCGTAATGGTTAGTACCTTTATATTTTAGTAGTGTTACACCCAAATTAAAATGCAACCATGAGTTTCAAACCTCTGCAAAATTGGGTACTTTTTGGTAGATGATTCCCAGAAGAATAGAATAATATTCATTAAATGCAATGAAGATATGTTTGTATTTGTGAAGGTGTATATATTTCGTCAAATCAAACGAAATTACATGATAGTGGGATGAAATGGAAAATAGTAGAGAGCTCAATTATTTTTAAATAAGGAAAAAAAATAGGAACTAAACGTTACCTAATAAACAACCCTCAAAATTGACAGCTCCGGTTTGTTTACACTTTTTTCAACAGCCAAAAGTACAATAGTATGGGCCATTTTTTCAAAGTTGTCCATCCCACTTTTTTTGTAACAAGGGATTTTTTTACGCGATTCATACTTAAAATCGCGAGGTGTTTCAATCCTGATAGGAGAAAAGAAATGTCCCAAGACTTCCATACATTTTCCAAACTTTCCATTTCGTTACCGCCATACAAAATGTATGAAAAAATGGTAACGGAATGGGAAAAAACCTTGACACTTTTTTTCTCCTATTAGGATTGGAAGAGCTCGCGATTCTGAGTAGAGACCATAAAAAAAAATCCAAATCCCAAAAGAAAGTGGGGTGGGCAACTTTGAAAAAAATGGCCTGTGTACTAAAAATGAAAACAATTTGCTGAACCAGATATTTGTTGATGAAATTGTTTTCTCATAAGGTATAAGATACACGGTTTTCATGATACTGAAATACAGCTTCTCAACATCAAGTTTAAAACAAATAAATGCTACAAGTAAATACATTGATAGTATAATATTGACTATAGTAATTGTAATTCAGACAAGACAATCTATTAAAGTGTGATCGTGACTAGATACGGCCTTGGACGATTACCGCAGAAGTGAAGATGACATGCTTATTATGCGCAGACCACCGTGGCGTGGCTTGTAATATATGTAGATAGGCTCTATTATTAGACACCGGCCGTTGCCAACAGGCATAAGGTTTCAGACAAAGCTTGTGTTTTTTTTTCTAGTACGTCGGTGCTAAACAATTGTCATCATCATCATCATCATCATCATGTCAGCCCTTAATCGCACACTGCTGAGCATAGGCCTTCCTTCGTGTACGCCACTTATCCTGGTCGCGGTCCTGGGCTAGTCTCATCAAGAGGTGCCACGCGGTTTTTCGAATGTCATCCACCCAACGAGCCAACGGATGATCTCACAAAATTTAAGCAAACACTGTGATCCAAAGACAACGATATGGATTTATGTGTCTTCTAAAAACCTGTAACTACAGTCCTTTTCTTACGAACCTCATACCTCGTCGAAAAAAACATAGTGAACCTTTTCACCGTAATACCTAGTTATGAGCCTATTCGTATAGATAATAGCGACATATACTGTAGGAAGTGTTACACTTCTTAGACGGCATTCGAATTTCGAAGTTCCTAGTCGTTTAAAAAAAAGTGGCAGTTACCGAAAAGCTAAGGTAGGTACTCGTACAGCTTAATTTTAACGACCAAAAAAGTTTTGTAGTTAAAAATAGTAGAACGCTAGGCTAGTGATTCCGAAATTGAGAGTTTCAACAATGTATTATCAGTTCAACTCTCACAGAAACCAATATTTTTCCAGTTTAAAAATATTCTAAGCTTCACCAAGCAAAAACACAACTCTTCCTCGACTAAACATGTAAAAAAAGGACAAAACCTTCAAGGAAAACTTCAGATTAGTTTAATACGCCGTATAAACCCGAGTATTCTGCAGCACATCCCTCTTTGTACAATTCAACGAGAGAGTGGAGAAACAAAGGCGGATTAAATCACTGAACGCTGAACGGAGGAGGACTCTGTTGAGGAAATATTTGCTCATCAAACAGGGGGTATCATTTATACCTCAGTTATTATTCTTAGCCACCTATAGGGATAGGGTGCCGGAGTTTACTGAAGTCTCCAATACTCTTATTAATAAGGACTGTGTGTGAGTGACATCTATATCTAAGTGAATGTATTGTATTTCATGCTACGATTCAGTATAAGGTAAGGTACTGCGGAAAAAAATCCCGACTGGACCGCAATTGTAACTGATCCATTTTTAGGGTTCCGTAGTCAACTAGTTTTAGTTTTAGTTAGTTTCGCCATGTCTGTCTGTCCGTCCGTCCGTCAAAGCTAAAATTTGGTACCAATATGTATATCAATCACGCCAACAAAGTGCAAAAATAAAAAATGGAAAAAATGTTTTATTAGGGTACCCCCCATACATGTAAAGTGGGGGCTGATATTTTTTTTCATTCCAACCCCAACGTGTGATATATTGTTGGATAGGTATTTAAAAATGAGTAAGGGTTTACTAAGATCGTTTTATGATAATATCAATATTTTTGGAAATAATCACTCCTAAAGGAAAAAAAAGTGCGTCCCCCCCTCTAACTTTTGAACCATATGTTTAAAAAATATGAAAAAAATCACAAAAGTAGAACTTTATAAAGACTTTCTAGGAAAATTGTTTTGAACTTGATAGGTTCAGTAGTTTTTGAGAAAAATACGAAAAACTACGGAACCCTACACTGAGCGTGGCCCGACACGCTTTTGGCCGGTTTTTTTTTTAATTTTTACACTATTAAGTTGAGTTCCACATGTATTCACTCAACATGCGTACCATATATAACCAGTGGACACTCTCTATTTAATAATGCAAACATTGTAAAACATGGAAAAAAATGGATCAGTTGCAATTGCCCCCAAGTCGAAATTGTCCCACTGTACCTTAGTATATTTAAAACTAATTTGCGACTCTTATTCATATCCACTTGACAGTCCAGCCCGCGCGACCATATTCCGGTCAACCGTCCGGGTTTTTAAGCGACGCGCGCAGCGCGCTGCACATTCACAACTTTTTACAAAAACGTCTGTATCTTCTAAACTACACAAGGTATAGTTAAAAAAAAATACTTCGGTATAAATGAACGTACAGTACTTGAAATAAAATTATAGTGATAGTAAATTATATACTATAAATCAAGGTTAAACTTATGTAATCGAAAAAAAATGAAGAAATTTTTTATTTGACTATTACTTAAATTATAGGAAATTTTGAGCGATGACCCCCTTTTTTTATTACGTATTAGAGAAATATACTATTTTACCTTTATAATGATACCACAACCAACACATACAGTTCTCATGAAGATATCCAAAAAAAATTAAACAAATTCAAAATCAAACACAAACACGCGGAGTTTGACAAGGCACTGCCGAATTTATTTTTTCATTCACTAAGTAACGAGCGTACACTGCCATCTATACTTTTTGTAGCAAACTATGTAGTTAGGCTACGTTATTGTATCAAGAAAATAAGTAAATAATGCCGCAATATTTCGCTAGATGTCACTTTAATCAACTGTGTCTCCATCCCCTCTTTTGGATAGTAAGGTATCGTAGGACTGTCTACCGGAATTTTTTTTTGGATACTATGCTATCGTAGGACTGTCAAGTGATATTGAGAGATTATTATTTAAAAAGTTTGTCTGAAGTGTATCAACACCAAAAATTTCGTAAATTGTGGATGATTTGCAGCACGTCTTGTCGTTGTTTCATTTATATCAAGTAAGGTGCATTAGGGTAATTCCGAATAGAAATGCTCTGGTAATTCCGAAAGGGGAATCTTGATATGATGGAAATAATGGTGATTTTTATGAGGCTTTCGTAATAAGACGACTTTCGGAATTACCCTAATGCACCTTAATTGTTTTTTCCTGGAAAATGTGTAGGTACCAATATCCTATAAATACATAAAAATATGTGAAATTCATCTGAATTATTTATAAATAAGCAATTAAGTACACCTTTTCCACGGTCTTCATTTCGACGAAATTTGTTTTATGAGGTTTTCAGTGGCGAAAAATGGATGTCGCTAAGTAGTACTCTTCTTTGGAGAAACGTGCATTTATGTGTTCTTATTTTTTTTAGCAAAGCTTGGTTTCCATACATTCTAAAGAAACGGCGAAAACGTTTCAAGTACCAAGGATAATAAGATTGGTAACGGTCAAGGTTCGTTCGCTATTAGGATGCGATTATCTACTTGGCACTAGTCGAGTCACGCTATCCTCTCGACAATAAGTCACGTCTAAAAACATCTACACACGTCGGAACGTACGTCCAAGGCAAACTTGTTGACATATTTTTAGTGCTGACAGTACTTTCCATTAACACGTTGTACCGCTTTGCACGCGACGGTTTTGCTTTTTGTTTTTCTGGGAGATCATCTGGGCTACTTGTACTGAGATTTTTAAAATCTTATTTTGCTTACTTATCTTGTTTCTTTTCCCTTTTTAAAGGATTAAGGGGTTTCGCAGTTGTTTGTGAAAAATGTTATTTGAAAGAGACTGTCGTTGATTTCATTATGTCTCTTAAGGTTTAGAATAAAGTGGAGCTGATGGGACTGACTTTTAATTATTACATTACGAAAATAATAAAAACAAAATTGTGCAACATTACACACACTATCTCACTTTTTTAATGTCACTTGGTCTGTGGATCATTGCGACCTGGAGAGGATAACTACGCTTAAGCTTCGGTCAATTAACAAAACTAGGTTTTTTAAATTATTTTGGAACATAGGTACAGTAAATAATGTATTTCCTCCAAACACCGCCCGCGAAACTTTTTGTTTATCGACGAAAAAGTCGGTCGTGCTCGTTTGCATGCAATCGGTGTTCGGATCTAGTGCCGAGCCTGAGCGACTCGTTCGAGAGTTTCAAATTAAGGCCCCATCTCTCAACTCATCTTGTCGGATAAGAACGGTGCCGTAAAACAAAAGACACAATATTCGCTTCGCATTTTTTGAATAGGGTTTGCGGCGCTTAGGGTGAAAAAGGTTTTTGTGAAAATAAACATTGGATTAAGTAAAAAAAGTAAAGTAAATCTCTTATGCCACGCCGTGTAATGTACTTGCCTAGAGGCCACTTATCACCATTACAATTTAGATAGAAAAGATTTTAACGTCGGCGAGAGGCTGGTGTAAGTACCTAGCTTGCAACCAAACCGATATTTTTTTTTGGTATGGTATGGTAAGCGATCACCGCCGCCCATGGACACCCGAAACACCAGAGGTGTTGGAGGTGCGTTGCTGGCCTTTAAGATGGGTGTACGCTCTTTTCTTGAAGATTTGAAGGTCGTATCGGTCCGGAAATACCGCAGGCGACAATTCATTCCACAGTTTAGCAGTTTAGCATTTTCATTTCATTTCATTTTTCAACTAAGGTCGTGTCAGTTTATCGCTGTATATTTGATTGAACGTGATTTCACTAAAGTTAGTCTCAAAATGTAAACTTTTGCTCTATTCCTTGGAGCGTAATACCTCGAGCATAGGTTGTTTAGACAAGATCTGCGCGAGACTTAATAATATTTCGTTGTATACCGTATACCTTTGAAACTCGCTTTTAGCTTTTATAGCAAATCTAACATTATTTAGATTTATAAAGCCAGGAGTCGTCTATCGACATTGTATTCGACATAAGCATTTGTTCAGATTCTACATTCAGAGCAATGAACATTGGTACTTTATACCTATACTTTAGACTCTTAAGAGTGATATTTTTAAATGTTGATATTTTTATGTTTGCAGACCTATTATTAAATATAAATGAAATGTAATAAAAATTCTATCTATATAGCCTCTTCTGAACGTGGACTAGTAATTTTTTTTGGTTGTTTGCACAGGTTGTTTGTTTAGATGAAGTGTCGTAGTTCAGTGTGCATATCAATGGCCTAGGTCTCCTCCAGTTCTTTCCAATATTTCTTCAGCCTAAAATAAAAATTAATACTTCATTCAAATTAATTTGCGGTTGGGATTGGAGCATAAAAGGGCAACAAATATGAAATAAGGTAAACAACGAAGAAAATAGGTGGCACGCTGATAAATTTGTCGATGATTTACCTACATTATACATCATACTCATTTTTATTTAAGACCTAACTCACTTCGTGCTTTATTTTGTTTTAGCAAAAATGCTTAAGAAACGAAGTGCAAATTTCCAAAAACAGTTACCACATGTATTATATAATCTAGATATAAGTTTTTTTAAGTAAATATACCTACACAACATCTTACCTGTACAAAATAATAACTGTCACCGACAGGGTATAATTTTTACTATTCCTTCTAAAGGCTTTCACTGGACTATCAGACCGCCAACGGTAGCTAACGAACTGTCAGTTGTACAAAGTGACAGCGCCGAACAACTGACACGCATTTGCTGTTTGGCGGGCTGATAGTGACCTTGTTATTCCACCAGACTATAATTTTTAAAATCTATTATTACCGGGTGTGATGCGGGTGGTCCTCCTGACCGCTGCTGCGCTTTCTCTTGCGCTTGAAGCACCAGTCTTGGCCCATCGCATCACAGCCGGCGCGCCGCGAGCCTCCCGCGCCCAGCGCGCGCTTCACTCGCACCTCCCCACCATCCCGTGTGGGATGACCATCTTTAGCGGCAACGTCTCAACACTTAGCACGTACACTACAGTCACAGTTATCCAATGCTCAAAGTTCACTCACGCATTACAACATTAAGTATGACCGGGCCTTTAGCGGCAACGTCTCAACTTCAACACTAACCGGTGTGGTCGAGCCTTGAGCGGCGTCTCAAGCGTCTCAGCACTAGTTAAGGTCACCACAGTCACAGCCACTAATTTAACTTAAGTTCACTCGTACATTACTAACACTGCGACTTCAGCGGCAACGTCTCAACACTGGGAACCTTTAACACTAAGGTCACGGTCTCTGAGTAACCATAAGAGTTCACATGCACATTACAAAACTTAAGTGTGTCTGGGCCTTTAGCGGCAAAGTCTCAACACTAGAGTCACCCTTACCACTATAGGTATAGTCAGTCAAGATAAGTTCACTTGCACTTTACAAACCATTAGGTGAAGCCAGACTTTATTGGTTAAGTCCTTTTAAACGCTTCTGATCAGTTTTTAGTCACTTATTAAGGATCGATGGTCGTTCACTATAAAAAGAGCATTTAAAAATACAGCAATAGATATTCAAAAGTGGTGATTATTTATTATTTAGAAAAGTTGTTTTTGTCGTGAACATTTTTAGTTATTGTTTGAATTGTTGTTAAAAGCTCTGGTATATTATTCCGTCTAAAATACAATTAAAAGAAAAACTATTAGTAAGTTAACAACTAAAACGCTTAAAGCGCTTCTTATTTCTATTCCCAGCTGTAAGTGAATTTAAAAAGTATGCAAAACTTTGTTTCAAGAGACTACTCTACCAAGTGTCAACAACCCGTTATTCCCAACCTGTGTTTTCTACTTTATTATTTATGTCAAAGTTTGAGTGGAGTTCTTCTTTTATTATTAGAAAAGTTTGTCCAGCTGCGTTATCTTTCAAGTTTAAATTCGATGTTTCAATACCCCAAGTGTAACTTGTTAAAATGTAAATCGATTTGAAACCTCGATTGAGTTTTTATAAAAATGAATGTGGAAGGTGAAGCGTTATTTTAAAGACGTACTTAGATGAATTAGATGATAGGTTTTAATGCGGCCACTAAACTAACTATGTATCTATTTGCCGTAGGGTAAGGGTCTGCCAGTTTTCTGCCGGTGTAGATTTTTACTTCTACCGTTAGTGCATTTTCATATTAACCGACATAGGACCGATATCCTACACAAGTTTATATGAAAGGCGCTACCTTTGCCATCCTTCCTACATCCGATAGGAGATCGGATGATGTGAACACGCTAAAAGTAAGAGCGTTCGACGAAGTGATAGTCATCAGTGTGCGCCTTTAGGACTTCAACGACATTCATGCTGTTATTATATGTACATTGTTTATGCTGGTATGTTAACTAAATTAACTTAAATTTAAGGTAGAGGAAGGTAAAGCTACTTTACTTTAGAGACGATTTACTTTGTTTAATGAAGCTTTTTGTCTTGAGGAACATGTCACATGTGGTAACAGTTTATTTACGTTTCTTCAGTAAGTTACATTTTATTTGGCGTTGGCTCAAAACGTTCTGACTGATCCTCTACCATGGGTTTAGTTCTAAGTAACAGTTTGTAGGGACTGTTCACTTTCTCCTTACATTTAATGTAATTTTTCATGTCAACTTATTCTAAAATTCAACTTGTTCCAAAATGTTTATTTCGGTTTTAATATATATATATATATATATATAAACTTAAAAGATAGCACAAGGTGAAATATTTTTAATAGAATATAATTTGACTTGTGTTAATTAGAATTGTTCTAAAATGTCTAAACTCATAGGTTATTAAACGACAAATCAATTGACACTTACAAACTACACGAGTTACTTGGCTAAAGCTACACCACTTTACAAGATTCTTTTTTACGAAAATGTGAGGCTAATTTTAACATAAAACCAAGAACAATATAATACGGGACTGACAAAGCCCATACAAAAAAGCGTACTCTGAAATGTATGGGCTTTTTAGGCCTCAAACTAGATGGCGCTCTTTCGCAGTCTAGAAGTGGCCAAAATCATGTTTTCCCCAAATATTTTTATTTTTCATAAGAACAAATGACATATTTATTTATTTTAATATCATGATATTATGTCAATACACATTTTGAAAAAAAAAATATGTAGGCATCATCAATGTAGTTATGATAGTATTTAATAGGTGGCGCTAAAAAAATGAAGGTACTATTCTTTGTGTGAAGATTGTAAATCCTATATAAATAATCCTTGCATAAAACATATTTTAAAGCAAGAAAGTAGAAACCTTATAAATTGTAATGACATTTCACACACAATTCATCACAAAAGGCTACATATAAAATTTAGCGCTCAAAATATGTAATGAAACTACTGTATTAATATTAACATATTTATAGAGATAGGGTTTCTCTGAAACCAAAGCGGTTTAATTAAACAAGAAACAAGAAGGGCTTAGGTATATTACGAATATTTCGACACAGACTAAGAACGAACAGATGTTGTAAATAGTTCTTGTTCTATATGTTCTATACACAATAATTATATTTTATATACAATAACAATGCTTAAGAAAAACATGAGACTAGAATGCTTAAGAATAATACGAAAAAAGGACGCTATAATATCGTATTGATTTATTGATATAATATCATTTTTCTGCCGATGCCGTAAGCTCAGTTCTTCACACACGTAGACGTATTTTATACTCTCATTTAAAGACGACTAACTATTAGATTGCTTCGATTATTTGTACACAATAGTAAATATATCTTATGTCTGTAATTCGTTTAAGGCACAGCGGAGCAAATCTCGACTGGGGGACAATTGTAACTAATCCATTATTACACTATGATGTTGAGTTCTACATGTGTGGACACTCTCTATAATAATGCAAACATTGTAAAGCATATTTGCCCCCCAGTCGTGATTTGCCTGCTGTAACTTATTTAGTTTAAGGTACCATAGTTAAAAAGCAGCGAAGTTTTTCATACAAAACTTGTGTTAGAATTATTCCGATGGCGATTGTTTCAAAAGTAAACTTCGTTTGCAATGGGAAGGTGAGATTCGGCTGAGTTGATTACGGCATAATATTTGAGTGTCTGTTCCTTGTCTGTAAATCTTTGGTATTACATAACAAAAGAGATCCGCAATATTGCGGAGAGAATTTGAGGAATGTATAAGTATATATAGAGGAAGTAAATATAGTAAATTCTAGTCTTCAAATGTGTACGTAAACTTTAATAAGATTATGTTTTGCGGCGCGTGCAATGGGTCAACAGTTATTTATAGACATCTATTACAAGACGACTCGCGGTGGCCAGCCTTGCCACTTACGCGTCAGTAGAGGGACAGTCATACTTCTGTCCCTTTTCATCTGGCGCGACTGCCCGCCGTCCTTGAAACGGCCAATCACAGCGCGCTTAACACATTCCCCGCCCGCTCCTCGCACCCCAAACACTGGTGACTCGTATCGCGAACCAAATATACAAGACTGCCACTCTATAGGAGGTTCTCTGTGGTTAAGATGGACTATTCTTAATATTGAGTTAGTTTAAATTGTATTTTTCTATAACTATAAAATAAAAAAAATATGTCCATGTATATTATTAACCCCCGACGCAAAAACGACGGGGTGTTATAAGTTTGACGTGTCTGTCTGTCCGTCTGTCTGTCTGTTTGTCTGTCTGTGTGTGTGTCTGTCTGTGGCATCGTAGCTCCCGAACGGATAAACCGATTTAGATTTAGTTTTTTTTTTCTTGTGGCATCTTCATTGGTTCTTGTATTAACTGATAACATTATTTTATAAGATAAATTGTACCGTTTGTGCCCTAATTAACATTAACATTAAAGCTGAGTTAGTCGGGAGTGTTCTTAGAATTGTTTCATGAAAATCGGTCCACTATGTCGCAGTCGGGGGTTTTTCAAAATTTTAATTTTGTGGTTAGGTTATCATTAATTTAATGTTAAATTTACTGAACTTTATAAAGACCTAGGAAAATTGTTTTTTTTATCTACGAAAAACTAGTTGGCCCGACACGCTCTTGGCGTGTTTTTTTTAAACTAGTTAAAACATTCAATTGATAGAACGTACTCTGTATCTTCGTCTCGTCTACGATAATGAATGTCTGCGTATGTATCAGTAAATATGGTATACCTATAACGTATTTATCCCATATGGAGGTGAATGTTTAGAGTTTGGGTCACAATAACTAAGTTAGCTGTCATTAAGGGCCCCCCACATCTACCGTCTCGCGAGCGTAGCGTCGGGCTAACTGTATGGAAAAAGACGCCGCGTCGACGCGACGTCGAGGCTTTACCATACAGTTGGCCCGACGCTGCGCTCGCGAGACGCTAGATGTGAGGGGCCCTAATCTGCATTAAACTGTATAAAAGTTTTATAATAACGTTAATATCCAAAAATAGGTTCCGGGGCGGTTATAATCATAATCATAATCGTTTATTGCACCATGGTAAATAAATACAAGTTGTTACAAAATAATACATAGTTCCTTATAGACTCTGGTAGGGTATAGCAAACATTTCCTTAAATTATACATATTAAAGATTAAGAAAACTACTAATTACTAACTTTTAATATGAAACTACTAATGTTGTTACCTTAAGGAGATAAACGGTTACGGAATAATATGCTTTCTCAGCTAGGAACGACTTCAAATTCTTTATATGCGTAATGTCTATATTGACAATCCTGCACTAACTAAAGTTTCTGTTTGATCCAATGGTTGACTGGTAGAGAATGCCTTAAGGCATTAAGTCCGCCATTTGAACCATTTTATGTCGTGCAAGTCTAAATAATATAAATAAATAAATGTCACTTTTCATAGCTTTTAAATGATTTGGGAGGTGATTACAATATTTTACTGCCGCATAATATTAGGGGCATATTTCTAATGTCGGCACAGGTAACACAAGTTTGTATGTTAGTCTCCGATTCTGTTGCTCTTTGAACAAATGTTTGTTTTTCTTACATATCGTCACTACTTTGAAAAAATCTCGTATCTCACGCTGCTCCTCAAAGTTAAAACGTAGTAAGTCTATATGCGTTCCATACATACTTACCACAATTTTCTTTTCATTGACAGACGAAGATACAAGTTTTTTTAAAAGTAGTGACGATACGTGCATAACTCTAAAATGTAGAGACATAGAAGTGTGAGTATGCCGTGTTTAATAAAATAAGGTCTACACTACAGCTATCTAAATTTTGAATTCCGACTAGGTAGCACGCAAATACAATCTTTCTGCATAATAAATAAGTGATGCGCATCTGTACTGTTTCCCCACGTTATAATGCCACATCGTCGGTCGTTCTCTTTCTTCTTAAAACACTCTGGATTTCAGGGGATTCATGAAAATGAGCGTTCATTAACAAACCGACCAGTGAAATGGTAATGATTTTAATGTCTCCGTCAACCACCTATCCGCGGTGTCCATAAATTCAGGTAGATAACAACTTCCCCTTGTCCGCGCTTCATTAGTCAAAAATAAAATTTAAAAATGATATTTTTTTTAAACAGAAGTATCTTTTTACGCAATAGAAATAAAGCAACTTTTTGTATGAGTGAAATAGGCCATTTTTTTCAAAGTTGTCTACCCCGCTCTTTGGATTTGGAATTTTTTATGTGGTTTCCACTCAGAAACGTGAGCTCTTTCAATCCTAATAGGAGAAAAAAAGTTACCATTTTTTCATACATTTTGTATGGCGGTAACGGAATGGAAAGTTTGAAAAATGTATGGAAATCTTGGGACATTTTTTACCCGACTACGGCAACGCAAAAGAAGGGTTATGATTTTTTTCTCCTATCAGGATCGAAAGAGCTCGCGATTCTGAGTATGAATAGCGTAAAAAATACTCATTTTACAAAAAAAGTTGGGTAGACGACGTTGAAAAAAATTGGACCAAATTCACTTGTTCAGTCCGCGTCTGAAGGTCTATTACAGGTTACCTAGCCAACTACACTTCGTAAGCGTATCGTAGCTATCTGTCCTTATCGCTCTTCTATAGTGGTGCGACAGAGACAGACTGCGTTTCGATCGCCACGTAGCGTCAACGATTGACACTAAGGTCAGTAGGTATGTCAGAATGTGACACATGGATAAGGGTTACTAGATGTCGACTGGGACAATGTTTCGAAACTGGGGTCAATGGAAAGATTGCCCTTTTTTATTCGGTTGGACAGTAAGAAAACTGCAAACGGTAGCCCAGGACCGGGAGAATTAGCGTACTAGAAGAGAGGCCTACGCTCAGTAGTGGGCGATAAAGGACTGACATGATGATGATGATGATGAAACGGTTTGGTTTCCGGCCCATCGGCCACGTTGTTCAAATTAAATGTAATCGTAAGAATTGAGGCGTTTATTTAAATTTTACCCGAAATAGTTTTATCAGAAATACAAAACTGTAACAACAATTAAATAATTACTGAAAACCAACAAATGTAATGTACTTTGTTGACGTTGCGCTGTTTATATGTATAGGTACTTAAAATATCGCACCGAACAGCTACGGATACGGAATATTTTGTAGGAATATTTATGGTGTATCTGGTAGCTGAAAACTTTTCTGTCTCATTTTAATTTCAGCTGAAGAAATATAGAGTCCGGAATATGACATAACACTTATCACAGACTGATAGGTTGACCTTGTTTTGGTGGTTAAATTCTAGGTTAAGTAAAAAAAATATATATATAAATAGTAAAACATGTCTGTGTGTGAAGAGACATACCTATGATTATTTTGCAGTCCGGTTCGGATTTATGTAGGTACTTAAAAATGCAAGAGCCATTGAATTTTTAAGTAAAGTTGAAAAACGTGCACTACTTTTTTTTTGAGGAACGAGAAAGTCTCAAAATAAATTCGTACTCAAGGTTACAATCCTTAGATTGTGTGACCGCTAGTGAGAACAGCAAGAAAGGCCTGATCCCAAAGAGAAAGGGTTTCAGAGTAAATAATATACTTTTGATTTATATCAAAACTACAGGATTAATCACAAATTTAGCAAATAAGCAAGATTTGGACTGGCGATGGCGTGCTCACACCCCTTAGAAACACCTCGGACACTGGCGATCAAATATATGAAAGAGACGCGTTCCGACACACATTCTAAGATCGTGTAGGTGAACGCGTACCATGCTTGGATGAGTGAGATATGACAGATCGACTGTTCGCATTTTTGACAGGCGGTAACTGAAGTAACCGAGAGGGGGTGGGCGGCACTTTCAGCGGGGAGCGGGAGTGGCCCATACTGTACGATAGTACTCTTTATTATGCTGTGCCTTAGGTCAACAAGCCACAAATACATGGCATGCTATAAATTCCATTTTATAATTGAAAACAGTCAACACGAAAAGTCTATGCCCTGAAACATATACGTGCGAACGATAATCATGATAACAACACGTGTAGATAATGTAACATTTTCATATCTCCTTTCGACATAAATATTATAACTTTTATAATTTTCATCTCATCAAACTTTCGCGGCGCTAAGCAAAGTCAGGCAATTAAAGTATCTCGTTAGACGAGGATCATCTTGCGATTTTTACCTATTTAATCTTTTGGAGTATTTGAGGTAATAAATTACCTACAGAGCTTCTACCTTTCATTTTCGATTTCTTGATAGCGTAAACGTCATGGAGAATGACATTATTTTTATAGATAAAGTGACCATTTGGCCAATTGCTCCAAACTTACAAGAACCAAAGAGGATCGAGTTACTGTCAAAGTAGTATAGTCACAGTGCATAGACTGTCATCTCTCGCCAGAATTTGGCACATATTCTTAACTTGATATGTTTTTAAATTGTCAAATATTAATATTAGCGCCATCTAGCCGAGAGTCAACCAAAGGTATCTTTCTCTTGATGGTTCTGAGGTACGTTTCTTTCTTAGAATTTATCTGTTTATACGGAGTTGTGTACGTCTTTGTAAGAAACAAAAATCGCATACATTTTCCGTAACGTTTTTTACGCTACCGAGTAACGTATTCTGAACATCAAATACTCATGGTACGAGTATATACTCAGGCCTCGAGGCAATGCAATATTGTCCGTAATAGCGATTAGCCCATAGCTTGGGTACGGAGGTCTATCAACAGTAAACAAATACCAAAATTTCTTTATCTGCCTTTATTACTCGAATATGCAAGAGACAGTCGTCGAAATTTCTATTTCCTTTAGACCCCTGTATAAATGGGTCCTCCAATTCTTACTTCGCAGTTTGAAAATACAGCTAAGCCATTAACTTGATCTAAATTCAGCACATTGCGTGTCCCTCACGCTACGATGTATTGTTACACAGTTGTTTGGGTGCAATTTTTGTT
The DNA here is from genome assembly GCF_023078275.1 of Leguminivora glycinivorella. Lineage (NCBI taxonomy): Eukaryota > Metazoa > Arthropoda > Insecta > Lepidoptera > Tortricidae > Leguminivora > Leguminivora glycinivorella. The sequence goes on from NC_062975.1 coordinate 2,786,134, forward strand.
TTCACTAACGTCACAGTATAATAAAGAGTACTATCGTACAGTGTGGCCACTCCCGCTCCCCGCTGAAAGTGCCGCCTACCCCCTCTCGGTTACCGCCTGTCAAAAACACGAACAGTCGACCTGTCATATTTCACTCATACAAGCATAGTACGCGTTCACCTACACGAACTAAGACTGTGTGCTAGGAATGCGCCTCTTTCAATATATTTGATCGCCAGTGTCCGAGGTGTGCTAACGTGGCGTCGTAAAAATTAAACGACTATAGGTAATCGAGAAAGGTCGAAGAAATTGATTTTAAGGCAATTTATCTATACATTTATATCTTACTAGCTTTTGCCCGCGGCTTCGCTCGCGTTAAAAAGAGACAAATAGAAGCCTATCTCAATTATCTCTACTTAAAAAATCACGATAATTCGTCGCTCCGTTTTGCCGTGAAAGGCGGACAAACAAACAGACACTTTCCTATTTCTAATATTAGTATGAATTTATTCATTAATAGGTACTATTATATTTTATTTTACATAAAAGATAAGTACAAATGTTGGCCTTAATGCCTTGTCTACCAGTCAACCACTAGGTCAAAAATAATTATGTGTTAGGTGCAGGCATTGTGATATAAAACAATTATCGGATATCACCACTTTACAATAGGCAGTTCTTAGCAGTTTAACCAAGAACAGAAAACTGCAAAAAGCAAAAAACAGTTTCTTCAACAGAATCCGAATGTGTGGAACCCTAAAGACTTGCCAAAATGGCTTTCGCGCGTTTAGCCGAAGGCAGACGATTCGTTCTGCTTACGCACCAAATGTATCCCGTCTCGACTCGTAATAAATCCAAGGACAACGTGGAGAGAACGGAATTGCTCGGAGATGTTACAAAACGTAAACGTAACCACTCGATTTACGGCAGAACATCTTATAAGATTTTTGACGTTTTAGAAAATGTTAAGTACTTGATACATTACGGATAGTTATTAATTAGGTTATTTCAGTAATTTTAGTTTATTTTATACAGGATGATTTCGTAAATTATAGCCAAACTTTGCACACTGCAGTTTGAAGGTATAATGAATTACAAATTTTAAATAGGGACCAATGCAGAAATCACGAAACAGAACATGGCTATTTCATAAAAATTAACGGCATCACGTCACGTCAGTCGAAATGTATGAAACAACCAAATTTTGTAAGTAGTGTAAGTTTGATTAGTATGTACTTACTAACAAAATCACGAGGTATTATGTAGTTGTACGACTAACAAACACAAATCAACATATTTGACAAAAATTACTTGATTAGTTCCGAATGTCGCTTATAGCCCGTGTGGTGACGGGTTAAGAATTTCACCACCCCCTGTCTTCCCGTGGGTGTCGTAGAAGTCGACTGTGGGATTTGGGTGAAATTGTGGCGTAGGCGAGAGGCTGGCAACCTGTCACTGCAATGTCACAATTTTTCGTTTTCTTTCAACCCCTTAATTGCCAAGAGTGGCACTGAGACTTTAGTAGTTTCATGTGCTCTGCCTACCCCTTTATGGGATACAGGCGTGATTGTATGTATGTATGTATGTATGTCGCTTATAGCTTTTAGTTTTATTTAAATTATAGTTTGAATAACATTTTTAGAATTGATTAGATCGATGATTGAGAGGAAAAAATTAACAGCGCCCAAACAGTTATTTAGGATCAGATCAATAAATTTACACAAATTTTACTAAGTATCAACTCCAGTGACTTATCCAAAACGTCAAAATCACATGTAAAGGCTCAGAAAAGCTCGTATTCATATTTTATTGACGCTAGAAATGAAACGAACAGTCTAGCAGATTCCATAAAGAGACCTATCAAGTTAAGATAGGTAACTAGGTATATAAAATTAAGTACCACTTTGTGAGAAGCCTCCCGCAAAAGGCTAGAGATACTTTATGATGTGTTAGTTAACGAGTGACGTGCGTCACTTACTGCGCTTCTTTTAACTTGAATGCTTATATTCTATATTACATGCAGATATGAGCATATACTTGTATTTACGACTTTTATGTCGTTAGAAAGAGGATGAGTTACTTGTATTCATTGTAAAGAAAAAAAAAAATTTTTATCGTGTGGCAAATTATACCTAAAAGCAATCAGAGCCAACCAGGTCCTTGTTACGATGTAAATAAATAAAATAAATAAATATTATAGATTCTTACACAGATTGACTGAATCCCACGGTACGCTCAAGATGGCTTGTTTATATTATTTACTGCAATCCACCTTACATGACCAATTGACCACCTGCCCATGCAGGGTGTATATTTCATTTAAATCGCTTTAAAAATTATGGACAAAGGTGCTAAAGTGTAAACATATCATTGGGGTCAACTAGCTCCTTTGTAAATGACATTTCGAAGTTGGTTGTAATAGTAAGTTGAAATTGGGACAAGGGTAACGTTATATTCTAAAAATACTATTACTAAGACAACTAAGTAGTACTTATCTTAGAACTACCAGCACAGATTATAAAAGGGAAAACGACGATATTTCACGGTTTCCATCTAGCAATCCTCATTTAAGCCAGGGGGATAATAAGTATAAGCCGTTCCATTATAAACGAGGCACTTTCTTAAGAGCTTACTTCTTCAAGGAAATATTGTTTTCCTGGTTGTCTTTTTCAATTAGTGTCTCAGCTTTTTGTTTAGTAAAATAAAAAAAGATAATTTTTTTATCATAATTTAAAATTGTTTTATACAAATTTCAAAGTAAGTACTAAAATGTTAAATAATTGTAAGGTAATGTTTGACAATTATTTTTTTGAACTGGAACAGTTTTCGCAACTATGGGAACAAATCAAATTATTTCGATTTTTTCGAATTATTGACATCTTATTTCGATTTTATTTTTTTGGAAGAGTTTTACTTGTCATACAGTTTGTGAATCAATTTAAGAAGGTAGGTATTTTTGTCACGTGGTAGCTTTCAATACAGTTTGGTTCAATGACCCTACCAGCTGACCAAGGTGTTAGTGTAAGGTCACCGAACCGAACTGTATACAACACAGTTTTTTTTTCGTTTTTGACATGTACCCATACAAAACGCGCGAATACATTAAATTTAACATAGCTACTTATTGAATTGTTTTGAAAGTTTTATACGGAAACTAATTAAATATATAAATATGAGTAATCGTACATGATAGGCAGTTATAACAAATGTGAAATCACATTTGTAGTTTTAGGTTTTCTTATTAAATAATGCATGGAGCTATCCTCCGATCGCTGCTTTACAAATATTAGTAATAAGCAGAGATTAAAATTAAGTCATCTATATTATTCTATAGGTAGGTAACCGTTCCTGACGTTCCTATAACAACAATTAGTAGTTGTTTACCAAGTTTAATTGTTACCAGCAGAAACAATGTTTGCAAACATACTAGCGCTCATCTCGTTCAAGTTCATTAAAATTCATCATAAATACTTTAACGCTTATAGAACATCCCACATTCATTAAGGTGTCTCAGGTACACAATATGTATACAAACTATCAACAACGCAGTAAGGGGTCAACACTGGACTGTCAAGCGTGAAACGCTGCTTGCATATCGTCGCGAATGCTTTATACAATTACTGGTTTAAGCATCGAATCGGAATCGAGAGATCGTGTTGATAATTCCGAGCAGAAGTCGCGCGAGACACGGCGCGATCGCGGCAGGCACTGATGCCGCCCGGGTCCGACCAGTGACGTCAGAGAGCCCTGCCCCGCGCATGCGCACTTCTCGCATACTCCAAAACTCTCCACGAGGGCCCTCCATCTTTAGACCTCAACTTCGCTTTGGGACTTAATCGATTTTTAAGCTGCAGCTTGACGTTCAGGTGTGTTCGATGCATATCGGCCGGTATCGGGAAGACAATGCCTTTAGAGCTATACGTACACGTGTTTGTAGGTACGTGGGATGTAGCTGAGCCTGAATGGAGTTCACGCGTTCAAGGACCTTGACGCTTTTACTTGATATCTAACCCTGTAGACGTACGTATGTCGATACATACTTACTTTAAAGTTATGTTGAGAGATTCTTACGTAACGTAGGGTACTATAGGAGCATTTACTGGTAAGTATGTGCTATTATAGTAAGCGAGATGAAATACTAAACATTAAGCTTTATGCTATGACATTATCTCAGAACTCACCAAATTTTAACTAAGCGCAAAAATTTGAGTTCACATATTTATTGAGTTATAATATATTAGCTTTGTATAATTATTCCCAATTACCATGTTGGTTGCCCTACTTTCTGTATAGGGGTTACTATTGTAGTAAACTTGCAACATAATAATGTAAGAGTAGGTATAACATCACACAATAGAGATGATAACAACTTCAAAGGGTGACAATATAACGTTTGTTATTGTTGTGTTTCACGAACAGTTCGGTCACAAAGTTGCGAATTGGGCTCCCTGGCAACTAGATATTATAGCTATATGAGTCACAGCTGCAATGAAGATATTTGCTATTAATTAGCAAAGATATATTATGTATAACTCAGTATAAGACAAATAAAGTCTAAGAAAAAACGTACCTCGGACACATCACGAGAATCATCATCATATCAGCGCTTATTGCCCACTTCTGAGCGTGGGCCTCTTTGGGTCAAGAAACAATATGTGCGTGTTTAGATGGCGACACTTACATATATCAAACAATTATAACACAAACAGGTGAAGATAAAAATAGATACTAATATCGACTGTAGCAATAGCAAAGATATTATGTAGTGTTATAGAGAATTATTGTCAAATTTGTAGAGACAGTGCTTTAACTGTCCTCTCGAGACACAAATTTCAAACTTTAGAACTCAATAGGTATTGACAATTTGATCCATATATTTTCCAGCAGCACATGATTGGAGCGAGGTTATGTCGCCGCGACATAAACTACCCGTCCTTGTCATTAAAAAAATAAATAAATAAAATAAATACACACCTTATTTACACATGTCATATCAACCTAGTCCCAAACTAAGCAGAGCTTGTACTATGGGTGCTAGGCGACGATATACTTATGTATAAAAATTGTGTCTCTTAACTTCAAACTTGGGTAAATCTATTCTGCTTTAAGGTTGAATATATAAAAAAAGTAATATAATCTGAAAGGTAATCAACCTTATAGCAAAATGGATTTACCTAGGTTTGAAGTTAACACTTTCGCTACCAAGAACCCGACTGTCGGGTACACCGCTCGTAGAAGCGTAGCCGATTACATGGGTTTCCCCGTATGTAGCGAAAATGTCGTAGCGCCGCGTAGAGCCCGGTTTCGAAAGTGTTAAGCGACACAATTAGAAAAAGACGTTTGATCTATGTCGCGGCAAGAACTATCGCGCCAAACATGTGCTAGCCATAGGGTTCCATGATTTGCGTGTTCTGTACAGTTTTGAAGAAGAAATAAACACGTATAATGTGACCCATGAGAATATCATGAGTTAAAGACCCACGAGTCGGACGGAGGTCGGACAACGGATGCATATAGTAATAGGGCCTTGCTGGGACCCGGAAGCTTAGTAATAGGGTTCTGTATGGGTACCTGTAGTAGATTGATGTTGAATTCTACTCCGGTTTAAAATCTAGCCCCCTGTGTGGTGATGAGTTAAAAATTTCACCACCATCTTTCCTTTGTGGTGTGGGCTGTCAACCAGTCACTGCAGTATCACAATCTGGTTTTCTTACTTAAGACGTTCACTGCGAAACAGGTCATTCTGACCCTGTTCTGGACTTCCCCCTGGTGCGGCGACAGAAATGCGCAACTGTACCCTGGTGCGAAGCCCATAACGTTGTAACGCACTGAGAGCGAGTTCACAAAATGCGGCTCCGCAGTGAACGTGTTAAATAATTGCTGAGAGTGGTACCGAAACTTGAATAGTTTCGTATGCTCTACTTTCCCCGCCCGTTTGGGAATGCAGGTGTAAGTTTATGTTTGTTATGTTTAAATGGTTCTTCAAGAAGCAAGTATTTAGGGTTCTCAAAGATTAGACTTATATTGACCGGGATATAGACCGTGATCACCTTTTTGATTTTTGTCGAGCTCCCGACATTTCGACGCAGTTGCATGCATCACAGAAAACCCCGGTCAATATAAGTCCCGGTCTATCCCGGTCAATATAAGTCCCGGTCCGGTCAATATAAGTCCCGGTCCCGGTCTATATCCCGGTCAATATAAGTCTAATGAAAATAACCGTGAATCATTCAAAACTCTCTTCTCAAAGATTGTCAACGCACAAGTGGCTCCTCTAATGTTGGACGAGCAGCGGTGATGACTGCTCATCAGGCGCCTCGGCTACTTGTTTCGTTGCCTTTTAAACAAAATAAAAAAAGGTATACGCTGATAACAATGGTTCCATTAGGGTCCAACGATGAACCATCGAATTACAAAAGCATTGTTCCTATCGTGACAGCGTTCGGCACACCTCATTAGTTGCCTACTGAATATCTGTCATGTATGAAGCGTCGTTGAAGGCATTATTTACGCGAGCTCGAGCAAGTGTGCTCGAGGCTACTTTTTTACGACGTCGATTTGTTGGCGCATTAGAACTGCAATCCTTTTCATACATTTAATATAGTACATTTTGTCTGACGCAGCGTAAATACATCATACTTATGTGCATACAATTATATGTGAGGGTGTTTAATAAAACGTCCCACTTTGTCGGTTACCATTAAGGCGAGATTTACTTGTATCTTTATATGAATAAACTGACAAAGCGGCTTTATAGCAATCGACAAAGTGGGACGTTTTCCCGTGCACACTCAGATATTAGGTGTATAACTATTGAGTGTGTAAATGTGTCGAACACATAACACACAATTATATTATGTAGGTGTATAAGTATTGAGTGTGCCTCTGAAAATGTGCAGATAAATGAGTATGAGTATGAGTATCCATACTAATATTATAATGGGGAAAGTGTGTGTGTCTGTTTGTTTGTCCGTCTTTCACGGAAAAACGGAGCGACTAATTGACGTGATTTTTAAAGTGGATATAGTTAAAGGGATGGAGAGTGACATAGGCTACTTTCTGTCCCTTTCTATCGCGAGCGAAGCCGCGGGCAAAAGCTAGTCTTAAATAAAGTAGATTACCATAACCTTATCAATCAAAGGAAGGAGATCGGAGATGGCGGTCACATTGAACCCACACACACTTGTAGATTGATCCTCCTATTAGGCTATTGCGAAATACACGCGCATTATTTCCATGACATACATGCGAACGACGTGCGCACAACTAAAACTGTATGCTCAATGAGCTAACATTTGTTACACGCCCGCCGGCGGTTTGTTCGCTCTCTAGTATTATATGCTCTGAGTTCCAGCTTTCTATAAGAAACCATCTACACACACACTAAAATTTTTAAAATCTTGGTGGTAGTTAGGTTGCTACAGCTTTTAATTACCGGGCACCCGGTATAGGAAAGCTACTAGAGAGGATGCTTGAGTCGAAACGTTTCATTATCCAGGTGTTTTACTGCTCCGACGAGAATTAGTTTTTATGGGAGTCCCATTACAGAGTAAAAAATTACAGAAAATAGCTCCATCTCAGCATGGTGCCGGTAAGTAGTCTGCGCTGATGTTCAGATATGGGTTCACACATGTAAGCAGTTTTCTCTTTGTTGAGTAAGAGTACGGTGGATGAGGTATCACTTTCCAACCTAGCTCCAAAAGCTTTAGCCGAGTCACTTTTGCAATGTGTGGGCGAGCATTGTCGTGTAAGAAAAAACTTTAGCATGCTGTGGACGATTCTGACAGATTTTTTGGTTTAAATTTTCAAGCTGATTACAGTATACTGATGCGGTAACAGTCATTCCACTTGGTAGGAGTTCCCAGTGAATAATACCATGAATATCCCACCAAACGGACAGCATAACTTTTTTCGGGTGAGGCTCTGTTTTTGGTGCCTCTATTCCTTTTTCGTTTGGAGCTAGCCACTAACGTTTGCGTGTGTGATTTATATATAAGACCCATTTTTCATCTCCAGTGATAAGATGGTCCAACCAGTTGAATGTGCGGCGAAAAGACAGAAGTTGTATGCAGATATCGGCACGGCGGTTTAGTTGATCTCTATCAAGTTCGTGCGGTATCCAAACACTGTATTTGTAGTTTTTTCCCAACTCGTGTAATAAATAAACTCTCTTATGGGTACCAAAAATGATGAATTATTGTCAAAGGAAAATGTATACCTCTAGAATTCATTTATTCGGCCAATACATCACTACAAATATCAGAATTAGCAAATACAAAGACTTAAAAACAAAATCGTATTAGAAGTAGAGATGAGAAGCCGAAATGGTTTCCACTCAGCAATGCAGCTGACACGACAGGCGTGTCAACGGCGCTGGTTTTCTGCGGAGCCACGAGATGCAGCATACTGGTTGCGTACAACGTGAATAAAATTGTGTTAAATAAATTCTAAACACACATAAATACTTAGATATGTAGTCAAAGTGCATATTAGACTGTCATCTCTCGACACAGGCTTAAATCTTTAGAACTTCAGTTTTGACAAGTTGGTTTTGACAAATTCATAAATAATAATTAGCGCCATCTAGGCAAGAATCAACCAATGGTGTAGGGCCATCTAGGCGACCGTACATTTCTCTTGATGATTCCGAGGTAATTTTTTTCTTAGACTTTGTGTCTTTATGAAGTTATAATATACGTCTTTGTGGGTACTAATTTGTCCTGGTTTGTAACGCGCGGCAGAACTGTAGGGGACAACACAAGAGCCCTCTGTTCATTGACGCCAAATGTATAAATAAATGTCAAGGTCAAGTTTCTAATTTATGCCATAAAATGGCAAATTTATTTAGTTATTAAGTTGCACAAAATAATAGGATGGAATGTAGATTTCCTTAGTACTGTGTACACTTAAGACACGTGTACTTTTGTTAGCTACAATGTATTCAAAAGTTTCAGTTTTTATGTCTTATGTGGCGCGTGTAATTATCCATACTAATATTATAAATGGGAAAGTGTCTGTTTGTTTGTCCGTCTTTCACGACAAATCGGAGCGACGAATGGACGTGATTTAAGGGGAGATAGTCGAAGGGTCGGGGAGTAACATAGGCTACTTTTTGTCTCTTTCTAGCCCTCCACTTCCCTAAAATGGGGGGTTGAAGTTTGTATGGAGCATTCCGCAATTATCGAACTTAAAGCGAGCGAAGCCGCGAGCAAAACCTAGTTGTAATATAAAACAGCTTCAAACAATTGAATATTTGGCCTAATTTTTTACACCGCTAAATGCCCAATGGCACAGCCAGGTGAAAATTTTTAGCCACGTGTATTGAAATGTAATTGCCTAATTAACGTTACGTACCTATAACCTTTAATCCAAATCATTTATTAATATACAATTTAATTATGAACACTTCGGTTCGTTTTATAATTCCTGCCCTAATACACACTTTGAGGCCGAGGAAAATAATTATTGTTCAAATAATAATTTCCACCCTAGAAGGCCAACTTTCTGACTTCGTTCACTCAAAGAGGATCGAGTATTAAAGAGCGTTACTGTCAAAGCAAAATGTGTAATCACAGTGCATAGACTGCCATCTCTCCACACAGGCTTAAAACTTTTGAACCTCAGTTTTGACAATTTGGCCCATATTCTGAGCTTGATATGTTTTAAAATGTCAAATTTTAATATTAGCGCCATCTAGCTGAGCCTACCCTAAAGGTGTAACGCCATCTAGGTCACCACTGCTTTATCTATATGGTACTGAGGTACGTTTTTTTCTTAGACTTTATCCGTCTAGATGGAGTTATATAGGTCTTTGGTTCACTAGAATCAAAGAGGATCAAGTATTATAGAGAGTTACTGCCAAAGTAAAATATATAATCACAGTGCATAGCCTTTTTTTTTTTTTTTGACGGAGTGGGAATGCTGTTACGCACGATGTGTGGGACTCGCCGTTTCTTTCCCCTCCCCTGTCGAGAGGGGGGAAACTTGGCCCTACCCACTAAACCCACTCCGGCGTTCCATCCTCTTTGCCGTTCGTGAGGGCGCGCTGGGATCGATGTTGTCATCATGTCATTCACCACGGCGCCCTCCGGCATTGCCCGGCCAAGGCACCCGCTTAAAGAGGGGGATCAGAGACGCTTGATCCCCCTCGCTGGCATTCAATCAGGGGGGTAAAACCCCTTACGGCTCGAGGCGAGCGTACGCTCTTCGCCTTCGACCCTGCCGCCTGCGTCGTAGCGGAAGAGCGTCTGCGGCTGCTTCTCGCTCCTCTCTGCTTCTTCCTTCTGCGATATGATCACTTCGCAGAAGGAAACCACCGCATTCCAGTTTTTCTCGCTACCCAGCATAGCTTCTACTACGCTGCGTAGCGAGAGGTCCGCCATCCCCGTCGCCGCCCTGAGGGTGGCTCTTTCAACAGCCCAGCGACCGCACTCTTCCAAAGTGTGCTGGGCCGTGTCGTCCGCTGCGCCGCATTCGTGGCAGTGAGGCCCCGGCTCTCTCCGTATTCTGTGCAGGTAATGTCCGAAACAGCCGTGTCCGGACACCACCTGCGTTATCCTGTATGTTAGGGCCCCCCTCCTGCGGCTGAGCCACTCGTCCATCACTGGTAGAATAGCACCTATGGTTCGGGTTCCATAGGCGCTATTCTCCAAGGCATCCCTCCATCTTTCTTTCAGGCGCTCCGCGGCAGCCCGCTCCCTTCTCTCGGCTTCCTCAGCGTCCGGGACCTCTCCTCGCTCCCTGGCTTCCACTTTAAGCCGGTACCTCTCCGCCAGCACCCCCGCATCCAGCTCCCAAGGTGGGGTGCCGGCAAGAAGGCATGCCACTGTGCGGTAGGCCCTCACCATTCTTTGGGCCACTAACCTCTGTGGCCGACGGAGCAGTGCCTTTGCGCGTGTCGTCAGTCGTTCAGCCCAAATGGGCGCGCCGTAGAGCGCCATGCTCCTGACGACCCCTGCATATAGGCGCCGACATGGGGTATTCGGCCCTCCCAAATTAGGTAATAGGCGGCCCAGAGCCGAGGCCGCCCCCACGAGGCGAGGAGCCAGTTTCGCAAAGTGCTCCTCAAACGTCCACTTTCTGTCCAGGACAAGACCCAAGTACTTGATGTGGGGATTGACCTGGACAGATTCACCCCCCACCCTCACTGCAGCGCCCGAAGGTAACCGGCCCCACCCCCTCGTTCGCCCGAGGACCATAGCCTCGGTCTTTGGTAAGGCAACCCGGAGCCCCAGGAGTCCTATGCGCTCCACCGTGAGCTCGGTCGCCACCGCCGCCCTCCTGAGTACCTCATCTAGCTCTCTTCCCCGCACAGCCACTAGTGTGTCGTCTGCGTAACACACGGTGATCATGCGGGGAAGCTGCACCCCCCGGATTACCCAGTCATAGCCGAGATTCCACAGGATTGGACCCAAGACAGACCCCTGCGGAACCCCGCACGCCATAGCCCTCGCACACAGTGCATAGCCTGCCATCTCTCGACACAAGCTTAAAACTTTATAACCTCAGTTTTGACAATTTGGCCCATATTCTTAGCTTGCTATGTGTTAAAATGTCAAATATTAATATTAGCGCCATCTAGCCGAGTGTCACCTAAATGTGTAACGCCATCTAGGCCACCGTACCTTTTTCTATATGGTTCTGAGGTACGTTTTTTTCTTAGACTGTAGCTGTCTATACGGAGTTACATATGTCTTTGACTGGAATCAACCCGCCTGGCGGGTACTGAATCCGTGGTCCCTTTTCATTACATAACTCCTACGGGTTTTTATAACATAATCCATATGTTACCGCCGACACTCATCGTGCGTAGCACGTGATAGAAGATAAAATGTTGCACCCATAGAAATAATAAAATAGTTATTTACTACAATATATATTTCGCATTTATATTGTGGCGTAGGCGAGAGGCTGGCAACCTGTCACTGCAATGTCACAGTTTCGTTTTCTTTCAACCCCTTATTTGCCAAGAGTGGCACTGAAGCTTTAGTAGTTTCATGTGTTCTGCCTACCCCTTTATGGGATACAGGCGTGATTGTATGTATGTATGTATATATTTCGAAGTTTATAAATTCCGTGCTTCAATTTTAGGGCACATTATGAAATTGAAATTAACTTAAAAGGAAAGTAATATGTTTATAAGTAGTCGATAGTTTGATTCCCATTAAAACTATATGAATCACATATATTGTTATAAAACCGATATGTAACACAAACCAGACTACCTACGCATTCTACGCAATCGTTTAACTACTACGTAGTAAAACAAGGTCAGACAAAATTTTCAATGTCAAGGGAGTTATGCGTGGAGGGGAGAAACTGGAAGCAGCTGACGTTTTTCCACCCTTTTATATTTAATTAAAAAAAATGAAGGGCCCTGTTCAATCAATACTTCTATGGGTAGGTAACAATATGTCACAGCGGTACCATAGCGATCTGTAAATATAAAAAGTTTTTTTTTTTAACTACAGCGGTAATACAAATTACAAACTATTTCAACGGCTCAAATATCTTTTCATTAAGTCCACTGGTGACCGTAAGGCTGGCTCGTTCCTCGCTCAGCGCATTGGCATCGCCATCCAGCGAGGAAACGCGGCCAGTCTCATGGGCACATTAGGCACTGGCAGCGACTTGGGAGACATCTGTGGATACAATGTAGTCCCCCTAGGTTAAGTTAGGTTTTAGTTTTAATGTGCTTCTATTGTTTTGATGTTTAATATTATTTTTTGTCTCTTAATTTGACAGTAAACGATCATTCGTGAAGTGTATTATGTAGCAGGTACCGCTATGTTAAAGTCAAAAGCTTTCAAGGTAGCACAAAGTCTACGCATCTCGTAGCAGATAGAATGAGTCACCGCTACGACAGGCCTACGTGCCTCTACGAGCGTAGCCCGGAACGGGGATGAGTGTCATAACATTGCATTGCGTAGCATATTCAATGCTGGCAATTTTCATAACTTAGCGCTAGTTGGCATTTGCCGTTCTCATACTGGAAACCGATTCAGATTATTACAATTGTAACCATACATTTAATATCTGCATCTCTCTCGCACTTGTACATTAAAGCGGGCAAGAGATTGCACATGATAAACATATTTAGTAGAATCTGAATAAGCCTCCTTGCGTTAATTTATGGGTGTACATTTGCAGTCTGCACTAGTTTCAGAGTGGTGGTGTGTTTTAAGATATACGGAATCCCTTAATGCTCATTCACGATGTTCTAAGCGAAATAGGAATCTCTTCTCGAATTGCTGTAATTATTTATTTATTTATTTAATATTATGTTAGTTTATGAATGAAATTTATAAATGCCTTATTTGTCCTTATCATATCCATAGTTATTTTATTAATTAACACCGATATATATATTTTTATTATATATTTTTTTTATTCGGATTGTTTATTTCTTTATTTCTCTCGCTTTTTCTATTTCTTTAATTTTTATCTATTCTTTAAATTGTCGCCTTGCTTTATGGTTCAAATTAATATCCATATACTTTTTGGTCTAAGTATATAAATATATATTTTATGAGTATTTGATTATTTATTATTATATATGTATATATCTGTTACCATGTGTATACAAAATTTGCATTTAATTCTTTTAGTGGTTGTACATTTTTAAATTTGTCACTCATCGTTAATTCACTTCTACTCATTTCCTCAAAGGTTGAGTGGAAGAGATCCCATTAAGGGATAAGTCCGCCTACATTATATTACTGACTCTGTACCTGTATATCTATTGTTTCCTTTATGTACAATAAAGCTTATACATACATACATCATTACATACATACATATACCTTACTTAAGTACATAATCTATGTAAAACAATTTTTCACCAAGTCACTTTAAAGTAGTTCCGACTAAAAAATCAAGCTGAAACTACAGGCCTTACGGGAAACTATTTTAATCAGTAAAACACGTTTTTCCTAAAAACTGCTTAACTCAAAAGTAAAACCCGTTTTCAAAGCACAAGTTAAGAGGATAACTTATATAATTTTAAATACAATTAAGCCGGCTTTCAGTATTAAAATTTGTTAAATTCTTTATTAAGGCTTGCGTAGCGGGGCATAAGGGGCAGGGAAGGGGCAGTGCAGGGTGCAGGTGAGGCCTGACGTCACGCGTGACGTCAGCGCCGGGGGCGGGGCTCCCGGCCGTCGACCGAACGAAACCGCCAACCGAAAACCACACTACAACCTCACAGGAAAACCCACCCTAACAACAACATGATAAGTAACCCTCAATTTACTCGAGCGTATTTCGGAAAAGATGCTTTCTGACAAAAGAAAAGTCAAGTAACACTCAGTTTTGTAGTAAGAGGGAAAATGTGGACCATCTTCGTAATGATCGAAACGAAGAAGCATTGGGTGTGAGTGTACTTGTAATATATGATTATTGTTGTTTTCCTTTGTAAGATTTGAACGATTGTGTTGTAAAATATCGTCACTCCTTTAAAAAAACTTGTATCTTCGTCTGTCAATGAAAAGAAAATTGTAGTAAGTATGTATGGAATGCATATAGACTTACTGCGTTTTAACATTGAGGAGCAGCGTGAACTACGAGATTTTTCAAAGCAGTGACGATATATGTTTACAAATAATCTGTTTTTCTTTGTAGAGCGTGAGCATAAAGACCTTATTGAATATTACAATTTAATTCCCATAAATAAATAAAGTTTTCAATCCTAAAAAGAACAAACATCTGATTTTATCTTTTCAAGTGGATGCTTTGGTTGCTTTTTATTGTAAGTACTTATTTGACACAATTTAGGCCTAAATAGTGACGTTGTGAAATCTATCGGGTTGGTGGGCTGTCATCTGTCAAATTCCATATAAAATGTTGGGTTAACCCAACATTTTCGTTGGTGCAAGTGGCCCTTATACATACAAATATAGCCTTTATTTGACCCTCGCCACGTTGCGGATTTTCAGCTGAACTAATTTCTTTTACTGGCAAGGATTAATATTTGACACCCGTTGTCGAAAGTCATTGAATGTCAGTAATGTAAACGAGAAGTAAATATTTTAAATTTTCTAACGGTTTCATCGAAAATATGCCCAAAATAATATTTAAAAAAGTGAAAATAAGTATACTTAACGAGATAAATTACTAACAACAAAAAAGGATGAAGGATTTCACAGTATTTCGATAACAATGTTCCGAAATCGGTTGTTGACATGTCCGGTACTGACAATTTATAGTGCGGTTCTCCTGTACTGATTATTTAGTTTCGATTTAGCTTAATATATTTTTTGTTCTTATTTAAGGTGTGTGTAGCTCAGCCGTGAAATAGATTTATAGAAATAAGGAGGCCGTTACATCATTGACACCAGTATAAAACAAGGTCCCACGCAAAAAGAAAATAAACATCGACGACTTCGATAAAGGCACAAGATTCATGGATTTTAGGCTGTGCGGAAACAAGTAGCGAGTATTTAAACCTTGCTTATTAAACTTTGATTCTCTAAAACCCTGTTTTCATTTTCTACACATATTAACGCGAAACCAGTACACACTGTCCCCATTATACATGACGTCCGAACATTATTGCCATATGAAAGCGGTTTGTAGCGACACTCTTTCAGGGTCAAATAAAATCTTTAGTTTTTAAAAGTTCAGTTCAGTTTTTAAAATTAAATGGCTTCAGTCCATTGGGACTATTTCGCCAGTGTCAAGGTGATATGAGCTAATATTAGTAATTTTTGTACAGTAAGTACGACATTGTACGGTGACTTAGCACTTGTAAATTGATAGCTAGATTTTACAAGAGCACGTGGACTACCGGCCGTTTACGACAAAAAAGAGGCTAAACGCGTTTCGAGAACAATTCTTCATCAGCTTCTCACTACACCATTAGTTTAAAAAAACAAAAAAAAATATGTTGTCATTTGAAATAAAGGAATATTCATTCAAAAAATATAGATATAACCAAAGAACTTTGGAGATTTGATTACGATTACACATTGTTTTTACAATTGGTCACACTCAATTTTTTTATTTCAGCGCCATCTCTGTATTTGCGTCAGAACGTGGAGCGCTGCCAACAACAGTTTACGCGTGACGTGAGCTCGCTTCAGTCTGAAAAGCGACGTGTTCAGGTCCCCGCGTCGTTCATAGATGGCGTTTACATTGTAATGTTACTCGTTTGTTTGCCAATAGAGGGCTCTTCATTCCTTTAAATACTAACTTTAAAATGTGCAGGTGTAACACTTTGTATCCCAATCGTGTTTTAATTTCTGATTTTGGAATTTATATCAATTCTTACTTAATATCACAAGCTCTTTTGTCATGTCACTCTCCATCCCTTCGACTAAAAAAAATCACGTCAATTCGTCGCTCCGTTTTGCCGTGAAAGACGGACAAACAAACAGACACACACACTTTCCCATTTATAATATTAGTATGGATAAATAAGTAAAATACGTCAGTGTCAAAAAATTGGGTTGTTTCAATTTTCATAATAGATAGTATTTAACAGTGGCGGGGCGTGAAAATGTTCGTTGGTAAACCGAAGGGGTTTTTGGAATTTGTTTTGTATGGAATTCTACAGATACTAGAGAATTTTATGGAACCTAAATGTGAATAATCAATATTAGTATGGATGAACCAACAAGATGGGGACTTTTTTCACCAAAAATGTATTGTATTGTATTGTTTTTATTCACCATAAAGTAATATGTGCATTACATGGTATGTCGTTACAAATAATTAAAGTATATAAAGAATGATAAAATTTATTCTAAATATAACACAAAAGTTAGGCACAGCGTTAAAAAGGACTACGTTTTGTCCTTGAAAACTATGGAAATACAAGTTTTTCTTTGCCTACACCTATTTATAGAGGCTTTATTTCTTATCTAACTTCGAAAACTTATAAAAAAGTTGGATATTGCTTACAAAAGTATCGAAGAACTATAAAGAAAAAATTCAGCTTTCTGTACTTATTTACCGTCAATTTATTTATCGTATGGCATTTATACGTCTTACTGGACTTTAATTACATAATGATTTCCTTAAGTATTAAATCTTAAACTAGAGATTGATAAATGTGCTCTTCAGATACTGACAATTTACCGTGCATTAAGTTGCACAACGTAATTTTCCCACCAAAAATAGCTCACCTTCAGTACGCTCGGTGATTAATAGACCTAGTGACCTAAGGAAGTGCTTACACAACTAATAAACGAGGCTCCACTATTACACGTGTTTGTTAATGTTTTATTTCGTAACATTAAGAAAATTGTACAAAGAGCATTGAGTATTAAAAGGCTCGTTACTAAAGTAAATTATGTAGCCACAGTACATTTGACTACCAAATATCGACACAGGATTGGGCTAGTTTCCTATACCTACTTAAAATAATAGTACATTACGATACAAGTGCGTAAAAAAGGAAGTTCGAAACGAGTGGCGATAAATTAAAACACGACCGAAGGGAGTGTTTTAAATCGACACGAGCTTAGAATTTCCTTTTCGCACGTGTATCGTACGACGTTTTTCAGTACAGATGAGCCTCCAAAGTTTCGACCTGCCATTCGGCGAAAAGGAAGTTCGAAACGAGTGGCGATAAATTAAAACACGACCGAAGGGAGTGTTTTAAATCGACACTGAAAAACGTCGTACGATACACGTGCGAAAAGGAAATTCTAATTCTTTACGCACTTGTATCGTAATGTACTATTATGCAGTGCACTAAATAAAGCACCACATAATTAGAAGAAAAATATGGACAGTTATGTTTAAACAAAATTTCTATTTAATAAGTCAAAGAGAAAGATATAAAATAAATGAATTGACCGTGACGGACCTTATTAGCAAATCGTTTTGACAGTTCTTAAAAAGGAGCTGATTTGACTAGTAGGAAACTAGCCTATATACACGATTATTCGATTAT
This sequence comes from Leguminivora glycinivorella, assembly GCF_023078275.1. Classification (NCBI taxonomy): domain Eukaryota; kingdom Metazoa; phylum Arthropoda; class Insecta; order Lepidoptera; family Tortricidae; genus Leguminivora; species Leguminivora glycinivorella. The sequence goes on from NC_062975.1 coordinate 2,804,009, forward strand.
TTCAGTGTTACAGTTACACTGTATTAAAGTCGTATAATATAATATCAAACACAGCCACCATCCAATCAAGATACTTATAACGCCATCTTTTCGAATATTTTTTTCTTGAGGTAAGTAACTTACTTCATATTATCGGCCATTTTTTCAAAGTTGTCCACCCCACTTTTTAGATTTGGAACTTTTTATGTGTTTTCCACTTAGAATCGCGAGCTCTTTCAATCCTAATAGGAGAAAAAAAGTGTCCCAAGGCTTTTTCCAATTCCGTTACCACTTTTCATACATTTTGTATGGCGGTAACGGAATGGAAGGTTCGAAAAAATGTATGGAAATCTTGGGACATTTTTTTTTCTCCTATCAGGATTGAAAGAGCTCTCGATTCTGAGTATGAATCGCGTAAAAAATACCCATGTTACAAAAAAAGTGGGGTGGACAACTTTTTGTTTTCCATTAAATCGACACGTCGTTAGGTTCGTTATCAGGAATCACCCTGTATATCACTTTTAGTTAAATTCGTCAAAAAATTTTTTTCATCGTTTTCATCACTACATAGTATAAAACAAAGTCACTTTTTCTGTCCCTATGTCCCTATGTCCCTTTGTATGCTTAAATCTTTGAAACTACGCAACGGATTTTGATGCGGTTTTTTTTAATAGATAGAGTGATTCAAGAGGAAGGTTTATATGTATAATAACATCCATTAAATAGTGGAGAAGTACTGTTATTTTTGAGGTTTCTAATGTGATGTCGTAAATAATTACATGCGGGTAGATTATATTTATTTGTCTACCCCGAACATTTATATAAATTAATATCGGGTAGTTTTGTGTTGTTTACATGGGGTGACATTTTGCTGGGACGTCAGTCTTCCGCGACCACGGCCAGTGCAACCTGGCCGAAACGTTGGGAAAAAGGTAAAAATAATGTTAATTAATCGCATTCGACCTGTCTGTATGTGACTTTAAATATGTGTACAAAGCGCGAGAACTTAGTGTTATCTTGGTAAGGGATAGGGATAGCGATAGGGATAGCGATAATCGTAAATTCGTAAATAAACTTAAAAATAAACTTATGCTTGAAGCGTATTACACTGTTGACGAATTTTTCAACGACGTGCACTCTTGAACTGGTTCACTATACCAACCATTTTGAATTATAAAATTGAAATGTATCTTCGACAGCATGTTTGCATTAACTATGTAAGTTATAAGTGCCGACTGTAGACACTTAATAACAAAAAATAACAAAGAAGAATGTATTTATATGTAATTTTGTTGACATGTAAAACTATGTTTGATCACTATCACTATCACTACATAGTATAAAACAAAGTCACTTTTTCTGTCCCTATGTCCCTATGTCCCTTTGTATGCTTAAATCTTTGAAACTACGCAACGGATTTTGATGCGGTTTTTTTTAATAGATAGAGTGATTCAAGAGGAAGGTTTATATGTATAATAACATCCATTAAATAGTGGAGAAGTACTGTTATTTTTGAGGTTTCTAATGTGATGTCGTAAATAATTACATGCGGGTAGATTATATTTATTTGTCTACCCCGAACATTTATATAAATTAATATCGGGTAGTTTTGTGTTGTTTACATGGGGTGACATTTTGCTGGGACGTCAGTCTTCCGCGACCACGGCCAGTGCAACCTGGCCGAAACGTTGGAAAAAAGGTAAAAATAATGTTAATTAATCGCATTCGACCTGTCTGTATGTGACTTTAAATATGTGTACAAAGCGCGAGAACTTAGTGTTATCTTGATAAGGGATAGGGATAGCGATAGGGATAGCGATAATCGTAAATTCGTAAATAAACTTAAAAATAAACTTATGCTTGAAGCGTATTACACTGTTGACGAATTTTTCAACGACGTGCACTCTTGAACTGGTTCACTATACCAACCATTTTGAATTATAAAATTGAAATGTATCTTCGACAGCATGTTTGCATTAACTATGTAAGTTATAAGTGCCGACTGTAGACACTTAATAACAAAAAATAACAAAGAAGAATGTATTTATATGTAATTTTGTTGACATGTAAAACTATGTTTGATCACTATCACTACATAGTATAAAACAAAGTCACTTTTTCTGTCCCTATGTCCCTTTGTATGCTTAAATCTTTGAAACTACGCAACGGATTTTGATGCGGTTTTTTTTAATAGATAGAGTGATTCAAGAGGAAGGTTTATTATATAATAACATCCATTAAATAGTGGAGAAGTACTGTTATTTTTGAGGTTTCTAATGTGATGTCGTAAATAATTACATGCGGGTAGATTATATTTATTTGTCTACCCCGAACATTTATATAAATTAATATCGGGTAGTTTTGTGTTGTTTACATGGGGTGACATTTTGCTGGGACGTCAGTCTTCCGCGACCACGGCCAGTGCAACCTGGCCGAAACGTTGGGAAAAAGGTAAAAATAATGTTAATTAATCGCATTCGACCTGTCTGTATGTGACTTTAAATATGTGTACAAAGCGCGAGAACTTAGTGTTATCTTGATAAGGGATAGGGATAGCGATAGGGATAGCGATAATCGTAAATTCGTAAATAAACTTAAAAATAAACTTATGCTTGAAGCGTATTACACTGTTGACGAATTTTTCAACGACGTGCACTCTTGAACTGGTTCACTATACCAACCATTTTGAATTATAAAATTGAAATGTATCTTCGACAGCATGTTTGCATTAACTATGTAAGTTATAAGTGCCGACTGTAGACACTTAATAACAAAAAATAACAAAGAAGAATGTATTTATATGTAATTTTGTTGACATGTAAAACTATGTTTGATAAAGGAATAAATGAATGAATGAATGAATGAATGATAGGGATAGCGATAGGGATAGCGATGTCACTACATAGTATAAAACAAAGTCGCTTTCTCTGTCCCTATGTCCCTTTGTATGCTTAAATCTTTGAAACTACGCAACGGATTTTGATGCGGTTTTTTTTAATAGATAGAGTGATTCAAGAGGAAGGTTTATATGTATAATAACATCCATTAAATAGTGGAGAAGTACTGTTATTTTTGAGGTTTCTAATGTGATGTCGTAAATAATTACATGCGGGTAAATTATATTTATTTGTCTACCCCGAACATTTATATAAATTAATATCGGGTAGTTTTGTGTTGTTTACATCTCCGGTGACATTTTGCTGGGACGTCAGTCTTCCGCGACCACGGCCAGTGCAACCTGGCCGAAACGTTGGGAAAAAAGGTAAAAATAATGTTAATTAATCGCTTTCGACCTGTATGTGACTTTAAATATGTGTACAAAGCGCGAGAACTTAGTGTTATCTTGATAAGGGATAGGGATAGCGATAGGGATAGCGATAGGGATAGCGATAGCCATAGCGTTAGCGATAGCGATAGAGATAGGGATACGGATAGGGATACGGATACGGATACGGAAACGGATACGGATACGGATAATATGGGTATCGTTAGAGGGATACGGATAATCGGTCGGCGGTCTCTTACAATCAAAGTGCTCTAAGACGATCGTTGTTTGCTTGCTTGAAGATTACGTTTGCGATAAGTATAAGCAAAATGTAAAAAATTGTAAGGGATAATAGAAAAAAGTACTTTTTACCCACCGATCATATAGTGTCGAAATACGGGCTATGTGGGATGTTTATAAAGGTTTCCCCAGCGTATATAGAATTACCTACGCTGTGGTCGATGTGTAATATTTCTACAATCATTGCAAGCAAAAGTATTATGTGCAGTCGAAATAATCGCAGATAAATATACCAGAGAAACCTAAGGATCCAAATGAAAATCTTAATGAATACTTTTATTACGCGGGCGAAGCCGCGGGTAAAAGCTAGTACATAATAAATGAATTAATTAGTGTGAGAGACCTTTAAGAACAATATTCAAGTGAGTGTCAAGTGATTGACGGCACATGTCAAAACAGATAACCGTAGGAAGTTTCTATTTCTAATAAAAACAGGGTGTATTCAGTCACAATTAATTAAACCGTGACGTTACGCTTCGGAAGTACCAGACGGAATTAAATTTTACAGCCGCTTTTGTTGACGGAAAGGGGACAAATTTGGCAACAATTAGATATTCCTCTGTCTTTGTCGCAGAGATAGGACCCTTTCAATGAAAAAAAAAAAAAAAATGAAATATTTATTTTTCAAGTGGGCATATTACAATGCGCATATGAACGTCAAATAAAGCTACGCCGGCTCTAACCCTACGCCTCAGCCTCGAGAAGATTTCAATCCCCCCTCAGTTGGGAGGGGGGTATCCACTATGGGACCGGCAAGAAACTCGGCGGGCAACTTCTTTTCAAAACATTACATCTTATAACTAACATGCATTAAATAACAAGATACAATTTAACATGCAAAAGTATTCATCAAAGAATATGAACAGACTAGGTACTCTATGGAAATTAATTTCAATAAATTATATTATTGCTTAATAATACGTCGTTCTTCTTCAGAGAAAACATATCAAATTGTCACAGAAGAAAAAGATAATATGAATCTCAATATCATTAAATATGTAATTTACCTACACAACATAAAATATAAAATATTTGATGTGCTTTCTTATCTGAACTGTGTCCTCTATACATAATACAATTATTTTAATTGCTATTCGTTTTATGTAGTTTCTGGTTCGGGCCATGCATGTTTGCCTGTCAAATAGTCCTCGACTCTGTAATAAGCCTTTAATATCAATGATTTTTTAAGTAGTTCTTAAGAGCTGGGAGGGGTAATCTCAAAGCAGTGTCAGGTAACTTATTATAAAAATGAACGCATTGCCCAACAAATGACTTCTGTACTTTACGGACACGAAACTTCTTTATGGCAAGCTTATTTTTGTTTCTAGTGTTATAATTATGGATATCAGAATTCTTCAATAACGGCAAAAAAAAATACAGCTTAATCGCCTGTGATTGCCGCGCGAGCGTCGGAATCGCAATATAGCTTCCTAAAATAACCCGATTACAAAACCAAAGATACTCGTAATTAAACAGTACATTACGATACTAGTGCGAAAAAAAGGAAGTTCAAAACGAGTGGCGATAAATCAAAACACAACCGAAGGGAGTGTTTTAAATTGACACCAGTTACGAATTTCCTTTTTTTTTCGCACGTGTATCGTACGACGTTTTTCAGTACAGATGGCCCTCCAAAGTTTCGACCTGACATGTGCATAAAAAAGCACCATATGTATCTTATCAAGGATACTAAAAAGGATCTTTTGAAGGGTAAAATTTAAAGTTACAAGTTATCGCCAAAGTGTATAACAGTTTGTTGGCGGTGCGTTCTTGTAGATGTTGTACCTACATGTATCTGTTATATTTTACTATAGGTGTAAGAAAGTCACATGTACATGTTCTAATAGGCCGTTTTGTTTGTGTTATATTTTAAATATGTGTTCTCTATTCGAACACGTCACTACATTACTTTTTAAGTTTTTCACCTATAAAGTAATATCAACATATGACCCAATTTTTGATTACCATTTGTAAAACACAAAAGCGGAAAACCGACTTCAATAGAAGAAAAAAATAGGATTAGTAAAGTTAATACCCAATAATATTCGTAAGGACATAAAAATGTATTTTTAATGTCCCGTCTAGTTTTTCGTATAAATTTCAAGAGGCGAGCTAAAAAGTTTCCTAAGCCTACTTTGTGTTGGAAATGCAAGCGAGGGTAAAGCGGTCGTTATTGGATGCATACTGAAAACTGAGTTTTACGATAGTTTTGTTCAAAAATATTTAAATAAAACCAACCTAATTTATTTTAAATTCGCTTTGACGTTTTCGTGGAATTAATTGAGGGCTGATTTTTGAACATCGACAATTCGTTTTCGTTGAATAATATTTCCAAATAGGATTTAAATTCTACTACCTAGAAATGAACTGAAATTGGAAATATGTGGTTTATTACAATCCCCATTTTTTGCGCTCGTATTAAAAAAATAGCATTTTGATGTAGGTATTCCACACATTTCCGAGTGACGAAATCGCGCGCTCGAAATTCAGAAGTCTTCGTCCATTTTCCGTGCCAACCATTGAATAAACCCGATAAGCGTTAAATATTTAATATCACAGTGCATATTGCATAAATGAAAATGGTATTGTGATTTTATGTTTAAAACAAAAACAGGTAAATATTTTGTCCGATATTCTTTCTATATTAAAAAGGGCATAATTATTTCTGATTTTTAGAAGGAAGTTACAACATAGAAAAATAGAATATAGGTACCTATGTTATGTTGTACGTCGTCACATTTTTGATGGAAATGGAAATTTTATGAATAGCTGAGTTTTATCCACCTCAGGGATACTATCCCAAAAATAAGGGTATTTTCCGTCCTAAAAAGCAAAGGGCGGATGTGATGAGAATGAGAATACCTCTTAAACGCGAATATCCAGGATAATGCAAAATTGGCATATATACATGTGTCAATGGCAAAGGCAGGTTTGAACTCTAAGATTTACCAAGGCACCTTTTATTTTAAAATGAATCTTTTGATAACGTAAATGTTAGTATATTTCTTTAAAATAAATTCTACATTTATTTTAAAATGTTAATTTATTGTTTGCCTTGAAACAACTACGGTTCCGATATACTTTTTCATGACCTTAGAATTTTGCCGTTACCTTGCTTATTCATATATCAAGTAGCAATGTTTACGCGAACGAACATCGAGATATTTAAACGAAAGGGTACCAATTCCAAGTACAATCTCCGCAGCAAAAACACCATAACAGACTTGTTGCCGAAGCGCACAGACTTGCTAAGTCAGAAAGACATATTTACCACCTAGGACCCGCCGTGTATAACCGCTTGCCTGACAATATAAGAGATGCAGCTACCACCGCCATTTTTAAAGCCAGATTAAAAAAGTGGCTATTGCTTGAATTGTTTTACGATTACGACGAATTCTTTGAATTGCCGTTGACACTTTAATAGTACGATAAATATGTGATAAATATAAATAAATATACATAAATATAAATAATTTTAACTGTATACTATAATTATAATATAGTTTAACATAGATATTGTTTATACCAAATGAAATAAATATATTTGAGTTTAATACACAATAATAACATAATATATTATTTAGTCCTGACATGTAACGATCTGTTATCAAATAAATTTCATTTCATTTCATTTCATTTCATATATGTGTCAATATATAATAAACCAACCCAATTCTACGAAGAATATGAAAGAAATTACTTCTTCCCTTAAATTGTTTTATACCCGATAGGTATGTGAAGTATATCGCGACAAGATGAGATCCGAGGTAATGGCGCTTGGTTAATCCCACCCTTCAGGGCCTATAGCCAAGAGTACAATCGTTGATGCTCCGTATGGTAGTCATCTCTCTCTATCGCTCTTCTGTAGAGCCAGTTGCGAATCGTTCGCCAAAGAGAGGCAATTTTACTCGTACACGACACATGTTAAAACATGGGGAAACAAAATATTATTAACAGCGTATTCCTGATCACATTTTAAAGACTAAAATCCATACTAATATTATAAATGGGAAAGTGTGTGTGTCTGTTTTTTTGTCCGTCTTTCACGGCAAAACAGAGCGACGAATTGACGTGATTTTTAAGTGGTAATAGTTGAAAGGATGGATAGTGACATAAGCTACTTTTTGTCTCTTTCTAACGCGTGCGAAGCCGCGGGCAAAAGCTAGTATCTTATAAACTTTTCTGGATTTCGCCTACTTCCGTTATCAGTTCAAACAAAAATCTTGTGGTTACTTAGTACAAAAGGCATTTTTAACGGCGTTGATGCCATTATGGAGTATCGTCTCACTATCCTCATTGATAGATGTCAAAAAGTGAGAAGTAGAACCTTCCAAAAATTTGGTTATTAGACAAAAAATAATGTTAAAACCAAATCATTTTGCTCAAACTTATATAACATTTTTTCTTTCTTTTGGCCTCATAAATCCGTGGTTAAAATTATTCGGTTTTCTCGTGTTTGTACCGTGTGCTCTTGGCTAAAGCCAATATAAGATGTCTCATTTCAATAATCCCATCGAGTTCATTCCAATAATGTGTACCGCTCAACGACTTGATTGTTTGTTGTATGACAAATCTTCGAATAATACACGATACTAAAATAATTGAAGAAGCTTATAGATTTACCTATTTTCAATAAAATACGATTCTCAATAAAATACCTTTTAACTTCGTTTCTTAAAGTTCAGTTGGTAAAGCTTTTATATAGAAAATGGCTTTATTTAATTATTGAACAAACTCAATTCTCAATACCTAGTTGCCTTTTGTTTGCTTGTGTACGGATTTTCTTCAAATCTCGCAGGCAGGTAAATAAAACATAGCTTATTTTCTTTCGTGGGTGTATTTCTATCAGAAAAACGTGCTGCTAATGACGTTTAACGTTTCATCCACTGGAGATAATGTGTCCCGAATTGTTACGTATCAGGTCAACAGGGGACGTAGCCAAATACACAAATGTTTAGATTTGTCGTTTATATCGTTTTCGTAGCCATCTCTATTGCTATTCCATATTTCCGCGACAAAACCTGAATGTACATATATAGAGGTAAATCGGTCGCAAGCTTCCCTTGTCAGCTACATATATCATCTGTTTAGCCAGCAAAAGCGATGTTTCTCGGACATTTACACCATATATCGACTGAAATAGATGTTAAGGCCCGTGTATATTATATATACTCGTATGTTTATCCTGTATGTGTAATGGGATTTAAGATAAATATAAATAATCAGGCTTGTTTTATATTTGGTCCATGTTCAATAAATTGAATGTCATAGATAGATAGATAGATAGATAGATAGATGATTTATTTCACAAAAAAAATACAATATAAGTTTGCATTTCTTTACAAAAATATAAGAATTCCCATCATGATCGTCATAAAATTAAAAACTTAGAGATAACAGGAATAATATTAATAATAAATCATCATATTGTGTCCCCCAATAAGGATCGTCATTTTCCAAAATTTAACAATAAAAACAAATTATAAAAATAAAAATTAAAAATTATTATTCCTGGCGTCATTACCTTTATGTCGAAATCAAGGAAATTTTTAACAAGAACAATTAATATAATTTTTCAACGGCAGATGCCGGGAGCAACAGCCCAAGGCTTATCCTTATTGTTCTTGATTTATCATCCCTACTAGCGCCTTAGTAATACCCTAGTAATTATTTGTGTCAGCTTAGGACAAGTCTTGTTTAGAACTATTTGTGTTTAGGAAATAAACATTTATTTAAGTACCTACATGAATAAATTTATGTAAAGAAACTAAGACTAAGCACAACTACTTAAATAGCTAGTTTAAATGTAATCCTTGAGGCATTGTTATGTGATACACGTTTTGTGATCAACTCATCAGCTCTTCAGTCATTATTTACATTCAACCAGATGCTTGTGCGCGCTGGAATCTTATTAAAAGCTGTTAAGAACTTTAAAAAATAAAGACTATTGTTTTCAGTGATGTTTGTATGTGAGTATATTTATGTATTTATTAATATTCGTATTTTATTCGAGCAAACTTGATGTACCTAATGGTAAAGTATACCCATGTATATACACCGTGTTTTTAATGATTTCCGTTAACTTCGGCATATAGTTAGGTCCAAAGCATAGTTAGTTTTTTTTTAATTCATATTTTTTTCTGAAAAATCCCATACTCCTGCCATAGATGTCACATCAATTGCTGTTAAGAAAAGGGCTTTATGTGTTCGATATGCGATTGACATGTCATAGATTTGACACTTTTGTAAAGCCCGTTTCTCAACAGCAATTGAAGTTAACATCTATCGCAGGTGTATGGTTTTTTTAGAAAAAAAAATACAAATTTAAGAAAACTAACTATGCCATTCTGTTTCCTATAATGGACCTAACTATATGCCGAAGTTAACGGAATTCAATAAAAACACGGTGTATTGATAAAACCATAAATTAAATATAACAAGATCATACCATCCCATACATTAAAATGCGACCGCCTACGAACGCGCTTACACTCCATCACACATAGATGGCGCCACAAAAAATGCCTTGTTGCCACCGATTATTTGTAGATTGGCATTAAGTGTCAATTCCGAGCCGTAAATCTATGTCAAAAGTGACACTTAACGCCATCTACAAGTATAATCGAAAGCTACAAGACATTTTTTTTGTGGCGCCATCTATGACTATTGTGTGGTGGAGTGTAAGCGCGGTCTTAGGCGGTCGCATTTTAATGTATGGGATGGTATGATCTTGTTATATTTAATTTATGATAAAACGAAGTATGGATATTATTCAGTAATATTGACTGTGACAATGTTCCAAAATTTGAATTAGACACGATGCAAGGAAACGCTTAACCAAGATATTAATTTTAAAGCCTGGTTTAAGCACACTTGATTAAACCAAAAACGAGCCAGTACATGAAACATATAGCCGTGCACTCGGCATTATGATATACTAGCTTTTTCCCGCGGCTTCGCTCGCGTTAGAAAGAGACAAAAAGTAGCCTATGTCACTTTCCATCCCTTCAACTAAGTATCTCCTTTTGAAAAATCACGTCAATTCGTCGCTCCGTTTTGCCGTGAAAGACGGACAAACAAACAAACACACACACACTTTCCCATTTATAATATTACACTGAGAGAAATTTGCATTGTGAATTTAACAAGTTCGACTTGTTGCGGTTTATCCGTTTGAATCAGGCAAACGTATGTTTAAAACAATATGTGTCAGGTTGTTTTTATAAAATCGACTTGTTGATTCAAATATATTGCCGATTCAAATGAAAAGTAGCTTGTTGTTTGAACCAAAGAGCACGTAGGCGCTATTTTAACCAAAAAAACCGGCCAAGAGCGTGTCGGGCCACGCTCAGTGTAGGGTTCCGTAGTTTTCCGTATTTTTCTCAAAAACTACTGAACCTATCAAGTTCAAAACAATTTTGCTAGAAAGTTTTTATAAAGTTCTACTTTTGTGATTTTTTCATATTTTTTAAACATATGGTTCAAAAGTTAGAGGGGGGGGACGCACTTTTTTTTCCTTTAGGAGCGATTATTTCCGAAAATATTAATATTATCAAAAAACAATCTTAGTAAACCCTTATTCATTTTTAAATACCTATCCAACAATATATCACACGTTGGGGTTGGAATGAAAAAAAATATCAGCCCCCACTTTACATGTAGGGGGGGTACCCTAATAAAACATTTTTTTCCATTTTTTATTTTTGCACTTTGTTGGCGTGATTGATATACATATTGGTACCAAATTTCAGCTTTCTAGTGCTTACGGTTACTGAGATTATCCGCGGACGGACGGACGGACGGACGGACAGACAGACATGGCGAAACTATAAGGGTTCCTAGTTGACTACGGAACCCTAAAAACTTGTTGAACGAACATGAAAACTGGTTGTATTTTCTCTCAGTGTAGTATGGATTATAAGAGTTTATAATGATTCACGGTTAATTTCATTAGACTTATTTATAATGACTGGGATATGGACCGTGACCTGGCAGGCAATTATGGTCGCGCGATAAATGATAAAACATCTGGCCGTTCCTATCGCACTTACTAATAGTGCGATAGGGACGTCCTGATATTTCGACGCAGTTACATGCATCATGATCACGGGTAACTGATCTGCTATCCGTGATCAAAGAGGTAATCACGGCAAGCTTACTTAAACAAGAATATAGTATTAAATAATATTTTTCAGCACACATGGTGTTTTTTCCCAAACTAGTTCGCAAACTAGCACATTTCTTGTCAGGTTCCACACTTTGTATCGTAAATCGTAAATTCTTCTTTATATGTTATTAGAATCCGCAAAGCAAATTGAACCAGATACAGATTCCGATTCACAAAAGTGCATTCGCAGTCGGCAGATAATTGGAGTGCATGACTATGCAAGGAGCAATTTATACAAGAGCCCACAGATGTCATATAAACCATAGATCAAGCAAACGTATCTACTTAGCGTGTCAAATGAACTCAGTGAAATCCACTGAGTTGTCCGTCTTTAATCGCAGCTTGCAGCTTTCGGGCGTCAATTTTTGTAAGTTGAAGTCAATCAAAACATAGAAAAAGCCTCGTTACGTGATATTCAATTGCAACAACACAAAAATTATGAACAATCAAGAGCCTGAGACATATTTAAAATTACAGGCAAGAAACAACTTCAGTACAAAATTTGACACGCTCGGCCCCTATACAAATAGATGAACTTGTTTCTTCTATCTAAATATAGTTCTGTGCAAGAGCCAATTTATTTTAAATCTACTCTCTCCCTTTGATTTCTCTCCTGTGTGATCTTGGAAGTTGAAGTAAAGTGAAAATTGTGACGAAAAAGGTTTTAAAGTGAATTACGTCCTGGTAGATTTGTGTCATTCTCTAGGGTCATAATTAAATATGTATATTGAATTTATCATTGGAAATGTTGTCATCCTGTTATGTTGAAAGTTTTTAATTGTACTTGACGGTGCAAATACTTGGTTTACCAAGTTCAATTTTATCTGTGTATAATGTCGAAACAAAGTTAGATATATTTACCCTATAAAATAAAATAAGGTTTTCATAATTTACCTTTTAATAGAGCTTCAAACACTTAGATAAATAGCAGGTACATTACGATACAAGTGCGGAAACTCGTGTCGATTTAAAACACTCCGTTACGTTCCCAATTTCCTCATCGCACGTATGTCGTATATCGTATGACGTTTTACATATATTTATGGCCATTTCAATTGTTGACATCGTTGCGTAATGAGCTCATTACGTAACTAGTGCGGTAATACGGCGCCATATGTGCTGTAAAGTTAATAATAGCACAGAACTTGCAGTCTTACCCTATCCTACAGACTTGTTCAAAGAATGCCTGATGTACACTAGCACCCTCAACCCGAGACACAGGCCAATATGTGACGATAAGGGTATTACGAGGAACCCCTATCTAGATCGGCCCGAGAAGGCTTTGAAAAGCCATTGTCAGAGCGAGCTTTCAGGCAGATTATGATAATAGAACACCCATCATTTACCTCAGTATACAGGCCTAGTCAAACGCGTACTGACAACGATATCTAAAAAATGTCATTTAGTTATCGTGTGTCTTGCTTGCGCCAACGCAACTACGGACAAGCGCGAGAGAAATGCACGATATATGCATGATATTCTTAAGATGTCCTATAGATAGTTCAAGTTAGAAATAGCCTGATAGTCTCATACGATACTTGCATCTTATCAAATCTTAAAGTACTTTTTCTTCAAATTGATTAAACGTTTATTATCCAGAGTTTTGGGTAGGTACCTATCTCTTACGAGCACGAATAATTACTTAAATGTATAATTATATATTATATTCTGCAATCTTTTGTACTACGACGGTAGCAAAAAAGCATTCAGCCCACTTATGGTAAGCAGTCGCCGTAACCCATGGACACCTAAAACTTCAATTACCTGCGCATTGCAGACTCTAAAAACCTGTCACTCTTTTTTTAAAGAACCTTTATATTGTAGATTCTTGGGAAAATCTTGGCTGGCTTGTCTATATTTAAGACAAAGTATGTCGTAACTTTACCAAAATTGCTAAATTTACAGCATTACATATACGTTAGCGGTATTTAGTTTGCCAGGAACATTCTCAAGTTTGTGTTGCAGTTCTCCCGTTCCCGAGTTCCGAACTAAGTTTCGTATAACAAGCTAATTTAACTGACGAAAACATTCTCATCGTTTTACATTTTAATAGCTTTAATAAAAACATTTTTGTGTTTTTAAAGTTAGATATTTTGTAATAAAAAAGCGTTTTTCAATCAAATTGTCTTAGTGTTCCTCTCTGGTGTAAAAAATAGAACATGTTCATTTGCAACATTTTTTATTAATGTTAACTTGATGTTAACTAACCCAATTTAACTTATTTTCTTGTTTTATCCCACTATTATAATTATTATGAACATATACAGCAAAACTGTCTACCAACAAATAACAGCTGTTCGAGAATGGCTTGTGTTCCCAAATGGGGTAGGCAGTCGCATGAAACTCTTGTTCAATTTTCAGTGCCACTCTTAGTATTTAAGGGGTTGAAAAAAAAATTACGATAATGCAGTGACAAGTTGCTAGCCCATCGCCCAAAAGCAAAACACCATTGAACCCACGTCCCACAGTCTACTTAAACGACACCCACGGGCGGAAAGGGAGTGGGGAAATTCTTAACCTTTGTATTACACAGGGAACGAAAATATACAAACTATAAATAAACAAACTAAAATACATTTGTTTGTATCAATAACTTATTGTTGTCGCTTCAAATACCCTCTGTGCTCCTACGGGTGTCGTTACGGTAACTTAAGGGATTTGCGTCGAGGCGGCTGCCAGATACGTTAGGGCAATCTGTCCGGAGACATTACTAGAGTACCTAGCCTATGTCACAATCGCTTAAGCTCCTTAAGCGTTTCATAGTTCTCTCCCTATCGCTCTTCTATAGTGGCGCGACGGAGCCAGACTGCGTTTAGCTACGTAGCGTTACTTCGGCTAGGCCAACAGGCCAATTCTAACTTATACACTGATATCCAACCTTATTTATTTAAAAATGTCACTAAACCATCGCGCGTCTTGCTCGCGCTAACATAAGACCGGGCAAACACAAGCGAAACGCACGATATCTGAATGAATTCCTTTCAGATTTCCTGAATAATGCAAGTTTGGAAATGCCTGCACATAGTGTACGTCAAGGATGGCCATTGGGAATAATCTACGGGTAGGTAAATGTCACATGGGTCACTGTTTGCCCTTTTGCCGCGCCATGAAAGTTAATAATAGTTTAGATGACAAGTTTTTATTACTGGTATCAGTTGATCGCTTTATAGAGAATCGAATACCGAAAGGCTATTGCATCACAGCAATTGTAGGTTATGTCAGTGAATTGCGTTTATGTATATATCATACAATGATTGTTTTAAAAGATAAAAGAAATCAAATGGTATCGGACATAATTATAAATACATAGGTATTTTTATTATTCGTAGGAGTTGTAAAAAACTAACTTTATGATACTGGGATTCCAAGTGTCCAGTTATAAAAACTGAATACGAGTCAGCGAGTAAGTGTGATCATTACTATTGAATGAAGTTTCTTAAATCTCCTCTGATATTTAACCACGTAAATAAAAAATAAAAAACAAAGTCGGCGATAATTATCAAGTGAAAGAATCCTTTAAGTTCTCGCGCTTTGTACACATATTTAAAGTCACACACAGGTCGAACGCGATTAATTAACATTATTTTTACCTTTTTTCCCAACGTTCGACCTGTGTGTGACTTTAAATAAGTGAAAGAATCAGTAGCGGGAGTAGGGGTGTCTGCAGGGACCGCCGAAAACTTGTTTGTTTTGCAAGTTAAAGAGTTCGGCAAGATCAATATAAAAACTTAGGCTTGAGCGGATGTGGTTGTTTATAAGCTTAAGATAACTAAGGTAAATAAAGCCCTCCAGTTTATCAAAACTCGCGGAATTTCTTAGCCCGATCCTATAAAAATAGATTAGCTGGAAGGGATTAAAAATTATACAATATGTTAATATTATAATAGTAATGATATTATAACAGTAATTAGTTATCAGTAATTGTAGCGTGTTTATGTGATTGTTTGGTTTCTGAATAAACTAAAAAATAAAAAATAAAGCATGTTAATATTATATACAGAAAAAAAAACTGATTACTATTTATAATAGTCGAATAAGATGAAAAAGAACAGCATAGGGAGTCATGAGATGCGGCCCATATTTTTCTAAAGTATGAGCCGAAACCACCAACGATTTAAACGGTCAAAAAAATTCAGCAAATCTGACTATTAGAGATAAAAAGAAAACTCGGCTTCTGAAAAGCAATTCGGGGATGATATGCTCGTTCTTTTTTCGAAAAAGGAATATAAAGGTGATAAATCTTCTGGCTGTTCATTTAAGTAGGTGAACGGTGATAGATGGCTGCGGAATGAAATATTTAGAGATACATCAATTACGGTGAAGGATTATCTAAACAACAACAGTAACAGAGTGTTAAGAACAACCTGTAGGACAAAATTAACAAGTACAACAAATTTGGACAACGATCATGCGAACTTTAAGATAATGTTAAGATACGTCAAATATTTACTCTAAAAACGATATACCTCGATACCGATCGATGTCAGTGTCATCTGTCAAAAGTGATGGTTCTTCAAACAAAAATATCACTAGGGACACTAGGAAATGGACAACATGTCAAGCTAATTAATTTTCGACCTAAATACGTGAGTAACCCGTTTAAAATATTGTAGATATATGTTCCCCCTTATTTGCCAAGAGTGGCACTGAAACCTGAGTAGTTTCATGTGCTCTGCCTACCCCTTCATGGGACACAGGCGTGATTGTATGTATGTATGTATGTAGATATATGTTTGACTCTCACGGGACTTACGGGAGTTTAAAAAAGTTAAAATCAAAAATATAACTTTTGACCCTGATGTATTCAATCCATATCGTGGAGCCGCCAGGTTATGCACTAAATTTACTGTTTTTCATGTTTTTATTTCACTTTTTAGGGTTCCGTAGTCAACTAGGAACCCTTATAGTTTCGCCATGTCTGTCTGTCCGTCCGTCCGTCCGTCCGTCCGTCCGTCCGTCCGTCCGTCCGCGGATAATCTCAGTAACCGTTAGCACTAGAAAGCTGAAATTTGGTACCAATATGTATTTCAATCACGCCGACAAAGTGCAAAAATAAAAAATGGAAAGAAATGTTTTATTAGGGTACCCCCCCTACATGTAAAGTGGGGGCTGATATTTTTTTTCATTCCAACCCCAACGTGTGATATATTGTTGGATAGGTATTTAAAAATGAATAAGGGTTTACTAAGATGGTTTTTTGATAATATTAGTATTTTCGGAAATAATCGCTCCTAAAGGAAAAAAAAGTGCGTCCCCCCCCCTCTAACTTTTGAACCGTATGTTTAAAAAATATAAAAAAAATCACAAAAGTAGAACTTTATAAAGACTTTCTAGGAAAATTGTTTTGAACTTGATAGGTTCAGTAGTTTTTGAGAAAAATACGGAAAACTACGGAACCCTACACTGAGCGTGGCCCGACACGCTCTTGGCCGGTTTTTTTAACTAGCATTTGCTTGTAAATAAAGTATTCTTCACAGGGATTACATTTTTCCTTTTTGGGAATTTGTCTGTAATTGAATGCCCAGCCGTGGCCTTTGCCTTGAAGACAAACCGATGCCATAACATAAAAATGCCAAAGAAGCCCATAATCGACTCGCAAATGAGAAGCAGTGAGATAAATGACATCCGACCAAACACGTAACGAACCCCATTGTGACGGCAAAAAATATATACGTACGTATAAGACATGTGTAGGTATTTGATGTATTCTTACGTATTACGTCGGGGTTTTTCATGACGAATGTGTTTTCTAAGTCAAAGAATAATAAAAAGACACATGATTGGGTGAAGGCCCCATTACGGAAACGTGAGATGAATACACATAACTTTTACAGTCAAAATGGTAAAATATTTTATATAAATCGCGTAAATAAACTATTTTGTAAATTTCGATGATGTCATGACTATGTGGCCATGCTAGGCTTCTAAATGCATTCAAGATGTCAGTTTTACCCTTCAGAAGCAGAATTAACAAGACCATTAAACCACCCTGTACAGTGAAAGGCTAAAATCTAAAATGCAGTCATGGGGTATTTTTAGGTCGGTGGACGTTAATCCAATCGATATGTAATAAACTTGCTCTGTGTAGTACTCGACCTAATGCGTTTATGGCTCACTCAATATGCCTCGCTGTAATTTAAGTAACGAGACTATAGATAACTATAGATAAGTTCTGTAAGTGTGTGAAAAAGGGTAGGTATAAGTATAACTCAAATTGCCTCGGTGAAAAAGATCACAAGTCCGAGGTGGGACTTGTGCCCTTTTTCACCGAGTCAATTTGAGTTATACCCTTTTTCACTAGACCCACAGAGTTATTTTAAGTAACGTGCTGGGTATTTTTACCCGTGGTGAATAATTGGTTAATAAGTTATCTATGGTGGGTATGTCGTGGGTTCTATATTGGGTATGCTTTTTATGGTAAGTTATAGTTGTCCATAGGTCTGTTTTGTCACCAAAAGCGATATTTCTCGGACATTGCATCATAAATCGTCATAAAACCACAGAATATATAATAGTACAAGTACAGGCTCACTCCTTTGATGTTCACAAATTGCCGCCATTCAACATTATTACCTACATTAACAAACGGACCGCACGCGAGCAGCTGACATTGAGTTCTGATGCGCGGCGCTAAGGTCGTCACCACTGAATGGGCCGCGAATTCGCGGCCGCTAGCATGTGCTTGTAGCAGTTATAGCTCGGTGTAAGAATCGCAGAGTGAGCCGCCCCTGATAATAATTTAATCCCCTGTATTTAATCGTTAAAATCTCATACTGGCTTTATAATCTTGTGCACCAAACTAAATAACTATCTCTGTTTTGCCCAATGGTTGACTGGTAGAGAATGCCTTAAGGCGTTAAGTCCGCCATTTGTACTTTTTATTGATAATTTTTGCAATAAAGTTTAAATAAATAAATAAATAAATAAGACGTAAAGGCCAGTACCTATATAGTTGTAAGATGTCCATGTCGGAGTGCAACAAAGTTTTATTATAAAACTTAAATTATAAAAGCCATTTCGTGGCACTTTATTACTATTTTATGTCAGTGTAAAATTGTTTATTTAGGTGTCCGTGCCTTCGCTTGAACCACTAATGAGATTAACACCTTCATAACTCGGCCCTAATCGAGTGAATTCCTCGACTAGTAACGCCATCTGGCGCGCCAGTCAAGTACTAGTGTCGCCCGGTTACCAGCGCTCGGCTGCTTTTTCCTCAGTACGCTTTTGTAACTCGGCCGAGCAACACGTTTACAAAAGCAAGTCTTAAAAAGTTCGAGAAATTTAAAACATCGAAAAGATTATGATTACTTCTAACTTCGTGATATTCCGCTCGGTGCCTTTGGCCCAGCGACGAGACGCAGTGACCTCCTGTAGGCACCGTCATAAGTACGCGGATACATATGCCTCACTCACGTGAGACTGACATGGCGTCGTCCCGTGAGACTGACATGGCGTCGTCCCGTGAGACGACAGACGTCGTCCCGTGAGACGACAGACGTCGTCCTGTGAGACGACAGACGTCGTCCCATGAGACGACAGACGTCGTCCTGTGAGATGATAGACGTCGTCCCGTGAGACGAAAGATGTCGTCCCGTAAGACGATAGACGTTGTCCTGTGAGACGACAGACGTCGTCCTGTGAGACGACAGATGTCGTCCCGTGAGACAACAGACGTCGTCCCGTAAGACGAAAGACGTCGTCCCGTGAGACGACAGGCGTCGTCACGTGAGACGACATGACGTCGTCCAGTGAGATGACATGGCGTAGTCCCGTGAGACGACAAGCGTCGTCCCGTGAGACGACAAGCGTCGTCCAGTGAGACGACAGGTGTCGTCCCGTTAGACGACATGGCGTCGTGCCGTGAAACGACAGGCGTCGTCCAATGAGACGACATTGCATTGTCCCGCGAGACGACAGGGTTGTTCCTGTGTGGTGGCATGGAAACGATGAAGAAAATTGACAGCGATGGGACGCAGTGTAATCCTATGCACCGTCATAAATAAGGGACAAATGCCACGCTCACGTAAGACGAGACAGAGCGACGTCCCGTGAGACGACATAGGTTCCGCCCCTTGAAAAGTCATAGCTTCGCTTCGTGAGGTGACAGGACACAAGAGATGTCTTGAAACGACAGGTGAGGTCCCATTAGATAACCTGGCCTATGAAAAGATAGGGCCCACGATCCGATAGGGCATCGCCTCGTGATATGACAAAGGAGATCATTCATTGTGCAGACATGATTCGTCATTAAAGACAACATGAGTAAAGTTGTGTGTGAAAAAGTACACTGTCATATAAATTGACAAGCGTCGCCCCGTAAAAGATTAAACTTTGCAGCGACTTGTAATTTGGATTTCGTTGCCCTATGCGATGATTTACGACATCCTGTGAGAACCCATTGGGTTATTACATGCTATGCACTAATTCACCTTTCGTGTCATGAGACGAGCGTTATGATCACGAGGCAAAATGTTGTATTTGTACTCGAATCTCAATGAGATTATGTCGCTTTAACATCTACTTTGCGGTATTTAGCACAACTCTTAACTAAACATACTTTGTATAAGGTATTTCTAAACATATGTACTTCGTAGATGGTCTTTCGAATCAGAACCACAGAGTATGTGTTAACCTGAGACATACACAATTACACAGTTTAGTCATTGTCTTATTAGACAAAAATCATCACGTGATGGATTCCCATAAGTGGGGTTGTTTTAGACAGGTAAAGTGAATGACATCGGTGTCGTCTCAATTGCCTAATTAGCTAATACATAATCAGCGTGGTTACCTGACCAACAGATGAATGATTGTGAGGAATGTCCAAATTTCTCTCACTCGTGAATATCTGAACGTCCATAATGATGACGAATGTGTGATCCAATTACTGTAAAGCAACGCCGTTATTGCCAACCTAATTTATCATGTCAACTTTTAGAATGCTCTTCATGATAGAGGTTTATTAGCAGGTTTGACGTTGTGAAAATCCACTTCCACATCTAAAAACGTGTGGGTGGAGCTTCGGTAGCAATTAACTAGCACTTTGTTGCCAGATACTAAGCGAATTAAGAAATATACATAATAGTAGTGATGCTAAACAGAATGAAAAACCACTTTATATTAGAAAGCCCTTCTTCCCCAATCAGAAAGGGAGAGGGGGCGGCGAAGATACCAATGGGAAAAAGAAAATCCATTAATTTATGCCACTGTTTTACGCTATTCCTAGAGTGCAGATTCTTTTAAATGAATGACTAGAGCTCTAGTCTCATCAACTCACGGGCGTCAATAATTGACGCATGGTCTTGGGTCTTGATACGGACTTTAGAAATGCAGAAGAACCACTCAGGTACTTAGCAAATGTTGACTATTAGCTACAAAATAACTTACCGCAAAAGGAAAATTCTTTTACTAGGCTCATTACTCTGTGACCTGGATATTCGTCTGTATTTCAGTAAACTTATAGCTGTCCGGCTGAAACATCCAGTCGGACTAATGGCGGATAATGTTCCAGTATATGTTGTTCAGTATACCGAACTGACAAAAGTATTACTTCTGTAACAATCGACCCAGTAGAGACTTCTGAACCAATTCATTTAGAAATAAAAAGCTACAGTTCGGAAAGTTTTCTAAGTACGATATATACAATTATACATATATGTACTACAAATTGACCTCAAACTGCCGTTAATCGACCAACGGTTAGAATACTCAATCATGCATTATTACTAACGTTAGCTAGACCAAGGTTACAGACAATCCTTGAAGAGGTTAATTACAAAGACAACAAACTCGTACCGGAAATCTTACTCCCAAATATATACGATATTTTGTGGATAGTTTGGCAAAATGACTTAAAGGATATATGTCATTTAGTACAATAGCATTTTAGTATGCCTTGTTGCATTGTTACTCAGGACGGACTCTCATCGTAAAAGGATTTTTCGCTTGCCCAGTTCGATGGCGTAACGTTACGAATCCTATGTTTCTATAGATAACTAACGAATTAGATTAAAGAGACGACCGAACAATATTCTCAAACTATTTACAGCGAAGAACTATGGCTTACATCTCTTGACCGAAGTAAATGAAGTTGATCCTAAACTTAAACAACTACACAAAACAAAGCAAGAAACCGTGTAGGTAAATTGTATTCAAAGTGCTTATTTGTTGTATGAGTATGATATATCGAAAACACTTTAAGCTCATTAAAACCAATAGGGCAATACATTTTCCGAGAGAAGCCGATTTTCACAATTTGCTAAGGCACTCTTAAGGATAAAATGTTGAAAGGTAGTCACTGAATGTGGAGGCCTGTTTCTGAAATAATAAATTAAACGGAAATTGAAAGATGAATCTCTTTCGATTTTAGACCACAGTTTCCTCTTACAAATAAAGAGGCGCTCGCATCCTAAAATTATCGCCCGCTACTGCGGTATTTCTAACAGAAAGTTCCTGTTTATTTCATTTGACAAATGTTTTCTGAATAGGTTTCTGGGGCCTAGAGAGATTAACAGAAGTTTAACTTTTGGAACTCCATTAGCGCGTTGTAGGATCGATACACATTTCCGCAGTTGCTTACTAAGCGCCATTTATTACAATTTTGCGGTGCGACTATTTCTCAGTAACAGAGGAGACGCCACAACTTATTCAAAAACGGTTCGTAAGGTCAGAGGACGAGTCCCAGTCCCAATTGAATTTAGTGTAAGGAATTAGAAATATGATGTTTATAACATTACTGTGCTTATGACTTAATTTAGAAGACTTCGGACTCCTAATATACCTGACATACAAGAATTTGTTAGGACACTCATAAAAGGGAGCGCAGATTCTAGGCAAAATGGGTTTCTAGTGGTAACAGAAAACTTAAAATTATTGCCGTTTAAATAGATATTGATGAACTATATTTATCAGAAGTAAGGTCTTGAAACCTAAATGAAAAATAAAAGCTCAGCGCTTAAGGTACGCAGTACTTATAGCTACGATATTTTGACCTATTGGTCTCGAATGACAGGCAAGTGTAAATACCATTGTCATCGTCCGTGGCGCTACATGCTACAGCCGTGCGCACGTAGGTACGACTTTTAAG
Organism: Leguminivora glycinivorella; assembly: GCF_023078275.1. NCBI lineage: Eukaryota > Metazoa > Arthropoda > Insecta > Lepidoptera > Tortricidae > Leguminivora > Leguminivora glycinivorella. The sequence continues at coordinate 2,826,806 of NC_062975.1, forward strand.
AAAATTCTAATTATATGCCATACGATAAATAAATAATTGTCATCTCGATATAATTGTAGAATCAGGTATTACCCTACATAACAGTTGCATCTTGTTTATGGGAAGTCCCGCTGAATATGGATTTTGGGAAATAAGCAAGAATACAGTAAATATTAACCCGTATGTTTATGTGTATACATCAGTTTATAAAGAACGTGAGACATTTATATTATTCGCACAAAAGAGCAATATAGAATATATTGCTTTGCAATTTGGTGATAAATTGCGAAAGTTCTGAAAAGAAAACTATTTACTATCTTAAGCTGATGATTGAATTTTAATTATAAATGGGTAATCGTACATCATTAACCCTTATTTGAAGAGTTATCTGTCGCCTTACATTCTTATTTGAATATCGAAATGGACTAAAGAGCCATAAGTCGTAATGTTTTAGAATTACTAGCTCACGAATCGTAAAATTTTGCCTTTATAAATTCGGCTAGTCAGCACATAAGTCATAAAAATGATAAGCCTAAAAATATATGCATCACATATTCATAATTATTCAAACACAAATTAAATATTTCAAATATCGAAAAAAGCATACTAGCTAGACATAGTAAAAGACTAAATAAAGTTGACGCGTATAGTGTAGAGAGGATTCCCGCATTAACATTCATGTATATTCATGGAAGTATCAAAGTCAATTTAATTAGAAATAATTGCCTTCATTTGATCTTCGCCTAAGTATGTGTGACTCATTAGATCATTGATTCGTTTCAATCGCTTGTATCCCAAAGCTTTTTGCTCAGTTGACCCATTTTAATTTAATAGGAAAAATTGGCATAGTTTCCGTTCTCGTAAAGACTTTGAGTAGGAGCTTACCTTTTATTATATAGATCCTTAGCTAATCATGGCCATGGTATTGTCAATTCAGTCAGAAGCCGAAAATGTATTATCATCTTATTTGCAGTTTTGCTACCAGTCCAGCAGTATCGCATACATTATCGTAATGTGGGTATACATTACAAATTAACATATGATAGCGTGCAATTTCTTCCAACTCAAGCGTCCATTTCAATTGTTTTGGCAAATGTATATTTCATATACAGAATTCATAACACATTATGCAATGGGAAATGTTGACATTTGGCAGTGGGCTATATAAGGCAATGTTTAAGCTATGTCAATATTGCTTATTACTCAGTATACTAACAATAATATGTGCATATTCGGAGATACATATACATATACAGTAATCAATTTACATGAAAAATAAAAATCTCAACATAATGTCATAATGCTCATGGCAGTGCTATGATTTAATTATGTATTATAGTTACATGATATAATTATAGTTATCTTAAGCAGAAGACTAGTATCTTGGTGAATTTATAAGACAAAAAACATTTATATGATCTTGTTCTGACTAGGGACTGTTGTAAGGGAAACATGAGACAAATTTAGCCGACGTTGATGTAACACCCATTGATAAAGGGGAAGCTCTTCAGAGTTTGGGTTGCTACAAATATTTTCTCACAAATATGTTATTGAAATAACAGGTTTTATTTCCGTAAATATTGTAATACCGATCTATTAACTACTGGCTTCCTGTCGGTTTTATGTTATACATAAATTAAGTGATTCACCACCATCATAGAGTCATAATGGATAACTGTGCTGTGCTGTGTGGAGTCAGTTTCAACTCATGAAACCTTAGTGGCTAAATTTTGAAACATCCCTTTGTATACCTTCCTATTTCTTATTATGACATTTGTATTTAAAAAATATACAACGTATTATAGTTAAAATTATGACATTTGTGTATAAATAAAGTATATCAGTCACAGTACGCCCTAACCAGCGCCGGCAGAGGTTTAAACACGTCTCATTAGTGGTTCAAGCGAAGGCACGGACACCTAAATAGAACCGTTTTTCCCCCGAAGGGTAAAAAACGGATATTTAGGTTCCTGCCGAAGCTTGAACCACCCTTAAGGGCCTTGCCGGCTAAAGGTACTGAGGAAAAAGCAGCCGAGCGCTGGTAACCGGGCGACACTAGTACTTGACTGGCGCGCCAGATGGCGTTACTAGTCGAGGAATTCACTCGATTAGGGCCGAGTTATGAAGGTGTTAATCTCATTAGTGGTTCAAGCTTCGGCAGGAACCTAAATATCCGTTTTTTACCCTTCGGGGGAAAAACGGTTCTATTATCTGTGTGCTTTCGAATAAAAATATTCTATTCTATTCTATTCTAATAGGATGGTCTTTAAGACTCGCAAAATAATTAAACTGTAGATATAGCATACTCCTCACATTAAGAAATAATATTTATATTTTGGTTTTTATTTTGATGTTAACATACTTTTAAAAGGATATTTTATTCAATATGCAATGTAAGAAGATATTGTGAACCGTGATAAACAACCGAACGTCAATCACACGCATGACAGCGTGCATATTTAATTTGGATGCAAAAAATAGAATTTAAAATCTTCCTTATTTGAAATCCACTGAACGAGTATTTGAGGTCAGTTTAAGGACACAGGTACAGCTTAGGCAGTTTATTTCATTTGCTCGATTTTCAGGCCCCACCCGGTATAAGCTTAAGCACATTTTTAGCCATTACAATTGACGTAAAGTGAAATCGAATATTTATATAGTTTCTAGTTCCATAATATTGAACAAGTCCAAGTCCAACTTTTGCACGAGGCTAAATTGCTGTAGGTAAAAGTTACACTGGATGTAGATAAGGCTAAATAGGTGTAGGTAAAAGTTACACGAATAGGTATAGTGAAAGGGTATTCCCGCAACCATTTAAAGCAATTACTAGTGAACGCATAGCTTTTACTATTTGCCACGGGCATTACAACTTTCGTCCCATGGGCGCGAGCGAATGCTTTATCCGCCACACAGGATATTACTCGTATTTGCGCCTTCAATTTATTACTTTAGGTAAATGAACATACAGTAAGGGATTCCATTAGCCTCATCTTTTGAGCTTAGTGAATATGTCTTCAGAACGACGAAAATAAACATTATTATGGCGCCCTGAGGTGGAAAATGATTACGTACACGTGTATTAAATTCATCCGGAGCTTTTATAAGGACTTAGAACTTTTTAGTACTACCCAAAACGAAAAAAAAAATACATTTTTCTTCAGTTATCAAGGTACCTACGCAACAGCGGCTGGTCCATACAAGCCGATTCCCACAGGCTTGTCTAAAATGGATTACTAGTAAAGTACCTAATGTTAAGGTAGGTTTATTTTTGCTCAGTGCTAGCAGAAATTTTCACCAGCTGCCACTGGCTACCTACAATAGGTATTGTAGGTAGGTATTTAAAGTTACGGCTATTTGTAAAAAATAAAACTCAAATGGCACTCTTTAGCAAATAAACTTATTTTTATACATACATCAGAACAGACTTTCAAAATCTCCTTGTACAGTCGACTACAAAGAGATGTATCCATTTTTTCACCTTATTACAATGCAATAAGGTGAAAAAGTGTATACATCTCTTTGTAGTCGACTGTAATGTTAAGTATTGTATATAGGACTTCATAAAGTGGTTTGGACTACAAGGCCCAAAGATAGTTTTAGTCAACATTCGACCTATATTGTGCAAAAATACAAAACGGATGTTTGTAGTCAATTGCATTTTTTTTAATGATATCATAATACTCTTACCATACCTTAGTTTGCTTTAATTTCGTATTGACTTGAAGAACTTGCTCAAGTAGTGTTAGCTTTTGATGCATCTTAAAGATTAAGAAAATACTAAAAAACAAGAACGATTTGTTCAAATATTCGTACTTGTTTCAGTTGTATAAAATAAACCTGCTTAAATGCCAGACTTTGCTATGAAAACCATAGCTAATGTTTAAATTATTCATGAATAGCAATCTTAATATTCTTGATACAGATTTTCCGCGAAATCATAGCCATTTATTTAGAATGCGCCGGCTATCAGCACAAAAGTTCCACGGCGTCGTACTTTGAGTTCAAGTCAACACATTAAAGTCGTAGCTCTAAAAGCTAGCGATATCTCACAGAAGTCACGGAGCCGAAACTGCACGACGTTATCAGAGGAACTTACCTGTGAACAAAAGAGAAGAACATTAAAAGTAAGAACAAAGAAGTAGATTCAAACGTTTGCGGAATCACACAGAGGGTATTGAAACTGTTGAAAAGAAAAGCTTTTTAAAACTATGCGAGTATTACATAAATTGTAAGAGCCTAAATCCTAGGTTTTTCGGATGCCGATGCCGATTGGTATGGCAAGAGCCCGGAGTGAGAAATATTGGTTGGTTACTTCGGGTTTTTACCAACATTGATTTGGTAAAACCTAGGTCGTTAAATGTTGTATCAGGCACAAGTTTTGGGAAAGTTTTATGAAAAACTTGTGCCACAAGAAAAGTACTTCACAAGTTTTTTTACAGAACTTCCCCAAAACTGATACAACATTCACCGACCGCCGTGGTAAGACCTACATTTTAAAAAGTCAATGTCGGTGAAAGCCAGAAGTAGCCAAAAAATATCGGGATTTACCGGTAAAACCTATTGCTTTACCGGCTTTAACATTAACCCTTAGTAGGACAGAAGAATTTCGGAAATTAGTCAAATTTGGATTCTGTCAAATTGTCAAATAAAATCTAAACTATGGTGGTAAATATATGCCCCCTTCCCTATTAAGGGTTAACATAAAGACGGTAAAACTAGGTTAAACATTTTGCACGCCGATAAACTAACAACAACGCTATTCCATTTTGAGAAATCGATGTTAGGTAAATATGTGACGTGTCACCACGTGTAATCAGTTTCTGTTACCAGCGAATTCTATGGGCATTGTTTGTAAACGCGCTACAAGCCTCTATTAGCAATTAATTGGTTTGTCTTGATAGTCAAATACATAGTATGCGGACTGGGGACCTCACATACATATTTGGATTCCTTCGCAAATTTAATATGAAGGTTTCCTTATGATGTTTTCCTATACCGAAAAGCTAGTGGTAAATATCAAATGGTATTTCGTACGTAAGTTCTGAAAAACTCAATATAGAGAGACGAGGTTGGCAATCCCTTTTATCGTATATTTTTCATAAAATCAGCTCTAATAGTACTTGATTATGTATGTCAAGGATTTTATACAGGGTAGGTAGGTATATTTTTCAATAGAAAGAAAATTGATACTTGTCTAGAAACTACAAGGCAGCAGTAACACACTTAAGTAGTTTCCTTTATTTAGTTAATTAAAAAAACTCAATTAAAATGTTACCTAAAGGGGCATTCCACGAGAATGTCGCCTACGACATGCAATTCTTCTAATACTTCTGAAGACGCTAAGAAAGCGAAGTTATGTCTGACAACCTTTCATGACTTGGTTAACAAATTGGCAGTATTTTCTCGGGCTTCACGGATTTGATTGAAATAGCTGCCATACAAGGCAAAAGCATGTCGTAAGCGACATTCTCGTGGAATACCCTAAAACGGGCTGAAATCTAATATAATTGTTGTGGGTAAGCTATAAAGCTGTTCAGCAGGAAACGCAGATGATATTCATTGCCGCGCCGGTGAGAATAACGCATTCAGAAGTTGGGGCATAAATCGTCGCCGCCCCTGACAATATGAATGTGCACTAAATCGGGCACAATCACGCCATCTATCATTGTGTAAGCTCAACTTAGCCGCATGGCGATTTGGCTAATCCAACTGTCTGTCTGTCTTTATTAATGCGGTGTGACAAACCTAATATGGTACCTAAATTACTAGTGGTTGACAGTGTACCAGAATATGCCGCTTTCAATCTTACGTGCGTCAATAACATCATCTATCGGGGATTAGAGTGTCAAGCACTGGTACTTTCGCCTACCTTCTTATAATTATCGACTATATTTTTCGTATTCGTTTATAGCAAGTTGGACTACGTAAAATTAGCAAAATTATTACAACTACCATTCCTAACCATCTCGAGCACATGTTATTTGCAAGCCAATTAACTTTTTGTAGGTAATTTATAAATATAATGTCTGTGAGCACGACGAATTATTGCTAAAACAAAATTAGCATCATATTTTATGTTCCTAAATGTGTTTACTTTGAATAATTCTAACTAGCATGAGTTATATTTGGTGTTTAACAGAAAGGTGAGACTCGCAGAACTTAATTTAGATAGAAGAAACAAATTCATATATTTGTATAGGGGCCGAGCGTGTCAAATTTTGTACTGAAGTTGATTCTTGCCTGTAATTTTAAATATGTCTCAGGCTCTTGATTGTTCACAATTTTTGTGTTGTTGGAGTTGAATATCACGTAACGAGGCATTTTTTATGTTTTGGTTGACTTCAACTTACAAAAATTGACGCCCGAAAGCTGCAAGCTGCGAGTAAAGACGGACAACTCAGTGGATTTCACTGAGTTCATTTGACACGCTAAGTAGATACGTTTGCTTGATCTATGGTATATATGACATCTGTGGTGAGACTCCAACTCCTCACGTAGGCATTACATTTGATAAGCCGTATGTTCCCATTCCATTTCCTTTTTCAATTTCGGGCTAAGACAGCCTCAGCTTGCCTTTAACTCTCGTTCTGAGCGCTTAATTTTCACAAATACAATGAAGGTTTAAGGCGTTTAAGCGCGATGGAAGCGCATCTAAATCGCTTTTTGTGTTAGTTTAAAGCTTTCGTAAATTGACTAAACCTGTGATTATCAAAGTTTTTTACGGATATCGCAGTGATTTATTTTATTTAGTATTTAAGACATTTTTTTTTATGGGTTAGGAGGCAAACGAGTAGACAGGTCGCCTGATGGTAAGCGATCACCACCGCCCATGGACACCCGAATTCAGTTTACCTTAAAAATTGAATTAGGAATATATTTTATATTTTAAACAATTGCAAACAACATTTTGGAGACTTATATTGACCGGTATATAGACCGTGATTACCTTTTTGATTTTTGTCAAAAGGTAATCACGGTCTATATCCCGATTAATATAAGTCTAATGAAGATAACCGTGAATCATTCAACACTCTTGACATTTCGGAGATCAAGATTCACTTTAGATCACTTAAGTAGTTAAAATAATTAAGTAGGTAACTAACAAACAAAATACACACGAACGCGAATACAAAATGTCCTCCTTCAGGGTAAAGAAGTCGGTAAAAAATATTTTAAGGTAATGATGAAATTTAAAGTGAATTATAAATCAATGTTACTTAAAAATATTAAATATATTTATGTGAATGAAATACCTACTTAGGTATAATTATGTTAGAAGTAATAGGTACAAATACATGAGCGTACCAGCGCGTTCTATTCTTTCCTGCTCACCCAAGAGTGCCGTTATCTGCTTCCCGCACGGATGTCAAAGAATTTTTAATTTAGGTCTGACAATGGTCCATTTGTTATTTGAAGTGCTAACAATTTGACAGTTTTATTTTTACATCAGTGGATTTTACCCGCTGCCAACAAACAGTTGGGTCAGCACAATAAATCTACTAAGATTGTTAATACGAGGATTATTTTGAGTGCCACGTGTATTAAAACACGATATTACAGAGGAATAAATGCACACTAACAACATTCAGTACAAATTGAAATGACGTCGGCCAATCATAAAGTCTGCCAGATCGTGAAATTCCTGGGAATAACTATCCTGAAATGCCGACGTTTAAATTTCAGTTTCACTATTTTAGTTTAGCTTCATAAACAAGACACGTAATTTAATAGCGTTTTAGATACCTATACCTATTCACTTTATTATTTAACATTATATTTTAACTTTGCTATATCTTAACTTTATTCAAACTTATTAACAAACGGTAACTTTAAGCGAGCTTGAGATAACAAAAATAGTATTGAAAACCATCAAGTCAGTAATTAGGTACGGTACGGGCTGTGCTTAGGGCCACTTGCACCAACGAAAAGGAAGGGTTAACCCACACTTTATATGGAATTTGATAGTTTACCCCACTAACCCTAAGTGGTTGGTGCAAGAGGGCCTTATACCTAATTCACGTACTCGTCATAAGTGTCCGCACAAGGTGTTTCTACTCAGATATACAGAATTTATTGGTAAATAAGTACATTTACAAGTCATAAATTTCATTAAAACAATAAAGATCTGAATACATTTTACACACACGTGCACGCCAACAAGCACGACCGCCCGCCCGTCTCGAAAAGGTTACTTCTAGGTACCTAAAATTGCAAATCGTTATTGAGTAACTTATTCTGAACTTGAGGTAGCTACATTTACTGAATACCTACACTTTGAATGTACGTGAATAAATAGCGGAGCATCTTCAAAAGCAGAATGGAAGTCGCGTGTAAATAAACATGTAAATTAAAGGACATATTATTAGCATTCTAGTATGTAAATGAGTTCATGTATTATTTAAAGTCATAAGAATGCCTTTTATCTTATTGCTGGTAATTTAAATGTACATATTCTACAACAGATCTGCAGTGCAATTTAGTAATTTGGGAAAAGTGTTGTCTTTAGTGGACGTTCGTTTTAATGTTGGAAGATGATATCAAAAGCCCGATTTTCTTAAGTTATTGCTAACGACTCGGTGAAATCGCTGGCGATGAAAAGGTTGAGCTTCCTTGCTCATTAGATGTGCCTATTTTAATAAAAAGGGTACTTATTACCGGTTACCAATAACTGGGTTGGTGCTTTTCCACAATAAGTAGTTTCAATATGGAACAGACCTTATCGACAACTGACAATTTGGTACCTTTTGATTGAAAATGTCACAAATTAAGTACATTAGTTAGACATGAAATTTCTCCAAGCATATTAGGGAATGAAAATGCTGAGAGAAACTTTTAACCACGCTAAGTTTAGCTACATTGAGAACCTAGGTTTACATTTGTGTTTATTATTCAATTTCGAAAGCGGAATTTATTTCATGTACTTGTGCTCACAAACAGAAAAGTTTTCAGCAAAAAATTAAGAAATTAAAAAGTAACAAGTCTGTATTGTCGTTTCTTTCAAGTCAAATTATGTACATAAGAAGCCGACATAACTCAACAATGTTGCCAAGTTTTATTTCTACACTTTTTGCCAGACTGTAAGTACCTATCTACATAAATCATAAACACACAGACACCGTCTAAGTACCTATTACATGTATATCAGTTCCGTAGTTTATATTATCTGAATTTGAATACAGGAAGTTATGACCATATATCGCTACTTTGTGTGCTTCGCTCCTACAGTCGTAATTTTCTTCTATAAAAGGAAAACATCGCATTTAAATGAAATAGTAACTTTTACCAGAAATGTTATACCTATATTTATTTAAAACTTATAAATGAAGTAAATAAATAAATAATAAATAAATATTATAGGACATTCTTACACAAATTGACTGAGGCCCACGGTAAGCTCAAGAAGGCTTGTGTTGTGGGTACTCAGACAACGATATATATAATATATAAATACTTATATACATAGAAAACATCCATGACTCAGGAACAAATATCTGTGCTCATCACACAAATAAATGCCCTTACCGGGATTCGAACCCGGGACCGCGGCGTAGCAGGTAGGGTCACTACCGACTGCGCCAGACCGGTCGTCAAGTATAATTTTTTAACTTCGAATTACAACATCATCAAAGTTTCAAAATACACAAAGTTATGGCTAGACATCGTAACTTTTCCAGCAATTTTAGTGCAGCGTTGTCGCGTTAAAAGAATATATATGTATGTCCGAAGATAACTGGAATTAGGATTAATAACAGTCAAATGAAATATAACGAAGGGCTGGTAGGCTAGTGGTAAGAGCGTGCGACTTTCGATCCGGAGGTCGCGGGTTCGAACCCCGGCTCGTACCAATGAGTTTTTCGGAACATATGTGCGAAATGTCATTTGATATTTGCCAGTCGCTTTTGGGTGAAGGAAAACATCGTGAGGAAACCGGACTAATTCCAATAAGGCCTAGTTACCCTTCAGGTTGAAAGGTCAGATGGCAGTCGCTTTCGTGGACCCCAGGCTCCCATGAGCCGTGATAACGCAAGGATGATGATGATGATGAAAATGAAATACAACAATGTCTGGTTATAACTGTAAATTGCTACATTTGTTACTTTGTGTGTCCCGCTCCTAAAGACATACCATTCTCCAATAAGGACATCGCTTTTCAATACCTAACAGAAGAATGTATTCCGTTTACCTACATTTAACGCAATAAAATGTAACCATCAAAATCATAATAAAGAAATACTTAAATTAAAAACACGCCTATTAAGTGTCTATACGTCTCCAGTCCTGGCAATGAGAACATATTTTTGAGTAAATACAATTACGTTAACCTTTGAAGTCGCATTTCACTTTACTCGCACCACAGACACAGGGTGCTACGCCCTGGCCCCATGATTACCACACAGGCCTATTCAAACGCACATCGATATCAGAACGACATCCGAAAGTCATGCATGCAGTCATCGTGCGTCTCGCTTACGGCAATATAGCTACGGGCAAGCACGAATGAAATGCACGATATCCGATATTCTTCAGATGTTATCAGTAAGTAAGAATTGACCTGAAACATTCTGTAAACTTCACTGCGATCAAGTAACGGCCGTGCACTTAAAGTCCACTCTACTTTATTTGAAAAGAACAATCACAATATACTGAAGAAGTAAAAGACAATTTGTGACTCTTGCTGGTTCAACTTTAACACAACTGTGCAATATTGTTCTTGGTTTATTCTTTTAATCTGTTGAACTATGTACTGCGGCGAAAACCTCTTTGTGAATAATTTAATAGAGGGAGGTTTTAAGGTAAATATTTGTTTGCTCCATATTTTTTGAATCGAGCAAAATAGATCGAAGATGAATTTGACTAAGGTACAGCGGGGCAAATCTCGACTGGGGGGCAATTGTAACTAATCCAATATTTCCATTATCACACTATGATGTTGAGTTCTACGTGTATCCACTGAACACGCCTATCATATAGAACCAAACGTTGTTAAATATGGAAAAAATTACCAGTTACATTTGTCCCCCAGTCGAGATTTGCCCCGCTATACCTTATTCATATATTATTTACCGTATAGACCCAACCAAAGAATAGATTGTCGTGTTTTAATTGGTCGACACTACTTTCGAACTTTTTTTTTCCGCACTTATATATTTAAACTATGTATTATTTAAATTAATCTAGTTCAACTCAGTCTCCACGTGGTATTGGCACAAACCGAACCCCGGAAAAGAATATGGAATACTTACTTTGCAATAATTTTAGGAAAAAATGTACCACTGAAGACTGTCGCAGTACCCATCAAGTTTTCCTACAACCTACGTTTTCACGGATTATTATTATTAATTTATTTTGTTTGATTTGTTATGTGGGCTTCACTGAACTTCGTGAAAGTGGATAACTAAAGTCCCAAAAAATATTTAGATTTACATTTATTTATTTGATAAAAGCTTTACTCGTATTTATATGTACGCTATAAATTGTTAAACCATTTTTCGCGACGGCTGAACTCTTTGAACTATCCATTAAATAAGGTACATAAATGGTTTAGAAAACAGTTTTCTTTAGCCTACCACCAAAAAGCTTGTGACTATAAATCTGGTTCCTACGACACTTTATTTGTATTTGCACTATTCTTTTTTTTTTTTAATAAGCAGGCAGGCAGTTAAAGAACTGATATAGCCTGTATCCAGTGATCATTGTGACAGTAATCATAGCCGAGTTGTAGATGTGATGTGCTTGTCTAGTCTATTTTTAACCCCCGACGCAAAAACGACGGGGTGTTATAAGTTTGACGTGTCTGTCTGTTTGTCTGTCTGTGTGTGTGTCTGTCTGTGGCACCGTAGCTCCCGAACGGGTGAACCGATTTCGATTTAGTTTTTTTTTGTTTGAAAGGTGAGTTAGTCGGGAGTGTTCTTAGCCATGTTTCATGAAAATCGGTCCACTATGTCGCGGTCGGGGGTTTTTTCAAAATTTTAATTTTGTGGTTAGGTTAGTTAAACTGATTCACATTTTGTGCTGAGACCACGTTTTCTGGGAGTTTGTTCCAAGATCTCACTACTCGATATTCTCCTATAACTTTTAAATGTTAAAGTTCACCTATTCAATTTCAGTGTATTTTTCAATCCCGTAGAGCGGCGGGTGCTCATGTATATTCATGTCAGTCAGCTACTGTGATTATCATGAGAGTATGCGGTGCCCCTTTTGCATTTCCCTCGCATTTCAATGCAGTACGGCATGCTGAACTGAAACATCCCACACGATAATCACTCCTAGTCCGTATACTCCTAGTCCATTTATTTTTATGTGCTCACCCACATTCAAAGATAATAGTTTAAAGAGCCTGCGGTACATAAGTGGCGTGTTATATCAAAAAAGGTACATTGTAGGTTATCGATAGGTTTGATTTCAAATTGAAGCTATTATTGAAATGGCGAAATAGCAAAACCGGCACAGAAATTGAAGTTTAGCCGAGTTTAGATACAAAATGGACTTGCACTAGGCTTCAATGTAAAATATGTTCCAATAGCTTTCTGGTAAAGCGAACTAGTTAATCAAACATACAGTTTTGGAACAATGCTCCAAGCAACTTTACTATAAAGTACCTACTGCGATCGAGTTTCATTAAGAAGATTTTGTGTATTACGCGAATAAACTTTACTAGACAAAAGCTTCTTCTATAAGTTTAGAATACGTTACTTGATACCGTAAACGTCAAGGAAAGTGATATTGATTGTATTTAGATAGTGACAAGCGCCCTTAAACGGGCACTTACTACCAAAACTTCCACACAATTTCTAATAAGTGTGAGGCCTGAGTGTATGCTCATATATTTATTTATTTAATCTTTATTGCACAACAAAATAAGGTACAAATGGCGGACTTAATGCCTTAAGGCATTCTCTACCAGTCAACCAATGGGCTAAACCAGAAAGATTAAGTAGGTGCAGTGTCTTAATAAAAAGAAGGAAAAGGAAACTGTAACCTAAACTATGGATAGATGAATATTAAACTATACATATTCAAGATAAACTTACATATATACGTAATAAAAATAAACATACATATATATTTACATTGATATACATATACTATACCTAGTGTGAATCATTAAGATGACGATGAAGAAACCTTGTCAAGGAAATACTTGCGCAACATGCGCTTGAATGCGAATTTGGTCTGTGCTTGTCTAATTGAGAGAGGAAGAGAGTTCCAAAGTCTAATTGCCTGGACAGTAAAAAAGTTGGACATAAAACCGGTACGATGTTGAGGGACAATAAGCCTTAAACTACGAGAAGAACGAAGATCAGCGCCAGGGCGTGGTGTATCAAATTTGAATTTCGAGCGGAGATATTCGGGGGGAGCGGACATATACAGGGCGCGCAGCGGGGTGGGACGTGTGGCGTCCAAACAATTGAAGCTCATACATGTGTCCTGCATAGGGTGGACGCACGTTCGCCCGCCCCGCTGCAGGCTCCGCCTAACGCTCCGCTACAAGCGCCCACTCGTGCCTTGCACTATAACATCATTTTATGCACATAGTAGAGGTTAAGATCTAAGCTGCCGTGAATAAGCTGGCGCAGTTGATACCTTGGTATTAGGATCTTTGATTTCGAAATATGTACCGAGTAGTATTTAGCACACTTTATAGAGAAATTATGAATGAATTCATTGATAAATTCGCCATGCACTTTTGCAGCTGATAGTACATATCGTAGCATACACATACTACGACCTTCAGCTGTTCCATAAGAAACATAAACCTTATGTTTTTTTTTAATAGCCTAAATAGTGTCCCACTCCTGGGCAAACGCTTCCCCTTACTTTTTGCACTCCTCACCCGCTTGGCTTGATGCCCGCTCATTCCAGTTGCTGAATGGTTACCGCAAATTAGAGGTAGGCCAAAGAAGAGACGGCGGGAAGACTTCGATGTATTTTGCAGCAACCTTATGTTAACGAGTCTAAAATACCGAATCTGCAAACTCAAAGGAATAGAGTCATAATCAAACCTTTTTGTACTATGACAGTATTAGGTGTCATCTAGCACTGCTAAAAGAGTTATGGAGTTATGGAATGAAATTCTTACCTATTTAACTATTTATCAAACTCATTAGTCATTTCTTCTAAGGAGACAAACAATTACCTATTATTCTGAAAGTTGCATTGCTTTTCCTCAGGGTTACCAATTTCGGGTAAGAATCCTGAGCATTAAAGAATAGGGCTTCAACATAGTTATATGTTATGTTATCTCAAGGTATCCAAACTTATTCCAGAGTTGTTCAATTTGCCCATACATTGGACTGACTCCTTTGATTACTCCTCCTCTGATTTTTATAATATTTCAATTGACTACGACACATTTTATGTAACCATTATATTCCTTAATATTGGGGAACCTGAATACAGACGGTAAATAATAAATAAAGAAGAGAGACTAAATATCCCAAATGGATTAAAAAATACGCAATTCTTTTTAAAAATACAACATGGGAAATATCTGTTCCCTGAAACCCATTTTAATATTACTGTTTTACGTAAAAGTACGCAACCGTAATTAAATCAGGAAATCCAGTTACAGCGAGTTAAATTTTAATTTGGTTACTTTTGTTTTAGTTAAGGTTTTCTACGCGTTTAATGGAATATTGTGTATCCCCTCGGGTAACGGAGCAATATTTTAATTTTCGCGCCGTGCGAAAGTTCATTGTCAGCAACTCGCGACTAAGTGGGCCTTAACAGCTCTTAGTGTTAGGCACCGATATGACTATCACACATAGGGGTATTTCACTACAAAACTGGCCATTAGTCGATATAAATAAGTAAAAATTAAAATTTATTAAAATATCATGACCATAACCGTGAGGACTGGAGAAAGGAAGGGGAGGCCTTTGCCCAGCAGTGGGACACCATATAGGCTATAAAAAAAAAAAAACATATTTTGATTGACCCAATGAAACTACTTATAAAAATGTATAATAAATAATTTTGGCCAGCTTTTTTAGTCAAATACCACTATGACTATAAGGAGAATTACGGAGGACTACCTAATAAATATTATTAATAATTCACGTTTGGGGATGAGCGGTTTGTGAAAGAGCGCTTGTCTTTTAACCCCTCGAACGCCTGAAACGCCTTGTTCCACATCTGTCACATACAATTTAAACTGTTATTAACGAACTGGAGGTTATTAATTCAATACCTTTTTGACAACGGCATTCCAGTGCTTAATCATAAATTAAATATAACAAGATCATACCATCCCATACATTAAAATGCGACCGCCTACGAGCGCGCTCACACTCCACCACACATAGATGGCGCCACAAAAAATGCCTTGTTGCCACCGATTATTTGTAGATTGGCATTAAGTGTCAATTCCGAGCCGTAAATTTATGTCAAAAGTATTGTAATCGAAAGCTACAAGACATTTTTTTTGTGGCGCCATCTATGTCTGGTGGAGTGTAAGCGCGGTCTTAGGCGGTCGCATTTTAATGTATGGGATGGTATGATCTTGTTATATTTAATTGATGGCTTAATACAAATCTTGAATACTTAAAATGGGACGCCAGCATAGATATCGAAATGCTACTTAAAATTACTGGTTTTTTTTTTTCACTATTTAAGAGCTCTTGCTGCTGAAACTGTTGTTTATCATCTAAATGAATATGACATTCGGATGGCAACTAAATGATTCTTGCGGCATTACTGCTACGCTGTCTATTTCCATGATCAAATGATTGATGTTCGTTGTCGCATTACTGTCGCGATTGTTCAATCCGTCACTCATTTTGTCAAGGAAATTGACAGTGCCAGCGCCTCAAAGCTGCAGCTGTAATGACGGGACAAAAATATAGTTACATAGAGTCTGTTCGGAAAGTGAAGAGTCGTGGAATGTATTATATTGGACCCTATACATTTGACGACTCTTCAATTTTCGAACAGACTATAGTTAATAGCAAAATTAGGTATATGTATTTGATGAATTGACATTGCCATAATTTCGTGAGATTTTTGCTGGACTCGTCTGCATTGCATTCAGCAACATTCATGACAATCATACAATTAATAAATTATTCTTATAGCCGACTAGCTTTTGCCCGCGGCTTCGCTCGCGTTAGAAAGTGACAAAAAGTAGCCTATATCACTCTTCATCCCTTCAACTATCTCCACTTAAAAAATCACGCCAAATCGACGTTCCGTTTTGCCGTGAAAGACGGACAAACAAACAGACACACACTTTCTTATATATACATTTAATAAAAGTATAAAGGAAGTAATAAAATATTATCTATCTAATTTTACCTAATTTATTACCATTATCAATGTTAGATTATTCTAACTATACAGCTTATATTATATCAATTAATTCACAGAATAATCCCACCTTCTAATTGATACACAACACAACTAATCCGAGAAATGGGATACTTGCTAAGTACTAATGCACACAATTTAAGGAAGAAACATACATATGATAGTGTCATTCATATGTATGTTTCTTCCTTAAATTGATGACACGCCTCTGACACAGTACAGCGTGTTTTTTTTTATTTTCCGTTAAATTCGACACGTTGTTAGGTTCATTATCAGGAACCATCCTGTATATCACTTTTAGTTACATTCGCAAAAAAATGTTTTCATCGTTTTCATACATAGTAAATGAATAATTCAGTGTGAGAGACCCTTAAGGATAACATTCAAGTTAGTGCCAATTAAGTGATTGACGGTACATTTCAAAACAAATAACAGTAGGAAGTGGTAAAGGCTGTCACACACGTTTTCAGTAATTATTTTGATTTTTTGATAACTCTGTAACCGTAAGAGTTAAGACGCTAGTTTCTCAGAGAAATTGATTGCATTTAATCTAAGGAAGCTTCCCTTAAAGTTAACGGAATTCAATAAACACACGGTGTATAATAAAGAGTACTATCGTACAGTATGGCCACTCTCGCTCCCCGCTGAAAGTGCCGCCCACCCCCGCTCGGTTACCTCACAGTTACCGCCTGTCAAAACCGCGAACAGTCAACCTGTCATATCTCACTCATACAAGCATGGTACGCGTTCACCTACACGAGCTTAGACTGTGTGCTAGGAACGCGCCTCTTTCATATATTTTTGATCGCCAGTGTCCGAGATGTGCCTCTGATTTCATTCGTCTTCGACCAGCATCAATCTAATCGGCGTTCATCTATCATACACTTTTTTGAATTGTAAATGTGAAGGCGAAATTCGTTACAACTGTGTAAGTACTTAAGAGTGATGAATTATTCGGGGTTATTTTCATTAGACTTACATTGACCGAGATATATACTGTGATTCGAGCCCCCGATATTGTGACGCAGTTACATGCATCATGTTTTCATAATTTTTTCGTGATCATGATGGATGTAAATGGGCTGAAATATCGGGAGCTCGACAGAAATCAAAAAGGTAATCAGGATTTGTATCCCAGTCAATGTAAGTCTAACTCTAAGTAATACTTATACCATTTCAAACCACCTTGAGAGTTACAGGAATAGAGTTAAATTTTAAGTGAAATATGCGCCATATTGCCCTTTATAATGTAAACTATCAACAGCCATTAATATTCATAACGGTAGGAAGTCAATTAATTTCGAGTAGAGTACTTTGGCGTTACATTTGTGGGAAGTGTATTACTTCTTAAATAAATAAATGGTCATTAGTTATTACAAAAACGATTAGGTAATACGTACTTTTAAATGTCATAACGTTTATAAGTAGCACACACTCAATACACTCATTAGGACGAGAAATATCCGTAGTCATCACACAAATAAATGCCCATACCAGAGTTAGATTTAACAGGATTCTCAGATAAACATTTACTTTCACATTGTTATTACAGCAAGCAGCGGCGATAACTATATACCAGTATGGTAGCAGCACCTAAGCCCTCTTACGAGTATATTTACGTCCAATTCTCCTAGCCGATTTTATTGCCACACGTGTGTACCTTTGATAGTACCTACCAGTTACTTTAAGCGTTTCTACTCCTTGCTAGATCGTCATGACAACCATCATTTCTTAGTTCATTAAACCACGACAATACTAGCAGGAAAACGTCACTAAAGCTTAAGCAAACGAAGAACTAAATCTTGAAATCCGTCACGACCCCGATATGCAAATAAGTGGCCGGTGGCAGAGGTCTGTCAGTTTAATTTGCAGCAGCAACGGTTTTCACTTTGCTATAGTAAAAGTAGATGAAATGGGCAGCCGGACTGTTTAAATACTGTTGGGCTTGCATGTAAATCACTTAGGAAGGAAATGCAAGTATGTAGGGCCATATTTCAGAATCTCAAGTTAAAACTATCTGTCAGATAAAAAATAACACTTTCATTCTGTTTCACCTGCAAGAAAAAGAGCGTGTTTTATCTGACAAATAGCTTTACTTAACTGGAGATTGTGAAACAGACCTTCATTGTAGGTATTTGAAAAATCATAAGATTTTTTTAGATCACATCATGTGGTTCCTAAAAATGTAGAATTCTCTTTTTATCAATTATTATCTTAGTATTATGTATTATATGATATCCTGTAGACGCAGTTATCTTTTACGCCCCGTGATGCGTCTGAAAAAAGAGGCTGACTTCACGTCTGAATGAAACGCCTAGACTTCTAGACAAAGGAGACGATTAAATTCTAATTCGTAATCTTAATGAATCCTAAGCTAAAATAACGCAGTAGACTGTAAACTGACAAATAATTCCTATTGTGTGATTCGGCTCTCATTCCACAAATTTGGGTTGAAAGCTTTATCTTGTTGTATCTGTCAAGTTCACGCTTCAAGTCAGAATTAGACATTTATTAGACCGGAAGAGAAAATTAAGAATTTAAAGGAAAAGTACAAAGAGAATTCATGGTTAATTATTAAATATTAAGTACATATCAAATAAGTTGTGTGACTTGTGCGTAAGATGAGTATGATTTTATATAACGACGATATTTTTACTTTTAGGCAAGATATTCTTGATTTCATTTTCGGGGATCTCGCCTTTAAAGATTTCGATGAATTTTGCATATGTAGATATTTTGGAAATGGAAAAGGATATACAACTGGGGAAAGATATACTACGGGAAAACACATCTTTTTCAGTTTTTAGATATGTTACGAGAATAGTTCTAAGGTGCTAAATGTTATTCAATTTTACACGCTGTATCTACATAAAATGTAATTACTTAAACCCTTGACAAACTTACGTGACATTTGTAAATTATTCACACCTTCCAATATTATAATAAATGAGTTATCAGCGTACCTCCTGACACGATAATTATTCATCGCCTGGCAGCCGAAAGTTTAACGAAGCAAATTCCATTAAGCTGCAAAACTCTTGACCAGCATAGGTACCTTATGTAGTAGCCACGTAATTGGCTTTTCATGTCCAGCTTTCGTAAACCAATTTTACATTACATATCGCGCAACTTAACCGCCCTGTTGCGCAACGTAGTACTTTACTTGACTTTGACAAAACTTTGAAAATCCATACATGTACTCGTATGCAATGTAAATAAAAAATTGTACATTACACCTGTGAATTAAATAAGTAATTCGCAACTCGTGTCGATTTAAAATACTCTCATGGGTCGTGTTTTCCTTTATCGCCTTTTGTTACTAGTTTCCGAACTGCTTGCAGCATAGGTACTAATATTCTAAATTCTAGTATCGTAGTTATATTATATAAGAAAGATCATAGATCCGACTTCTAAACCATTAGGTTTCAACCTCCCCCGGAAATTGTGGTGTCGCTTAAATAGACTGAGAACGGGTCACGGTCGCTGCAATTACTGTCTGCACAAATGGGGGTGGAAAGACTCTGCAATGTGCGAGTGTGGCGAAGAAGTCCAAACTATGGAGCATATAATTCAGCGATGCCCTCTGCACTCATACTCGGGACCACCAGAAGACCTGGGGCCCGTTTCTCGAAAGGTATTACAAGCCTTGTATTACAAACAGTTTACTGTCACATCGTATGGGTTGTCTTGGAAACACACTTGTAATACAAGGCTTGTACCTTTCGAGAAACGGGCCTCTGCTGCGCCTAACACCCGATGCAATTGCGTGGCTGAGCTCACTGAATATTGACATTGTTTGTGTATGCCATACGATTAAATAAATAAATTATATAAGACGCACCATTAATTCACTCGATATAATAGACCCCTTTTAAGCAGTTCAGACTCCAGATTCAAATTTGGTCAATTAGGTCCTTTCGTCCGAAACTGCCCAGTCATTCTCCTTTTTCAACAACGTTTAGTTTAATTTGTGAAAGTCATGTTGCTTTTAGCAAATATTTTGCAGCCACAAAGAAACTTAATTACCTATGTTTTTTAATAAAGTAATTAACAACATTAATTATATTACTATGCATCACTGCTAGCTGGGATTTCTAGAACTGATTTCAGTCCTGAGAATAATGAAAGTTATTGTAACAACTAAGTTTAGTATTGTTTGCTTTTATTAGTTTAAATTCGGTATCGGGGCTATAGAGATGCCAAACTGGGATGATCGCCGTCATTAAACTTTGGTGTTAAGGCATCATCCAAGAAGGTAAGTACCCATTAAAAGTAAAGTATTGTTATTGCCAACATTTACATAACAATTCCATAAAAAAAGGTATATTTTAACATGAACATCGTTTCAAAAAATGATTTCCTGTAGTTGAATAATGCCTACTTTCAAACATGATCGGCAACACGGAGCAATTTAATGGCGGCATGGAGCAATTTCGAAGCAGGTGATCATATAAGCTTAATTATAAGGGTTAACCTGAAGTTATTAATTAATTAATTAATAATTTCAGCTAAATATTACTTAACAGATTCCTTTAACTCAACAACGCGCCCATGAAACACTTATCCATCCTTCAAACCTACGTACAATATATTCTGAAATATTTAGCTACAAGATTCCATTTCTACAAAGCTCATTCGTTTTCACATTTTAGAATAAATTACTCGACAACACAAACGTTAGAAAAACGCAAATATTTACCCTGGTAAGGAACCGTTTAGCGGCGTTTAAGCACAATGAGTGTCATTTTCCGTGGCGTTTAGACGTGTCTAACATGTCTCATCATGATAGAACTGACGGAAAATGTATGTAAACTTTTGTCCTAGTAAGTAATGATACGCTACAGAGTTCCGTTCCCTCTAAAAGTCAAATAATCATACTTAGTAGATCAGGTCATGTGAAGCACAGTTCAAATGTAAACAGTGACAGGCAGACAGCCGTCGGCTATGCGAGGCTGCCAGGTCAGCCCGGGCCCCTTTGATGTGTTAAAGTATTCAAGAACTTTTACGCGCGCGAGTCCCGCAAGTCGCAACTGTGATTTCAGTTTCTGTAGTGAGTTAAGATGCAAGGTATGACCACGCCCTCTAACTGTGTGTTCCTTCATTTATATTAACATTTCAGTAATAACAAGGGGACAAGTTGGATTAACCGCTCGTGCTTATATTGATCCACGAGTAAGCAAACGATTCCAATATTAAACCACGAGCGTAACGAGTGGTTCGAGAAATAGAGAAAATCTTTAGAAATAGGTACTTCTAAAGATTTTTTTAATTAAAAATAAAATTATACATATAATACAATTTTAAAATTAAGAATATGATATAATTATGAAGGAATGTGATGTGAAATACCATTTTCTCATTTCAGTTCATCGCTACATTAAGTACCGTTCCAAGTATCAAGCTTCTTACATTCATGAATAATGGCGAAGTTAATAATGAACAAGGACGCTCATTACGTATTTAAGGAAAAAGGGACCCTAGTCGTTTGCCCTCAAGTTGTGTACGAGTATGTACCGTCAAGGTATTAACCATGGACACGGACAAAGGGCCAAAGATATGTATGCGCTGCCTTAACGCGTGGCAAGAAGTTCGTGGATACACATTTTTGGCACTTTTCCCGTGCTCATTATGAGACTGTACCGGTTAGTGATGAATTGTATTTTGGGCAGCGGTTTTAAATCTACACACTTGGTAAATTAAGTTGAGAAAACTAGGACAGGTACAGTCAGCATTAATAGTCGCGTCGTGTCTTTGTGTTTAGCGGTTACATAATAGTAAGTAGTTACTTCTGAAGTATTGCGTGAAGTGATTCGCTACTTTTGATGCTCTGCTGACTGTTCATATTTGTATGCATGTAGAGGTACAATAGTACGAATAGTGTTTGGACAGACAGATGTTATTATGTTTCCGTCAAGCCTTCGTTCATCCTCGACAAAATTATGGGTCTGTTATATAGATTTACAAAGTAATAGTTATACCTGTTAGTAATTATTATTCCCTTTACTAATTTGAATGTAAATCGCTCATTTCATAGCAACTTCTTTGCTTTAAGGAGGTTTATGATTTGTTTACAGCAAAAAAAAAACGTGTTTCAAATAATTTATACTATTTTTGGTATATTTGTTGATTACTCTTTTTAGGAAACTGAGTAAATGCTGTCATATAAATTACTTTTTTCGTCTTCAAACTCTGCACAGTAAAAAAAAAAACAAGTGGCGCAATTTTAACTCGAAAGGTAATGCTAAGATACGTCAAATATTATAGCTCTAGGTGAAATTGAAACGGATACGTCAGTGTCAAAAATGACGTTTCAACCAACCACAAAGTCACTTTTGACGTTCACATCACTCATCACTGATATCTTTAAGTTCTCTTGCGGGTAAAATTGGACCAAAATTCATGTCAAGTCATGATCATGGATCGAAAGAAATGCATGGTTACCCAATAATTGGAAATGAGACGAAATTTGGCACGTGCGTTTTACTTCCGAGGTCCTTGATGACCCAAAGCGACACCGTGAAAAATGTTTTATTTATGAACGTCTGGTTACAGTCCTGGTGATCCTGAGCAGTTTTTTAATATTAAGAGAGCTATTTACCTCTGTTAATGTTTTTTATTACAAATTGAAATTGTTTATTTGGTACATCTTATATATATGAAGGGTGCTAGTATACATTTAACTAAAATAGAGTCACTTAGCGTATGCAGCAGCTGATGAATTTGATATAGGTACTTAGTTTAATATTTTGCTTTCAATATTTTCCTCGTGTTGGTATGGTGATTTTTTCACACTAGATGGAAAAAAATGTTTATCCTACGTGCTTTGAATCCATCGCAATGCTTTATTGGAATGTTTCGCTTGCTCAGGCATCAATAATGCGGTGCAGTGAAACAACTTTGCCCCGTGTAAAACAAATAACTAATGTCGATGTCGTATACATATTTCCATCATCACTCTTGACATTCGATAAAAAAACACGTCAATCTTCATAAATTCAGCTCAAAACCATATTTTTCACTCACGCTTGAATGAATCCTCACATTATTTGCCACAAATACACGAGGCTAAAACAATAGTACATAGTTGTGGGATTACGACATCATGTACTGTTTTGTAGTACATTGCAGTGTTTACAGCGGATCACCTGAGTACATAGAGCCGGCACCTACTTACTGCGGGATTAAGTTTATTGTGAATGAGACAAATGCTGTGCAGCGGGTGAACTGGGTAAGCTGTTACAATTTGGTGCATCGCTTACAGGATGGGTACTTAATATGCAATTAATACTTAATACTTAATATGCAGTACATACTTTATGGGTCCTAAAGATAGCTGAAAATGTAAACGTGTTTAAATAAAAGTGGGTTTTACCTACGTTAGTTTTTGGAGATGACTAGGTACAAATAAAAGGATAAAGTGATTAGGTAGATTAGTGTTTGGTGTTTTCTTAGAGACTTATTTTTTTTAATCACTGAAAATTGGTATATTTCAAAAGATATAAAATAACTTTCTTTCTTTCTTTCTTTAATAAGTTTCTATAGTGTCACATCACCTTAACAAAAATACCAACACCTGTGGTAGCACGGTGGTAATCTGGTGGTAATCTATCGCACCATTCTAAAAAGTATGTAAGTGCGAAACAGCGAAAGTGATGTTAAATGATATGTAATAAAAAGACGACTATCGACACGACACGCGACGGTCTGAGATTGACAGCTGTCTATCATTTGTCACCATAGCTGTCACGTTCTAACTGAAGTGTGAAAGTGACGTTCATGACATGACAAGTCAGAAAAAGACTCGATAAAAACTTTGGATTTTTTTCGAAGCAAAACTCAATAGGTTGACAATGAAATGGTTCAGGTTTCATATCCAAAAAGGATAAAATCAGTATTCAGTAGGTTTCGTTAGGACTGTCTGTCTGCATGTGTTCAATACACATCATAGTTTTACCACAACATGTTCGTCAAGCAAAATACTTCTATGAAATTATTTTGTTGAATATAAACACGTAGGTACCCTCTAAGTTATGATATATTTATGATGGCATACATATACAGGGTGGGGCATGTAACAAAAGCAAAAAATTAAACTGTAGGCTATACTCCTTAAACTGACCAACATTTGTTCAGTGACTTTTAAAAATTATGAAGTCTTTAAATTTTCAATTTTTCATACAAAATAAATATTAGCTTCAATGTACGCCATTATTGTTGTCATTGACGTTGTCTGTCACACTTTAGACTTAACAGAATTCGCAATACATTACCTCTTAGAAAAAACTTTCAAGGGTGATAAAAATCAAAATACAAGTTATTTTTAAAAGTCGCTGAACAAATGTTGATCAGTATAAGGAGAATAGCCTACAGTTTAATTTTTTGCTTTTGTTACAGGCCCCACTCTGTATAGTACTTTCCGCAAATGTTGCTGTAAATAGTTTGGCATACATATATAGTACTTTCCGCAAATGTTGCTGTGAATAGTTTTTTCCGAATCGTATAAAAAACATTTCATCAAGTGTCACGACTCGCACTTGGCCGGCTTTTCTGTTTTATTTTGTTTTTTTGCACGCAAATTAAATGTTTAATTACCTACTCACTCAATCTCCCGGATATTTTGGCTTTCGGCCACTCGCTATCCTCTATTAATAGCGCTCTCCCTTTCTTATACTGAGATTCGCTTGTTTTAGTCATCATACGTCACGATTTCTGACATCGGTGTAAAAATGTATTGCATAAAACAAAACCATAAGATCAAAGGGAATATTTTCCTCAAAGTTACGACGAGGCACCTGTATTAAAATTTAAAAAGTCAATATTGTTAAGTTTGCCAACATTGAGGAAACTTATTATCGATACATTTTTTAATTTATTGGATAAATATAGAAGCTACAAAAGTGAAATTGGCCAGAGACACGTTCGGATTATAATAATGCGATCTGATTAGGGAATGCAATAAATAACCGATCAAATATCATAACCGGTTACGGTTACGGTTATCTGTGCCCAAAAATAACCAATAACCGGTTATAATCGGTTACCCTATGAAACTTTCCGTACTTGGCGCGAGAATCACATTTACTTTCGCAATTTGTAAGTAACTGAGTTAAAACCGGTATGATGAGGTTTATTCTATCGATCTTTATAGCAGCCTTTAAAGCGCCCGTCTTCGGACATAGGCCTCCTCTCCATTCCTCCACGCCTGTCGGTCCATTGACATCTGCATCCAGTTCTCGTCAGCTTGTTAGCAGATGTCATCTCTCCATCTAAGGGGCGGCTTGCCACAATGAGGTTTATTACTTAAAAAATCATGCATCAAGCTCAGAACATATTTCAAAACGACTACCGTTATCGGTATTCCACAATTTTTGTTCATGTTTGTTACTTTTTATAATACGTATTACACGATCGAGTAGATGTGGATGTAATCAAGATCCTCAAAAAGTCTAGGCGATGATGATACGGCCACGTGCTAAGGCATCAAACATCAAAGGGTTTGGAGTGCCGGAGCGGAGATTAAAGTATCATGTAAGTGTTAATGGAAAATAGCGGGCTATCATGACACATATTTATATGTAAGTCAACATATTTTGAGATATTTGATGGCTTGTTCTACTTTATATAATCTCATCAGAAGTTATTTCAGACATCGCTCGACCAATTTCAATTTGCTAGGCTTATTATTTAACTATAAATATTGGATGTATTTTTCATTAAAATTTCATTTTGTAAGATGTTTATATGTATAAATAAAATAAATAAAAATAAATAAATACCATCAAAGGTTAATTTTTACCAAACAGTAACACCTGCATTATATACTTTCTCACTTTGTTAGCTGTCACTTCATTTGATGTTGAATAAACATTTTCTATTAGTTATGCGCAAGTATGTCATGTCTACAATCTATTTTCAATAGAGTTACATATAAACACATCTCACTATTCAATTTACATTTGTTGTTAGTAAGATTGTATTAACTTAGTGCAAGGTTCTAGAGAACAGCTGGCGTAGCCGAATAGCAATCGCAGACGCCAGACGCCGACAGAAATGCAGTCTAGCTCTGTCGCGCCAATACACAAAAGCGATAGAGATAGATAGCTACGAAACAGATATTATCGTGAGCATTTGTGCATTCGGCTGCGCACACTGCAGCAAAGCATGCAAAGGATGGTCTTTACTAACTCCCAGGAGTGCACACGGTATCTCAGGTAATCTTCTTAGGGACGCTAGAGACTGAGTATACATTTTATCCTGGCACTTATAAGGTTCAGGTTCCTTCCACTTGGTACGGAAAAGTTGAACTGGTACTTTTTATCATGATTTAGTATTAAAGAGCAATTCTTGTATATTTATTTATTTATTTATATATACCGACGATCCTAACGATTTCGCTATTCATGTGGGGGTTTTCGGGGGTGACAAAGGATGCCGGAAAACGCGAATTTTCGAGAGTTTTTCTTTGGTGTATGGTCGTTTCGCCGCGCGAGCATAAATGTACGAGGTCGGTCTTTAGGCAGAAGATCGACGGTGAGCCAGAAATTAAGTTTTTGTTTTTTGTCTTTTTTTTTGTTTTTGATTTTAGAGTTTTTTTTTTATCTAAAGACGTGATATATTAAAATAGAGTCTAGCGAAGCTCGGTCGCACAGATATTTGTTTTAAAACATTGTCGTTATTGTCTTTATTCGCTTTAATTTAGGTTAAGATTTTAAGAATCTATATATAACAAAACACAAAACAATACAAAAAACACATCGTCACTACTTTAAAAAAAACTTGTATCTTCGTCAGTCAATGAAAAGAAAATTGTAAAACACTGATTTAAACTTTCACGATTATTACACATAATTATTTTTAAAAACCGGGACTTAATCGCGTATAACTACATATTAAACTGACCTCCAACGTTTCAAGGACGGCGTTGTCCCCGTGGTCTCGGAGATACGCGATTAAGTCCCGGTTTTTAAAAATAAGAAAATTGTAGTAAGTATGTATGGAATGCATATAGACTTACTGCGTTTTAACTTTGAGGAACAGCGTGAGATACGAGATTTTTTAAAAGTAGTGACGACATACTCGTATAATAACTATTGTTTGACAACTGATTACTGTTGCATTTTATACGAATTTGGACTGTCTCTGATCTTAACAAATTAAATAGTATTACTTTAACATACAAAAGTTATGTCTTTATCATAAACCTGTTGTCTTTATTATTAATCTCTCAACTCTGTAAAGTTACTCGTCTCCGAGGAAACATGATTGTTTCTGCATTCAATAATTGAATATACATTACTACAAAGACAAGACGAGCTCCAAATTGCTTGTCATACTCAAACAGAATACACTTCAACTGGTCCAGGGATTCATAATTAAGCCAGAATCTATTCATTACTTGCTTTTTGTGATGAAATGTCAATCTTGATAATTACGTATTAATTTACTACATTATTACCTATGTAGATAATTTCCCAGCAGGGGATCGATTATTGAATTTCGAACGCACGAATTCGCCGTTCGAAAGTCTGTGGAAAACGACGTCATGCTATTTTTGAAAAAGGACGGCGAAGTAATTTTAAAACTAGTGGTAATGACCACTCGTTTTCGATTCTGTTAGTAGAATTTAAATCGCTAGTAGTGGAGATATTATCACACGAATTTCACGAAATCGAATGGCCGAGATTCAAAAATCGGCCCCCAGTTCCCAACTAGACATTTTTATTTTCCACGATATATTTGGATTTTTCATCATTTATAACTCTTAAACTTGTCATAAAGCGGTTATGTCTGCGTTATGCTGGCTTCGTAGGTTTACCGCTTAGTTGAACCAGTATAACTGAACTTAAGAAACGTCAAATCTTTGTGTAACTAAATATCTCACTTATACTGGTTTTTTCCGGCAAATGGTGAAAAATAGCACAGCACCGCCTCTCGTTGAAAACTTGTGTAATTTAAGCCGTTTGTTTCTGTCACTACTTGGCAATATTTTTAAACTCTGTCACGTTCTGGTATACAGGTATGATTAATGTCGGTATATCATCACTGCTGCACCCGCTGGGTGGACAGCGTTAAGGCCTGCCAGGGATTAACACAGGCGTCTATTATTAGGACTGCAGAAGACCGTGCTGAGTTGGTGCACAAAATAACGACCTCATGTGGTCGCGACCTTCAGCCTTAGCATGCGGAACCGAGGATGATGATATATCATCAGTAAACAATATTACTGAAGGTTGTCTGCAAGATATCGCTCTTTAGCGATAAGACCGCATGTTGTCTGCCTCTATAATGTACAATCATGAAATTTTGTCCCTGTTGTTTATTTTGCTGAGGTATGCAAATAAAGAGAATATGAATGGCTTATAGTAACTGAGTAATTAAAATTATATAGCGCAAATACAAATTCAGCCCCTTATCCACTGCTGAGCATATGCGTCTCTTTTAGTAATCTATTTGTCCCGGTCCTGAGCTAGTCTCATCCAGTTGTGACCCGCACTTTTCCTAATGTCCATCCAAGAAGCCGAATTGCAGGAATCAAACGTATAAAAAGGTTTTACGATAAAAGTCGACAGAAATAAATAGATTTGGCTTATAAAGCGCAAAATAAAATGAGAAAACAACGAATTCTAAGAAGCAATTACTGGTATCATAAGCAGGAAATAACTCTAGTTATTATCTTTGTCTTCAGTTGTAAAGCCTTAAAGCTACCATGGGTAGTCGACAGTGTAACGTGGAAATAAAATTCACCTCCTGAATGTAAATGTAATAAACATATTTCTCGGAAAAATGTACTTCTCTTTTATTATTTCTGTCGATGAAATTGAATTTTCTGCATCAAATTGCTGCTGCAGCTCATTTTCTTATACATTTGTATATTACAATGAGTCAGTCGTTAAAGCTTATGAAGATTAGCTTTATAAGGTGAAAACTGAGATTTTGGCGCTGTATCTTTCAAACTTTAAAATTGCAATGTGTTTCAGAAAGTGGATTCAAAAAGTAAATTCATCAAATACAAAATTTTAACTACTATGACTGGTCTTCAAGTAGTGGGCACAGATGTTAGATATTATAAAGGTTCATTGCACTGTGCTAAATCACGAAACTGTTTACTAAATTGGATAATTTATGATCTTGACTACAGCTTCAATCTGTCCGTCCAGTAAAATAAAATATTCTACAGTTTTCGCGATTTGAACACATACATTTTTATGACCGGATCTATCGCGAATTATTTCCAACGTTTCGACTTACGTTAATACTAATATATTTTAGAAGCAGAGAAAACCAGAAATATATATGCAGTTTCATGACTTATACATACACAAGCGTTGGTATATTTGAGTTTATAAATCCGTACCTAACTGGGGATTCCGCCCGCAGCGGTGAGCTAGCGCGTGACCGAGCGGCAAACTATGCTCTAAATTTCAGGCGACCACAGAAGTTCTGTTCGTCAAATGCCATTGCCGGGCCACACAGAGCGAGGCACGGCGCGAGGCAATTTACTCACGCGGCAAACGTGCGGCGGCTGATCAGGCCCCGTAGCCGAATGGCATTTCTACGACGCGAAACGAAAACGAAACGCCTCGAAAGGTAATCTGGCTCTGTCGCGCCAATACGCAAGAGTGATAGTGATAGATATCTACGAGCGTTTCGTTTCGTGGGCGTTTGTGCATTCGGCTACGCACGCTGATGCAGTGCGCGCGTTTTGCTCCGCCGAGCAGCCTGCCACGGCCGCGGCGGCGGTACGTCTACATTGAACATTTTCCTCGCGAGCACTTTGCCGCTTCGCTTTTGCGACGTACCTCGCTAGACCCAGCTAATGCCATACAGCGATGATCAACTATAGTTTTATCGAATTTAATACTGGATTCGTAATCAGGCTAAGGTCAGGATCGCCAAAACCAAGTTATCGCCCACGTCATCATGTCATACGATGATGATGATGTCGCCGATGATAACGCAAATGACGACACGTCGAGCATTTTGGCTGGATGAATATTTTGATGTGATAAGCAAACACAATCGAGAGATAACAAGTTTCAATTTAAGCTAACCTGTATCAGGCAGATTAACTCACTATCATATCTCTCGAACTTGTAAAAGTCTGATATAATCATTTTCATTCAATTTGTAATACATGAACGAGTATCTTATCGACAGTTATTATGGAGTTATGAAGACACAAACCACTTGTAACTGGCTTTATTGAAGAACAGAAAAATATAAATTCCGTGTGGAAGGTTTGTTGTACAGGAGTGGCCCTGGCTGTTATCTCATCTCTTGCAGCTGCTGACTATACTTCGTTTTTAAGACAAGAATGAATTATGGAGAGATTAAATATAAGATTGCTATACCGCAAAAATTATGATAAGTACTCTCTTATTATTTAAAAGAAAAACTTGACTATGCGTATAATTACATTAAAATTATGTGATTTGTCTTACCATTTTCGACTCCTCCCATTATCGACATGGCATAATATTACTATATAACTTCTTGAGCTTACCGTGGGACTCAATCAATCTGTGTAAGAATGTCCTATTTATTTATATAATGCGCGTGAAACTAAGTTTCCCGAATCGGCTTAATCCATGCAATTACGCCATTGACTGAATGAATGACATAGCAGAAAAAGTTTTCAAAGCGCTCGATATTATGTAGGTAAATAATTATATATACATTCTAAAAATGATCGAAACTTTAAGGATTTTGTACTCTTTAGTTAACTTTTTCTGCTCCGGCACTTAAACAAGTCATTGAAATGGCATATTTTTCACAATTCTGCAATCTATTTTACAATTTACACATAAACAATTCTTAATGTGGAATTGTATAAGAGACAATATGGTAAGTATGTGTTTATAATAAGGTTCAGTGATCTTAGAGTGAGAGATAAGTTGGAATCTCGTGTACATACATAGGTAGTATAATACCTTCATTATGGGGATCTAATGGTTAGGTACCTGGTCAGTTGATCACATACCCACAATCTCACGCGCGCGTCGGAATTTATTCAATTCATACTCTCTCTTTCTCTCTGTGTGTGAGTGTGTGTATGTGTGTGGCGTGTGTGTATGTTCTCAAATCTTCTAGCACGTTTTGTTTTGACCTGGGATGTTGTTGTAACGAACATGTTTGTCTTGAGACTTTATTGTTCATGCGTCGATTACTCCCAAAATAAACGTTGTATCACATTCCCCGTCACATTTACATTCGTATTTTGGGTTAGAAAACTTTTCTATTTATCCTTTTTTTTACATTTTGAAAAAGGTATTGTTAATATTTCACTATCCTAATTTTAAATGTTGGCTTTAACGTTGCTTGACAAATTACGTTCTCAATATAGGTTTACTTGACAAAATAAAAGTACGCAGTTTTAAAATAGTACCGTAACGTAATGGAAAAATAATCATCCGATGATTCCTTTTGTCATTCACACCGCACAAAGCTGCCAGGATCATTTATTCTACATAATCGAGTTATCCTGGCGAGTGAGAAGCAGCGTGTATTGTGAAAAAACAGGTGAACATTATCCACAAACCAAAGTGCTCACGGCGAAAGTAGGTTCATTTAATTTTTCATAGAATGAATCCTTGTGTGTAGCAGACTTTTTAATTAAAAGCTTTCAGAGTACGCGGGAAATGCTGCAATGAGAAATATTTCCAGTAAATGTTAGTTGCCGGATATTGAATTTGGTCTGCATCTTTGATTGTACTTAACTATTGAGCTATTGGTATGGGAATCGAGATATATGTGACCCTGCCTGTAAAGCCGGTGGTCTAGGGTACGGTACCCGGTAAGGGTTAGCACAGATATTTAACTCTGAGTCATGAGTCATGAGAGTCTCAAGTATGTAGAACGCTACGGCTGTCTGAGCACCCACAACACGAGCCTTCCTGAGCTAGCTGTGGGACGGAAACAATCTATTTAAGGATGTCCTACAATTCATTTATTTTCTATAGGATATGGCTGAGCGATGTGAAAACTTATGTAAGCTTCAGAAGCATCAAGCTTACTTATTTTGGGGGTTCATATTTATGTGTTTGAGCTGAAATGCCTCGATCGTGACTGTTCCAATTTAAAACGTTTACAGAGAAACATAAACATGGCGATGTAAAGAGTTTTTATGTACTCGTACATCACGATTCCGTGCTGACGCACACCGCGCACACGACGTCGCTAATGTATTGCTCTTGGCAAGAGGAAAGTCGGAGAATCTATCTTCAAAATAATAACGTTTCAGCGGTTCTTTAACATTCTTTAATATTGACAGATATAAACATTTATACATGAGAGTTGGCAGTCTCAGTGTTCTACTTATATTCTAACTCCATTGTTCTAGAATGTTACAGTAGAGCATGAGAGATAAAAAGTTCATTGACACCAGATTCACAATTCTCTGCAATAGTGACACTTCGTAAATATTTTGTAATTTTTGGAAACCTTATTCCAATAGTCTTGATAATTTAAGTTTGGCAACAAACATTGACGGTACGTCTATTTAACGAACTTAAAATAATGTATCTAACTTTGTTGTCTAACATTGAGAACATATGGAGAAAATGTTGTGCCAGAAAATGACAAATAACATTTGAGGTATTTAAAAATATACGTGCAACTAGATCATATGGTAAAACGAGATAATATAAAAAATAACCTTTCAAAGAATACTTCGGAGCCATCAGAGTCACTCCGCGGCAGGATCAACTTGGGCAGCACCATACCCTTCTTCCGCCTGCCGCGGATGCCGGAAGGAGACGGCCATTGCAACTCGGTGGTAGCCAATGGACTGTGAGGACTGAGAATCGTTAGCCTGCGCTCTGGGGGTGGGAGGCTCAGTTGCTGTAATGCTCTCCTTTCCGTACTTGCAAACAGTCCTCGCCTCTTCTCTGCTGTAGCTCCCATATCTTCCCCAGACAACGCTCTTCTGGCGGGTGCCCCTCTCGCCTCTCTTATATCTCTTTCGCTCGCTGTAAGAAATGAGCTACGGTGCGAGCGCACCACCGTGCATGAGCTGGCTGGGCGCGCCGGTGAAGAATCCTTGCATGGACGGAGACTCTCCATGGAGCGGGCAGACTCGACGCGCGCCGCCGCCAAGTACTGCCCGCTCGTCGCGGTCGTATGGGCCACCTCGCATTCTTCTTGGCTCGAGCTAGACGTGCCGCTGCGGGAGAACGTGCTCGTTTTTGACACGAAACTTCGGTCACTAAATTGGGCTGCAGCGGATATGCTGGATGTGTTGGCGTCATTGGATTCCGAGGAGGCCTGCGCTCGTACGCTTCCCTCCTCAAGAGACTGGTGCACCACGCGAGAGTTGAGAGAACTGAACTTGGCAAGGTTTGCCCTGCGAATTTTTCTTTCGTCGTCTTCCTCTTCCATTTTTATGCTAACTTGAACTTTCCATTTACACTTAAGCGCACGACACAATTTAATACACTATTGAACTTTCAGAATATTTAATGATATCGTATTATTTAACTTTATTATTAATAATTATTATCATAAAATAATAAGGAACACTGGACACAGTCTTTGACACTCTTTGAAACCACCATCACAGGCACGATTGTAAGGACACCTGAAACAAATAATTTTATTAGAATAGTTATATTTATAACTCAAATATCTTTGTTGTACGGATACGTTAAAGGAAATTGTTGACTTAGGAGAAGGATAATACTTGTCAGCCATCAAGGATAAATTGGATCGAGTGTATAGGTTATCCTATAATTTCATTACCAAAATAAAATAAACCGAAGTCAGATTTTGTTATACCTCACAAATATTTGAATAAATGATGAGGTTCACGTGCCTATCAAGCTATACGGCCCGGGCTACGTATAAACAAACTCCATTTAATTTGGAGCAGCTCCGGCAAGCACACAGTTTGTTTTAAAGCCAAACTGACTCCGAGGGACTCAATTTCGTATTTCCACTTTAAACGCTTAGCAGTCAGGTAAATTTAAACTATTTTGGAAACAATGCCTATAAATCGAAAATTGTGTAACACATTAGATTCGTTATTCGTATGCGTTATATTAGATTCGTCAGTAAAGTCATGATCGTTTCGTAGTAAAATATATACCGCGTTGTTAGTAAGAGGCAAACAAATTGAGAATAGATTTACATGCGTTCAGTTGGCAGCTTTAGAGTCCAGGGCTAGTTGTCCCGCCTGGTTCGCGCAGTCTGTGAGTGCCTGCACTTGTTCGTCGTTGAGTCCCGTGGCCTTCACCTGGACATCAGCGCTCTTCGAGTGCTCAGAGCTCTCGCTGCTGGATTCTATCTTCTTTGAGGTCTTGTTTCCGTGGCAATCAATGTGGATCTCCTCCTCGAATTCTTCTTCGTAACTTGCTTGGAAGCTCTCGCGGAATTCCTGTCTCGCTTGGATGGTAACCTTTTCTTGGGTTTGCTTTTGCTGGATCATCTCATCCATGGTCTTCTTGACGAGTTGCTGACCGGCTTGCAGTTGAGACATTGTGGTATATTGTAATTTAATCTAAAATGATTGAAAAAAAGCCCTTTATAAAATTGGAAACTTGAGAGAATATAAATATTAAGTGAATTTGGGACGCAAGTAAATTCAGTTAGAGAGAATAAATATTATAGGATAGAATAGAATATAATTCGTGAACACAGGCAAGACAAAATACACATAATAACAACAAGACAGAAAGGAATGAAGTGCCACGAAATGGCCTCATCTCAGCGTGTTGCTGGTGACTTCCAACGCTGCTGCTATGCTGCTCTAATTTCTTGACATGTTACACATTCCATAGAATAATTTTCAATAAGTGAAATAAATTAAATATTCGATCAATTGCTATTCCTGTTCGATTGCGCTGAATAAATCATTCAACTCGCTGCATTAATGTAAATCAGAAATCCCAGTTTGATAGAAATTGATATTAGTGGTGGTTGGCGTGACGCCAAGAGACAAAGGTTTGGAGCGCATTTAAAATTACGGTGTTGAGGAATTTCTAGATGGCACGGACGATTCTTCAGCTAAACCGTACATTCCAGAGCACCAGGTTTATTAATTATAAAAATACTACAATGGTGGCCTCTTATAATCAATATTAACTAACCATGACTGTGCCAAAGTGTTAGATTTCTTTATTACCCCCAGAAAACTGAAGGAAAGTGATATTTTAAAACAAGCCTAATATGGGTAGTAAGTTTACGTCCAAATTATAGTTTATATGAGTCATTTAAAGAAAATCCAAAATCGAATTGAATGAAAGTAACAACCCAAACAAGGAAATAAAATTAGGTAATGCAGAAGCTATCACGAACCTGAGACGTACGACAAAAATAATCCAATTCACTCAGTTAGTGCACTTTGAAATACAAATGAAAGATTTTTCGGGAGTTGTTTTCACGTCGGAGCTTGCGCGTGGACTGAGTGGCGGGCGTGCGGCGTCGGGCTTTGTTTCGGCGGGAGCTTCTGCGTGGGCGCCGCTCCAGAACGCCGAACCTGGATCCATAGGCAAGTGACCAATCCCTCACGCTCTGAGGCAAACGATACGCAACTCTCTCTATCGCGCTACCGTAAGTGCGACACAAATAGTACGAAGGAGCGATAGCATTGGCTACTTGTATACGGGCCCTGCGCTTGCGGCTGCAAGACTTGGCTAAAATAACGCGACATTCGCGACATCTGTCTTGGCAAATTAACTAACTCGATAATTAATCTTGACATATCCTGATTCGGTGGTTAATTACATTCTTATAAGGACAGAAATATGTTATTGGCTTGGGTTTGATATAAATAACGTCCATTTAAGTGCCACTAAAGTTTAACTCGGCTAAAATTGCTTAGAAAGATATTTTATGACGGGTACCAGGTGTGATACTTCAAAATCGCACTGTTAAAATAGTCCCGAAATAGCGTTATGCGTCAACGGGAGAAGTCATGAAACGATGAGTCTTCGAGACGGGGGCGATAAACGTGATAAACATGACTGCAGCGTTTATGAATAACGATTGCGATTGCCAAAGTTCTTCATGACTAAGAGGCGTAGGGATAGCCACGAGGGCGTAGGAATAGCCACGGGTGCCCACGGAATACCTAGATTCCGAGAAAATTATGGTATTTAGGGCGACCTTCTTCGTTATTTATCCCGTTGTTTGCTTTGATTGTTCGGTCGCGCCGAAAATAAATTCTCATCTATTAGTCATGATGGTTCAATATAAAACAGTTAGAATGTCTTTGTTCTCTGACGAATTAATGCATATAAATAACGCCTTCGAATCTTTAATTTATATTCAGTGCTCAATTCGCATTGCAGTTCCACGTCCACGATACAATAATCATAATACTCACTTTAACTATGCTTAAAATACATATTATTTTGTGCACAGAAATTTGTGTTAATATTTTGTGTACATATATTAGTGCTTGTATTTGACATTTCATTGGTTAATGTACCGATGAGAACTTTTTGTTGTAAATTTGTTTGTATGACAAACTATGATTCTTATTATATTGTATTATAGATGTGTTTTTATATGTACATATTACGTGTTGGGCTGTAGTCTGTAAGTTTTATGCATAATGTTATTGTAATAAATAAATAAATAAATGATTTACCTCTCCAATATCAGTCCAGCTAATAACTTCGTTTGATTTCTTAATATCTCAATTATGCTTAAACCGCCCCAAAGGAGCACTCTGCAAATATTTCATATCACCATGAATTTCAATCAGTGAAGCTGTACCTTTTACACATTTTATGCAAAATTTCCAAAGGTGAGCGGCAAGGTTAAAATGAACACAGAATAATTAATTTTTATGTCATCTTAATTAGGTACCTGTATAATTTGTTTTTATGAATGATTTTAGGTACTTATCAACATGCCTAATTTGTAAATAATAATATATTTATTATTGAGGTATTAGTTTTTGTTAAAAAATATAAGCCAATTTTTTGTCGCGATATATTTTGACGACGCAAGCAAGATGTCAGCGGCTATGACATCAATTAGACATCGAAATAAAATTGGAATTGTACTCATAGTAATTTATAAATATTGTCTGTTTTTGTCATAGTAAAAATATTTATAGTGTGTCTTCAAAAAGTTTATAGTAGAGCGTTCTGATAGAAATTCCCTTTAAATTATCCGTCTCATTTACTTGTATTTTTTTAACAAGATAAAACATGCGTCCATCTTTTAACGATAAAGCAAGGTCTAACGCTTAGTGAAAAATAAAACTTTTAAGACATGCCTTTACTTGTAGCAGTAGGTATGTAAATAAAAAACATTGAGATCTCTTTCTCAAAGAATTTAGCACGAAAGATAAACCCAGCTGCAAGTCCCGGGTTAAAGCTGAATTATGACTGGCGACTGACAAAAAAGCACCCGGAGCACGGACAGGAATAAAACTGTCACAATATTTTATTTTATTAAGTGCCTATAAACTGTAGTTCACAAAGACGCGAGCCTTGGTTTATAATTATCATGCAAACGTTATCAAATTCATTACTTAATATTTATCAAATTCGCTTGACATTGTAAATGGCGATCTATAATATACTTACTTATACTAAATAAATCAGTGGGGGCTAATTTGCTAAAAAATTTTGCTATCTGTTTCCGAATAGCAAAGTAAGTCATTACCAGTTAGTGTGGTGAAAAAAAAAATGCTAACTCATATTGTTAAAATGTATGTATGTAATGTAATTCACTCATCTTCATATCGTTATTGTGCCTCTTTGCTTTTGAGAGTTTGGCAAATACTTGACATAATGGTAAACAAGGCCCACATACGTTCCGAAAACTCATTCATACGAACAGGGGTGTTAAAACTTTCCACCCGCGACCTCCGAATCGAAAGCATGCTACGATAACAGCGCATCTGTCTTTTAACATAATTAGGCCCACTTGCACCAACCACTCAGGGTTAGTGGGCTGTCATCTGTCAAATTCCATATAAAATGGTGGGTTAACCCTCGGGTTAACCCTTCATATTCGTAGGTGCAAGTGGCCCTTATAGAAATTCAAAAGTTCAATTAAAGACCTTAAACATCTCATATTCAGTAGCTTTTGATCCGATATAATTCCGAGTGCTTCCAGTACTACACGTTTAAATATTTTGTTTGCGGCTCCCGCGGCGATGTCAAAACAAGATAACATTTTCAGTTCGAATACTGCATTGTTCCATCACGCTAAATTGAACCGCCTCGCCTATTCGTGGGTATATGTATAGCCTTTTATTTCCTTAATAATACATTTTTTTTTTTTTTTTTTTTTTTTTAATTTATTTATTTAAAGGTAACATACATTTTACATTTTTAAAGTTCCTCGCCAAACTGCTCATGCAGTTTGCATGTAATGCAAATGGGTAAAAGATAACCTCTCAGAGAGTGAAGGCCCCCTCCATATCTTTTCCATATAGTCCAATATTTGCAGTGGTTATCCAGATACAATTTATGAGTTACTCTTGGTACGTTTTGCCGGGCGGTTCATACTATCTCGTGACTAGCTTTGTCTGTCGTAGGTAAGTATACTAAATTGGAAAACCTATTCAATTGTTTACCATTCTTTTTGTTGCGCAATATTTTATATTCAAATTACTCGGCATGCGTGGTCGCGCTCTTATTATTAAAATAATAAACAAAGTTCGCGTAAAATGGACTATTTGTTGGCTTTATTTCAAGATGCGTTATTTCTCGGATGCAATTGGTCGGAGCGTCGTCTATGTAACGTGTTATTTTCCAAATAGTCATTAAAGTTGTATATAAACTGTTGTACACAATAAAGTGATTACTACTACTACTACTACTACTACTACTAAAGTTATTTAAAAAAGGAATCCAAAAATAAATAACTCTATTGTGATATGTATCTCAGTCGACCTTACACATAGTTGTACTTCGTATCTAAGTGTAGTTTACCACAGTTTAAAAGATACATTTCTATAGTAATTTTTATGCTAGCAAAACGCTTCAGGAAATTGCACGTTTAACCTTGGATTCTTAGTTCATTACAGATAACCACGCGAAAATATAATTATAGATAAATGCAGGCTAGTGGAACAAAATCATTGGTATCTT
Organism: Leguminivora glycinivorella; assembly: GCF_023078275.1. Lineage (NCBI taxonomy): Eukaryota > Metazoa > Arthropoda > Insecta > Lepidoptera > Tortricidae > Leguminivora > Leguminivora glycinivorella. Next base: position 2,866,141 of record NC_062975.1, read on the forward strand.
TATCATCCTTTGTAATTAAGGTAGATGATAAATCCTGAACGATACTAATCGTCCCATACTATAAGAGTTTTGAATGATTCTCGGTTATTTTCATTAGACTTATATTTACCGGGATATAGACCGTGATTACCTTTGATATCGGAAGCTCGACAAAAATCAAAACAGGTAATCACGGTCTATATCCCGGTAAATATAAGTCGTCTCATACTAAATGAAATATGGTCATACTAACACATTTTGGTAAGCAAGGTTGGGTGGCGCGGTGGGACGTAAAGTAATGGCTTAAGCCATTCAATAAAATATGCATACTCTAGCACTTTTCTTGTGTTTAATATAATCATAATGTGATATAAAATGATACATTTTTGTCACTTGCGTTGGGTTTAGTGTGTAGTGTTTATTTTTCTAGAAAAACAATATCTATGAATCAGATTATTTTTATTTACACCGTATTGCGAAATTTCCCGAATAGTAATCCAGACGTGGGTGAGATCAATGGAGAATGTGTTTATATTTCTAAAAACTCACACAACAGATGCCATCATCATCATTTTAGCCTTTTTTCCACTACTGTGGCCACTTTTCTAGTACGCCACTTGTCTCGATTCTGTGCAAGTTTCATCTAGTTGTATTTTTAAATATTTTTAAATTAATGGAAAAAATTGAAAAATTCACACCTCCGGCAGGACTCGAACCTGCGACCTTTGCCGGAACCAGCCCCGCTTCCAACTGCGCCACGGAGGCCTGCTGGCTGTGTGCGAATTTATCCATGCCTTCCCTCAGTTGTCTCATCTAGTTGTAATCCGCAATTTTCCAGATGTCGGCCAGCCGACCAGCCACCGAATGCCAAGCATTTTTCACATCTGTAAGTGGTCACTATTCCGTTAACATTTTACTCCACCTGACATCATTCATCCTAGCACCATATATATTATACCTAAATCTTTTGTATTGTTCCAAAAATAAAATGGTGTCGAACAATAATACTTAAACAAGGTTGGAAGCTTGTATATGTATAATCAGTTCAGTGAGCACGGGTTATCATTCTTAAGGTGTCACTATCATTCTTCGGCGGGCAGGGCTCGGCGGTACCTATCGATTTTCAGGGGAATTATGTGTTCATTGAATACACTCTGAAATCTGTGTAAGCAACTTAGTCAAATGACTTTGATAAAATTTTCCGATAATGGAAGAATCGAGTACGAAATCGCAAATTATGTGCCGCCAATATAACGAGTTAGCTTCTAATCATATTCATTTTTACATTTTTGACCCCAACATTGCTAGATTTAAGAGGCGCTTGGCTGGCGTCCTCTTCACCTCCTCCGCATGCTCCTCATGCTCATCTTCTTCTGTCACTGACTGCTAAATTTTCCTTCTACCGTTTAAATATGTTTAAGTTTGTCTCACTCGTATAGTTTAAATGCGTATACCCTTAGCTTAAGTTAATTACTCCCTTATTTGGTATTAGCTAAATTGTTACCTAATAGTTCTCTGATGTTTGCTATTGTAGTTTTACTTACTAGATAGTGCTAAAAATAAAACCGCCTTCAAAAATAAGCGCGTTACAAAACACGTAGAAACTAAAAAGCAAAAAATAAAAAACCTTTGAATTCAGATTTCTTATCGTATTGCAATAATCTAAACATCCAAATTATAAACAAATCAATTATTTTTGTAGTCGGTGCCAGACCTGTTTGTCGCCTTGCTATATTGCCTGTTTGGCCCCACCCAACCATACTCAGGCTGGCCCCGACTCCAAAAATAATTGATTTGTTTATAATTTGGATGTTTAGATTATTGCAATACGATAAGAAATCTGAATTCAAAGGTTTATTATTTTTTGCTTTTTAGTTTCTACGTGTTTTGTAACGCGCTTATTTTTGAAGGCGGTTTTATTTTTTGTTAAAAAGTTTATTTATTTGTTGATTTTTAGTGGTTCCTATTGATATTATATGTATCAATCCGAATATATGTACAGTAGTGAAAGAATTATCCTTTAACTCCTAACCATTGAAGAGTTGACCTTCCATCATCAGCTCAGCCACATAAAATTATTACCATCAGGCGTAAATACCGGTGTACCTTTGAAAAATATACTAAAAACATTACATGTGCCTGTAACATTTGAAGAGTTCCCTCGATTTCTCCAAGATCCCATCATCAGACCCCGACTTGATGCCAATGGGACCATCTCGGGGTTATACCCGTTCGATCAAAAAAAAATTTTTGAAAATCGGTCCACAATTCTCGGAGATATCGAGTAACATACATACAAAAAAATAAAAAAAAAAACATTCAGTCGAATTGAGAACCTCCTCCTTTTTTGAAGTCGGTTAAAAATATGTATTGTTTCCGCTGAATTGTAAAACATGCTGAGTACACTTGTTTTGGATCTCGTGCTAGTTTTAAGCCACTTAGTATAAGTTTTAATTGTTATTAAGATTTTGTACGAAATCTGTTTGGTGTACCTAATAAAGTAAAATAAAATAAAATAAAATAAAATAAAATTATACATATTTTATGAAATATTAAATTGCTGAGTCTACAAAATTCAGATTTTTTATTTCAGTGGACCATTATGTATACTGAAAAATTCGGACCTATGTGCAGAAAAACTATATAGGCATATATTATAGACATATACATTTACGGCGTAATTGATAAACGCTTTAAATATCCGAATTTGCTAACAATCGCTAATATCTGTCATGCTGACTTCCGTATTATATATATTTTTTAATGATTAAGGGTTTTTTTTCGACATATATGCTCCAAAATGGAATATAATTATAGTTGTACTGCAAACATTTAAAATTCGCATTAAAGCAAGAGCAGTTTATGCACTGCTGCGACTGATGTCGCTTAGCAATTATGTAATGGCTATTTGTATAAAAGGCAGAAATGTCAACGATGTCAAGGTCAAACATTTAGCTGGAGAGACTCCTCTGCAAACTAACTTCAGTACAGACACAGTATAATAAAAAGTACTATCGTACAGTATGGCCACTCCCGCTCCCCGCTGAAAGTGCCGCCCACCCCCTCTCGGTTACCTCACAGTTACCGCCTGTCAAAAACGCGAACAGTCGACCTGTCATATTCCACTCATACAAGCATGGTACGCGTTCACCTACACGAGCTTAGACTGTGTGCTAGGAACGCGCCTCTTTCATATATTTGATCGCCAGTGTCCGAGGTGTGGTACAGAGAAGCTCAACTACTTTCACTGCAGCTGACTACCAAGAACCAAGAGGTAGTGATAGTAAGAGGTCATATTGTAATTACACTTATTACCTTAACTTCGTGATATTATTTGTAAAGTCAGTAGTAATACAAATTACGATCTTTGTGTATATGTGAGGTAAGGTAAGTACAATACAAGTAAATAGCGACGACGGCGTTGAAACCAGGCATATGACTCATATTCTTTCCACTTTATTCTAGTGACTGTTTACTCAATTGTTCCGAGTTTTCTCAACAGGCTTGCTTAGATTCGGTTATGTTATGGCGGACAACCGAGGTTCAGCGTATGGTAACATTTGGTGACAGTTTTTACTAACAAAAGGAGTGCTATGTGACGTCTATTTCCTTTCATTACATTTTAAATAAAAGAATGCCACTTCTTGCATGATTAGCCATAATATTATATACATATATCACTAGTGGAAAGCATATTTTATATAGCTTTTTTAAACCCCGACGCAAAAACGACGGGGTATTATAAGTTTGACGTGTCTGTCTGTGAGTGGCATCGTAGGTCTCGAACGGATAAACCGAGTTTGATTTTTTTTGGTTTGGAATCTGAATTATTAGGGAGTGTTCTTAGCCGTGTTCATGAAAATCGGTCCACTATGTCGGTTTTTTTTTCAAAATTTTTATTTTGTGGTTAGGTTATTTATAAGTCAGTTATGTATAAATTTCACATAACGAGCGTGAATATCATATAAACTGACGATAATTATACGCAGGGAAACGGAAACCGCTCAAAAACCCGTTCTCGAAACCTTTATTTACCTATCCGGTATCCCAACACGAGGCTTTGTTTAAACGAGCAAAACAAATATCTACACTGAATAAAAACATTTTTTTTAACTAGGGAACAAAACACATTCTTTTATTCTATATATTTTTTTACGTTTCTTGTTGGTAAAGTTAGATGCGTAAGCTGAAGACCCGGGTTTGATTACCGTCTTCGCCACCAGTGGACTCAGTCTCTTTTTCTTTGGTGTATTGTATAGCATTCGTATCTTTTCAGTTTAGAAACATTGTTTTTGTTTCTTTATAAAACTAATCGATTAATGAAGAAAAGGGCTGGTGTTAATAGTATTTTATGTAACAGGCGTTTAAAGGAGGTCAAAAAAGACGAGTGGCGTGGGTAACAATTTGAGGCGAAGCCGAAAATTGTTATTAAGACGCCACGAGTATTTTTTGACTCAGTTAAACACCGTTGCATACAATACTTTTTCTACGACCATGCACTTAGTTTTTAAGTTTTCTTGAATAACTTTCGTGAAATTCATACTGTTTCCTATATTTTGACGCAAAGGTTTGCACTGTCAGCAGCACGCGCGCAGTATCGTTATAACAATGCGTTGCCCTGGTTACAGAGCCAAACAATGCGTTTTCAGTTTTTTAGATACTGCGCGCATGCGCGGAAAGCCGGCGGACGCTGGCTTTGGGGAATAGACTTTTATGTAGGATTTTAAAGATCTATGCACGACCCTGTAAATGACGAATAACAGTTCGGGAGTAGAAAAAAATGTTTTTCGAGTGTATTTAGCGTGCGTCGTGTCCTACATTCGTAGCGGTTTGGCAAAATCGTATCGACAAATTGGGTTTGGCAAGTGCGAGGCGAGGTGCAAAGTTTCTTAAATAGTGGATATTCTGTTAAAGACGTAGGTATGTATGACTATTCTGTTTCTGTACAGTGTTCTGATCAGAAAAAGTTATGTTGTTAATGCATAGGTACCGCTTTTTTGCCCTTGAAATGATTCTGTAACTATACCTACCCAGCATTTATTAGCATAAATATCCCTGCAAAATATGTTCTCTTCACAAACACATTTTCTGTTACCATTAATTATTGTGACAAAATATACATTTCGCATTTTCTTTAGATGGGTTTTGTGAAACCGGAAAAGTCATGTTAAACTAAATTACATGAGCAAAACTCCAAGGTTAGCCGGAAAGGAATCAAGATTATAAATATGTAATATGATATGATGGAATTTTTATAAGCACCACCATCTATCTCCTTTTGACAAAATACCTAATATATATCAGAGCTGGCGAGATACACTTAATATCAGCGTTATATGTATTAAGTAACTTAAATACCATATTAAAAGTAGGTAAAGAATTTCACCACCCCCTTTCTTCCCGTGGGTGTCGTAGAAGGCGACTATGGGATATGGGTTAAATTGTGGCGTAGGCGAGAGGCTGGCAACCTGTCACTGCAATGTCACAGTTTCGTTTTCTTTCAACCCCTTATTTGCCAAAGTGGCACTGAAGCTTTAGTAAGCCTACCCCTTTATGGGATACAGGCGTGATTGTATGTATGTATGTATGTATGTAAGTTTCACAAGTAGGTACACTGAAGAAGCCGAATTTCCTCCTTTCTCGGAATATCATTGTTTCATTTTCAGTTACCTTTTTTTTTAAAGCCTGCACCCACAACTCTTTCTGTTTAGCCTGTTGGTTGACTGTTAGAGAATGTCATTAGGCATTAAGTCCGCCATTTGTACTTTATTTGTTATATTGTGCAATAAAGTTTAAATAAATAAATAATAAATATCATAACAACCAAATACTTTTATTACAGTTTACGTATGTCCAACGTTCAACTTTCACGTTTTTTTAAATTTACTATCCTATGTTTCCACACATTTTTATAAAGAAGAGATATTTTGATAAGAGCGCCATCCGAGCTGAAAATACTTGTAACAAAACAAAAAACTATTTATTTCTACAAACTTGGGCCTCCTGGAAACTCTTATAACAATGACATTATTACAGATCACAAAATGTTGGTATTGACAACGAGAATAGACAACAATTCCAAGCAGAATGGGCTGAAACAAAGTGTTTATTTAGATTTTTTATTTATTTTTAGGTTTAAATAGTCGCATAATTCATGTTGCTCAGTATGACCTACATTCAAGAGACACCATATTTATGTCTGCAGGACGTCTCTAATTGTCTATATAAAATATCTAACGATGCATTTGTTTTCCTTTACACGTGTCGTGTCCGATATTGGTCGCTCAGGCTTAAAATTACCAGCCATCAGCTCCATTTCCATAAACCGAGCTATTATTACGTGGAGACCTTTGGTTGGCAACCGTTGGTGCACGGCGGTGCACGCGAGGTAGCGGCTTCCGTCCCAGCGATGCATATCTTATCCACCAAGGCTGGGAGACTGGCGCTACCCTACACTCGTTATCTATCACGGATTAAGGGTTACCTAGGTTTTAATATGAGAACTGAATTGCTTGAATTTAAATATCACAACTGTAGGTTGGACCACAGGTAGGTATATTTTAGTTTTGTGACTTCTGATTTCACACTACATCAAAAAAAACTATAACTATATTTAAGCTATTTCAAGATTTGCAAGAGCTCAGGGTGTTAGGGATGGGGTGGGAGGAGGTTACCCGAACTGCCCATGACCGGAGTAAATGGAGTAATATGATTCGAGTCCTAAACCCCAGGGTAACACTGGTAACAGGATGTAAAGAAGAAGAGATTTAAGCCAATTTTGGCCACGGAACCCTATATATGACGCCTTAAAAATTCTGCAATGGAATAAACCAACAAAATATATTAATTCCGCAATGTTCAATGCGATTTCGTTCAATCTGCCAAGGAAAATAGATAAGCTGAGAGGTTTAAGAAGTAATTCACGTCATTCACGAATATCTAATAAGTAACAGGTATGAAATGCAACAAATGTTGCTAAACTAACGCCTTCTTAATTATTATCTGCTTTGTTTTATTACCGCGAATGCTGTGCAATATAAAAACTCCTATCCTATTTAAAAAGTAGGTACAAACTATTTTAAAGACATTGTCTGTCAGCCTACATCACCTTGCTTACCCACCCTGCCCTAGGCCACGGATGACCTCACGGGTCGCGTGCCTATTCATTTGCTATCTCTGACATGCTAGGGACTTCACGCCAGGGTTGTCTTGTCCTCGGCTAAATGTTAACCCTGCTTTTTGAAGAAAGCTGACGTCATAGATTGAAAGATTGTGAACAGCCAAATGGGCGAATTCCGTTTTTAGGCTGTTCATGGTCCGATAAAACTTTACGATATAGAAAACCGTATATTTCCCATGACTTTTTAAATGCGTCTCAACCTTTTCATAGACTATACATGTATAATTCTATATGCATGTGTCTTGACTGACAGATTTAATCAACGAAAAGCCGAAACTACGAAAACTAAAAAGTTGAAAATTGAACTGCAGAGAAAAGTAACGGCACGAGCATAAAAGTTTTTACACAAAGGTGCCAAGCCAAGGTGTACAAATAAGATACGGCAAGGTAGTACTGTACGTGGTATGCAAATTCTACAATTCTATTCAGCATAAGGTAGCTGTTGTAGTAAACCTAGAATACTTATCAACATAATCAAATTTCAGGGTCACGTCTAGCGTGCTACATACGATTTCATGACTTAATATAAGAATTCGAACTTGAGCTTGGTCCAATGGTGGTGGCCTACCACAGTCGACCTTTGTGCACGCACAGCTATTTGGTTCGAATTAGGGTGCTGCTTGGGAACATTATTAGTTTTATCGAAGTTTCCGTGACCTTCCCCTGACATTTTAGGGTCACAAATGTGTCTACGATTTCTTAATTCGTATATTATGACTTCAAATGTATGTATAAGTGAAATAAAGTTATTAAAGTACAATTTATTGGCTTTTTACATACCTTCTACCACCCACAAAACATACCCAACGTCTGATTTTTCCGAGAGCCACTGTCGACATAAACAAAATATCTAATCGTCATGGCCTTAGCGTCTATTGCAGACGATTTTGGTGTGATATTCGAGAAGCACCTTTTGTGATGACTGAATAGCGGTCTATTCAGTCATCACAAAAGGTGCTTCTCGAATATCACACCATAAACCGATGCGAGACCGACATAATCTAATACAGAAATATTTTCTGTGTTGGTATATTCTTAGATCAATCTTCATTTTAGAGCGTTTCAATTTCGACTCGCACACTAAGTTCCTGCATTTCAGGCTAAGCAAACGGGGACGGGAGTGTGCAATCAGAGCAATGCACGATGTGCCTTTCAAAAGAGATGTGGGTGTAAAAATAAACCGGTCACCTTGTATGAAAGTGACACGTACAATCAAAAGAGTTCCTTGCTCTTGAGTGTACTATATCTGTCGTCACTTTTATTTCCACTGCCTTTTCTCATTTTGGCGTCAATGCGTCACACGAGAGGAATGTTATAAATGAGCTCTCATTCGAAGACAGTCCTTCTAACAATTCATTGTTAGAAATAGCGCCTAATTCTTTAGCCATTATCAAGGTCTTTCCCAGAATACATGAAGTAATCAGTACCTCTATGTATGTGATAAAAGACGCTCTTGATTAATGGATTGCATTTTAAACGTAAGTTAATGAGACAGGAGTAGTTAAATTTTTCTTGAATAAAATTGCTGAAATAAAAGTAAAATTTGGGAAGTGAGATTATTTTAAGGTGAGGTGAGGTGCCTGATACCGAATCCTACCACGAATAAATTGTACAAAATAGTTAGGTAATAATACATTATATGTATAGTTAGCGCAGCTGTAGAGTAGATAGAAATTTATTTGCATCAAAGTCACCAATGTAACTCTTACCTTTACTGTACGTAAATATTTATATCTACCTATACAGAGTGCATTCTGTAGGCAGATAAGGTTTACATACCTTTCTAATAAGGACTTGTTTGCAATATTATGTCCAGCTACCTGTGTCAATAACAGCTTTGGGATTGGCATGGACCAACGCAACATGTTTGACGCCAAAGAACAATGTGCGGATTCGTGACCTAGAAATAATGCTTATCTTTATTTAACCTACTGAAAAAAAAAACTTATTTTATTGTTTGAAGTTCAGGCAGACCGAAAAAGTGATGGTGGGATGACATGGACGCCTTCTATCCAAAATGACAGGATTACAAAATTGACAGGGTTGGGTGGAAGAAGTTGGGGAAACCTTTGCGTCGGCTTGGGGTCGGGGTCACTAACTAAGGCTAGTAAAAAAAAATGTTTTGGTAAGTACGAGTGCTTAAAGCATCTGATATAGTTTATGCATGACAAACGAAGTTGGGGCATTCAAATAAATTTTTCTTTCGATTAAAGTAGAAGTTTTCGAACTTCGTATTGCGAAAAACTGTTTAAACTAACTGCACCATTGAACTTTCTCTCACTTTCTACGAGGGCACTCAAATCCAGGCCAAGATTAAAAAACTTTAGTACTTAAAACTTTTTTCAGGCCGAGATGCAGGCAAACCAAAAATTAGATAGTGGGACGGCCGACACATGCTACCTATATAAAACTTGTGAACATGCTGACAACAGGGTCGATTAAAGAAAACGAGAGGCCCAGCAGTGGAACACTAATAAATAAAACACTGAAACCAGATAGTAAAAAAATAGTTTTTTTGCATTTAGAAAAAACTGATGTTCGTAGTTGGAACGGTTGGTATAACGAGCCTCACTACAGAACTGAGACGAAATGTTTTTTATAAAATAATTTAAAAATACTACATTTAAACAATATCTGGTTACTACGGTTATCATAGCTAATTATCTACAAACGAAGCAACCCTAAAATGTACTGATTGTATGTTTAATAAAGGAAGTAACGGCACGGCGTGTAATGTTTGAAATGGGTTGAGTTCAGAAGGTTAACCTTAGGCCGACATTTTGATTGATTTCACAGCATTTGGGCAAAGTAAAGGTAACGCAGAGACAAATTGATTAACATCCATTTTGTCCTTTCAATAGATAAACTAGAATCCTATTTTGTAATTTCATTTCATTCTACTACAATAAAATCCCTTTTTTAAGGTAAATAATGATGAACTTTATTATATTTATTAACGTAGGTACCTAAAAAAGAAAAACCCGTAATACAGATAAGTAATGTTTCTCCGTCAGAATAAAATGACATGAATAGTACATTACTACAGAGGCCGGGATAAAGGGGGTTGCCGGCCGAAGACATATAGAGGCCGGATAGGTCTGAGGCGGGCAACCCCATTTCCCGCCGAGGTATGTATAGTGCTTTTCTCAAACATGGTATGAAATAAATAAAGTCTACTGAAAATAGTAGCTTTGGATGGCTGTATCTCCTAAACGGTGCGTCGTAGCGCAAAAATAATCGAATTTTCGTTCCCCTTATACGCTTATAAAAAAACAAAAAGTTAAAAAAAATAAAAAAAAAAAAACGAAAAAAAATTTTTTTGTATGAAAACGCACCCAAAATCAAATATTGTCTAGGGCCCGTACCAGTTGCAGTCGGCACGTCTATAAAGCCCCTTATAGTTTTTTTTTTAATTGGCTAAATACCTGGATGTTATGTCACAATAATCTGTGTTTGGAAATTAAAAAAGAGGACTTTGCCGGCCTTGGCCTGCAAGGTTTGTATGAAATTCCATTATCTATCAGTCGTCCTAGCCGCACCTGCAACGTCATACTTCGCTGCCAATTATAAGGCACATAACATCAATATTTCATACCGTGTTTGAGAAAAGAATATTTTAGCACTTTTCTTTTCATAGAAACACGTACATATTTTCCTTGAGTTTGTTCAAGATTCTCAATGGGCGCGTCGAGACTTGACATAGGAAAGACATGTAATGTTTTGCTCGATCTTTTTTTAATAGAATTTACATTTAAATGAACCAAAAAAAGAAAATGTTGTAAGTAGGTAAGTAATTATGGAAAAACAAAATATTTAGTTATTCCTTGTTGGTGCCTTTGAGTATAACTATGTTTTTGTATGGCTTATTTATTATTATTTCTCAACATGCGAGATATATATAACATCGCGTATTGTGTCGGACTGCTAAATAACTACTGTTTAAGTAATGGATTCCAGAACATCCTATAACTTCATTTTATTTATTTTTTATCAAGAGAAGTCAAAGTGTTCCTCTCACGTAAAATCTGAATAGGCCTATTAATCCAGCACCGCGTTGTTCTAAATGTTATTAAGGCTCGTGAAAGGATGGAAATTAATCCGAATCACTTCCTGCTCCATCGCGATGAGAGGGCTAATGTATTTATTATCGATTGCCACCGGGCGGCGCCCACTCGCCTGCACTCAATTAATATACTTACAATTTAAGCGATCCAATCGATCGCAACTCAAATCGAGTCAAGATAATCAATCCGAACATGTCTTGTAATTAACATACATATAATAAGGTTGCTAGATGAACTCCGTTTTCAGTTTGTTGCGAATTTCGCTCGCGGTTGGGAACGAACGAGCCGCCCGCGGCTTTTCGGCAATTTCCGTGTATTCTTCAAAATATTATCAGCCTTTTATATGTCAAGGTACACACACCCGACGTTGGCAAATTTGAAAATGCCAATACCAATATAATTTGGTAATAGATGGATACCTACTCAATTTATCAGTCAAATCTTGGAGAGATTTTCAGTGATGAGCGGTCCTTGTGGAAAATGTAATCTCGAACGGCTAAGTGAATATTTTCCGGTAGAATAAATTAAAGTCACATTTTATCGTAGCGTAGTTGAGACGTTCTGTTGGATGGCTCTTGATTCTGCGAGCCGTATTTCTTACCTGAGTTTTCACGTCGTGAATCATGATTTGGCTTAAAAAAGTATATTTTATTCGTGGAAACTTCCTTACTTTTTGTAGCATTGCGACGTTTTGGGACTATGAAATACCCCAAACGCTTCGCTCCTGTTAGTATAGATATTTGGTTTCAATGTATTTAGTGAGCGAAAAATCAATGGCGTATGTAGTAGAGGTAACGTTAACAGAAAAAGATTTATTTTATCTCAATACTTCGGGATCAAAAAACTAGGTAAGTATACGGCCTACCCCGTCTGGATGGTAAGACGTTGTCTACTAGAAATATTAACCTAAACAAAACAAGTAGGTAGCTGGATATGTTTTTCGTCCACCGTGTACAACTATAATCGTTTGTAAAAACTGTTTTACATAAAACGTCGCATGTAGAAATGACATGTTAGTGTCGGGTTCCTTGGTTCTTGGCCTGTCGACATTAGACACGCATGTAAATCGACTTCGTGTCGTGTTTACCAGTCCTTAACTACTCACATCTATTGTCATTTAGTGTCCGATATAGAAGGTCTTTAGTGACGAATATCTTCAATTCTTCAAGTTACTTCCTTAATAAATATACTAGCGTCCCGGCCCCAGCTTCGCAGAAGGAGTAAAGCATAAAAATTGTTACATCCTTAAAATAAGTTTAAAGACAAATAAAAGAGAGACAAATTGTTATTATAACTCAAACGGATTGGGCAGAAATCTTGATTAAAGCTCTCATATGGATTAATTAGCCAGCGCTAATTTTCCGATTTGATTACCTAACAACGTCTATTTCAACCACATACATCAGGATGTTACGAGTATAAGGTCACATTACACTAATCAATAATCACGACGAATAAATATTGATGTTTGTGAAACATTATTGATGAAAAGTGTAACTAGCAAGCAGTATTATTGTAAAACCTATACATGATTTACTTATTTATAAAAATGAATATTTTATTAACCAGTTTAGATAATTAATACACAGAGTCATTAATTACTGATGCTTTCAGAATATTGTGTTACCTACGAGTTTCATTTAATAAATAAATAAATGGCACGTTGAGATATTTTGTTACTCAATTAATTAAAACACGGTCATAAATTTCTGGGTGCTTTTTACGTAACTAAGTAAAATTCATTATTTATATTTTTGAGATTACAGCCCAGCGTATGAAATAGGGGATTTCATTGAATCGGAGAGACAGTTCATCTATGCAGAGTGCGCCCCAGGCACTGTAAAAACTCCTTATTTTTTCACAATATCAAAACTAGTCCATTTGCTAAAGTCACCGGAAAATTATTAAAAATGAACACGGTCGTATTTACCAGTTACGCTGCATCAAAGTCACATCATTGCAATGGCTGATCATACACCTACTCAACACTACTATATGACACGCATGTCGTAGACATGTGTGTTCGGTCTTTGTCAGAAACACTATGCAACGGACAGGCCTTACCTATTGTAATACTGCTAATGGCAGCTTAGCATACGCGACTGAAACAGCCCACGTTTTCAAACTAACGAACATTAAAGAAACGATGCCAATTATAGCGTTTGCCGAAACTCGTAGTACTGAGCAACTTATGTAAGAGTTAAAGCCTTGCAGCTGGCAAACTGTTACTATGGAAATTGTTAGCTTTAATTGCAAACCTACAGTACAAAATAGTAAAGGTTCATAAGTTGTTTTTCCGAAAAATTGCGTGGTGTGTAAATTACTTTTTGACCATGATTTCACAAGGTTGACTTTCTTTAAAAATGAATTTACTTAGTAACACAATATGCTCTAACAAATCGTTTTCAATTTTTAAATGTGTACAATTTAACAAGACTTATAGAGTATAAACCGCGATTATTGATTACTTTTTTGCTATCCCTAACCAATCTAACCATATTGCATGAAACTGTATCGAAGAGGTGCTCGACAAAAAAACAATAAGGTAAGTACTTACTAATCACGCTCTACATATGTCCCGGTCAATATAAGTCGTTGTCGACGTATTCGTAACTTTGTCTGATCTATGTACGTGAAACTGCTGTAAGGTACAGCGGGGCAATTTCGACTGTTTGCATTATTATTTACAGTGTCCACTAAAATATTCAGGTCGCAGACATTTTATCGTGCATCCTAGGGTTTCAAATGAAATAATCCGTAAAAGAAATATTGACACGCAACTTTGATAATCATAACAACACTGTAAAAACTCACCTAAATTCTCAGAATACATATTTTACAGCTTGGAATATCAAGTTTGTACAGCCACTGTTCGTGTTGTAAGTAGAAACTACATGTTTTTAAAGTATTAGTTATGTTTATCAAGCAATTACGCTATGTGGTAGTAGGTGACATTATGTAATTTATTGATACCATTTCTATGACCTTTTTTCATATCGGTTTAAATATCGATGTAATCTTACTTTTGTAGGCATACATTTTTTGTTTAGGTTTACCGTAGACAAAGAAAATTTAAAAATACTGTCAAAGTAAAACGTGTAGATAGACACAGTGGTAGACTGTCATTTCTCGACACAGGATTAAAAAAAACTAATCTCAGTTTTGACAATTTGATCTACATCCTCTCCTTGACATGTCTAACGGAATATCAAGCGAAGGTGTGGCTTCATCTGGACCAGCATGCATTTTCTTGATGTTTCCGAAGTACATTTGTGTCTTATATTTATTGTTTTATAAGGATTTGTAATGTCTTTAACGTAAAGTAGGCGTAGGTACCTAATTTTCCTCTCGAACAAGCTGCCGGCGTCCTAAATCTCGTGTGAAGCAAACTCGTCAAGGGCCTCTCGAGCTGAGGAGCGAGCGACCTAAATGTGTTTATCTAAAGTCATAGTTCATTTTAATAACCTAATTAACAAAACGCTAGAAAAACTTGTAAACTCAAAGTATAAAGAAATACCAAGAAAAAACTTCATGTTCAATCAGGCAGACTACAAAAGAAAAGTTGTACCCTCACAATAAGAGATGAAATTATAACTAAGAAAGGTTCTATAAAACTAAATAAAAACCGATTGTTTCTGTAACGAATGGTCGTAACCATGGCTACCTAATGATTCTCCGACAATGTTTTAGCCGATTATTGATTCGCCGACAACGATTCGCCGAATGCCATTTAGCCGAATAATCAAACTATCGCTGTCACTTTTGGTCGAATAACGTTACGTAGAATCTTGGTTCGCATACAGTTCAGTTCGCTTCTGTGCAAATTATCCGAACTATTATTAGACATTTTTCATTTAGCAAAGTAATATTTTCGTTTAGGCCACGTTTAGTAGAATAACGTTTCACATTTTATACATTGTTAAAATATTTTCGAACGAATGAATTATCGCTGTTGTAAAAAAATTACGCACAAGACACTTTTTTTCTTACATACATACATATATAGTCACGCATGTAGCCCATAAAGGAGTAGGTAGAGCACATGAACTACTAAGTTTCAGTGCACTCTTGGCAAAAAGGGGTTGAAAGAAATCCAGATTGTGACATTGCAGTGACAGCGCCACACTTTAACCCATACCCCACAGTCGACTTCTACGACACCCACGGGAAGAAGGGGGGGGTATAAGGGGGGGGGGGGGGGGTTTCTTCTACAATGTGATTTTTGCGTTGCGGTAATAATTTACATAGTTATACTGGCACTATATGTTCTTGAAAAAATTTGGTGAGTTGAAAACAACAATACATAATTAACTAAAGTTTTAAGCCTTGAATGAATCAGAACATGATGATTAATATAAATAAGTCAATGAAATAAATGTGAAATACTCTTATAAACAATCTAACTAGATTTTTGAATCCGCAGAACACTTTGTACGCAAGTTCCAGGCTCCAACCAACTCACCATAACAAAAAAATACCAAATATTCACTCGACCTATTGTGTTTCGACCAATTTTGTGTCGGCCAATTTTTACAATGACTAAATGATTATTCGTCGAAAAGTAAATCGGCGTATCAAATTTCTGCCTACCGACTCCGTTTACCAACGAATATTATGCGAAATCAGAATCTTCCAATCCTCATTCGGCCAAAACAGACGTCGGCGAATCGTTGTCGGCGTACCGAAAATCGGCGTATTTTATTTCGGAATATCAATCGGGCACCCGTAACCATATATCGTGTAATTTTTTTCTGAAGTTAAATTTGCATGCTTTCTATTAACTGCGAATTCAGCAGTCACGGGGGATATGAGTTATTACAATGAACGAAAGAGGCAGTTTCTGTCCAACGTAATTAAGGTGAAATACCCCATAATGGACGGTGACGCCATTATGGACAAAAAAACACAAATCCTTAAAAATAAGTATCTAAAATTAGTTTCTAAAAACTGACGGCTATGTACCATAAACTAGAGTTGTAGAGCTGTTTCATTTTGAAGTTTCAATTAATTCGGTTATTTCTGAAGGATTTGGCGACAAGATAAAATTCATCAGTTTACTGAAAAAAATATTAAGACGAATTCTTAGTAATGCTGCTAAGAGAGTTGAGTTCATGTATAAAATAATAAAAAAATAATACTCGGTGTAAACTTGAATGCGTTTTACTTACTGCATTAAGCATGAGATAAGGTATAAAACATACTAGATTGTTATTCAGCATATTTATTAACAGTCAGCCCAAAACGTCCGCAGTAAAATGCATCATAAATACTATATTGGAAGTAAAAATTAGTGCGATCGTAATTACCTAGTTTATTGTTTTATTATTGGCGCCCATTGTTTCAAACAATAAACTTATGTTTTTTACGATTCGACTGATAGGTTATTACGTGAGCGTTACAGCTATAAAAATCGAAAAAGGCATATTCGAAGCAATTTTCTCTGTCTCTCTAATGGAGCTTTTGTTGGAGCAAAAAAGAAAAAAACGCCGCAAATGACGAATTTCGATTTTCGCGGTTATAGACCAGGGTGCGGGCGGGCCTCAAAAAATCCCTAGCCAAGAAATTGCAAGCCCGTCTTACGAATAATCTGTTTAAGAAAGCCATTTTTTTTTCATCATGTTGCGTTGAACTAAGTTGAATCGAATTTTAAAGAACTCCAAATTTGCTCGCCAATATTTTTACAAATCAAAAGTTTTACGCAGCCAACCGGAAGGAAACAAAATGGAAATGTTTGCATTAGTTCTCCTACAAGTAGGTACAGCCCCTACATAGCAATAATTTGTAACTCTTCAAAGGCCGTAAAACATGTGACACGCTCTTGTAGCTCAACAAATAAGGTCGTGTCCGATATTTATACGGGCTACGTTGAGAAAGAAACATATGATTGCTGGTAACTGAACAGATTTGATATGCGATTGAAATAGTTTGTTTCAGTAGTTTCATTTTCGATTTTTCCTTTTACATAAACTATTGCAATGCTAGTTTATTGTAATTAAAGTGCAATAATTAGCACTTTACCTTAGTTTACTTTTTTTGCTAAGATTAATGGACATTTTTGGAAAATAGGTATGTACTATATACAGTATAGTAATATGGTTTCTTATTATCTTATCTATTTATTAGGTATTTTTTCTACTCCCGTGTTGTTATTCGTCATTTACCGTGTCGTGCATAGATCGTTAAAACCCTACATAAAAGATGCCCGCCCCCGGCCGGCGCCCCGCGTACCCACGCATACGATATAGCTCTTACAACATTGTTAGGTAGCCGTTAAGGGATATAGCGGGCCGCGGGGCGCCATTAGTGGGGGCGTGCGGCGGCGCGGGGGAGTGCGAGCGACAGGGTGAGTGCAGAAACATTGCAGAGGACAAGTCAAAACACTTGTAGGAAACAGTGCGAATTTCACGAAAGTTATTCTAGAAAACTATTCAAAAGTATGTGCATGGTCGTAGAAAAAGTATTGTATGCAACGGTGTTTAACTGAGTCAAAAAATACTCGTGGCGTCTTAATAACAATTTTCGGCTTCGCCTCAAATTGTTACCCACGCCACTCGTCTTTTTTGACCTCCTTTAATAGTATCAATATTAAATAAATGTACATGTTTCAGTTCTTCGTATTCTACAACATTTATCTTAAATATAACATTGCTATTTACATTCTTATTACGTATTTAATTTATTAAACCAATTAAAAATACGGACATTGATAAGGGTAATCAATGCCTAATCAAACTGTCATTGGCAATTTCGTAAAACCCAACTTCTATTGTTTAAATGTCGAATCCGAATCCAGGGTCTCTCCGTTTTAAAGTCATCTCCAACAATTTACATCTCCAATATATTTTTAGTGCGCATTTTTACGGAGACGTACGAAACTGACTATTTCAGTCAGTTTCAGTACAAGCAGTTCTGGCATTGTCTGAACTAGCATGACAAATACGAACGTTTTTGAGAAAATACGATGGCAAACTATTATGCACTACATCTGTAATAATAATAAGATTGTGAATGAAAAAAGGGAATTAAAGTCACGAAATACTTTATTGGCCACTACTACAACGACTACATGGTACCAACCCCAAAATCCCGAGAATAAATGGCTGTTCCATTAATTTTGACCGACTGACCTTGACACTTTCTATGGGAGAGTGAGTTTTCGCGAAAATTAGCGAATAAGACTTTTGGTCTTATAGTAAAAGTAGCTCAGTATGACATATTTATCAATATGACATATATTATAACACGACGCATAATAGGAGTGTCCGGCATGCGTAAATATCGCCTTGAACGTGGATTAATCTTTAAACCACACTTCGTGATTGCGATTGCGGTTATAATCTGGTATCAATCACCTGCCTGGCTTGTAAGATTGATTTATTAGTTTCAAGAGATATTTTACAGCAGAGTCATCTACTGAATGCTTGTGAATGACATATGTTTATTCTTAGGCCCGTTTGAGATAATTTCAAAGATCATGTAATCAACTTGCACATCAATACAAACGTGCACAGGACATGTAACCAATATTGAATGATATTGGAAACATATCAGCCATCAGGGGGGTTACCATGACGTACTAAAGACGTTCAGTTTAGGTTGAGAGAAAGGGACACTGCTATAGCAGTTACATAGCTCGGTCCCTCTCTCTCAACCTAAACTGAACGGCTTTAGCACGTCATGGTAACCCCCCAGGTGTCATTCGTCGGTCGTATTAATTAATATTTCTGTGGACAAATTTGAGCGAAATTAACACGTGAACTGTTATCAATTAACATTATAAATATTAATATACGAGTAGATTTGCTGTCCGGTGAATTAACCTTTTAGCTCTAACATTAAGTTAAGGCACGATTAAAGTAAAATTAGTTTAAATGATTCGGACTTCACCGACGTCAATAAATTAAATATTTATATTAAAAGCACTATGAGTTACATAATTATAAACTATTGCACTTGAACAAATAATGTTAGGATATTGTTAGTCAAACTATCTACTAAATATTATAGGAGAGAGATACTGTGAAGTGAGATAATTAACCGTGTAAACACAATTAACTGAGAATTTACGCCATACTCATACTTACTGTACCTGTTTACTCAATTATGTGGCTACAATGTTCCGCAAACTAAGCATAAAAATAATACTTTGAAGTTTAAAATGTAGGCAATAAAAATCATGATTTATATCATTTGTTGCAACTAAAAAATAAACATATTATGAAAGAAAGTATTTCGCCATGCCACGACCACAGTATAATAAAGAGTACTATCGTACAGTATGGCCAATCCCGCTCCCCGCTGAAAGTGCCGCCCACCCCCTCTCGGTTACCTCACAGTTACCGCCTGTCAAAAACGCGAACAGTCGACCTGTCATATTTCACTCATACAAGCATAGTACGATTTCACCTACACCTACACGAGCTTAGACTGTGTGCTAGGAACACGCATCTTTATTCATATATTTGATCGCCAGTGTCTGAGGTGTGCAACGACTGTGATTTTCATGCGGATCAAAAGAGTGATTGACAAAACTTTAGGTGTAACATTTATCAAGCTAACCCGTGCGAAACCGGTGCGGGTCGCTAGTCACACTTATAAACAACGCTGTGTTCACGGTATAAACCCCCAAAGAAGGCGGGTCGCAGCCCGGCAGGTAAAGCTTATGGCTTAGCTCGACAAACCAAAGATATTGGATTCCGATAAGATGAACCAATCATTCAAGGATAGCTCAGGAAGACGCGAGACATTGCATTATGGAGGGGAACAAGACACTTGAATAATAAAGGATGTTTCGGTCGTCCACGTGTTTTCGTATTGAGACTTTTGCATTCTCATATTGAAGGAAAAGCACAAAATTCTTTAAAAGACCATCGCGACAATTCTCAGACTCACATTAATATTTAAGTAGCCGTACACCTACCTGCTTGACTTTTTGAACAAAAAAGGTCGAGCAATCTACCGACCGACGCGAATGAACATAGAATAAGGAATAATAAACCAAATCTTTCCGTGGAAGACTTTGCACTGAATTTTTATTGCAAGACTTTTCTTTCCTTAATAATCTTAATATTGCAAGAATTGCAAGAATAACTATCCAGCAGCTAAAGCCATAATGTCGGCAATTCACCCGCTGCTGTATCCGTACAATGAAATACTAATCATATTGAGATTACGAGATGCAACGCTTTAAAATATCATTCGCCTTGTATAGTAATAATGCCTTATATACCTGAGTTTATGCGCAAGAAATCATTGAAAAAAATGTGTAAAGTAAAGTAATCATTTATAATTTTAAGACACTTGGAAGAGCTTGCTTCGAAACTAGAAACATGATGTTTATTGTACTTCTGACCTTTCTTAGTCTCTAGACAAAACTAACCACAAATTCCTTTGATGTTTATTCGAAAATTGTCTCTCAAAAGACTAGAACCAATTTCGAATGATTCAAATTAAGGATATTTAGGGGCAACAACGAAGTCACTACGAAAAGGATATAATTATTATAGCTATAACTTATTATATTTATATTTTGTTATTCGACAAAGGCTCCGAAACAAGATTGACGGATTAATTTTCATCAGTAACTTACAGAAACAGGTGTGTTTAGAATAACAGGTGCTATAAATTCCAGGGCAATTTATCCAGAGAGCACCGCGAAATAGGAAATCCAATAGATATTTAAATACGAAAGAGCCACATTTTGTTCTTGAGCCAGTTAACAATGAGATTATCTCCAGCCCAAGCTTTGTAGCCAATTATTTCTTTTGTTTTTTCTCCATTCTTTGGATATATTTTAGAAATGTTTCAGTCACAGTCAATACAACCATTCTTCATTGAAGTAAATTCCCACATGTGGTATTGAGACGATGAGCTTCATTTACATTGATACGTACCTTTGTAGTTACACAATTGTTTACCATCTTAACTAACATATTCACATAAATAATATGAAATGTCTAACGTTCATAACATGGAAGTTTCTTGTCTTTTTCAACTCCAACGCCGCGCTGTCAATAACCCTTGAGTGTTACATAGTTTCTTTATCTTCTTGAAACTTAACGACAATTTTGGATGTAAGTCATAATAATCAATGTAACACCTGTGTAATCTTGATAAGCAGATATTCGGGCTCATCTCGAGGTCACAGCTAGATAAGCGAGCATTCTCTTTGACTCCAAATGAAAACTTAATCCGGTTTCAAATCTTAACGTCAAATTATGATCTTCTTCTTTACAAAACTCAAGTTTTTGCGATTTAAGGCATTTGATGACGCAAACACGTACCATTCTTGCTGTTAGTTATTACTTTTTGAAATCTTACTTTTCATAATAATATGCTTAATTATTATTCGCAGATTGAAGCGTTGTTGTAAACTCAAGGTTAAAAACACTTTTTTACTGAACACTACACGTCTGTCACCAACATGAAATTCGGTATCTAAACACAACGATTAGTTTGTTTTGTTTGCACTAAAAATAAATTGGCTAGCATGTCATTTAAAATTAGATACCAACGCAACACTCAAAACCCTTGATGGCTGTTCCGGGAGGAAAAGGGAGCTATTGTAACTTGTAACCAGCTATGCAACACACGAGTTGGTGCCATCGCTGAACTGTTAGCATGCCATGAAGCGCAAGTATACCGCACATTATCCAGGTATGTTGATTAGCTGATTAGAAGAGTTGTTTAAGAGCGAAGGTTTACCTGAGGGTTCGCGGGGTTTGGGTGGGGGTGCGCGCGGAAGCGGTCGCGGACGCGGTCGCGGGCGCGGGCGCGGGTAGCCGGGCGCGTGTGGCCGCGCGTGCCAGCCGGTTGCGACTGCCGCGGCGGCGGATCGGCGCCCGGCCGATAACGCTGCCCGCTGCCACTGCACCGGCCACGATAACCGCTTAACATGTGCTATATCAATGATGATCGATAATTGGGATGACATGAGTAAGTAACTTATTTTTGATCCAACATGAACAACTCTTTAGATACTTAGTACGTATAGTTCTCACTGTTCTAATTTCCACGATGGACCTTGTCTTTGTCCATTTGACGAATTTTTAATATTAATGCTTTATTGTTCCAGTTATTGCTATCATTATTGGCTTTACAAAGAAACCAATAGCAAATGGTTTGTTTGCTATTCAGTTTGTGGACGAAAACTAACGCAGGTACATGGACGAAAACTGGCACAATAACCAAGTTGACATGACGTTATTGAAATGACGTTATTAGCAACGCATAGTTTTATCTAAGATTTGAAACTAAATAAAATATTTCGACCGATGTCGTTAGAATCCTAACAAGGTTTGGTAAAAAATCTAACAAGCTTGTAATATCTTTCGCTAAACATTTAAGTAACGGATAAACAGAAGCAAATTATTGATAAGTTTACACATTTACGGCAGCGTAATTAGATAAGATAATTTACACTAAGGCCCGTACCGAAAAGTTTTTTTACAAAGTTTGCATATTACTAAAATGCTGGCTGGTAAAAGTTTTTTTTTTCTGTTTATAGTTTTCAGCTTATGTCATTTTAATGTATCAATTGACATTGTTAATTTAGGCTGGGCATTGTTTTTATTCAAAATGCAAGACGATAAATTAACTCGGAGAGAAAATGTTTTGCGAACGTATCTGGAAAATCCCGGTTCATCTTTTGCGGCGGTCGGAAAAATGGTAAATGTAAGTCGTGCAACGGTGCGAAATATAGTTAATCGTTACTTCAATGAATACAGAATTCAAGACAAAGCTCGAAGTGGACGCCCCATAGGTCCGTCAAATAAAATTTTAGAAAAGAAAATAGTGACTGCTTATAAGAAAAATTGTAGTTTATCGGTGCGGGACGTGGCAAAAAAATTAAAAACTAGTACTTCTATGGTCCAGACAGCGAAAGTACGTCAAAATTTAAAGTCTTATAAAAAAGTAAAAGCCCCAAAACAGTCGATAACACAATTCAATAGTTCCGTTACAAGATCGAGAAAATTGTACAAGCTGCTTTGCGATTTGAACGGAGCATGCGTGCTCATGGACGATGAGACGTATGTGAAAAAAGATTTTTCGACTTTGCCAGGTGATCAATTCTTTACAACCGAATCTAAGGCGAATATCAGCGATCAAAATAAATATATTTTTATGGAGAAGTTTGGAGAAAAATATTTAATATGGCAAGCAATATGCTCCTGCGGGAAACGCACTGGGTCATTTATTACAAAAGGTACGATAAATGCAGATATTTATGTCCAGAAATGTATAAAAAGATTTATTTTACCATTTATACGGCAACATGAAGGGGATGTGTTGTTTTGGCCCGACCTGGCTACTGCACACTATGCCCGAGCCACACAAGAGTGTCTGGCTTCAAATAACGTGCAATGTGTGGCCAAAGATATGAACCCCCCGAACTGCCCCCAACTACGGCCCATCGAGCGTTATTGGGCATTAGTAAAAGCAGAGCTGCGTAAGAACTGTTCACCAGCAACATCAGAAGCAGATTTTAAAAAGAAGTGGAAAAAACACGCCAAGAAAGTCACCGAAACCACCGTGCAAAACTTAATGGCAGGCTTGAAGAGAAAAATCCGCTTATTCAGCCGCAAAACTCAAAAAATATAAAATGTATATATTACATTAAATTTATCAGTAAGTCATAACCAATTAACCAGTTACGTCAGATTTGACCTCTGCGGCGTAAATCAGTAAAAAACATGGCATTGTACTGTCCCTTTACCTACCGTAAGGTGAGCGGCGGCCTTCCTATTAGACTCACATCGCTGATAAGCTTGCAGATTTTTTTTATATCTTGATATTGCATTTATTCGAGTGTGACTGTCGTGACTGGCGTAAGTAAGGTCAGTGCTAGATAACTTTTCTGTTAATTACAACTCTGTTTTGTAACCTTTTGGTACTGTTATTTGTTTATGATAATGTTTAAGTAGTTTATCTATTTATGTGTTGAAATTTAATGCTTCATTACATTGTCATTAGTATCTACTATAAGATTGTCGGTATAAAAAATATTAAAAAGATAATTAAACTAAATAATGATTAACGAATATGGCTTATAAAAAGTTTGCCAGTAATTATAGGAAGTTGATTTAATTGTTTGACGACAGATGAGATATTTTATACTTATAATTACAATACAAACGATTATTAACTAATTCAGGTTTATAAAGCGCTTATGGCAATGCCAAGTACCCTATAAGAATTTCATAATTTTATTAGTGTGATTTGTATTTACAATATCTGGGCAACCGAGCTTCGCACGGCTCTATTTTAATATATCACGTCTTTAGATAAAAAAAAACTCTTATAAATACAAAAACAAAAAAAAAGACAAAAAACAAAAACTTAATTTCTGGCCGGGATTCGAAACCCTGACACCTACGATCTATCTGCGTACATTAGACCGACCTCGTACGACTGAGCTAAGCGGAATCGATGCGCGCGCGGCGAAATTAAGGACCATATTTTACGTTTACAAACGCGAAAGAAAAACTCATGAAAACTCGAAAATTCGCGTTTTCCGGGATCTAAGGCTACGCTAGATCGATTTTTCACCCCCGAAAACCCCCACATAACAAATTTCTGCGAAATCGTTAGAGCGGTTTCCGAGATCGTCGGTATAAATAAATAAATAAATATAAAAGAATTGCTCGTTTAATATTATAAGATAATGTAACCTCGTGTTAACTAACTTATGGCTCAATTATTTTTCACATGGCTCGGGTGATGTCTTGATATATAATGTTGATGGTACTTTCACTTAATTAAGAGTAATAGTGTTACAGTTTCTTATCGGATTGTCCTTCGTTAACACTTTACATTGAGTCGTATTAAGGGTTCATGCGGAAATAAAATACGCCGGGGGGTAAATGTATTCTTGTTTGTTATATGTGAGGATAAAAGTATCATGTAATCCAATACAAGTGAATAAAAACAATACAAGTTACACAATTTCTAATCTAATTTTAAGTACAGTCAACCAATTGGAACCCTAGACACTGTAGAACTACGTCATAGTGACGTTATAAATCAGATTGTAAGAAATCTTTTACTGCTTGCCATTTTGACATGGTTGTAGAGTGCCTAGGGTTCCAATTGGTTGACTGTACCTATCCCATAAAAACAAATAACATTAAAAATTTGGTAATTATGAAAATTATAATAGGTAGGTAGGTACTCAGGTAGGTATTGTAAAAAATAATGAATATACGGGATTATTTCCAAGGTAAAAATACTAAAAATATTACCCATAGTCCATAGTGAAATTCTCGGAACATAGACAAGGTCATGTTTTTTCTTGAAGATTACGAGGTACGTTTCATCCTTAGACCTAGAGTTAGTTCTCTTCCGTATTGTGAAAGTAAATTTCCTTCCGCCATGCAATCGAAACAACACGACAATATTATGTAAGTACCTACAATCGATAAACAGCAGCATTCGAGATCCACATGTGCAAACTGCTATTCATCCGGAATCGATGCAGTTGTGTCACTGTTGATTGATGCATTACGGTTACGTTCTGCACACAGATTCGCAGTATTTACTCTGGATTTATCTACCACGACCATACGTTGCTGGTTAAACAAAAAACCGATGGATACAATGTAGCCATGTTGTTAAGCCACAAAAAACCAACAGTAGCTAGGAATCGAATTACAAATCTTACCTTAGTCTACTATGTATAATAAATAAATAAAACAATTACTACTTGACTAGTCGTAATTGAGACTTAAACATAATAATAGTTTATGATATTACCAAAAAAAAAACAAAAAAAATATTTAAACCTTTCAGATTTTAATAATTAAATACTATTTATTCTTCTATGAGATATTGGCAACAAAGAGTGAATAGGAGCTAGTAGTAGAAAGTAGGTTTCTTGGAACAGAAAGCAATAGAGATAAATTTTTAACAGTACCAAATTGATTGAGCCAGCCGCCAACGAACAATACTTTTTTATTTAGCTTCGATTACTATGTAAAACAGTTTATTTTAGAGATTTCTATCTTAATGAAAATGAAAACAACCGTACCTTCTACCTCTGTTTCCTCTAATTTCAATTTTGTAATGCTTTTAACAGAGCGCCTATTTTTTTTACAAAAACACGATTGTTTTCCAGAATAAATGGCCCAAGTTCTGTTACTTTTCATTACTCAGGATAAAACACTTTTTCCGACGCTTTATTTCGTAATTACGTTGACCCACACTTTGAGGAGTATTCGTTTATGAAATACCAGGTGAAGGCAAAATAAATAAAGAAAATATGTGACGAATGCAAGACATAGAGAAGGAGATTGGTGAGCGGTGTTCTACTTTAAATTTTCACAAGAATTAAAACAATACAAACTAATTTTCTAGATTCAAGGATCTTAAGACGATACAGGAAGGGGCAATTCTCCATACAAACGCTCTCGACTATTTCCTCCCTTGTTTTTGAAGATAGAGCACTGATTTTTAGGGTTCCGTAGTCAACTAGGAACCCTTATAGTTTCGCCATGTCTGTCTGTCCGTCCGTCCGTCCGTCCGTCCGTCCGTCCGTCCGTCCGTCCGTCCGTCCGCGGATAATCTCAGTAACCGTTAGCACTAGAAAGCTGAAATTTGGTACCAATATGTATATCAATCACGCCAACAAAGTGCAAAAATAAAAAATGGAAAAAAATGTTTCATTAGGGTACCCCGCCTACATGTAAAGTGGGGGCTGACATTTTTTTTTATTCCAACCCCAACGTGTGATATATTGTTGGATAGGTATTTAAAAATGAATAAGGGTTTACTAATATTGTTTTTTGATAATATTTATATTTTCGGAAATAATCGCTCCTAAAGGAAAAAAAAGTGCGTCCCCCCCCCTCTAACTTTCGAACCATATGTTTAAAAAATATGAAAAAATCACAAAAGTAGAACTTTATACAGACTTTCTAGGAAAATTGTTTTGAACTTGATAGGTTCAGTAGTTTTTGAGAAAAATACGGAAAACTACGGAACCCTACACTGAGCGTGGCCCGACACGCTCTTGGCCGGTTTTTCTACACAGATTCTTATTATTTTTATCTGTGTCGGACCGTTTTGATTTTTTTGATATTCTTATTTTTAAAGACTCTAGAGCCAATCAAAAATTTCCAAAAACGGCCTTAATGAATTTGGGCAAAATAAAGGTCTGGTATTCAAAATTGGCAACAACTAGCCAAAAAAACTAAACGGTCCGACACAGATCATTTCAATGTTATTCAGATTCTCAAATTTCGTTACGATTGATTAAGTTTTGAAGGAGGAAAGAGTCGAGAGCGGAACCTCGATTTTAAAGATTTTTCGCAATATCTTTTAACTGACTTGTTGTGAATGGACAATTTTTTTTCGATAAATCTAGTTAATAACACTAGTATATTTAACTAAAATTCCTAAATAGAAAGGGGGGCTCCTTTACATTTTATCGTTGTCTGAGTACCCACAACACAAGCATTCTTGAGCTTACCGTGGGCCTCAGTCAATCTGTGTAAAAATGTCCTATAATATTTATTTATTTATTTATTTATTTATTTTCGCTCCTGTAGCGTCTTAAAAAAGAAAATCGCAAACATGATTGAAGCTTTAATAACATGCAGTACGAATACCTACTTCATTTAAATCATGAGTACTTCCATAATAAAGGTAGTTTAGTTAACAGCAGGTATGCGTACATTATTGATACCACCTATGCCTGATACCTCTATTAAGCCCGTGTGCGTTCTGACAGTTCCCAAATTTGAATGTATGGTTTATAATCACGTGCAGTAGCAATATTGTGTCCCACCCGTTGATAATAAGAGCCTACATTCATATCACATTCGATATTAGCGTTTGCAGATTTTCATGATAATAGTCAGCTGCATACTATTAACGTAATTTTCACATTACATATTCGGAGAGCGGACCATTGTTCCTCACTAGGATCAAAAGTACCACTTTTCTGACTGAAATAAATAATTTCCTCAAAGGTGATATAAAAAGCAGTATGTGACATGGTGGCAAAATTATTTCCAACTGGAACTTAAAACACTTGAATGCTAAACTACGCTCAGGAGTCTCTTTTTCAACCCCCAACGCAAAAACGACGGGGTGGTATAAGTTTGACGTGTACAATTGTACATATCTGTCTCTGTGTGTGTGTCTGTCTGTTCTGTGGCATCGTAGCTCCCGAACGGATGAACCAATTTAGATTTAGTTTTATGAAAGCTGAGTTAGTCGGGAGGTTCTTAGCCATGTTTCATGAAAATCGGTTTTAAAGATTTTTTCGCAATATCTTTTAACTGAGTTGTTCTTAATGAACATTTTTTTTTTCGATAAATCTAGTTAATAACACTAGTAAGTATATTTAGCTGAAATTCCCAAATTGAAAGGGGGCTCCTTTCCATTTTAGCATTTTCGCTCCCGTAGCGTCTTAAGCCGCTTAGGATTCGAACCTGCCTCTACGCTTTTGTTCCGAACAACACGTCTATGTGTTTTACGTTCAGATTACCTACATATTTTGCAACCTTTGAACTAAGTGCCGTTTTCAATTAAAAAGGTATATCCGTAAAGCTTCAATTTCAAATAAATCTTAGCGACAACCAAAAATGTGGTCCTTTAACAGAATATGTCATGTATAAATTCTATCAAAATAGCAGATAATTTCAAAACAAACTCGTCATTTTGTGTTCCCCAACACGCTTTACAAATAAACTAATCAGCAGATAAACGAACCTGAAAGCCGAAAACAAATTGTGACAACTGTGTCTGAATTTCAATACGTTACAATAGCCTGTGACATCGGAACGTTTCCGTCTGGGTTCGCGTGAACGCTTTTTCAGGATTATTGGCACTTTGGCATTTGATAACGCGCCGCTTACCCGCATGAGCGTCAGATTACACTCAAATTTTCTATACGTGTCGATTTATTCGCTCCAATTTGTCAAATACAATTTTACTTGAGTAATGAGCGAGTCGGCGGCGTGACGGCAGACGAAAGATTGCGGCACGCCGCACGATGTTGACGTCTTTCGAAAAGATTGGCAGACTTAGATCGAGACGCGTGGAAGAAAGGAGGCCTTTTCCCAGCAGTGGGACATAACAGGCAGGTAAATAAAAATAAAAATGAACGAGTCCAGTCCACCGATTGAGAAATAAGTTGAAATTATTCTTCTCCGAGACTTACATTTTGAATTGGATTAACTGAGCTCGGGAATATTTCACTAAAATCCATTTTCAGGGCCGTAAATTACCTAAGACTCGGAAGGAGTATCTCAGGGATTTTTTACGATAATGTAGTAGATTTATTATTCGTTTGGCAGCGCTTTCAGTTATACCTACATAACTGGCGTATTTGCGAAATATCAAGCGCTTAAGAACTTTGCGAATCCTCGAGAACGTAACGAGTACGGATATCGAAATATTCAGTGAACCGTACTTCGTCTTAGGAGACGAATAAACTTAAGACGGCGTCTGTCGACATCTGCTTATTTAGATAATCTTTAATATCCAATCAAATTTTAAGTTATTTTCTATGATGTAAGGTCAATACGGGGGTCGGGGTGGTGTGCCTCAGCCTTCACATTTGGCCTGTTTAAACAATGACCTGTGTTTATTGAGAGTTCTTACGTTTACCATTAATCGTGAGTAGCAAGTAGCAAAAGTATGAACTTGCAAAAAAAATTCGTGACAATCAGTAAAGAGGCGTATTGCCATACGGAGATAAGTGTGACCTTAACGTAATTTTTCATCATTGGATTATTTTGGTACTTCGCGCTACAACTAAGTTATAGCTCAGAATAACCAGCCCGAAAGTACATTCTAGTTGAAACTTTGCTAAAGCTAATTACCACAACTTAACAAGCGGTTTTCTATGAGGTAAGCTGTTAACTCGGTGAGAAGTGCAAATTTGCACGGTCTTGTGCAAAACTAAATAGGAAGCGTAGCTGGAAATTCTCTTATCTCTCCGCTCTACCCCTATCCAACTGGTAAATTTAGATTGGCTTATTTAATAATGAGTTCTTCATATGTGTTAAAATTGAGATTTTATTGTACCTAATCAACCCTCACTGTTGTATCAGACCGGGCAGAGATGTATGCAGTATAATGTATCGTACATCTACGAGAGAATATTTACGAGATAATTTCCGCAACACGTAACCCCAAATTCCCAGAAAGTGCATGTCAGTCGGTACAGTACATCAATCATGCACCCGTACCGCGTCGCAGAACTTTGTCAATCCGGCCTACGTGCGGATATCGGAATGTTCAGTGAGCCGAGCGATTTGCCGGGCTGACATGCCGTCTGCTTCACAGACCACCTCAACTACTACACGGAGCATTTAAGCAACTCAAAGTAACCACACATTGAAATTTAGTATGAGACGCAATCGCTTGATCCAGTTGTGTCAATGTGCACAACCAGCACTACACAACACAACACAGGTTGTTAGCGCTTGATTGGCGCGAGAGTATGTCGGCGTCTTTTTCTATTTGTATTAATGACATAAGGACGGGTAGTCTATCAACGCGGTGGCTATTCTGCTCATGTGCTAACCCTGCGGCACTCGTATAATTTAGGAATAAGTATTTATAAAAAAATAGTTTAAAGGTTAAACCTGGGCTGTTATTTTATGTAATGGTATATGTAAAATGCTACAAAATTGCGCTGCTCAAATTGTGGGATTTTACCATTAAAATTTGTCAATGTCTTGTAACAACGCGCTCATTGTAAACACTTTATAATGCGGATGCGGAGTCTGGGCATTCGCACGGAATTACTGAACTACCAGAACTACCGCAGTGAACTAAAAGGGAGGAATTGTAAAGCTGAATGGAATATGCGTAAGAGCGACAATGCAAAGGCCACATAGGCGTCAAAGTAAATCCTCCTGTTAGGGATTCGCAACAGTCAAAACCTCTTAACATGTTACAGATGTTCAAGTGATTACCTCTTAGATCGCAGCGCGAATGAACAAGTACAAATTTAATGAGAGAGTTTTGAATATGCATGACAGTTTCAGATACACTATTGTCGCTAGAAAGATTGAAAAGATTATTCGTACCAGACGTAATAATTGCACTTTGTCAAAAAACTATCAGACCTCACGTAGAGTCAAGACACTAAGTCTACACAACCTCTAACTTTGAAAACACCTATACGATATAGCTGTATAGAAAACGAGCATTGTTCGTTCACCTTTGAATTACCATTGTTCATTTCAATTGTCTTGTACAATACATCACTTTAACAGGTTAATAGTATTTATTAAAAAAACTTACTTCTTTAATAAGTAGATCTAAAGCTTATAATATTATTCAATAAATGTAAACAGTAGTAAAAGAGATTTAAGAGAACTGAAAGTTGCTCGGAGGAAGGAGTTTTCAAGTAGTACTTTAAATAATAAAATAAGCTAACTTTGCATAGAACTCCATCTTATTTCTAGAATTAAAACTAGAAAAACTAAATTTCGTTAGTTAGTTATTTTGTTCATGTAATAAACGCTTAATCATAACTTCTTAAATTCATGCTGTCTTTATAATTTCTGTTAGGATCACTTGTTTGCCTGGTCTTTGTCGAAACGTTCACTCCATGCTCCATCTGATAGTATTTGATTTCTGTCTGTGTCAGAAATTTTATTTATTAGGCGCACAAAACAGACGACATTTATAATATGAAATAAATTAAGTTTAACACAGGTTACGGTTTGGAATGCCACTCAAAACATATATGCGCACTCGCAGCATGAAATGAACACTTAGAAAGAAGTAAAACGAAATAAAATGTTAAAAATGCGATATTCGCCAATTGTTCTTACGAGCACAAGGGAAAAGCCAAGATAACATCATTCGCAGAGAAATGGAACGCTAATAAGATCGGTTTCTATCTCATGGAAGTTTAACACGGAGACATTATCAGCACTTTGTTTTTAGAGCCAATGTACAATTCGGCTGCCCTATGCAGTAATCAAGTATCTGCTTTTTGCCAAATTTTACAGTAGAGCGAAAAAACGATTTTGTTTTATTTTTCCTGATTATATGCTTATTAATAAATTGATAGCCTTTTAAACAGACGAACTTTATTATACTAGATATCATTAATAGTGTACTATAATTTTTTCTTCAAAATGATTAGCACAATCATTTTAAAATACAAAAACAGCTTTCTGCGTAGAATGCGATAAGAAAATTTTAAAGCTTTTCTACAAGAAAGCAAGTATCTTGAACTGTTTTCATTTAGCTTTGGTAGGCTTGTTATTTTTAACTGTATCTAAAACAAAAACTACAAAACAGATTTTCATGCGGTTTTCACCAATAAATAAAATGATTCTGCGGAAAGGTTTTGGTATATAATTTGTTGAGATCTTGTTTGAATTGGTTGAAATGTGTCAATTTTTGCTAATCAAGTCGGACAAAATTCTGCTGGCTGAAAGCTTTAATCGAAAACGCTGCCCAAACTGTTTGAGCTGTATCAAAACAATGTATCGTGAAATTGTGTATCTTTCATAGACATACAAAAAAGTCAGTAATAGCATAATATATGTCTATCTTTTAAGGATAAATTACTATAACCATTTTTATGATAGCCCCGTGCGCAGCCGGGGCGGGCCGCTAGTAGATAGGTATATGTATACAATGTATACATTTTAGATAGATGCCTTTAATGTAGTGTATGTCATGCTTGTGTAAATTAGGTTTTAATATAAATGCAATATTGGAGTAATATACGGAAAAGAAGTTGTCTTAAGATTATAGGTTTAAGAGGTTTATCTGTCACGAAGAGTTCAAAAATACTCCTGAAACTTAATCAAGTACTTACGTTGTAGGAGACTATTTAAATAATAAAAAAAACCTCGAAAGCGATTTCCCGTGGAACGCACAATATTAATCAAGTACAGTAGGTAGGTGCCTAAATACTCGAAGACAGAAAAAAATAATGAAAGTTATAGTCTTCCTTAATTATAATAACAGGGAACTTGACTGTAGTTAAAATAAAATATTTTATACCATGCACAAAATAAAGCATCAGAATTATGAGATAAACATGGACATCAGTTATTTTTAAATCCAATTTCTATTTAATAAGCCAGGTAGAAATATATGTATAAAGTTACTGAGGTGACCGTGACGTCACTCAATTCAATGTAATATAAATTCCATATTAGCAAGTCTTTCAAATTCATTTTGACAGTTCTTAAAAAGAAGCTGATTTGACTACGAGGCTAGTAACCTATTTATCAACTAACCAACATGCAATAATTATGTAAACGTATGTTCGTTATATGTATTTTCGTATTTTGTATAAAAGAAGTTACATATTAAATAAGACAAGTTCCTTGTGCTTTTACTGTTAACATCTGGTTGTTTTTTAATACTAAGACAATTTCTACCCGAAACCCAAATTAATACATGTATTAGTAATTACAAGATTTTGACATCATAACAAAATGATAGACGCCGAAGTCAAGTAACTTCGCAATGAATATCAATAGTTCTACGCTGAAGTCAAGTAACTTATCAATAAATATCAATATTTCCACGCTGAAGTCAAGTAACTTCGCAATAAATATCAATATTTCAACTCTGAAGTCAAGTAACTTAGCCATCTAATATGAATTGCAAGTATCTTTCGCAAGATACTCGATTTCAAGATAGAAATAGGGTAGATACTTGACTTTAGCGTAGAATACCCCGTTAAAAAAAGATACTTGAATTTTTTAAAGTTCTGTATTTTGAAAAATATACATTATAAAAATTAAAAAAAAATACTAAAATATGTATTTTGAAAAAATGAATCGAATGATGTAAAAAACCATTTTTTGGAAAATTTTGAGATACTTGATTTCTGCGTAGGGCAGCCGAATTTATTGTACAACGAAAATCTGCTTGGCTAGATCCCAGCTTCTATGCCTTTATTTCACAGTGACCAAAAGTATTGCCTATGGTTACAGTAAAATTAGGTGGTTTTATGGTTTAAAAACGAAATTGTCAGAAAAAAATTAACCTCATAGCCGGGGGTGGATCACAAGATTGTTGTACGTTTTTCTTATTCGTAGCTCGATTAAAAATAAACCTTCACTCGTGTTACGCAATGCATTATTTTAATAATCAAACAAAATTCAGAAGAATTTGGAATAAAGAAATTACCTCGCGGATAATAATGACATAATAAATAAGTTTATTTTTATTTTTTTTTATTTTCACCGTAAATATTGCCACATTGGGCAATATTGGGCAATATTTACGGTGAAAAGAAATTAATTAAATCGGTTTCCGCTACATAATTCACAGTCAAAAATGTGTAATATATGTTAGTTGTTATTTTTATTAAATATCAGTTTCATCGTTATACACTATATTTGCATTCGCTGAATGTTTTGTATGGGAATTTCCACAAACGCTGACGTTGATGTATCTGTTAGCAGTGTTTGACGCAACTGGCCCTAAATATATTTCAGTTACATTGATAATACAATAAAATAAAGTATACAAAGCTAACACAGCCCCGAAGTGTTGTCACCACGAGCTCCAATAAAGTGTGTCGTAATAAAACACCAGGGAACAATACTAACCGTCGGAGCAATCTCGCGGGTAAAAATAGCAAACCAGGACCATTCAGACTGCGATATGTATGAAGTATTGACCTTTCGTTATTACTGTAAGAAGAATAAAGCTGTCGCAATTTGATAAGAAATAACTGTTTATAAGGTCATCGACATATCGTGCAATATGCAACGTAATATTCTTATCTTTATTTAAATGCGACCAAGCTACGAAGAGATTCTCGCTAGACTTAGGTCGGTTGCACCAAACCGTCTGTTACCGAATTTAGAGTTAGCTAAATTGTTTGTGAGGTAATTTCCATAGACTTCTGCTGCGTGACGTGTTTGTTAACTATGGTTGATACAACTGGCCCTTCATAGATAAATGCAAGTAAGTATAGCTGTATGGAACTATTTTCATGTATAATTATCCGAAAGCGTTTCACTTAAAATACTGTCAACGAGCAGCGTAAACTGACGGCCATTGAGCATAAAGGGAGAGTGGCGTGGGTGGAATACGTAATGAAAGTCTATGTATTAAAAGCGTACATAAAGAAAATAAAACGTGTAAGATTGTACATAATGTGCAGAAAAGGTCAGCAGTCATTAAATAATGGCTGTTTGTGACGACTGCATAAGCGGTGACAACCGGTGACAATAATCACCAAGTTTGGAGTCCAAGAAGCGAGTCATCCAAGTGATCCAAGACATTTACATTAGGGTTTCAATAAATCCTAGCAGTCATTGAATTTCCACACTTGCAATAGTGTGATAAAAGACATTGGGCGTAAGAATATTGCAAATTCGAGTCTTCCTCTTTCTCTCGTTTGCAATAAGTATTCAACTTCCGCTCCACGTTGCACAAACTTTGTTGATACCCTACCATAATGCATTTGATAGAAAAGTAATACATATATACATATAAACAATCACGCCTAAAGGTGTAGGCAGAGCACATGAAATTACTCAAGTTTCTGTGCCACTCTTGGCAAATAAGGGGTTGAAAGAAAACGAAACTCTGACATTGCAGTGACAGGTTGCCAGCCTCTCTAACCTAAGCCACAATTTAACCCATATCCCATAGTCGACTTCTACGACACCCAAAAAGAAATACTCTTGTATTATTTGACGAAATAACTTTAAAAATAGCGTAGCTTCACGTATTCCAGTGATTTAAACACTCAAAATTATGATTACACATTTAGGAAAGTTAACACATAATTTAATTCAAGACGGCTAAATATTTTAATAACGTGGATTTGATATGAAGAGTTGAGAAACAGGGTTAATTAATTTTGTATCCGTAATTTCCCAAGCTTGGGAATAAAAGCTTCGAAACTTTTATGACAGCGATAACTTACCTGTTGTTCACTGTAAGTTTAATTAGTCATACCTTCACCCAGCTTTCACCTGATATTTTTAAAGTACGTAATATTTCAAGCAATAATGTAAAATTTAACCCTGAATTTTAGATAAGTACTAATTACATTAGTTATCTTATATTTGTAAAAGAAAGCTGTTAGTTGGCATTAGGTTCAATACGGTTGTAATATTACTTTTATGACTTGACTTTAAGCCATGCTTAGTTATAACTTAAACAGTCGCAATAGATTTTTTTATAGATTTTTATTTAAAACAAATTTATTTTGTTTTCACGGCTTTGATCGCTCAATTTCGAGCACAAAAAAAGACCTCGCTCGGCCTCGTGCGTGTTTCGATTAACACGCTCCTCGCTTCCCTCGTAGTCCCAACCGACACAAGATTAAGTAACTAAATTAAAAGGTCTATTTACACTTACCTTGAAATTTCACGATTGGAGTTGATTGAATTTTGCGGCAACTTGTTTTATAACGGCACTTACCTGAAACAAAAGTTTGGGTATAAGCCAAAATTCGACCACCAAATGAAAGCGATGAACTTTGAACAATCCTGTTCAACTTTATTTCTGTTTCAATTTGAAACAATTAACTGTGAATTCGTCCGATTGGAAATCCAATCTAATTTTGCGAAGTTTGGGTACCGCAAAGGTAATGTCTTTTTAGGGTTCCGTAGTCAACTAGGAACCCTTATAGTTTCGCCATGTCTGTCTGTCCGTCCGTCCGTCCGTCCGTCCGTCCGCGGATAATCTCAGTAACCGTTAGCACTAGAAAGCTGAAATTTGGTACCAATATGTATATGAATCACGCCGACAAAGTGCAAAAATAAAAAATGGAAAAAAATGTTTTATTAGGGTACCCCCCCTACATGTAAAGTGGGGGCTGAAATTTTTTTTCATTCCAACCCTAACGTGTGATATATTGTTGGATAGGTATTTAAAAATGAATAAGGGTTTGTTAAGATCGTTTTTTGATAATATTTATATTTTCGGAAATAATCGCTCCTAAAGGAAAAAAAAGTGCGTCCCCCCCCCCTCTAACTTTTGAACCATATGTTTAAAAAATATGAAAAAAATCACAAAAGTAGAACTTTATAAAGACTTTCTAGGAAAATTGTTTTGAACTTGATAGGTTCAGTAGTTTTTGAGAAAAATACGGAAAACTACGGAACCCTACACTGAGCGTGGCCCGACACGCTCTTGGCCGGTTTTTTGTTATATAAATATAACGTCATAATTGTAATTCGTCGGTGACAAATACGTGTATTTACTAGACCAGGTCAATAATTATTGGCCGTAATTTAATTTAATTTTGTTCCCTGAATGACAAATTAATGGAAAAGTATTTTGATAGCACTTTCGTAACTTCTGCTTCCTCTCGCTATCTCAACATCTTTTGACATTCTAAACACTTTACGCAAATTGAGTAAATCACGTCACCCCGAGCTACCATTTATAGATATTAATTAAACTTTACTAACTATTTATATACGGAAGATTTAATTACTCATGGCTCTTGAGCTGGGACGAGAATTAACCGCAATGATTCGTGGAAGAGTCCGATTTAAAAAATAGCATAACATGATAACATATGCGATTAGTTTTCACGGTTTCCTTTATAGTATATTGATAACAACATTAAGACTTGTAAATTTGAGTTCTACTCTCGGTTTTATTGATTGTAAATGTAAACGATATCGATGTGCGTCCTATGGACCGAATTGTAATTTTTACTCATTTGTGCGAATAAAATTAAGTAACAGTGACAATGTCACTATCATGTTTAAAATACTCCTTTAGGTACTACTGACCGTTATACCTTGGTATCAACTTGTTTGGCTTGCAATAACAATCCCTGAAACATTTTGCAAGCGGAAGGGAAACCTCTCGTAACAATGAACAAACACGTTGTTTGTAACAGGTTCGTAGATTAAATCTCGGGATAAAAATTGGGAAAACCTTTATAACCCGTCTTAAGATTGAAATTGGGACGAGAGAGAACTTAAAACACATACATGATCTTGTAACAATATTTTTTTTTTTTTTTTTTTGAAAAAAAACAACTTAAACTAATTTTGCACATGAATTAACTTGCCAAACTGTTACGTTTAATGGCAAGATGCGCTCATTTTTTAAACAATCTTAAATTGTATATCTTATCTTTGGAATATATACAAAGCAACAATAGTCCCTTTGCTTCACAAGCAGGCCAAGTTACTAAATCCGTAGAACCAATATTGATTGGCTACCTGGGCAAGCTGCTTCTAAAACTTGAGCTTGTGATTCAAACATTGGGACGAGCATAGCGGGTTTAAAGGCAAACAGGTAAACAAACTTTGCTACCGAGTGGAATGCATTTCCTCTACGACAAGGAGGAAACCTACTGCCCTTAACCCTTTTTTCTTTATAATGTATCTTGTCTCGTAGATACCTACATAATTTCACACTCTTTTTTTGTACTTTTTCTGACAGATTGCAACGGAGGTTGATCAAAATTGTTTTCTATTTTTCCACGAAAAGTTTAAGAGCTTATCCGGACTACATTAGCAATTCGGTCATTTGGTGGTTACACATATTTAATTACCTGCTCAAATATTAATCTAACTTTATTTATTTTACTTACTTTAATTTTATTGTTATTGATAGTGATATTGTTGTATTGTACCGTTTGTTAAATTAATAGTTTATTGTATCATCCAAGTTGGTCGAAATAAAAATAATGTAATCTAATTTAAATGTAATTTTTGGTCATTTTCCACTTTTCATAGACTTTCCACGTTTCATAGTAGTCACAATTACTAGCCAAATTATTTTCCGACGTCACCCAGTACACAATACAGAACGAATCCAAGTGAACGCTACTAAATACGTATCATTCGTCATCATCAGACATCGTAACTTTTCCAGCAATTTCGGTGAAGCATGGTATATAAAGGAATTCATTCATGACGACCGGTCTGGCCTAGCGACCCTGCCTGCCCCTGACCCTGCCTGCTAAGCCGCGGTCCCGGGTTCGAATCCCGGTAAGGGCATTTATTTGTGTGATGAGCACAGGTATTTGTTCCTGAGTCATGGATGTTTTCTATGTATATTATATATATATCGTTGTCTGAGTACTCACATCACAAGCCTTTTTGAGCTTACTGTGGGACTCAGTCAATCTGTGTAAGAATGTCCTATAATATTTATTTATTTATTTATACATGTTGTGTTTTCTAAGTAGACTTAATTGATTAAGGCTCATTTTACTGTTATTAACTATTCCAGCTGGCTTTGGACATATTTATTTAACGCGACAATGCTGCACCAAAATTGCTGGAAAAGTTACAATGTCTGGTTAACACTACTCAGTTCATCCTGACATTCTAGAAAATAAAACCTAATAAACTTTTTAATGTTAAATTTTTCAGCAAGCGGCGGTTCAACTTTTACATCACATGATTACTAAAACTATGCTATGTTTTGTAGGCTAAAAAGAGCCTTTCCAAGGTTGTTGCATTGAAAAGAATAATTCCTTTTGCACGTACAATATGAAGCCCACAATCACCTAATCGGATTTAAAATCAACGTGGAAAAATATCTGTTATTCGTGTTTGAAGTAACAGTAGCTATGAGAGCGGTGTGTCGCATTGAGGAGATTTCCCAAGGAACGGACACCAAGCGCTCAATTTCCGCTCCTTTTCCAAAGGTAGGACATAAAATAGACTATTTACTCCGTTGTGCTTTTAACAATCAAAGCCTTTCACGAAATTCCCTTGTGATGTAACAGCGATGTGCAAGCTTTATTGATGTTAAAATGTATCCTATAGTGTATGGATAAGAAAACTGACATACTTGCTAAAGCGTGACGGATGCTTTATCCCGTGAATAAGTGATTTTATCACTTATCCGCGTGGATAAGACATCTGTCACTCTCACACTGACATACTTGCCAGAACGTGACGGATGCTTTTCACGTAGATAAGTGATAAAATTGGGAGCATAATGGCTGGACCGGGCTTTAAACAGGACTAAAACGACCAATTTTCATAATACCCAAGTAAAATTTATATCAAACTTCGTTATGTGGCGTTAGTCTACAATGGAAAATCATATTAGCTCATTGACATTAATGTCATGACGCAAATATTATCATAACATTATTCAGTAATTTAACATAGATAAATATCTGTACTAACTAATGAGATGTCAATAGTTGTACGAACACAAGTAGCAACTGTTCTTCATTAAAAATGTGTGTCAAACTTGGGTCAACCTAAAGGTATCTATCTACGTACAGTATGTAAGTACCATCCGACAGAGAAATTACTGGTAAGATTTACGAGGGATAAAGGGGTATTTGTCTAAAGTGCGTGACGAGGGAATTATAAACAATGAAAACGCACGGCGTGGGAAATATAACCTTCCATGGGAGGACATCTTTATGTTACCGTCAGATACATTTTGGCAAAACTGTTCCATCGTAGCACCTGGGTAGAATGTGAAGAACTTAATGGCGATCAAATGTACATATGTGTAATTGCTTAATACACATCGATACTCCTTGAAATTTGCTACAAATTTACTTGCAGGGTTATCACATGATTGCCGCGATAGTATGTCGCTGCGAGGTACACTACCCGTCCTTATGTCATTAATACAGATAGAAAAAGACGTGTGATCTATCTCACGGCGACATACTCTCGCGGCTATCATGTGCTATTTAGGCCTCTGGAGAAACTTTGCACCTAACTGTAGATAACATCGCGTTTGTTAAGTTCACCTATTAGGAATGACCTTTGACCCATACGAAACCAAATATGAGTGTAGTAAAATAAAAACTGAAAACATTTACACGTCTACTCAGCCAAAATCAATCGGCTGGACAATAAATGTGTCGTAAATGCCATAAATTTTAATGCTACAATAAAAACACATTCTAGGGAAAATATAACCAGGCCGTAATTATTTTTAAAAGGGCGTATCTCTCTATGAAAACATACAAAGATCACATGATGACATCGTTAGATATAGAGAAATACGTCCTTTTGAACAGGCACTCCTCATTTAGGTTTCAGTGATTGTAATTTTACGTAGGTACTTTAATTAAAATGTTATTAATATCTGGTACTGATTAGCAGTTGACTTTGCGATGATTTTTTCACGCATTATTAACGAATGGATTAGTGACCCTGCCTGCTAAGCCGCGGTCCTGGGTTCGAATCCCTGTAAAGGCATTTATTTGTGTGATGAGCGCAGATATTTGTTCCTGAGTCATGGATGTTTCCTATGCATATAAGTATGTATTTATCTATTTAAGTATGAATATCGTCGCTTAGCATCCATAGTACAAGCTTTGCTTAGTTTGGG
This sequence comes from Leguminivora glycinivorella, assembly GCF_023078275.1. Lineage (NCBI taxonomy): Eukaryota > Metazoa > Arthropoda > Insecta > Lepidoptera > Tortricidae > Leguminivora > Leguminivora glycinivorella. The sequence goes on from NC_062975.1 coordinate 2,907,607, forward strand.
GCTAAGTTGATCTGTGTATGGTGTTCCCAATACTTATGTATTTTGTTATTTATTTGCGATATGGTAATTATTATAATTGACTGGCAACAGTTGAAGCAGTAAAATAACCAAAAACTGTCATAAAATTATTTCATGATTTTACATAGGTTATTCACTTCTGAGGCTCTCGAATATTCTTGAGGAATGCGGAACGGCTATGGACTTTGCAGCAACGTATGAGTAGGTATTTAAACTAAAAGAAGTAGCGATTATTATGAAACAAGCATTGAAGCTTGTTTAAAAAAATGTTGGGATTGCTTTGGGATTGCTACACTAGCTACCTTATTCTTTATTGATTTAACTGTAGTTTCAAATAATTTTATTTCTCCGGCGGGTTAATCGGTTCATTAGGCCCAATAAGCAATTTCAGCTTTTGAGCGAGTTACCTTGAGCACGCGACCTTACCAAGGAAAATTTTGATCAATATAAACCTTGCCCTTGCTTATAAGTGATATAAGATTTTTAATACCACACTGTCAAACAAGCACACGGGCCGCCTGATAGTAAGGAGTCACCGTAACCTATGGACGCTTGCAACTCCAGCACATATGCGAGTTGCCGACCATTTAGAAATTTGTACAATCCTTTTTTGAAACTTCAAAATCTTGTCAAAATTTCACTGGATTAATTCGATTTAATTTAGTTAGATATTATACTTAGAACAGATCAAAATGGTTTTTATTCAATCTCTTTGAAATGACTTACCGGCGAGAGTCAAAGTGAAAAGACAAACATTAATTTTGAGGAAAGTTAGTCTGAGTCCGCCTTCCAATTAAGTAAGTAGGTTCAGCGCCGTGCTCGCAAAGTCCTCTGGGCACCGTCATTTTGGCTCAGCTCCAAATATCTTTAAATGCCATACGTTTTACGGCTGCGTATTTGCAGTTTCATAAGTACTTCAGACGAAAGTTGAATAGGTTCAAAGTAATCTCGTCTAGTCTAGTCTCTCTCTCCATATGGTGGTTTAACTAATCGGAAGATCAGCGCTGGAAGTCGCCAGCAATATGCTGACATTAGACCATTTCGAAGCACCTTCTGTTTATATGTTTTTGTTTGTACCTATAGTTTTCCTATTTATATGTGTTTGAGAATAAATTAACTCTAGTAGGTATATAAATTAGAATTTCAAGTCCAAATGGGTCATATAGATTCATAAGAATACATGTGCGAAATTGAGGCACGAATACTGAAGTGAAGTAAGTAGTAACTAGCAAAAAAATTATATTGAAACATAAGTATAAGACGTGATATCGAATATATTTTAGTAATCGAGGTTTTTTCGACGCCAAATTTCTAGAAAATGCCTTCAGTTAGCACACTTATATCATAAATGGTTTCTCATAGTGACTCTAAACAGTTTGTTTGCTGATGTCAAGTTAGGTTATTTTTGTTTTGATCTATGCGAATAATGATTATATTTTACTCTAAAGACTGAAACTAGGGGTATATGTATATTATCTTAATTTAGTTACAATTCAGAACTATGTTTGCACAATTTTCAAACTAATTATACGGCATGGTGATTGCAAAATTGACCTCTGATACTAATACATACAAAGGTCTCACAGCGCCACGTGTTATCTATAAACTTTAAGAACAATGTGGACAGTGAATTCTCTCCTGCCTCAAAGGAACGGCCAGGGATTTTTGATATAACCATCTCCTAACTAAATTTTCGAACCTAATTTACTACTCGTTCCACGCAGACTCGTCATAATGGCCAGTTATTCCCCTGTCTTGTACCAAGCAACAACCCCAACATGCGACGTCTCGCGCTATATCCGTAAGGGCACGCTGCCAACACCCGGGAGATCGCGATCGCACGACACCTGAAGAACATTTTAAAAAGTTTCGTGCCATGACTCAGGGACGCGACATTTCCACGTCACTCCAATACAAGGAAGACACAAATAATAACGGGCTAGCCGATGTGACAATCTTTGACACCACAAAGTTGACACCACCCAGTCATGGTTCCCTTTTTAAAATGTTTGACGACCGGTCTGGCTCAGTCGGTAGTGACCCTGCCTGCTAAGCCGCGGCCCTAGGTTCGAATCCCGGTAAGGGCATTTATTTGTGTGATGAGCACTGATATTTGTTCCTGAGTCATGGATGTTTTCTATGTATATAAGTATGTATTTATCTATTTAAGTATGTATATATATCGTCGCTTAGCACCCATAGTACAAGCTTTGCTTAGTTTGGGGCTAAGTTGATCTGTGTAAGGTGTCCCCAATATTTATTTATTTATTTATTTATTTATTTATTTATTTATGGTTGTTGCGCCATTACAGAAGAGCGATATGGGAGATCTTGCTACTCATACGAAGCGTAAACGATCGTAGAGTTGGCTAGATACCCCCTGTGAGTCATACCCACGTGTTGAACTAAAAACGTGTAACGCACTACGAAAGTGCTCGGGATTTTATAGGATAACTCTCAGTAAATTTCAGGCTGCTGAAGGTTTGAATTACGTGACACCTGGATAAATTACAAGATTAGGAATTTTGTATATTCAATTTTAGATGTTGACAAGTTGTATTGCTCTGCGGATCAGCACTTCTTTACAAGGCATGCGGACTAGACTTCTGGGAACCCTTCCGAGCTATCATGACCGACAGGAAATTTATTTCTTGAAAGTGTTTAATTTCAGTATTTTATCATGTTTTCACATTTATTTCGTTGTTTAAACTACGAATATTATTAATTTCAAACAAGAGCGAGAATGAAAATTCCGATACCTGGAATATCAACATGGCACTTATATGGCCAGATTTAACATTTTTACAATATTTTTATGACTTGTTTTGAATTTATATTTATTATGAAATTTGTCATTTGTCTATCACACAATAAATATGACAAAATATTTTGTTGAATAATGTTCATAATCCATACTAATATTATAAATGGATGCTGATAAGCAACAATGTGTCAACCCACACGCCAACCATTTTGAGAAAATGGCGTCTAAAGATTTTTTCTCATTTTTTTGTGTTTCTCTTAAAAAAAATTGTTTTTATATAGATTGTTGTGTTTTTCAGCTATAATACGTTCAGTAGTAGTGATTATTGTAGCTTAATTTCAAAACAAACTTCAATTTGACGAAATAATGCCCTTTTCTTTTATTGCGAATTGTTCGACGACGTCAAACTTTTTCAAGACTGTGTTATGATACTTAACCTACTTTTGCTAATTGTTTAAAAATATCTATGAGTCTTAAATAAACATGTTAAAGCACATAAATTGTTATTGTAAAATACTATACCTATGCATATTTTTAACTTTATAAGTGTTAAGTAACATATCAGTCATGGTCACTTATGTTATTAGGTATGTAGGAATCAATACATTATTTATTAATCAAACCTTTTAATGATTTTTCTACTCCCGAACTGTTATTTGTCATTTACAGGATTGTGCGTATCGAAAAAACTGAAAACGCATTGTTTGGTTCTGTAATCATGGCAACGCATTGCATTAACGATACTGCGTGCGTACGCGGGAAGGCTTTGGGCAGCTGTGCTGACAGTGCAAACCTTTGCAATGCAGGAAACAGTGTGAATTTCGCGAGAATTATTTAAAAAAAACTATTAAAAACTAAGTGCATGGTCTTTGTAAAAGTATTGTATGCAATAGTGTTTAACTGACTCCAAAATACTCGTGGAAAGTACGCCACTCATATTTCTTGACCTCCTTTAAACGCCTGTTGAATAAAATACTATAAATTAACTATTAGAGTAATGATCATTTCTAGACACATATTTAAATTATCTGTGCTTTTTCAACAAAAAATCGTTACAAAACCAAATAATCATCTTTAAAAAAAATAAACTACTTATCTAAAATATACAACAAAATATTTTTTTACGCTAAGAAATAGACTAAGTCATTTAAATTATTAATAACTCATGACTTGTACAAGAACAAAACATAAAATATCTTTAACAAAATAATAAACTACCATTCAGTAAGTATTCAAAAATCAAACAATATTTTTATGCATAGGTACATTAACACGTCTTAATGTAATTAGTAATTATAAAAAAATAGTAGCTTATATTAGATTTTTATATAAACACGTACTTGTAAAAAATGTTTGCAAATTATAATAACGAATATGTATATTCATGACTTAAAATGTTCAATTTCGTACTGAATTTACCATTCATGTGCAAAAATATACTAATGGACTAAGTCATAACTTATTCAAACATAAATTAATATTAACAGTTATATTTTACAATATAGTGTCATGGTACTTAGACCAAAAACGAACAATTTATGACCCGAATATAATTTAACAATAATGACTTATGTTTTATAACACGGGTCGTAGCATAAAACAACGAATAAAATATCATTTTGCAATAATCATTCAAGTCTCATAGTGGGTAACTATGTCATTTTTTACGTTTTGCAAGAATGAGTCAAGTGTAAAAAAATCGTTGAGTCAACCCTCATAACACATTATTGTAATTTAAATATGTCTTCTGCCAATTACTATAATAAGTTAAGGTTCTTGACACATTAATGCAAAACAGGCAACACGCGATAAAGGATTTGTGTTAACCTATTTTTTTACTTTTGGGATAGTAAAAATTTTCAAAATGAAAAGGTCATTTTTGCAAATAGAAGTTTAAAAATCCAGCTATAACATGGCATTAAAATAAATGGGAAAGTGTGTGTGTCAGTTTGTTTGTCCGTCTTTCACAGCTAAACGGAGCGACGAATTGACGTGATTTTTTAAGTGGAGATAGTTGAAGGGATGGAAAGTGACATAGGCTACTTTTTGTATCTTTCTAACCCCCACTTCCCTAAAATGGGGGAGGGGGGGGGGGGTAGAAAAAAAAGCTAGTTATATAATTATAGAATGCTCTGACATATTGCTACAAATAGATATTATGTAAATAAATAGTATTTTATTTCAATAAGGTGACTACTTCTACTAGGCTCACTGGGATAAAGTATATTTTTATTATAATTTTGATTCTACATGTAAATTCGTAAACCAGTATAGATTTTAAATATTATGTATTATTCCGAATTTATATAAAATATTTATTTAGATTGACAATGAACTACCTATACATACAACTCGAGTGTAGAGAAAATGCGATATATCTTTTATGCGAACCCTTGAGGGTATATGCGAATTTAATTTTCAATTTCTCTCATAAACTAGATGCAAGAATTAGGTTATTATGATTTTTTTTTTCAATTTATATTATAATATATACCGTTTTTTTTTTTGTTTTACGTTAAATTCGACACGCAGTTAGGTTCATCATCAGGAACCACCCTGTACATCGCTTTTTATTAAATTCGAAAAAAACTTTTTTTTTCGTTTCCATACATAATAACAAATGAATTGATTAGTGTGTTAAGAACCTTAATCATAACATTAAAGTCATTGTGTGGTCATTGTCAAGTGTTTGACGGCACTTGTCAAAACAAATAACATTAGGAAGTGGTAAGGGATGCCACACACGTGTTCGGTAATTAAATTATTTTTTTAATAATTCGATAACCGTAAGAGTTAAGAGGCTAGTTTCTTAGAAAAAATGGATTGTATTTGAACTAAAGAATCATCCCTTAAAGTTAACGGAATTCAATAAAAACAGGGTGTATATACCCATAGAACTGGTACTTCCATGGGTATAGAAATACTTAAAAAATACAATACAACATTATTTCGATAAAATGAACAAACAAGTGATGTTATTTTTATTTACTGAGTTTGCCCTGGGAGCTTCCGAACATGACACTGCCCGGTAAAGGATAACTTTTGAAACTACATCAAAAGGACTAATCTGCGGTTGGACGTGGTTGTAACATGCTCAAAAAGGGACAATTTTGTCAATGTTTCCGATCCTCGACTAAACAAGCTGGAGGATTCCGATTGGAAATAAATCAGTGGGTACTAGGCAGATTAGGTAGTTAGTTATACCCATTTATCCGGTGGTATAGCCGAATGGACAAACGCTCACGAAACGGTCACGATAGTCTCTTTCGTAGCTATCTATCTCTATCGTTCTTGCTTATTGGCGCGACGGAGCCAGACTACCTTTCGCGGCGTTTCGTTTTCGTTTCGCGTCGCAGAAATGCTATTCGGCTACGGGGCCTGGGCTATATATATAAGGGTTTGTTTGACATTGATTTAAATAAGCTAGGGCCTCCAACACTTACATTTGAAGTCACTCATGAGTTGAACATTTTGATCTAACTAACATGGTATTCTTGCATTAATTCACGCCTGTGTTCCTAAAGTGGTATGCGGAGCACATGAAACTGCTCAAGATTTAGCGCCACACTTAGTACTTACATAAAGGTTGAAAGTAATTCAAAATATAATATTGTGTCTACAGGCTATTAGCCCATCGCCCACACCACAATACCTAATTTAAAATGTAATATACTCTAGAAGTTATTTTTTTTTAGATTTAACAATGTCTGAAATACGTTGTATATAGTTACTACAAGTGCCGCATGTCGCACAATATGATTCAATATTTGAATCTAAGCGAAAAACATTCCACAAGGTGACCTTCAAAAAAGTCAACTCATTATTTTCATCGAGGATTAAAGCAGTCTCGGCAAGATTAGCCAGAAATAAATAAAGATATAAAGTTTAAAGCTATCTGAAACAACAAAGTGGCGGTAATCAAAAAGTATTTTCCCGTGTCCAGAGTCATTAGTCTGTGTCAGGCAGGTTTCTGATTAAACGCTTTTAGGGTTCTGTCAACAATTGAACCTTAATATTTCAAAATGTCAATGAGTGCAAATGAAAGATAATCATAACCATTTATTGTATAATATTAATATTATGTACATACATACATATATACATATATATAATCACGCCTGTATCCCATAAAGGGGTAGGCAGAGCACATGAACAATTAAGTGTCAGAGCCACTCTTGGCAAAAAGGGGTTGAAAGAAATCCAAATTGTGATATTGCAGTGACAGGTTACCAGCCTCTCGCCTACGCCACAATTTAACCCATATCCCTCAGTCGACTTCTACGACACCCACGGGAAGAAAGCGGGTGGTGAAATTCTTAAACCCGTCACCACACGGGTAATATTATGTACACGTCAATTATTTACAAAAAGTACAAATTTAAATTTGTTTGAATTAATTAAATAATTAGCGTAATTACATGGGTTTCCCCGTATGTACGAAAATGTCTAGCGCCGCTAGGTATCGAAAAAATAATTAGCGTAAAATGGATCAATCAAAAATGGATCAATCACATGACTAGTTACTCTATAGAATCATAGCCTCAATTACAGCGCTTTATAAAACAGGTAGTTGCTAAAACAACGTCTGATTTTTATAACTAATTGACATAATATTAATTGAGCCATACATATATCTCACTGCTGGGCGCAGGCCTCCACCCACGCATGAAAGGGCTCGGGCTATAGTCCCCATGAGGTCCCCATGCTAGCCCAAAGCGGATTGGGGACTTCACATACAACACCTTTCATTTTTGCAGATGTTCGTAGGTTGTTTTCATGATGTCTTCCTTCACCGAAAACACAACACACAAATTTTGAGTGATAATAAATATCTGTATCGTAAATAATTAAATTAAAATTCAATGAGACACTGCGAATTATCGAAGGAGCAAAGTTCAAGTGTTAGATATTTAATTTACGAAGATATAAAATATGGATAAATGTTTCAGCAGCCCGTTGTTGTTGATTTGGAAATTTCTCAAAGCTAATTGCTAATTACTACGGTTCGCTTGGCGCGTTTAATAATAAAGCAACCTCGGTATCATGCATATAATTGTATATTATTTTATGATATCAGCTTTCGCCCGCGGTTTTTTTTGTGAAGAACCTTTAGTCTATCTTTTCAAGTTTTATCATTAAAGAAACTAACCTCTTTTTATTGTAGACTAATCGGCAATTGACCCTAGTCACATCTGATGGAAAGTAAAGACGTCTAAGATGGAGCTCACCGATTCAGTAATAGCATATTCACTCTTGCTTTAAAGAAACCGAAGTCGAGGACTTATGTATGAAATTGGCACTTTGAACTAAATGTCTTGGCCTGTACGCCATTTTACCCGATCATGACAGCTTCACGCCTGCTTTCGCCAACACAGAGTTCACTATAAGCGCCCACCGATATTAGGATAACCTACAGACCGGCGGCATCCAATAGTAGGTCAACTCTCATAATTTATCAAAATCTAGAAGATTCCTTCGCTAATCCGGTAATAGAATATTTATTTATATAAGGCCCCGGTCAGGGTTAGTGGGCTGTCATCTGAACATTTACCCTCGGGCTAACCCTCCATGCAAGTTAAGCGGATTAAGCAAAGGAATATTCTAGAATTGAATTAAGATGCAAAGTAACTCCTAATTCCATAGATTACTCATCATTTGATAACGGATCAGCCATTCCCAACTTCAACTAATGAATGCAAAGATGTGAATTATTTGTTTGGTTTTTGTAATCTGTTTACTCTGTTATCACTAGTTTTTATAAATATAAATAAAGTATTAATATATTACTCATAATATGCCCTCTTTCCTTACAGCGCAATCCTTTTCCATCCTCACCAGAAGGAGAAGAAGGATTCATAACAACACTTTAAGACGAAAATACTAAAACAGAAAGGAGCCGGGGCCTTTCAATTTGGGAATTCTAGTATAATATTATATTATTAACTAGATTTATCGAAAATAAATTGTCCATTCAGAACAACTCAGTTAAAAGATTGACCCTCCTGTATCGTTTTAAGTTCTCGCGATTTGTACGCGTTTTGTTGGGTAAAAGGTAATAATGTTATTTTATCGCGTTCGACCCGTATGTGTCATTAAAAAAAGGATTCATAAATCAGGAAGTCCCAAAAAGTTTGTACATTTGGTTCCGAAAATGTATAGAAATCTGGTAACAAGAAAGGAATGTTTCCTACAAACTCTCTAGGACATTTTGAACAATGGCCTCTATTAGCCTACCAATTTTTAACAATATAAACATAATCAAATTCATGAAAGTATCAACGAACTTTTTTCCTGTTTACAAGCATCCGAATGGCAATTGGCAATAGAAAAGTTCAGATGGGTATAATAGAATTTGTGATGTAGTTAGCTTGTTTTCCATTCAATAAATATAGAAACAATGTTTACCTGTTTGCTCTTCAGAAACATAAACTTTAGCACGCACAGGATTTGAGGTGAAGTGGATACTAAAAACATCATAAATATAAGGAGACCATATTTTTACTCCAGTACAATGAAACGTACTTATTATATTATGGTTACCGTCATATATGTACATTTTCATCGTATTTTTTATTATTACAAAAAAAATTTAGGTTCGCAGTCGGTCACTTAACACTTTTTGCTGTAAAATTTTCAAGTAAAATAAATCATCATGATTATATCTGTGGAGAAATGGTGTTCGCCCTAATGCTGAAAATACGAAGTTAAAAACTTTTGCGAACCCGATTTATTGCGTAGGATCATGTAGATGTCAAATCCGAAACATTTATTTTGATTACCTGGACTTTTAACTTCTATAATGAATAACATCAATTAACTCAAAGTTATATTTACATACACATTTTAAAAATAAATCACAAGCCGCTGAAACCCTGGAAATCAATAAAAAGCTGCAAATTAACAACAGCGCCATCTAGCGATGCACACTACACTTGCCTCGTTTCAGAGCCCACTACAGTCCACCCGCGTCGCCTGCGGACGGCGCGCATTTCAGCCGTAACCACGCGATCGCGCGTTTTCCGAAGGCGGGTGGCGCTAGTGGTCGTCTCGGCAGCGCCCTCTTCGGTTTCAGCGATTGGTAACATCGTGACGAATTACAGAGAAAGTTGTTTCCGCAAAGATGTAGATGGCACTGTTTTATCACATTTTTACGTTCTCTATAAATATTATTTTTGTTGTTGAAAGTGTTGAAACGTAATAAAGTAGCAATAACGACGACAATAGTTACGTAGAAATTTAACAAGTCTAAACTAGAGATGGGCCGGATATTCGGTAAATATTCGGTATTCGGAAAGTTTTTCAATGTTCGTGTTCGGCCTAATATTTACCGAATAAACAAAGTAAATAAATAGCGTAAGTTGTTTCGTAATTCATCGGATAATTACATCCTATTTCAGCATTCTAAGGAACCACCAAAGGGAGTTAAAAAAGCGTTAAAATATACCTACAATAATTAATGAATTTAATTATGTAAAAAAGTAAAATAACGTAGTTTAAGATACAAAAATCAAAATTTTCATGTGCACCAAATTGTAGGAACATTAAGAGCCTTAGTATCCATTACGTACTTACCAATCATTGAAAAGTTTAAAAAAAATTAAAATATAGCAGAACCGAATATTCGGCCGAAGGTTCGGTTCGGTAACAGCAGTTGCGGCCCATCTCTAGTCTAAACAATGATGTAGGGTATAAATGTGTGGTTTGTTTACCGATATACTATGGTAAGTATACAGGGTGTCCCAAGACCATGGGACATGAAGGGAAAGTACCTAAAATATCACAGATAGGATATATTGCTGAAAGAAGACTTTATTTTATTTTTAAAACTTGGTAAAACTGCATTCAAGATTTTTATTTTTTTTTTGAAAAATGTATGGACAAATTTTAAGGCTAAGGAGTAGTATGCCATGTAAAATGTTAAAACTCACTGGTCTTCCTTTTATCTCCGACACTATGTTATTTAAAGAAAGATAATCCTTATGATGAAGCCTATCGATCGGTATGACAAAATTACAGGATGTTTTTTTTTTCTCGTGTAGCGGGGTTTGATTCCCGGCTTAACCATGTAATTATTTAAAAATCTATGAATGCAGTTTTACTTAGTTTTAAAAATAAAATAAAGTCTTCTTTTAGGAAAATACCCTATCTACGATATTTAAGGTACTTTCCGTTCATGTCCCATAGTCTTGGGACACCCTGTATAAATATTAGGTACTTAGTATGTTTGTGTAAGTCTATTTATTTTCTCTTAAATGTGTATGTTTATTCAATTAGTGTTTATGAAAATAGATTGCTTTCTAGCGATAATGCCACCTGCTGTCTGCCTTTATCTATATATCTATACATCTAGTCTAGGGTAAATCAATATGTAATGGCACTGGTCCATTCGCAACCTTGTGTGCTGTTCAATTTGACAATACCTACTAAAATACGAGTATACTTTGTGCATATAAATTAAAAATCATCTACCTTTAACTAATTTACATAAACAAGAAGCCTCTCACGTGATTATTAAGGCCTATCGATGTATTCACGGTTCACGGTTGATCAATAATGATTGTATGTGATTGGGACATATTAATAGCGGTATGACAATTCCCTAAACCAATTTATTACCGCGCTAACAATATTGTTTACGCTCGAGCCTTGGGAATACTTGACATCGACTTGTATAATGGAATGGAGCATACACCGAGCACTGAGCCATTAGTGGCTTAGCCACGATTTATGAAGTTTAATTATATTTTCAAGTTATTATTTTATTTTAATTTATCCGCATAGGACCCAGACTTATTTTTACAGCCTTTAAATTTGGAACTTTAATTAACTTTAGTACTAAGTTCACAATAAGAATTAATTAGAAATTCAAAATCAGGACTTAAGAGGCTATATTTACACCTGATAAAAAGTGAAGACAGAGTATACTGTTATTCATAAACTCATTATAAACCAGCGGGCATTGGACACCAGTGTGACATACTACAATTATAATTATTCACTGTACATGTAATTTGTTCTGTACAATAAAGTGTCTACTACTACTACACGTGCAAAAAGGACGCACTGATGCGATAGGCTGTTCACGCGACCGTGCTTCGCCCGCTCGCTGCAGGCCTATGATGACGACGCTAGAGCAATATCACTTACCTACGTGGATAATAGTTATTTGTTATACAAGGTGGCAAAGTTGTATTTTAACGCCGAGTGTGGAATTGAAAAACGAGCAAGTGAAAGAATTCTCTAGTTGAACCACGAGCAAAGCGAGTGGTTCGAGAATAGAATACTGAACTTGCGAGTTTTTTAACACACGAGAAGTAAAATACATTTGCACCCGAGTGTAACGCACGCCATATTCGTGAACGGGTGCTGTTTGTGAAGACCGGTCTGTTTCAGCTAATAGGGGCTATGCTATTCTATGTAACATTAATTTTGAATGAGATTACGTTGAGGCACTCTGTTCGGTCCTTGTTTGTTTATTTTTCTTTCTGACTCTTGGAGACCATATACATCTCCAAAGAAAAAAGTAGATTAAGTATACATATATTTTTTTTTTCCTTTGCTTAAGACAACAAGAGTCTTTTACAACTCTAAAGTTATTTTAGTTATTCGGTTTTTTTCTTCATGTATAATTTTTTTAGATGTACTTTGACACTTAGAGACTCTATACATCTCTAACATCTCTTATTAATAATCATAATAGCTTTGTACTTTGTATAATAATGCATGTTAAATATAAGATGTAATGTTTTGAAAAGAAGTGGCCCGCCGAGTTTCTTGCCGGTCCCATAGTGGATACCCTCCTCCAACTGAGGGGGGACTGAAATCTTCTCGAGGCTGAGGCGTAGGGTTAGAGCCGGCGTAGTTTTATTTGACGTTCATAAGCGCATTGTAATATGCCTACTTGGAAAATAAATATTTCATTTCATTTCATTTCATTTCATTTCATTTCATTTCATTTCATTTCAACACAAAACTTTTCCCCTCACTATAGCGAAGAAACTACAACGCAAAAATAGTACATTACATCAGAGGCCGGGAAAATGAGGATTTCCGGCCAAGTGGGTATATACGGCCGAGCAAGCGTGCGAGCGAGGCCGGGTTGGGATACGAGGCCGGGAATCCGTTTTCACGCCGAGGCATGTATAGTGCTTTTCTCAAACATACAATGAAATAAAAAAAAATGCTCTAAAGGACAATATTTTATAAAAAAAAGTTACTTTGCAGGCCTAGGCCTGAAAAATAATATGAAATCCCTTTACAGTCCTCTCGAGTTGTTGCGCCCAAAAAGCGATACTTCCCAGCCTATTTTAAGGAACGTAAAGACAATATTTCATTGCATGTTTGAGAAAAATGCGTTTACCATTGCTTCCAGTAGTAGTTCCACAGGTGGTAAATCATCTTAATTACTAGATTCACCTACTTTTATCAATTTTAAAGCAGTTAACTTGACTTTATTCAAGGTCAAATTACTTTACCCACTAGTGGATAAAATGCGTTTTTACCCGCTGGTATTAAAGGACAAAACACGTGTTTCCGAGCTAGTGAGGGGAAAAGTATCTAAGTATCTAACAGGTAGTACGTCAGTGTGAGAATCACAGATTGTCTTATCCACGTTGAGATGTAATAAAGTTGCAAGCGTCATATCATTGCTAATAATCGTTTGATCTGTCATATTACTTAATACGTTTTTGGCAAAAGGTAGAACATAATTTACCAAATTCGGGCCCTAATGTTTTATAACTAAGGGGAAAAGGGAGGTCACAGACATTATCCTTTGATGAAGTGGCAGCATTAGTTAACATGAAGCTTCACTATTTTCGCTATTTGTTTATACCGATTATTTTTTTGTCAAAGTACTAAGTAGTAATATTTGCAATTATTAAGAGTAAGTGTTCCTGTCGACACTTTCCAAATTTTGATATCCGACCGTTGACACTATCGATACATTTTTTTAACATGTGACATACGTATTTTCAATATTTTATTTAGTAATCTTAGAATAAAATTGAATAAAGGATGACATCAAGACGATCATAATATTAGGTACTGACCATTGAAAAGAAATTCTAACTAGAACAACTTGAATATACATAGCACATTTATATGTATTCTCATGCTTGTCAGTTATCATCGCTGCCATTACAGTGAATATCACTTAAATACCGTGAAATGGAGACGTTGTCGAATGCCGATATATAAAACCAATTGAGCATAAAGTTTTTAGTATCTTGTTTTTAAATAGTTAAGTATGTGCATGCAGAATATACTTATATACCAGCAGAATATTTCTAAAAGTCGTTAGATATGCTTGAAGATAGCATTTGGATTTACACAGGCGCATTCAACCAATACGAAATGAATTCGTTTCGCAAGAAATATACATAGATAGTTGTATGCTAATATTAGCCTGTTTTGAATAAGACATACAGCCAGAAAGTTGTTCAACAGGTGATACTGATAATAAAATGCAAAAATTAAAATGAAAAACCGGCCAAGAGCGTGTCGGGCCACGCTCAGTGTAGGGTTCCGTAGTTTTCCGTATTTTTCTCAAAAACTACTGAACCTATCAAGTTCAAAACAATTTTCCTAGAAAGTCTTTATATAGTTCTACTTTTGTGATTTTTTTCATATTTTTTAAACATATGGTTCAAAAGTTAGAGGGGGGGGGACGCACTTTTTTTTCCTTTAGGAGCGATTATTTCCGAAAATATTAATACTATCAAAAAACGATCTTAGTAAACCCTTATTCATTTTTAAATACCTATCCAACAATATATCACACGTTGGGGTTGGATTGAAAAAAAAATATCAGCCCCCACTTTACATGTAGGGGGGGTACCCTAATAAAACATTTTTTCTATTTTTTATTTTTGCACTTTGTTGGCGTGATTGATATACATATTGGTACCAAATTTCAGCTTTCTAGTGCTTACGGTTACTGAGATTATCCGCGGACGGACGGACGGACGGACGGACAGACAGACATGGCGAAACTATAAGCGTTCCTAGTTGACTACGGAACCCTAAAAACGCATAAACAACCTGTCAATTCACGGAATTGCAGACAGTAAACATTCATTTTTTCTCTTTACTGTCAAATTGAAGTCAGAATAATCGTTTTTAGGGTTCCGTAGTCGACTAGGAACCCTTATAGTTTCGCCATGTCTGTCTGTCCGTCCGTCCGTCCGCGGATAATCTCAGTAACCGTTAGCACTAGCAAGCTGAAATTTGGTACCAATATGTATATCAATCACGCCAACAAAGTGCAAAAATAAAAAATGGAAAAAAATGTTTAATTAGGGTACCCCCCTACATGTAAAGTGGGGGCTGATATTTTTTTTCATTCTAACCCCAACGTGTGATATATTGTTAATTAGGTATTTAAAAATAAATAAGGGTTTACTAAGATCTTTTCTTTATAAAATGAATAGTTTCGGAAATAATCGCTCCAAAAGGAAAAAAAAGTGCGTCCCCCCCCTCTAACTTTTGAACCATATATTTAAAAATTATGAAAAAAATCACAAAAGTAGAACTTTATAAAGACTTTCTAGGAAAATTGTTTTGAACTTGATAGGTTTAGTAGTTTTTGAAAAAAATAAGGAAAACTGCGGAACCCTACACTGAGCGTGGCCCGACACGCTCTTGGACGGTTTTATTTTAATCTTATTCCAAATGATATGAAAGTATCTAAAGCGGTAGGTAAATATTATATGATGTTCAATTATAATTATCTCGATTGCGATTTTATAAGAGTATGTTGATCCACTCAAAATTTAAAAGAAGATATAAAAGGTTCTCAGCAGATTTATATTAGAAAAAGTAATCATCTAAGTACAGTCCGAAGAGTAATCAAATTTTATCTGCATTCTATTAGACTCGTTGTCCTGTAAATAGAAACAAATAAAAATGTTGAAATGTAAAGGTCCACTGTAAGAATATTATGAGATACTTTGCTCATGATTCTACTTTGGTGAGTCCCTCGTATCTTTACATGATTTGGGAGGTTCTGCTAAAAAAAGATTTGGCTGATTAATTCATTTTATAATGAAATGTATATATTAACATAATTTACAAGAAACATCTCTATACGACACTCTTTAAGTATATTACTTTTACAGGGTTCTCAGCTACTACTCGTAACAAACAGAATTTTCGTATCAGATACGGGTACTCAGCAACGTGAGTAGCAATGTATTCTATTTACCATCAATCAGGGAACGAGCTAGATTGCTACATCTCTTTGGTAAAACAATCAAATTAACATACTGCGTAAGTACTTTTCGTACATCAACTAATAATGTTGACAGCATGTTCTGTAGGCACCATTACTTGTGATGTGACATTTACTATGTCATAAAATATACATCGTCTTCAGTAACACGATGTATGAAAGCATTGAAAAGTTATTGTCAAAACGTGATTATCACGTCCGAGAGGCGTTTAGTACATAAATACATACACTTAATCACGCCTGTATCCCATAAAAGGGTAGGCAGAACACATTACCTACTCAAGTTTCAGTGCCACTCTTGGCAAAAAGGGGTTGAAAGAAATCGAAATTGTGACATTGCAGTGACAGGTTGCCAGCCTCTCGCCTACGCCACAATTTAAACTATATCGCACAGTCGACTTCTACGACACCCACGGGAAGAAAGGGGGTAGTGAAATTGTTAACCCGTCACCACACGGGAAAGGTGTTTAGTGTACAAGACAAATAAACGGAACTAAATTTAGCCTTCTCATTGCTGCCGATTCAAAATATTATCAAGAATGATATTTATAGTTTATTAGTTCTGTTAAGTGTGCACAAAAATAAATGAGCTCAATCCTCAAGGTTGAGAAAGCTTTCAGATTTTCCTTCACAAACGCTATTAGTAAGAGTCGGTATAATGATATTAATGATGGATTGATTGATTACAAACTGATACGGAGTCTGTGTCGATGATTAATGACTTCACCCTAAAAACTAGCTCATCAGGCATTAGTTGTCAACGAGACAAATGAGTCGGAAAATGTATTTTCAAATAGTTCGCAAGTTTCTTGACCGAGTATTTTTTCTCGTTAGGGACGAAAGAAGATGTGGAAATTTTCACAACTTTTCCGTCAACTTTGCAAAAGTTAAATGAAATATTTTTTCGCACTTCTTTAGCTCCTAAAATTAAAACGATTTATCATAATGCTTTCAGCATAATTATTTCGTTGCATATATATCGTAGCTTTTTGTAGATACAATCTATTTTTTTTTGTATAAACTATAAGGTCACTAATCTGTCCATCAATACTGATGGTTTAAGTTGTAGTATTTATTTTAGAACGACAAACAAGATGATAATTAGACATTATTATGAGAACTGTTATTTTTAACACACTGATTAGAATTGAATCAGTCTAGTGACAATCAGAAGGTACATGAGTATGCGATACTGTAAGTGCTTGTAACTACGTATATTCGATAGATAGAGATCTTTGAAACGTGTTTCTATTATTTATATACTTAGGCACAAAGTCAGATAAGATAAGAAATATGAACAAAAAACAATCACCAATTATTTTGTAGTAGGTCAAATACATTGTATATTGTATTATATTAAAAACAATTTTAGGACTTAAGTATTAAATATTGTAATCTCATGTCGATTGGAATAACCTTTAAATTAAGAACATTAATAGTTAACTCAAACTCATTGAACTTCTTACTTTTGTCGCCCTTCCTTGCTACTTTATTACGATAAAAATAAAACTAAAACGCACATCCGTTTCAATGTGTTCATTGCCACATTTCTAATCCATATTCCGTGATTCACATTTAATTTATAAACTGCACTATTGACTCATTGGAGACACGACACATGATCACTCCACTCGTGATAATAACGGTTCAAGTACACTTTCTCGATATTTTAATATGAATCGACGTTTATATCGGTCGCATCGCCGCGTGGACTGCGTCCGCGCAGAGTCGAGTGTTGGCGCGTAAACCATGTAGCGCCGCCGGCACATATTCTAAATCGTCGTGGATACGATGACAACTGGCTGTGCGTTTTTATGAATACACCTTGTCGTGAAAAAATATTGACTAAGATATCTCACTGTCTGCCAGTGACGGGAGTGACTCAGTAACGGAACGACGAAAATACACAATTATTTTTAAATCGGTCGGCTCAAACAATAAACAACTGACATGGAGCAATCCCTTTACCTTAGCTAAAGTCATATAATCGATACAATATAATTGAAATATAAATATTTGTTCAGAATTAGAATCAAAAATAGTATTGCGAATTCCTGTCATTAAGGAAATCTTTCTGACTACCTTTTTTATTTTCGAATTGCGTCTTATTAGCGTATTTTTCAAAGCTTCTACAAATTCTTTTTTTGCCTTTGTGATAATATACACTTCGATTGGATAAAACGACACTACGAATTTGAGCACCAATCTGTTCTTCAAAAGTTTTGTATTTACATTTGAACATCTTGCTTAGTAGGTATGCTTTTTCTTTATTCATTGGGATCAATATTACTAATAAAAACTTCCGCCCTTCGCCACTGGTGGTGTCCGTCATTTTTTCTTTAGTATATGACATCTTATTTCGATTTTTAATAAAAACTTTTAAAATCTGCATTGATGATGATGAGCCACGCATAACTCGGCCTCGTCCTCTTTACTATTAAATGAATTATAAATTGATGTCGACCCACTACTAACACAATTTAATCGATATAGCTATGCCAAGTTTTGCATAATGACTGAGCATTTTATTCAGCTACGCATTAAACAATAAGATGGACCAATTTTAATTTTGTTACAGATGTAGATTTCATTTTATTTTTAGTTTTGAATATTTTCATACCCTTTCCTTCTCTAGCTCTATCGATACTAATACTAACAGAAGAAAAAGGTGTCCCAAACTTTAAAATAAAAAAATGAGACTGCGGAGAATCGGAAGAGCCCATGATTTTGAGAAGGAAAATTATAAAAACTGTAAGTTTTAAATTTTTTGGGAAAAAGTAAAAAGAACTACAAAATAAACACCTATCTGAATGAAAAGCTGGTTCAGTTTTTGAGCCAATTCAAAGGGTTCAAGGTGTTCATACTATAGTAAGTCTACGTTTTAATGTAATAATAATGCTATATAATATTTAATATCGGAGTGTTTACGTAGGCACGGGCCGGGAATAGATCGTGGCAGAGTTTCAAATATGTCGCGCTGTCCCAAAACGCGCAAGTGACGCTCGTGTCAAATTGTTCGCACCTGCATTGAGGGAGCCTTATGGGGACTTCGGATTTGATAAAAACACAAAACAAAACAGTGGGCTCGTTGGTTAAATTTGCTGGGAATATTCCGCAAATCAAAATTTTTTTTTCGTATAAACGACCACCGCTGTTCTCACCACCTCAGCAACTTCTAGACTAGATTGCTAAGTTGTAAGAAAACTGTACCAAGAGAACTACTCATATTAAAAGTAGTTAGCCGTAATAAAAGTTTCTCAGTACCTATAACACTGAATACTACCGTTTTTTCTTATAGTATTTCGTAGAGATATGATATGATACATGATATAGCAGAGTATGTCTCGTTTCCACATATAAATATTTTGTGTAAGAAAGTGACGTACTTACTCCGTTTTCGCGCTAAATAAAAATAAAACCGTGATTGATTTAGCGCCAGCCTTCGCAATTCGCATCTATTCTATTTGGCTAAAGGAAATACAATTTACACAATCCTGGAAGACTGACAGTGATACAAAATATATTTGGCAGGTGATTTGTGTTCATGACATATTTGAATCTAATAATAAAGGATTCATACGAATAATTTATCACACTTAAATTACTTATTCTAAAGCTTTTGTAAGCAATTTTTCAGTTAACTAACGTATAACAGTTTGTGTGAAAGCTTATACAGTGTGTTAGGCGTAGCTCTTAACGGTAATTAATATAGGACATAAGAAATGAAACCAGATAAATATTATTTACAGTTAAGTTAAAATTTTACCCATACAAAACAATTCGGCCCACAAAGTAATGCAAACACACGCGCGTTAAACGCTCGTGGACAGTTACATTTAAAAGCGCATTCGCGTAATGTAATGTCATTAACTGTCAACGCAACCACGTTTACAGTATAGGTATATTGCTGTTGCGAAAATCTTCAAAAAATAATTTTGAGGTGAAAACTAAGAGTAACGTAAAATACCTCTCAATGTTATTAATCGTAACACAGATGAATTCCACGTCTGGTTTAATTTATCTCCCGTATGAGGCTTACACATTGAATGCAAAATAACACTGTATGTATTGATTTGGTATAAAAATTTAATAAGAATTATAGACAAGATTCTAAGTATGAAATGACATTTATTTATTTATTTAAACTTTATTGCACAGTTGGAAAAAAGTACAAATGGCGGACTTAATGCCTTAAGGCATTCTCTACCAGTCAGCCATAGGGCCAAACAGAAATTCGCGAATGTGGCACAGAATTGTAGATTATGAATTAAGTGATGCTTAAACTTGCATCCCGATGATGCAAATACGAAAATAATAGCAAGTCAATAATTCCGCGCAGCAAAGGTTGAGCTTCTATGCATCGACGTTTCATTAGTGTCAGCCTGTCAACAGAGATTAGAAAAATACAGCCTTTTATTTATATTAGGTAGTTATAAATGATGTGATGATGTATTCCTGTTATCGCTCACTAGGGACATAGCGCTCTTAGAAGAATCTTCCACTTTTCACGATCCTGGGCGACTGCTTCCAAATCCTTCCAGCCTAGTCCACTAGCGCCAGCCTCCTTCTCCACTAACCGCCTCCACGTGGTACAAGGCCGTCCCGACTACTGCCAGGTGATTGCCAGCAGAGAGACCCTGCTTGGACAGGTATAAATGCGGTAGGCAGTAAAAAAATATTTTCCATAAAATGTTACTGATAACGCAACAGCACCAACCAACAGCTAAAAATGTTAGATTTTGTTTTATCCTCGAAAAGTGATAAAAAATATGTTATTCTACTCCACCCAACTAAAATCATTGTACCCAACGACAGGTACAAGTACAAGTCGTTATAGAATAAAATAAAAGTGTGTATACCTTCATCTATTACGTAAATATTTTCAATATCCTCTCAGTTGCAAGTAAATGTTGTTTATTTTTCCATGGACATCCAAAGTGTTTTAATAAAGCGTATAATATCATCGCGAGCGCAATTAAAATGATGTAGCTTAAAACGGCGATGCAGTTAGAGTTACTCGTAGCAATCGAGCCACCACTCAACACAGAGTTCACGTCTCAACTGTCCAGTATAACAGTGACCTGTGATTACATACTACATGCTATAGACCTCGAGGCCACATTACATTGGTTGTACGCTGAGCTAAAACGCGTAGCCAATGGGACGGAGTGTGTTAAACACTTTGCCGACTAAATAGACAGGAACAAAACCGTTACACAGGGCCGAACTCGGCCTTCGTATAATTAATTGGATTAAAACGCGGAGTATAGTGGAACAATGGAGTTCATGTATGCGCTTGTTACGTTGTATATACATTTATCGGAAATGTTAAGGTAAAAAAAGGAAGTAATTTTAACTACATATAAAAGCTACGGCTACTGTTAAACTATAAAAAACTAAGTAGCTAAAGTAGCTATAGAAAGTAATCCTCTTGGAAATAGTCCAGATAGAGGATACACACGATCGAAACTAATTTACGAAGTGTACCCATTTATAAATTCAACTAGCTTTTGCCCGCAGCTTCGCTCGCGCTAAATTCGAAATTTGCGGAATGCCCCCCATATTAGGTAAGTGGGGGGAGGGGGGGGGGCAGAAAGAGACAAAAGGTAGCCTATGTCACTCTCCATCCCTTCAACTATCCACTTAAAAAGTCACGTCAATTTCGTCGCTCCGTTTTGCCGTGAAAGACGGACAAACAAACAGACAGACACACACACTTTCCCATTTATAATATTAGTATGGATGCTCTCCAAACTTATCTAGTACATACAATTTGTTCGGTCGCTTACCGAAATAAGACCCGAGTACAACAACCTAACTGCGTTCGAAGAAAAGTACAGTATGTAACAGCGATGCGATTTTCCTTTAGCTTTGAATTTCACAAAAGACGCAACATGTCGCGCTCTCTGAATTTTCTAAATAAAAACTTATTTAAATAAAATCTTTTCCACCAGACTTCAAACCATCTCCATGTCATATCTCTCTTAAATCCTTACAGCGGTTGGCGGCGTGAAAATATACATATTTCATCTCAAAATTTAAGACTTTAGTAAATAAATGTATGTTCGTAAATAAAATACTTTAAATTGGTGCCTGTACAGTGAGCTGCAAAAGTGCATGGCGAATTTATCAATTGATGACGATCGATCTGACTCAGTCGGTAGTGACCCTGCCTGCTAAGCCGCGGTCCTGGGTTTCAATCCCGGTAAGGGCATTTATATGTGTGATCCTGAGTCATGGATGTTTTCTATGTAAATAAGTATGTATGTATTTATCTATTTAAGTATATATATATCGTCGCTTAGCACTCATAGTACAAGCTTTGCTTATTAGTTTGGGGCTAAGTTGATCTGTGTAAGGTGTCCCCAATATTTATTTATTATTTATTTATTTAATTCATTAAAATTTCTCCTTGCAATTTTGCATCTCACTCTACAACAACTCAAGAGCATTCCATGTTAAACCAGCATTTATAAACATAGCTTGGAAATAAAATACCTATCTACTCAGTCATCTTCAGGTCAAATAGTGTATCGACCTCGCAATGAGAGTACACAAGGTGGAAGCTCGTGTAAGGTGACCATTGTAGCTTTCTATAGCTAGGTCATTCCACGGCAAAAGTAACATGAGTCACGATTTTATGGCTTGTTCCATTTATTCACGATGTAAGTTCAAGTGATAATCTATCTCTAAATAAGTGTTACTTTCCGGACATATGCATAGATCCTTTCATTTGCTGCTGTAGTTCAAATAAACACTTGATGAAGTCGTGACTCACGTTACTTTTACGTGGATTCACCCAGCTCCTATATACAAAATAAACGCAGTCTGTAGATTAGTAGACAGAAAACAAAGTAATTTAACGACTAATTCGTTTTAATTATATGTCTTCCAACGCCACATTTACGTAAACATTAATTTGCAGATTTACAGCGCCAGCGCGAACCTAATTAGAGGCCAACATACAAGCCAATTCTAAGCCTGATATCATAAGAACACCTGAAAGATGTTATTCGGATATCGTGCGTTTCGCTCATGCTTGCTCGTAGCTCCTATTGGCACGAGAAAGACGCACGATGTCTTTCGGATACGTTCTGGTATGGTATAGGTTTGAATTAACCTAATAGCTTACCTTTCATCAGTGCTAATCCTCGTAACGAGACCGGCCCTGGGACCTTTTAAACCGTATCACAGTTTTCACTAAATCACGATAATACCTCAATTTAACCTCTTTCACGAAACCGGGAAATATTCGGATGGAATATTTTATTCGTGCACAAGACGAAAAGGAACAACCACCACGGAACCGGTGTTTCGTCCAAATCCAGAATTTGTTTTCCTCACTTGATATTATTATCGGAAATATTTTTACACAATTTAATCGTATTTTAAACATGGCGATGTGTTTACTTTATTTCTATTCGTTTTCTATGTTAGAGTTTCTACAATATGTACATAAAATAAAATATAAAATCTTAGGTGCCATGAGCAGAGGACCAGAAACCCAAGCTGCCGGTTTTACACAGGAGTGCAGGGGTTTTTTTATTATTAAAAAAAAAAAATAGGCGCGAAAACTAATTCCATTGGCAAGTTTCGATGCTTCCAACTCTCATAATAATTCACAATTTTAAAAATGTAGGATGCCCTACATTTCATATGTTAATATAATAAATTGATATGTTACTATGCAGCTCTGATTAAAACATATCAATTTCTCTTCAAACCTTTTCTTTAACGACAATAACCAGGGAGGAAAATGGGCACTACCTTTGTAAGGACAAGTTACCGTCCCATTTTCTATTAAATCGAATTGCGGGGACCGAGAATAATTACAATTGGCAAGTGCGTTGTGGTTCGCGAAGAAACAGCTTTCAGGCCCTTTACAGCTCCCGTAAATTTTGGGACATTACTTTTTATGGTTTCGAGGGTTGTTTTATTTGACATTCCTGTTGTTATTTAAATGAAATTAAACACGATGGGTATTAGAGACAATATTGTGTCAAATAAATTAAAGTATGTGTAAGTGTATTTCAAAATACACATACTAACATAATTGTACATTTTTGGAAAATATTTCGTTTGGATTATGAAATGGTCCGAATACTTTTCAACGATCGAATGTACTTGCTTACTCGAAAGCAATGCTTGGAAACCATAACATAGAACCAAGACTAGTAATAATCATTTATTAATACTATTTAACTACACATTTTTTTTAAATCACGAAATAAATTGTAAAGTTTTTAACTTCTGATTAGCAGAAACGTCTGCAATCGATGCCACTAGGCTTAGAATAAATTTAAAAGTGGAAAATGTCTGCCTTGGGTGAGTTCAAGTCTCACCCAAGGCAGACATTTTCCACTTTTAAAATTGTGAAGTATTTGTTAAATCCTCATAATTTTGAAATATTTAACTTCCTTCGAGAAACTTACAAACGAGTTCATGGTGTTGATGCCACGAGCAACTGCTTGTGATATAAAAGGCAACACAGATAATTTAAAAAAGCCTTAAAGAAAAATGTCAGGAAACAGTTTAATTCAAGAGCCGACCCCAAATGAAATGAGATGTGGCTATGCAAAGAGAAAGAGGTAGAACAGTTAAAGCAGTTATAAAAGTTGAAATAAAATAAGGTCATAAACAATAGACAATAATACACCAATTTAGCACCACAATGAGATTAAGTTGTTGATTGCATGTTACGTCAACATGTATTGTTTACACTTGGGATTCACTATTAAATTAATTAGTAAACATATGTGAGGGTATTTAATAAAACGTCCCACTTAGTCGGTTACCATTAAGGCGAGGTTTACTTGTATCTTTATATGAATAAACTGACCAAGCGGCTTTATAGCAGTCGACAAAGTGGGACGTTTTACCGTGCACACTCACATAATTATAATAAAATTAATGTGAGAGCATGCCGGATTAATTGAATGTAGTTATGCAGTTAGTGGGCCAATAATTTTGTGAAAAATATAGGTAAGTAGTTAAAATGTTGATTTGTAACCAGTCACAATAATCTACAAATTTTTTTTTTATTTGTTATTTTATCACAATTTGGCGTAGTTTAAGGAAAATGATCCAATCCACGAAAATTTGCCAATATGAACTTTCTGCTAAAACGACAAGTCATTCATTTCAATGACAACTGATAGAAAACTGGGGAATATCTTTTATTGGCAACTTATACTGTAAATAATTTCCGTCAAGAAAAACTGTCGGGGCGGCCGGGTCAAAAGTAATGTGTCATATTTATTCATAGCAGGGGGACACAAACACAGACATCAAGTCGCACATTTTATTTATTTTATTCTTTTCTTTGTTGCACACTAGGAAAGTTTGTTTATATAATAAAAATATAGTTGACAACATCATTTATTTTAGTGATGGGCCGAATATGCACAGATAGAAAATATCTCTTCAACCAAAGAAACCTATTTGAACCAAGAGATATCCAGTTTCCCATATCAGGAAGATTTTAATTACTTGATATAAAACATAAAATGTCTCGATGTTTATTACTTGCACTAACCATTTTATATCTTTTAAGATATAAAATGGTTAGTGCAAGTAATAAACAATGTTAAAACATGATTAGCAAAACAATCTTTTTTTAAAAACTTAATCATTTATTCCAAGAGCGTAAACGTTTTTTCAGTGATAATTATTACTCAGAAGCAAATCAGCAAGTTCTTAAAAACAAGTATAATATTTCTTGGTTCTAATTAATAAAATTGTTGTATTAAGAGTTATGACGGTTTTCGGTTAAACAATTAGTTACTTACACCAAATATATACATTTTTCATTTAACAGCATGAAATTTAATATAGACGGAGAATTATCCATAATGAACATCGAACTCATTGCGATCCTAGAGGCCTTAGGTTATATAGAATCAATAGACCATAAAGCATTTGTTATTTTCACTGACTCAAGAAGCTCTCTCCAACATCTCCTAAAATGTACTGCTAATGTCAGAGGTATTCCGACAGCATATGCTATTATTGACACTATATTCAAATTACGAGACAAATCAAAATTGGTGGTCCTTCAGTGGATACCGTCCCACATAGGTGTCTCTGGAAATGAACTGGTGGATAATTTAGCCAAAGAAGCATCATCTGATGGAGTACCTCTGACCGTTAAACCATACTTTGCAGAATACATACATTTAGTGAAGTCAAACTGTCATATGTTATGGAAAGAACACTTTGACCAAAGGTCGGTAGAAAGGGGAATATGGTATAAAACCATCCAACCAGAGCCATGGAAAATCCCGTGGTTTGACAATAGTGACTTATGTAGAACACAACTGGTAACCGCGTTCAGACTTCGTTCCGGACACATTCCACTAAATAAATTTGCATTTTTAATGAGGAAGGTCCAGTCGCCGGAATGTTCAGAGTGTGGTGGATTGGAGGATGTCTGTCATATTATGATGGAGTGTGTTCGGAACGAGGACAGAAGAAATGAACTTCTGCTTCAAGGCATTGATGTTAAAAGACATGACTGCTGTAATAGAATCTTGGCTTTCCCGCAATCAAGGGAAGCGAAGGCTCTATACAGTATGGTGATTTTGGGCATCCGAAGACGAAAATAATTACCTGTATTAGTTTTAATATTTTAGCGTAAGAACTCCTGATGTGTATCATGGAGCGACATCGTCTCTTAGACTAAGCTCATTAAATAAAGATTAAAAAAAAAAAAAACACTCACATAATTATAATAAAATTAATGTGAGAGCATGCCGGATTAATTGAATGTAGTTATGCAGTTAGTGGGCCAATAATTTTGTGAAAAATATAGGTAAGTAGTTAAAATGTTGATTTATAACCAGTCACAATAATCTACAAATATTTTTTTTATTTGTTATTTTATCACAATTTGGCGTAGTTTAAGGAAAATGATCCAATCCACGAAAATTTGCCAATATGAACTTTCTGCTAAAACGACAAGTCATTCATTTCAATGACAACTGATAGAAAACTGGGGAATATCTTTTATTGGCAACTTATACTGTAAATAATTTCCGTCAAGAAAAACTGTCGGGGCGGCCGGGTCAAAAGTAATGTGTCATATTTATTCATAGCAGGGGGACACAAACACAGACATCAAGTCGCACATTTTATTTATTTTATTCTTTTCTTTGTTGCACACTAGGAAAGTTTGTTTATATAATAAAAATATAGTTGACAACATCATTTATTTTAGTGATGGGCCGAATATGGATTTTGCCGAATACGAATATTCGGCCGAACATTCGGTTCAGCTCTTACCGAACCGAACATTCGGCCGAATATTCGGTTACGCCATATTTCTAAAGTGGATGTTAAGATTAAAACTAGTAAATAATTGATAACGGTTACATATGTTACTACAACTATGTTCTTATGAATTTTGATTTAGTGGATAACTAAATTTCAGTTAAAATAATTCTGAACTCTTCTCAACTCTTAAACTACGGTTTTTTAACTTTTTTAAAAAACAATTGTATTTACATTTTGAATTTTTGACGCATAATTATCTCTTTTTAGTAGTTCCTTAGAAAACTATACTAAAATAGGAGCTTATTATCCAATGGAATACGTAAGATCTTCATTAGTTATTTGCTTTGTTTATTCGGTAAATATTCGGCAATGCAACCGAATTATTCATCCGAATACGAACATTGAAAAACTTGCCGAATATGCCGAATACCGAATATTTACCGAATATTCGGCCCATCTCTAATTTATTTGATATTTTCCAAAGAAAGTGCAGGGTATATAATTTTTACGTGTCGATTTTCAGTAACACAAATGCAGATGGATGTAAAATGGGTGTACGCTCATTTTTCGAAGGTCGTATCGATCCGGAAAACCGCAGGCAATGAGAAAATCACTTAATTGATTAACATTAATAGGTACTCGTAAGCATATAAACCGAAAGTTACCACCACATCAGTACCTTTGATTGATTAGCGTGAACACAGATGTCATATATACCATAGATCAAGCAAACGTATCTACTTCGCGTGTCAAATTAACTCGGTAAAATCCAATGAGTTGTCCGTCTATAATCGCAGATTGCATCTTTCGGGCGTCAATTTTTGTAATTTGAAGTCAAGAAAAACATTTAAAATGCCTCGTTACGTGATATTTAATTGCAACAACACAAAAATTATGAACACTCTAGGGCCTGAGACATATTTTTAAATCACAGGCAAGTAACAACTTCAGTACAAAATCTGACACGCTCGGCCGCCATACAAATAGATGAACTTGTTTCTTATATCTAAATCTAATTCTGTGAGCGTGAACTACTTTTTGCTCAAATCACAATATATTATTTTAAATTATAATATATTTTCTAAATAACATCTTAAGATCTGACAGCAAGAGTGTGAAAAGCTATAAGAAGGTAAGCCTCCCGCTTTCTCGTATCGTGTTATCTAAGGGCTTAGTTCCGTAAGTGACATTTGTTGAAAGTCAACTCTTAATAATAATATAAGAAAATTCCGTTCGGAAAAGCTCGGCAATTAACGGTTTTAGTCAAAACGGAGACCTTTTTCAAGGATAGTTCACGTTCTGTAACATTTGCTCTAATCTGATGCCGGTTTGGTTTGTGAGGGTAAGAAAAGGGTTTTGGTAGCATAAATTATATAATTTATGACAGTCGGCTTTGATACTGTTTTTGCTGTTCTCGTTGAAGAGAAGAAATGGTCAGTAATAATTACCGTAAGGAAGAAAAACAATAAATATTGCTTGACCATCATCATCATTGGCCTTAACGTCTGTTGCAGACGATTTATGGTGTAATATTCGAAGAGCACCTTTTCTGATGACTTATTAGACCGATGCGAGACCGACATTTGTCTACCGCAGGACTGACAAGAGAAATTTGCGGAAATCGGCACTGAAACACCTTGGCGTCGCTTCTGTCTCTTATCAGCGAGTGCAGCAAACCATGACTCATCGCAAATTTTGCGACCCTCCACAATGCATTTGCGCCACTCCGTTCGTTGTTCCGCAACTTTCTCCCAGAGTCGATAGTCAATATGAAAGGCAATCATGTCTCTCTTTGCGCAGTCTTTAAAACGAAGCAACGGCCTTCCAACGCTACGCTTGACCATAAATCAGTGGTAATAACACAACTACGGAACAAATCAAATTATTTCATTGAGTAGTTTTTGAGTTGTTTTTGGTTTTAATTATGGCTCGGACAGATGTGGACCAAGTCGCTGTATCTTTTGTTTGGTAATTGGTATGTCGGTGTAACAGTGATAATATTAATATTAATAAATTAATATTATAAAGTAAATATTTCTATGTTATTTTATTTTGCCCGTTTGGTGAAGATTCCACCATCCCTTTTCCAACTAACCTATGTCAAAATCACAAATCATTACAGTTATCGAAAAATCTGATCCTGAAATTAGTTATAAGCGAAATAGACGTAATGTCGTCAACGGCAATCATATGGCAGGCGAATGTCTGTGAACGGTGAGCGTTCAAAACTGTAATTGGCATCAAAGGGTGATTTCCTACTTCAGAGATTGTTCAATTTCCCGTCGATCATATTTGCACATCGTCTCTTATATCACTTTCGAATACAATCTTGTACCTTTTGAAAATCATTCGAATTAAATACTATGTAGTTATACTTTGGATATTATTTTTTGAGGGTACTCTGTTTTAAATAAAACTGCAGCCTTAGTTAGTATTCATTACTTAAATATAAACAAACATGTTATTTAGTTAACCCTTTCTTTACCCAAAAAGTGAAACATGTCTTACACAAGCGTAGCACCTCTGGAAATAGAACGACGTATGCCACATGCAACTTACTGCCGAATTCAAGTTATGCTTCTGAGGTATAATTATGTAAGATCATAAATTAAATAGAACAAGATCATACCATCCCATACAATAAAATGCGACCGCCTACGAACGCGCTTACACTCCACCACACATAGATGGCGCCACAAAAAAAATGTCTTGTAGCTTTCGATTATACTTGTAGATGGCGTTAAGTGTCACTTTTGACATAGATTTACGGCTCGGAATTGACACTTAATGCCAATCTACAAATAATCGGTGGCAACAAGGCATTTTTTTGTAGCGCCATCTATGTGTGGTGGAGTGTAAGCACGTTCGTAGGCGGTCGCATTTTAATGTATGGGATGGTATGATCTAGTTATATTTAATTTATGGTAAGATATCACTATAATATGGTACGAATCGGTATCTAATAAGTATATCAAGTTCGAATTGGCCCGTCAGTCATTGAATGTCAAGAAATATTTCTCAAATCTCCTATCACATAAGTCACGCTAGGGTCACTCCTATTCCGTTTAGCTTGAGGCTAATCTTGGTAACTTCTACAATCTACATATACAGTCTGATACTTTATCAAATGGTATACCAATCGTTAATGTTACGCATTGTTCTCGTGGTAATGATGAATACGTCAATTCGCCTAACCGTTTATCGAGTCCAGCCTATAATAATATAAACAATCAGAAAACGCAGTATACTTGCCCTTACGACATTATACGACTAAGGCGGTCACGTGTGCGTAAAATGGTAATTCGCTCTCGGCTCTTCTGCGATGCTACCTATTCAAATAATGCTTTGGCTTGTTTGCGGGCCGCACATATTTTACGCTGCGGAAGTCATAGGATGTGAAAATATGCCGCTTACTTAAAAGAATAACCTTTATTTTTTCATAAGACAGAAATGTATGCGTAGTCAGAAAAATGGGAAGCAATTTTATCTTCTTCTTTTTATCTTTTAGTGGACTAGTCAATAAAACAAAGAAAGGTCTAAGAATATTTGAAACGGGTCAATCTGTACGTTGGACAAAGTCGTAATACAAATCATTACCCCCTTATAAACGTACACTAAAGTAATCAAGCCGATAAAGTTCGTTTGTCCCTTTCTATCACACCAATACGTCGGAAAGGGACAAACGACCTTATTTACGACCTTTATTATCGGCTTGATAACTTTAGTGTACGTTTATGAATAAGGGGGTTAGTTTCTAATTCATATAGAAAAATTATACCAATTGATACTGCAGAACTTCTTGTCTTTGTTTCCTAGTTTCATGAACAATAAGAGAAAACATAATGATCTTTGTATTTGGCAAATAAAGCAGAGCAGTAGTAGGACAGACTATTTAGGTCCCTACAGTAAAATGTAAACAAAAGCTAGATTGTTGCCAGTTGCAAACACTGTTCTGTGTTTAAACAACTGCAATGTTGTAGGGCACTAAAGCAGTTTCACGGACGTACTTCACTTGACTTAGGTACATTCACGTCCATCTAACCTAATTAAAGATCATATAAGTACGACATAGTTAGTCATTGTGATATAGCAGTCTATTTTCAACAAGCCCGTTCTCCACCACAACCATCAACCTAAACAAGTGAAACAGAGTCAAGTTAATATATTACATAATATGATATATATACATTAGGGTGTCCCTTATTTTAATCTTTCGAAAAATTAACAACGCATACCCTCTTAATATTACCCCAAAATACCATGATAAAAAATTTCAGTTCATTCCTGTAAGAGGAACCCGTGCCGACTTGCACCTGAAGTTCCCATACAAATTACTATGGAGAAATTTGCTTAAGACACTAAGTTGATATTTTTATTTATTTCGCATTGTTTTTTTGTTCGCATCGAGATGTTTATGTGAAATATTGTTTATACGGCAGTACTATACTCGGTAAATGTCAAAAAAATATGAAAATTAAAAATTTATTTTTTGGATTTTCATACAATGTATGGGAAATTGCATGAAAGTCGGCACGGGTTCCAGTTATAGGGATGAGCTGAAATTTATTTTGAGGGTTCGTTGGGGTAAAACGAGCCCATTTAGGGGGTATGCGTTTCTAATTTCTGTAAATCGTAAAATAAGGGACACCCTAATATACATAAACTCACGCCTTTATTCCCAAAAGGGAAGGCACGTATAACTGCTCAAGTTTTAGTGACACACAAATATATCCATACTTCCATACTAATATTATAAATGGGAAAGTGTGTGTGTCTGTTTGTTTGTCCGTCTTTCACGGCAAAATGGAGCGACGAATTGACGTGATTTTTTAGGTGGAGATAGTTGAAGGGATGGAGAGTGACATACAGCGCCGGCCCGCGCACTCGATCAGGGTAGAGCGAGATATAGTTTTGGCGCCCCCTTGTTTAACCTTTTTGGGGGGTTCGATGCCAAAATGCTCATAGATTCGCTGTGTCCATCAGAAAGGTCACAACCATTTAAATAATAATTTTTTAAATAAAATATTTCACATGTATGTATGCATGTATGGACAGGAATTGTAAGCGCGAGCGAAGCGAGCGCGAAAATTTTTCCTATTATTTATGGAGGAGGGTGGGGGGGGGGGCTTGATTCTATAAAAGCCCCTGTCTTCATAGGACATACGTACGCGAGGTTAATGCTTTCCTGTGCGGCGTGTGGCATTGAGGAGCTCACTAGGACAAGAACATATGGCTGTAATAAAACAAAAGAGGCCAAAGACCAAGCTCTTGCAGACCAAGAAACCGATAACTGATAAAAGTCGGATTTGAGCTTTAGTTCAGGGCCAAGACAAGGCATGGGAGAGAAAAATAAATTGCAGCAATGGCCTACTTGGACAGACATGGAGAAGTCGAGAAGTTGGACTCTAATTACAAATATTGCAGAACTGCGGTAGAGCAAAAAGCTTGGAATTAAATAGGTTAATTATGCTCTCATGTTATTCGGCCTTGAGTATATTTTGGGGTATTTAGATTTGGGTTATTAGAAGTGCGTTGATCATCACGCTTACGCTCCTTTTGTCTCATACAAAATTGCGCCTCTGTGAGACGTTTTTGCGCCTTTGGCTTTAAGAGGAACTCCGCTTTGAATTGCGGATAAACACTGAGTGTTTGGATAGCGACGTAACATTGTCTTTGTCGTTCGGCCTCGCAACAATGTGGTTCGTCAAGAGCTAGAAACATCTTTCGCGGCGCCCTGGGCAACAGCTCCCACCTTATGAATGTTGTACATGGTGGCATTGCTGTGCAACTTTTCAGATAATCTAAATCACAATCACAAATCTAGATTTTCAATATCTGAATAAAATTCATTTCCGGCTCCTCTCGTCATTTTGGGCTATGTGTGCGCCCACGCAATGACGATTTTGGCGCCCCCTTAGCATTCGGCGCCTAGAGCGGCCGCTCCACTCGCTCTACCCTTAATCCGGCCCTGGTGACATAGGCTACTTTTTGTCTCTTTCTAACGCGCGTACGCGTACTTTATAATTTAAATATAACATTACACATATTCTTTATGTACCAACAATGAACGCTTGTACAAATATATTCGTTCGCGTCTACACAACTTTAGTACCCTCCCTCCGAAACCCAGCCCTGGATTACTCTCCTATTTAACTTAACTACCGCACATAACACATTTCCGGTGACATATGGAGAGCGCTTAAGCCTCCGTAATAAAGCCCTAATGAGATCACATGTGAACTAATTGAATGTAATATTTTTAATTCAAACAATACATGTGAAGTATTTTAACGAATTTATATACTGAATGTTAATTACATACTCACTAATGAGCTATTAACGTAGACTAAAAATAGTATAAAATTGTTAATGAAAAAAATTACTCAATCAAATAAAACCTCTCGATCTTTGTTTTGCCCAACGCGCAACGCTCAACCAAAAGTACAAAAATAAATAAATATTTTATGAAAATAAAAAACTATTTTTGTGTGTGATTAGTTTTACAGATTTATATTGTTCCTCAGTCACCAACTGATCACGAACGGTGTAAATTCATCAATACGCGGTTCGGGATACTTGCTGGAGGATATTATATGTCAAATTACACGTGATATATTTATATATCATTTCTAGTTTTATTTATGGATTAAATTACAAAGGGTGCCGATGACTGAGCTTGAAATCCTGCAGCCACTGAGCCAGTTCTCTCTGAATCTATCTGGCGCAGTGATCAGTGACTTATAGGTACATACAAACCCAAAATTATACGACAAAGCCATGCAAGCAAATTGGGTCATTTTCAACGGGCGGGTCAAGGCACAGGCACACGTTATCTGCGATAACATTGAGATATCGTCCCGTCATCGGAGACGTTCGGGTGAAAGCATTCCACGAACGGCAAAAACAGCCGAAGACCGAGATCACGGCACAATGGGCGAGGTCGTTCGGAATGAGCATTCACGTGGCCGCCATTGTTGTGCTAATGTTCAGGACAGGCCACTGTTTAAGAGAGCCCCTCATGAATATTAACCGATATTGTCTTGGCTAGTCTGCGCTGAAAACAACCTAGGTACGAATACAATTATGAATAAGCGAGGATACGTCGCATTGTCCCGAGTAGGCTTTATTCAAACTTAAGATTTACAGCACGAATGCTCAATAAAATATGTACCGGTCTCGGGTAATAGTCTAGAGCCAATTTGGCCACAAGTCGTCTCCTTCACGATTTTCGTCGACATCTCTTCTAAATACCTAAAACAGGTATGGATATGTTCCTCGTTCTCTCCAGATTACGAATTGACCTGTTTTAGTTTAAGGAGGGGGACGGGTCGAGAAAAAGGGGGGAAAGATGGCGACCGACCATCATAGATATTTATTCACATCTCGAGTCCTATGGCACCAATCTGTTCGTGCGAGGTGTCATTTGAAAGCTTATTAAACCTACTTTAATTGTTTATAAATAACTATGCTCATAAAAGTAACCGTTTAGGAAATATTTGAAAATATGTGTTTTTTTATCGCGCATGAATTGCACAAGTACTAGTAAAAAATGCGTCTAACTCAATAAACAATAACTTTACCGCAATTGATGTTATTATAAAATTTTCGCATCTATTCATGCTCTTTCTAAAAATATAAGTTTCATTGGTATATGATAATATATAACCATGTAATTAAGAATTTTGTTTGTGCAGGGGTTATCCTCCAGGTCGCATAAACGGGCGCTGACCGTAGTAAAGTATTCAATATTTTTGAGGTCTTATTTTACGGATCCATATAGGAGAGGTATCGTTTGAAAGATAATTAAACTTACTATAATTGTTTACACATAACTATAATATTAAAGGTAGCTGTTTACATAATATTTGAAAATATGTGTTTTTTATCGAGCATGAATCGCACAAGTACTGGTAAAAAATGCTTCTAAGTCAATAAACAATAACGTTACCGCAATTGATGTAATTATAAAATTTACGCGACTATTCATGAGCTTTCTAAAAATATAAGTTTTATTGGTAAGTGATAATATAACCATTAAATTACGAATTTTGTTTCGTAGTGGTCATTCCGCCGGTCGCATAAAAATGAGCGCTGACCGTAGTAAAGTATTCAATATTTTTAAGTTCTTATTTTACGGATCCATATGTAAGAGGTATCATTTGAAAGCAAATTAAATCTGCTATAATTATTTTTGAATAACTATAGTTATAAAGGTAACTGTTTACAAAATATTTGAAAACATGAGTTTTTTTTTCGAGCACGAGTTGCACATATACAGATAAAAAATGCTTCTAACTTAATAAACCATAACTTTACCGCAATTAATGTTATTATAAAATTTACGCGAAATTTCATGCGCTTTCTAAAAATATAAGTTTTATTGGTGTATGATAATATATGACCAAGTAATTACGAATTTGGTTTAGCAGGGGTCACTGCGCCCTGTCACGATATTGGGTGCTGACTGACCGTCGCCAAATTTTCTACGTTACTCAGATCCTATTTTACTGATAAATTTGTGAGAGGTATCATTTGAAAGCATATTATGCGTACTATCTTTATTTCTAATATTTCAAGTCGAAACTGTAGAAGTTTACAAAATATTTGATTAGTAATATGTGTATTTTACTGTGCATGAATAGCATTGGCATTGATAAGACACGCTTCTAGCTCAATAAATTATAGTTTTCCGCAATTGAAATAATAACAAAATAAACGGAAAATGTATGACTTACACAAAAAATAAGTTTGGTTTGTATTGCATAAACAATTAATTTGAATTTGTTCAGCTCACCTACTGCGCACCATCATATAAATGGATGTCCACCGTCGTTGCCTTTTTCAGATTTTATTTCACTAATCGTATATTCATAATAAATATAATCTATCACGTATCGAATTTACTTATATACTTAATTGATCAGTAAAATAAAATCTGTAAAATGATGAAAAAATTAAGGCAACGGCGGTGGACATCCGTTTATATGACGATTGACCGTGCGCAGTTGGTATGGTAGACAAATTAACATTAATTGTTTAGGCAAAACTAACAAAACTCATTTTTTGTAAAGGCCATACATTTTGCGGTTCATTTCGTTATTATATCAATTGCGGAAAAATAAATTTTTTGAGCTAGAAGCATGTTTCACTCGTATTAGTGCGAATGCTATTCATATACAGTAAAAATACACATATTGTCAAATATTTTGTTAACTTCTACAATTACGACTAAAATTATTAAAAAGCAACGATAGTACGCATAATATGCTTTCAAATGATACCTCTCACAAATTGATCGCTAAAATAGGAGCTGGGAAATACGTAAAATTAGGCGACGGTTAGCACTTAAGTATTTACGTCACGGGGGTGCAGTGACACCTGCTAAACCAAATTCGTAATTACTTGGTTGTATAATATCATACATCAATAAAACTTATATTTTTAGAAAGCATATGAAATGTCCTGTAAATCTTATCATAACATTATTTGCGGTAAAGTTATTGTTTATTGGTCATGCACCAAGATACAATCTTAAAAATTATGAACACGGCAACGAAAATGGTCATCCATGTATATGACGGTGCGCAGTGAGTATGATGGATAAATTAACATTAATTGTTTATGCAATACTGACAAAACTTATTATTTGAAAAGGTCATACATTTCGCCGTTTATTTTGTTATTATATCAATTGCGGAAAAAATATAATTCATTGAGCTAGAAGCATGTTTTACTCACATCGGTTCCAATGCATATTTTCAAATATTTTGTTATTTACTACAGTTACAACTAAAATTATTGAGAACTAATAATAGTACACATAATATGCTTTCAAAAGATTCCTGTTAAATAAAATAGGATCTGAAAAATATAGAAAATTTGGCGACGGTCAGCATCCATACGTGGCCGGGCGCTGTGGCCCCTACTTAACCATATTTGTAATTACTTGGTTATATAATATCATACACCAATAAAACTTATGTTTTTAGAAAGCGCACGAAATTCCGCGTAAATCTTATACTAACATCAATTCCGGAAAAGTTGTTGTTTATTGATTAAGAAGCATTTTTTACCAGTAGGTACTTGTGCGACTCATGGTCTATAAAACACATATTTTCAAATATTTTCTAAACAGCTACCTTTATGATTATAGTTATTTATAAAAAAATATAGTAGGTTTAATTAGCTTTGAAACGATACCTCTCGCATATGGATCCGTAAAATAGGACCTCAAAAATATTGAATACTTTACTACGGTCAGCGCCCATTTCTGCGACCGGGCAGAGTGACTCCTGCTAAACCAAATTCGTAATTACATGGTTATATATTATCATATACCAATGAAACTTATATTTTTAAAAAGAACATGAATAGACGCGAAAATTTTATAATAACATCAATTGCGGTAAAGTTATTGTTTATTGCATTTTTTCTAGTACTTGTGCAATTCATGCGCGATAAAAAAACACGTATTTTCAAATATTTCGTTAACGGTTACTTTTATGAGTATAGTCATTTATAAACAATTAAAGTAGGTTTAATAAGCTTTCAAACGACACCTTGCACGAACAGATTGGTGCCATAGGACTCGAGATGTGAATAAATATCTATGATGGTCGGCCGCCATCTTTCTCCCCCCTTTTTCTCAACCCGTCCCCCCCTCCTTAAACTAAAACAGGTCAATTCGTAATCTGGAGATAACGAGGAAAACATCCATACCTGTTTTAGGTATTTAGAAGAGATGTCGACGACTTTTTGTAAAAGAGGTCGTTTGGTCCCTGACTATAAGCCCCACTTCGAGCCACGGAGTGCCCTTCATGCCGAATATAATCCATAAGAAATAAAATCCGGGGAAAATCGAACCAGGAACATTTAATCCCATGTTTGAGGTCTGAATTAATAGCCTTACGTAGGCAGCATTATGATTTCTAAGTAATAAAATAAGATTGAAATAACATTCCTTGACTCTTTACCCCGGGGCATTAGGTGTTCTCAATTTGTTCCTGTTTTTAAAAGAGACTACGGGTCTTCTTAAAGAGTTTTATCTATGTACCTCTCCCTTACCGTAGGTACTTCGTTTTTTACCTACCTATCATTGTAAGTAATGAATAAAGATCGTTATCAGCTGTATCGGTGGCAGCGTATGGTTGACAAAAAAACAAATACACAAGTATTTAAAACATTATATGGGCCATTTTTTTTTCAAAGTTGTCCACCCCACTTATTTTGTAACATGGGTATTTTTTACGCGATTAATACTCAGAATCGCAAGCTCTTTCGATCCTGATAGGAGAAAAAAAATGTCCCAAGATTTCCATACATTTTTTCGAACCTTCCTTTCCGTTACCGCCATACAAAATGTATGAAAAAATGGTAACGGAATGGAAAAAAAATCTGGGGACACTTTTTTTCTCCTATTAGAATTGAAAGAGCTCGCGATTCTAAGTGAAAACCACATACAAATTTCCAAATCCAAAAAAAGTGGGGTGGACAACTTTGAAAATAAAAATGGCCCATATACTTAACAAATTATGAAATATATACATATTTATAATGACTTATCTAAATTACATTGAATAAATAACTAAAGTTTGTTCAACAGATTTGGCTTCGCGCATTACTTTTGACTTGAACTACTTGAATAACAATTCTAGATAGTCGTATCTAGAGTGCATTTGATTATTTGGATTAAAATAATATTATACACTTCGCGTAATGTATTTTTACGATGTAATTTGACGTATTTTGTTTTAAAAATATATAGTTGGTTGGAAAAAGCTTTGTACAGTCAAGTGTAAAAATATGGGTGTACACATCTTACTCAAAAATATGTCCTATAGCATCTTAGACCGGTGTAATAAGAGCGTAGTACCATATTTATGAGACGATTATTTCGATACGTATTTTTGCACTTGACTGTACCGTAGAGGTGTAATCCTAAAAAGGAAAGCATTTATTTTGTAGTTAAGAACAAAGTGAATATGTATTTAAAGTATAATTGTAAGTATTTGTTTTTTTTTGCCAACCGTACCATTTGCCACGAAAAGTGCACCTTGATAACGATCTTTAGTAATGAAGAGAGCGCTCTTAACTTTTAAGATATAAGAGCGCCTGTTAAGTTGTATCTTTTTTTTTACATAAAATAGCTTTCAACTAAAAACAGATAGGTACAAATAACTACGAGTAAAAAAATCATTATTACTATTGGGTAGTAGGTAAATAGGCTAAGTTAGTCCATTTAGGAATTATATTTACTGAAGACTTTTTATATATGAAGCAACAAGTAAATAAATATTATGATTATGAACTTTCAGTTATGTGATACATAGTTGCCAAAGTTCTTAGATATTAATATTGAAGGAATATGTAGTACTTAATAATTTTGTAGGCACATACGTCGAGTTATGACTGTAATAGATAAACCCAGACCTTTCGTTTAACAGGGTCTGTAAATCAAATTTATAACGTGATATACGTTATTTCGTGATAAATGTGTGTAATTAGTCCGCACATCGGTGCCAAATAAATTGGTTTTAAGTAATTATGAAGGAACAAGTATGGTATAGGCAGGTGGGGCCATCGTTTTGATTTTCGTGTCGTCATGTTTGTTTTCGTATTATGTATGACTAGCTTTTACCCGCGGCTTCGCCCGCGTAATAAAAGTATTCTTATAGAAACGTTTACAAAAAATAAGATTTTCATTTGGATCCATAGGTTCCTTTGTAGGTACATCTGTCCGCGATTATTTCGATTACAATCTTTAAGCAACCGAGGAACTGAGAGATCCGACTTTCTAGTTTAAATTTATTTCGAAATGTAGTAACAATGTTTCGGTAAAGTAAGGCTAATTTTGTATGGGATGGAACAACGCACCATGACGAACGTTTTGAGCCGAGAATCACAACTTATCTTAAATATTTATACACAAAAATCATTTCATCTCCGCTCTCCCAATAAAGTGTATACAAGATATAGCTCCTGATGACAGTAATCTTAATAGGTATAGGAAATTAGAATTCTTAAACGAAATTCGGTATTTAGTTAATAGAAAGTTCATCTTAATTACTGCAATCGTCATTTTGGTGTACAAAGTTGGAAACTTATACGTTCGATATTATCAGTCTTGTATTTTTTAAATTTATATGCTATTATTAAGTCGTTACATGCGTTAACGGCGAACAGTTTCAAACCAATATGCCCAATAATGATTTGCTGTGCCGAACATGTATTATGATAATGGCTTTCATATTAGGCGAAATTATTTAGATTGAAATTGCCAATCCTAGCTGTAATCAGTTTTAGAATAGATAGAAGCCATTCGTATTATTATTGAAATCATTGCATTTGTTAATGAACATGGATTTGCCGTTGATCAATTCATTTATGACGACGTTTGGGAGCAAAAGTCATACTTTATTGTGACTGAAACGTTATCTATACACACAACGACAATTTACATAATTATAAAAATGAAATTCACAAATGAAATGAAAGTCAGTGGTGGTGGTCACGGCGGTCGACCGAGTCCACTGTTCGGATTCCATTTCCCCGGCCGTGGGAGACAAAGCTTGTTTGCGGTTCTTAGTGCCGAAGAGTTGGTCAGTCACTTGTGTCTTACCTAAAGCTGAGTTTAGACCAGCAACTATATGTAGACTCTTAACAAACACATATACATATATGAAATTTTGTTTATGTTATAGACTATAGTTCAATCAGTTATTAAGACAGAAACATGAAAAAATCTGAACTTTTCCCTCTCAAGCTTGGCAGAATAGCACCAGTGTATTAGATTTCTATTCGTTTGTCAATGTAATATTGAGCTTAACTGTCATTTCAAATTTATGTTTTTGTTGGAAGCAGGCGGGTATTTGATTTGTGTAAACAGATATGCAATCAGGTAATATTACACCACTTATCCACGAGTGCCGCCGTCACTAGTCACAGCCAAGTATACTGCGTTACTCACCCGCATATCCACGAGTGCCGCCGGCGCGGGATGCTAGCGAGCGTGAGCGCGAACGGCGGCAGCGCGCTCGGCTCGTCGGGCTGCTCCTCCGCGCCGCTCACGCGCAGCTCGGGCACGCGCAGGTGCCGCCCGCTCATCACGATCCGCTATCCTCCCAGTTATATAACATGCCGCGACTATCTTTGATTCTTCTCTTCACCTTTCACGAATTCTTCACCGTATAACGGATTTTTTTCACTATTACCTAAAAAGTATCGTATTGTAAGTAAAAAAGTTATTACTTTAGGATAATATTCAGACACCTCAAATATTAGTTGTAGATCCATATGGAAAGGATATATCAGTGTCAAAAATTACGTTACTAGCAAACGTGACTTTTGACACAGACTTAAAGCTCATTTAGACGGCGCGCCAACTCGCATACGACTTTAGTTACACTGCGGAACGTTGGGGTTACATACCATTCAGCACATCAATCAAATACCGCAACGTCATGAAACTCACATGCATGCGAGTCCGCGCACCGTGCAAATGGGCCTTTATTCGATCCACATAGTATCTAGAACTAAGTACCTATCTTAACATTGTCTTAAAGTTTCGCACCGTATTTATGTCATTTGATTTAAATGAAACTAGAATCACAACTGACTGAAACGCATTGGCACTAAAATGCAATAAGGAAATTTAACATTTCCTATGTTGATAGATGTAACGCAGGTGGGATGCGATGAAGTCAAATGAATAGCTCTAAATGAGCAAACACCGCGAGCATTTCCATATTCAATTCTGCAATGTATGCAAATTTGTACTGGAATTAAGAAATTCACTAGTATTTTCATTTTTAATCTCGCTGCTTCTGCCAATTGTGCTTCAAGATAAAATTTAACTAGCAACGTTTTTAAAAGCCAGTGTGTATGTTGCGCTTCAACCTATTAAAGTTAAAAAGGTAATTTCCACCGCGATAAGAATGAAAATATCCTGTGCACCGGTACCTTTATTGCTAACTAAACAGCAAAAGAGCATAGCAACAACACCAAGGTATGCATGTACGACGTTTTAGTTTAAACCCCTGTATTCGCATATTTAATGCAGGAAATGTAGATAAACCCCAGATACAGAGTGCTGGGGTGTCATCCTAACCTCACTTACAAGCACTGGTCAGTCGATGCCTGATCTGTCCAATGTAAGTACGATTTGTGATTCCGCATAGTTGTCAGCGATTTAGAGGTCAGGTTATACTGGTAAGCCGAAGAGCTCGGGTTCCTCCATCTCGTCCAACCAAAGTCTGTCCGGATCTGTGGGTGTATTGACGGACGAGGCTTTGTTGCGAGACTCGGAGAAGCCACATAGCTTCATCCGCTTACGGCTCAGCATTTAATGCGAATATTCGTTAAACGATTTTCACCTTGGAGGGACACCTTTAAGCTGTACAATCTTATTATGTAAACGTTAGCTGATGGGCGAACAAAGGTCAATGGTAGGTAAACATATTTTGTATACACATAAACAATAGTACTTACTTAGTTCAATTTATCGTCTCCACTTTTTCGTGTTTAAAAGCATAATATTGATTTCGAACATATTTTTTCTTATTTAAGTAAGGAGGCTGACTCATCTGGGTTGAAGGGAGTTGGAAGTAGCAGCTTAAGATCGTGAAAAGCGGAAAATTCTTATACTAGCGCACGTCTTTAATGAGAAAACAGGATTATATCATCACATTCGTTAGTTTATATTATCTATAACATTCTACGAGCCTTCTGCAAGAATAGTAGTAAGTACCTGTACAATCATTGCTATTGCAAATTCTAAGTAGGTTCCTCTAGCTAGGAACCTACATTTACTTTTGTTTTGTCAAACTAAAACAATAACTTACAGACTAATGGTTATGAAAGCCTGATCTGCTAACATTTACAAAGTTATTTGAGTCACAAAAAAAGAATCGAAGCGTAAAAAGGAAAAGGAAAACCATCACGGGCAATAACGTTTTTTGACTCGACCGTAACAACTGTCCCATCTGTTGGCTGCCTGCCCAACAGGCTAATTCAAACAAACTCTGACTTCAAAACGATATCATTCAGTTATTGTGCGTCTCGGTCACGCCAATTCCAGTTGTCATACACTGTTCCGATTGGGCAATTCTAAACGTCTGTCAAACTTCAGATCCATGAGTAAGTACTATTGTTTATTCTGTGTTAACCATACAAGTAGGATGACAAAAAAGAACTGTCAAATATCGAAAGTGAGACCAAAACTAGAGCAATTTCAGGTGTCATCGGGAGTATTAAATTCATAAATTTGCAATAAAATCAGAAATGATATACGAAAAACGTGAATAATTCGTTTTTTGAACTGTTTAATCGAAACGGAAATCATCACCCACTTTTGGTGCTGAAAAGTCCGATATATACTGAATTAAGTAGTCCTTTAAGCGTAAGCGAGTGGTGCTCAGGAAAGCACGACTGAAATACGGTATTTAAAGGATATCCTTTAGATGTCCTACTAATTCAGTGAGAGTTCGAATTGGCTTGTAAATCTGTGTGACCCCGCCCTCAAGGCTGGTATATTTCACCTCTTAGCGCTGAAACTTTTTCTACTAATTACGATGGAAGAAATCTTCCCGGCGTTATCAGCGAGCCAATCATTTAAATTACAGCTAAACTTCCTATTTAGAATTCTGTTCATTTGCACAAATAATTTTACAGTTTCACAAAATAATTTTGATGGTCTCAATTAAATAACCTATTTAGAACTTGCCTGTTAGAGACTTTTTCTTTATTACTTAAGCATTTTCGCAAAATCAGCTCAATTACAGTTGGCAAAAATCGTTTCGTCGTATTTAATTATTACAGTACCTACATTATGGTGCTATTTTAACACAGTAACAACCAAAGTAGTGCGTTATGTGTCTATATATGAAAACTTCAAAGGATCTTACGCATTGTAAAACGTCGTACGATTCACGTGTGAAGAGGAAATTCGTACCTCGTGTCGATTCAAAACACTCCCTTCGGTGGTGTTGTAATTTATCGCTACTCGTTTTGAATGTCCTCTTTTCCGCCATACTAAATTTAAACCAATCCCAGTACCTAACATTAATATAGCAAAACTGGAAATGTAATAAATCAAAATACTTATTTAGATTATAGAGAGAGGAGACGGATTTACTTACGTCAAGTCTGAGCATATATATTTCTATAGGAATAAACAAACTCACGTTAGCGTGCTATGAATACATAAAACAGACAGCTGGCATTTAAAATGTAGGTATTCGACACAAATCTGGTTTAGCCATCATGATACTAAACTTGTCAAAACGCATTTTAAAAATGTCAACTTAGGGATGAAATATATGATTAATACCATATTGACCGTTTACATACCAAGTACATATTGACCGTTTAGAGAGGATACAAAAAATTTTCCTAAAATCTTTGAGTTACAGAACCGGAAACTATTTTGCTAATTCCACCTTGTCAGCGAAACATTTTGGTGTACCTTCCCTTTCTGACCGTAGAATTTATTTAGATGTCATGTTTTTGTTCAAACTTCTTAAAGGTAGTATTAAT
Organism: Leguminivora glycinivorella; assembly: GCF_023078275.1. Lineage (NCBI taxonomy): Eukaryota > Metazoa > Arthropoda > Insecta > Lepidoptera > Tortricidae > Leguminivora > Leguminivora glycinivorella. The sequence goes on from NC_062975.1 coordinate 2,952,423, forward strand.
TGCCCTAATCTGCTAAATCGAGTTACTTTTAGTTGTCCGCGTCAGCCCTTGCGCCCTCGATCGCTGTTTCACATCAGTTTTTGTGTCAAGAACTATTCTAGACATACCTTTTTCAGACGAGCTCCTAGCTACTATAATAAACACCTTTTTGATGTTGATTGTTTCCAAAATTCGTTGGCTATTCTAAAAACTATTGTTAAACGTAAGTTGTTTTAATAACATAATTACTTTAGGTTTATTTTTATGTTGTATGCAGTTTAATTTTCTTGTATTACGTTACGTTATGTTGTTTTCTTATATTCATTTAGTGAACATTATTTGGTTTACAATTATGAACCTCCAGGTCTTTTGTTATTGTTTTTCTTTTTTTGCAGTACATTTTTGTATTGCCAATATGTAATGTGTTTATGTGACTGTTTGGTTTCTGAATAAACTAAAAAAAAAAAAAATACCCTATGATAATTTGAAGGCAATAATCCAAAACTTTCAAGGTAATATTGATATGATACAAATAATAATATTGATATGAGTGAAAGCATATCAAACAATCGCATCAACATCAATCACGGAAATAAACATCCATCGTCTATCCACGGACACAAATATATTGATAACGCAAACGTCATCTTTGGCACGCCGTCACGGGCTCACGGGCTCCCGGGCAAGTCGTAAGGTAAGGCCACGGCCGCGACCGTGAAGCTATGTAGCTTAAGTTATTGTGCTAAGTCGCCAGGGGAAGGTAAGAGGCAATAAAGCTTGGAGGGTAAGCATGTATTGCGATTAATCGGCGATCTCGACCTTTGCGTGCGCGAAGCGCCTGACTAGCTCGCGGCACGCACGCCGCCAGACCTATTTGCCGCTCAAAACCGACAGGCGCTTGACTTTATGCCGTACAAACAAGTCCTAAGGTGTATTTTGGCTGTCGTTTTAACTAAGAAATTGAAGGAGTCAATAAACTGTCACGTTTTATTGTGAAAATGTTGATGTAAGATAAGAACTGTATATCTACAAGTTAATCTTCATTTCGGTTTAATTGAAATTTATGGTGTTTTGTTAGGTAAATACTTTTGAATTTCGCTTCATATCCCGTCGTGTACCTACCTAATCATCATGAGTGATTCAGAGAAAAATTTACTCTCATCTATTTGAAATCTCAAAGCCGACTTTTAAATCCACGAGAATCTTTTTATCTGAGTAAGTACGAGGTAAGTAGATACATTTATATTTAAACGCAAGATAAACCCATCATTAAACTAAACCCAGAACGGCCTCATATAACACAGTTATTCACAACGATTATAAAACCGCCTTGGAAATAAACGAGCTAATGAAAGTATAAACAAAGGCCCGTCACAAATGGTTCGCCTAAATAAGGCGCATTGGAATGAATGAACCCTGTAACAATGAACAATAATACTCATATCATATGTGCCTATTCATAATAACGAATTGTTGGCGCCATAAAGCATTATACCGCCTGCAGTTGGAGATACGAGAACAGAAAGGAAAATTGTAACAAAAGCAAACGTACTATGACTTTCTGAAAGTTTCAGAATACGTTAAGCTGTTCCCTAATAACGTAAACGCAACCCAAAAACCGAATTTAGATAGTTTTAAGAACGTGTCTACTAATACCTACTGTTCATTGGTTATAGCTCAGGTACAATAAATAAATATATAAATATTGGGGACACCTTACACAGATCAACTTAGCCCTAAACTAAGCAAAGCTTGCACTATGGGTGCTAAGCGACGATATACATACTTAAATAGATAAATACATACTTATATACATAGAAAACATCCATGACTAAGGAACAAATATCTGTGTTCATCACACAAATAAAAGCCCTTACCGGGACTCGAACCCAGAACCGCGGCTCAGCAGGCAGGGTCACTATCGACTGAGCCAGACCGGTCGTCAAAATGTCTAATGTCCATCTAGGTCTGTCTGCAGGGCTAGCACATAATTATTATTATTATTTTCTTCTATCTTTTGTGAATATGTGTACCTATGGACTAAAGTTGCCTGAAATAAATGATTTAATAATAATAATTGGCGTGACAATATTTTTTTTTTTTTATTATTATAAATGGGCTTACTCTTGACCACAGACTAGCCAAAGGCAAAGACGTGGCCTACGATGGAGTGAGCTCGCCCAGAAGATGCCTGTTCACTCTTGATTTGAAGGTTGCTGGGTTATATAAGCTCGGAAATACGAGTATAGCCGCCGGCAAGGAATTCCACTCCTTGGCAGTGCGCATAAGAAAAGAAGAAGCAAAGCGCTTCGTGCGGATTCGTGGAATATCCACCAAGTAAGGATGGAGACCGGCCGTGCGTCTAAGAGTCCGATGGTAGAATGGGGACGGTGGAATAAGTTCGTGTAGCTCTTGAGCACACTCCCCGAAGTGCAACCTGTAAAACACCGACAGACTAGCGACTTTGCGAGATCACTTCTTTTTAATTGTATTAATGACATAACCACGGATAGCCTTTTTGTGAGCATTATGCTCACAAAACTCACCTATCTATTAAGTTAGTCGTTACAACAAAACTCTAGTGTGACCTAGGTGCTGTTATCGTACATACAAAATGATAAAACACTCAAACATACCATCCCACTACTTAACATCCTGTCAATTAGATAAGAACTCCTAAATAGGGCGAAAATTACACAGTGTGACGCGCCTTGATTAAATTAAACTAAATAACGTGTAAATGATAAAAGACGAAGAGCTTGCACCAATAATGTACAATTAAATAAGTAAAAAATCTCCTTCGGTGTCACATTTTGTAATAAATGGGTATCTTTATTTAATAAGACGCTTGATAGCATTGCAACTTAATAGACTAGCAAAGCTTGTAAAATAAATTGAAAGAGGCAATAAACGCAGCCAGCCTGTGAAGTATAAAGACGGATCGTTTGACACCTCACACATGACACAATCTTAAACAATATATAAAAATATTGCTTCAAGTGCGATCAGATCTTTTCCCACCCAAGTTCGATTGAGGCAACGCTACATAAAGTAGGAATATGTACCTAGTGCATTGTAAGCCTTAATTTTGATTTTGCAATGGTAACGTAAACTAAGCCCAGCAATGATATACCTACTATGATAAAAACACATTTTTAGGCTTGCCACTCAGTTCCATACCATCAACAAAAGTGACTAAGGTACCAGATTACGTAATAAGGATAGCGTGTCGCACGATTCAAAAGGAATATAGCTATAGACCGTCAACCAAATCTTGTCACTAGAAAAAGGCGGCAAATTTGAAAAATCGCGGGCTAGCAACACTAATTTTGAAAATCGGTGGAAATTCGCGTGTCATTTGTATCTTATATCTGTGGAAATCTCCACCCTACCAAAAAGAGAAATCACTAGCAGATATCCGTCCCTTTTTAATACATTATCTAACTCGTAAGGAAGGAGCGAGCCCCTTGAAAAAAAAATATCTGTGGCTGTTCGACGTACATTGCTGGTTTTTGTTCGTTTCATAGGGATACCATACTTTAGTTTGATGTACATTGCTACTGCCAAAATTTGGTTGACAGGCTATAGATGTATACTATTTAAAAGTACTGGCTCTTAGACTAGATAAATCAATAGCAAGTTCCTAATTAGGTTAAATCTGGTGACTATGCTATTTTGAGTTTAAGTAGAACAGATTTTACATTTATATACATTGCGACCTATTTTATTTTTAATGAAGTCAAAGTACCAAAGTCAACTTATGACGCTTATACGTTAAGATTTCTAATTATCAAAGGTATAACTAAATCCAATAAAAATACTGACTTGTATATTACCGCGATAGTTACTCATGAAATAAAACTATGGATTTTTTTTTTTCACATAGTAATGGTATTTTTTTTAATATTGTATAACTAGCTTTATTACTAGTGAACCTGCCTTAGAAATCTATATTATTTGTGGTCATGGTTCGTTAATATTTCTTGTATGTGGGTAGCTTTTGCACATTTTTTTTTTTAATTGACCACGAACGCTGTAAAGAGTTCGAAACGTCGGGATGTATTTTAAATTCATTATACGCGATTTAATCCGTTTCCATAGTTTTATTTCTTGTATAAAACGTTATTTGCAGACACATGTAAACGTATCCAAAACTAAAAACCTACTTACATACATTTCCAGCATCGCTAAATGTTTTAATAAACAAACAAATTATTTCTGTTACAAATAAGTTTCATTAAAACTGTCTGTTGCTCTCGTGAATCGGCAATAAAAAGCAAACTGGCATACCGTCATGTGAATAAGATGTCACTGTGATATAAAACCGATCTCTGTGTCAAAAATGAGGGTCCTTCAAACAAAAATGTCAATGTTGACACTGACATATCCATAAGCATAACACAAGGACAGTAACAGCGAGGAAATTTGAAGTCCCTCGGGTTAGTAACTATTTTGGTGACAGAACTTTAAAGAAAAGAATTCCGTACTTTTTAAATAGTCTGCCCGAGAATATTAGGCATGAGCCAAATAAGAAAAAATTTAAAAACGCATTAAAACTGTACCTCTTGCAAACACTTAAATGACAGTTACAAACGTGTAAATGTCATTTAAGTGTTTAAATATGTAATTAATATTGTTTAAATTATAAGTACATACATAAGTAGTTTAATCTACATATCTGCTAAATAGAGACTCATACCTGCAGACAAACTGTAGATGCAGTTTTGCAGGGATATTTTTTAATTATAAGTCCTATACTGTAACTAATAATAACAATAAATAATAATAAATAATGTCATATCGTATCTACATCTAATATTTTAAGTATATGAAAGTTGAATCGGGCCGATGGGCATATTTCTTTAATAATGAAAACCATCGCAATGAATTAATTTTGTGTTGTTAATGCAGCGGAACTTAATTATTTTGGCTCATAACCAGTTTGATGAAGCAATATTGGTTCGGCACAAGATCTCATTACACGTTGATTATATTTATTGATATTGGATTTTTAAGCTCGTTAAATAAACAACTGCATTCCGAACCATAGCAGGTTCAATAAAACTTAAGAACGAAGCGATCGAACTTTCGGCGGTACTTCTAATATACAGAACCGTATTTCGCTTTTTAAAGCGGAAGTAAACCGTAAGAGCGTTTCAACTTCTCTAAAGCATAATAACCCCAAGAGCATGGTTGCCATTGCAATAAAATCCCTAATCACTTCCAGTTGGCGTACAGGCTGGCAATAATCCTATACAGCGTACAACCTCCAAAAGTTCATCGCATAACCAACAAGCCAGACTTTACTCTTTACATTAAGGTAGCTTTTGAAACAACGCAAGCGTATACGAGTTAGCTAAAGTGATCTGCCGGCGTAGCCAAATGACAATCGTTCATAGCATCAACTGACGCCGATCGAAACGCAGCCTCTCTCTGTCGCGCCAATACGGAAGAGCGATAGAGATAGCTAGCTGCGATAACGATATTATCGTGAGCATTTGTGCATTTGGTTACGTACCCTGTTACAAGTGGCAAGCCCACATAATTTGCTGACGTCACAGCTCGCACGCCACGGCCCTCGTTTTATTTTATCACGGCAAACCTCTTCGCCAATTGCATACATCAATTGTTTTACGCGTTTCGGTGCAATAAAGTTTCACCTCATTAGTTGCGATTGTAGAAAAATTAATTTGGAGAAAAACTAGACAATATATAATAATGTCTGTCTTATCGAATTTTGAATAAACTTAGTGAATTTATAGCTGAGCTTTTTTTATATTTCCTTAATGTACATACATACATACACATACATACAATCACGCCTGTATCCCATAAAGGGGTAGGTACTAGGTAGAGCACATGAACTACTAAAGTTTCAGTGCCATTTTTGGCAAAAAGGGGTTGATAGAAATCGAAATTGTGCCAATGCAGTGACAGGTTGCCAGCCTCTCGCCTACTCTGCTTAATGTCCATATAATTGAACAAATACCTGTTCATTTTTAACTTTATTCTACAAGTAGTATAGCAATATCCTATCACACTCTCACCAGACATTGAAGAACTTTGGAGCAGGTTACCTGGAACCGAAGGACTTCAGAGAGCTACCCATGAGCCTCATCATTAGACACACAGAGATATTCGAGAATCTCCTAAATAGCTGAAAGTTCTTAGTAACGTAGAGGGTAATTGCATAAAAGACCCCTATAGGTCGAAGTGTATCCGTAACCCCGCAGATACACGGTGATTTGAAATAAAAAGGACCGTTGAAACTTTACACAGTGCCTTTTGAGGTCATAATGAACAACTTTTATTATGAGACCAATGCTGAAAGGGCAAAAAAAAGTTGGCTGTGTCAATGGTGTCCTATCGTTTGACTAAAACTTGTTTAGCAAATTGACACTTGACAACCAACTACTGGCAAAATTATATTTTGGCAAGTCTTCACTTAACAAAAACATTTTTGACAAATTATTCTCATAACCAAATATTTAACTTACAAAATAACATTTTATAAACGATATTTTTGACAAGTTCATATTTAACAAATATGTTGACTAACAAACCTACGATTAGCCTAAAAATGTTTGCTGTAATGTATTATCAATCAATCAATCAATCAATCAATTTATTTTGCAATAATAAGGGTTTGATTACAGATATTATTCAAAGTGAAGGTACTCCTTAATTAGCCATTCTTCATAGCATGCAAAATATTCACAACTATTTACATATGTACAAATCTTAACTAAACCATGATATTTCTACCTTTCTAAATGAAACATACCTACTACCAACAATCATTACCAGAGCCCGGAAAATCCATAGCAAAACAAAAGTGAATTATTTGACAAGTGAATCTGTAATAGTAATTTATGTTAATAATATGTGTCAAATGAAACACATAATAGCGAATCAAATCATATTAATGTTTCATAGAAAATCTTTACAATATTTTTTTACTCAGTCCCTGCTTTTTGGAAAGCTACTACAAAGTAGATTTGGTTAGAACTGTAAATCTCACAAAACCGAAGTAATACTAGAAAAGTGGGTTAGGTTAGGTTAGAACTGTGACCATCACAAACCAAACTGATCTAAAAAAGTGGATCGATCAGTTTAGCCTAGGCTAAAAGAAAAGACTGTAACCCCTTTATAACAATTTATTACATGACATTTGGTAAATGTATCAATTTGTCAAACATACTATTAGGTAACATGAAAAATATACAATTGATAGTTTATTAAGTAACACATTGTACTAATGTATTAGTTACTAAATGATTATTTGTCAAGTAAGATTTTGTAAAATGATACATATGCGGAATAACATATTTGCCAATTACTATATTGATGAAACGTTTTTTGTAAAATGAACATTTGCTAAAATTGTTTTGGTCAAACATCAGTGAACCCTGTGTCAATACATTTCGACTGTCATGATGCCGGTCATGTCTATGGTACAGTCAATTTTTTTTTTCACTATTGAGAATTGTTCCCATAGTAACAGTTGTTCATTATGACCTCAAAAGTGACCATGCAAAGTTTTAACGGTCCTTTTTATTTCAGCCTAACTATATTCTATGCTAAAAGACCCCGCAGACTATATTACAAGCTAATTCAACTTGCCTTGATAGTATCTTAGTTTGGGTCAAAACGTAGAAGCTACATTAAACCCACTTCCCGGTTTCCGATTGAGCTGAAATTTTGCACATATATGTAAATCATGTGACAATGCAATATTATGGTATCATGGAGCTGATCTGATGATGGAGCAGAAAGGTGGTCATAGGAACTTTGTTATGAAACGTATCCCCATCGAGTAAGGGTTTTTAGAAAAGTCTCGGAGATCAGGTAGATGACTGTTGAAAGAAAGGTACAGTCGGCGATAAAAGCTTGTGCAAAAATATTTTATTCGCAAAAAAAATTATATTACGAGTAAGATAAGTTAAAATCGCAATATCCTCTAGTCTAGCAAAAGTCGTTTTCAGGCACAGAAACTCGTTTGAAAAAGTGTCGAAGTCCCGCATAATAAATTCTCCGGCGTCGCGAGTGAGACTCCGCAGTTCGACATGTGTCGTGGAGGGATTCCCATCGTTACGAAAACCGGGTACCTACTCAATCGCAGCTGAAAGGGTCAAGGTAGCATCTGGATTCTATTACATCTAAGTTATTCCTACGTTGAATTAATGTATTAACTATCCTCACAAATACTAGTAATATATGTTATTTTGAGAGAGTTTTACTAGCGACATACATTATTGGTAATTGACAACACCAGGGGCCCGTTTCTCGAAAGGTACAAGCCTTGTATTACAAGTGCGCGAACTGTCAAATCGTATGGGTTGTCATGGAAACACACTTGTAATACAAAGCTTGTACCTTTCGAGAAACGGGCCACAGGTCCCTCAATCGTAGCTAAAAGGGTGAAGGATAGCATCTGGATTCTATTACTTCTAAGTTATATTCCTATGTTGAATCAATGTTTAAACTATCATAATAATACTAGTAAGAATTATTTATATAAAGACTGACTAACTTCGTACATTATTGGTAATTGGTAAAAACAAGTCCCTCAATGGTAGCATTTGCATTCTATTACATCTAAATTAAATTCCTATTTTGAATGAATGTTTTAACTATAACATACTAGTAGGATATTGAAACAACTTTAACTAGTTTCGTAGAATATAGGTACTGGTAAAAAGTAAGGAAGTTGTATTAAAAAGGTAATATATGACGTACAGCGTAAAAGTATATTGGGATTACCCAAAAGGAAACCTACTAACGTGGTTTCGACCACGTTATAATAATAGGAATCGGTAGGTAAGTTAGGTTGAATAATAATACGTTTTCCTATTAGTATTCTTACATTGAAAAATAACTAAAATGTGCTTTATTCTATGCCGAAAGGTTCCTTACGCTTCATTTGCTATAAGGACTTATTTCTATTAGAATTATTTATATTATTTAAAATGAAAACCTGCTATTGGACTAGAAAGGTAAGGCTAAGCTTTATAGGCATGAAACATCATATAATATTATTTTCTTTTATTATTTGTTCGATATTTTTGACACTACATCAAGACGAACTGTAATAGTTATTTGTTATACAAGGGGGAAAGGTGGTATTTTAACGCCGAGTGTGGAATTGAAAAACGAGCAAGTGAAAGGATCCTATAGTTGAACCACGAGCGAAGCGAGTGGTTCGAGAATAGAATCCTGAACTTGAGAGTTTTTAACACACGAGAAGTAAAATACATTTGCACCTGAGTGTAACACAAAACTTTTCCCCTCACTATAGCGAGGAAACTACAACGCAAAAAATGCGTTTATCACTGCTTCCAGTAGTAACCACAGGTGGTAAATCATCTTTATTACTAGATTCACCTACTTTTATCAATTTTAAAGCAGTTAATTTGAATTTATTCAAGGTCAAATTACTTTACCCACTAGTGGATAAAATGCGTTTTTACCCGCTGGTATTAAAGGATAAAACACGTGTTTCCGAGCTAGTGAGGGGAAAAATAAATTATAATTAAAACTGCGCCCAAAACGCGCGCGTGTTTAACAGCACAAGTCGAGATAAAAGGACAATGGGCACGCCCGGCCGTGACGTCACGTTAATGCCGCCATTATTTCGTGTCGAACTGTAATTGCTGCACAGATCTAGTTGTAGGTCTTGTAGGTGTTAAAACGTATTGTGTGGAAAACCAGAAAACGTATGTACAAGTGCAAAAAGAATCTCCAGAGTGTCAACGAACCCTCTTACCTTATATTAACTTATTTTGATTACTTATATTTATAATTGTATGAATTGTATTATATTACTATTGTATTGTTTGTTGTACCACAACTTGTACCTAATAATACTGTATTGACGTGTACCTGTATGTTACCAATAAAGATTATCTTATCTTATCTTATCTTATCTTATCTTATCTTACCTAATAGATAGATACCCGTATCACAGCAATTCCCGATAAGTTTGTACATTTGGATCACGTCTCCGATTTGGATAAAAATTGGTAGGCTGATAGAGTCCATGATGCTGAGCAAGATCCACTAGGTTTCCCAAAATGTCCTAGGTTGATTGTATGAAACTTTCCTTTTTTGTTACCGAAAATGTATAGAAATCTGGTAACAAAAAAGGAAGGTTTCATACAAACTACATAGGACATTTTGGGAAACCTAGTGGATCTTGCTCAGCATCACGGACTCTATCAACCTACCAATTTTTATCAAAATCGGAGACGTGATCCAAAATAAAAATGTACAAACTTTTCGGGAATTGCACATCAACAATTTTTTAAAGCTTGTGGTTCAGTTTTAACGTTAATCCTACAAAACTTGTTACTTACAAAATAAGTTTTGTTACTTATGTCGCTTCTTTCTATAATAGTCGTCTAGTGTTATGATGGTTATGCCCACAAGCGAATCTGTACCTGTCTGTGTTTTATAATATAGCAAAACAATTTGTTTTATCTTGTTCAGACCATTTGCTTACTCAATTTCAGCATCACTTAATTAAAAGTTTGACAGGGTCCGTCATCGTTAAGTCGATGGAACGATCAACATAAGCCAGGCCGTTTATTTTCGTTCTTACACAACGGTGTCGAGCTTAACAACAGCACAAATGAACCAACATATTTGTGACCTGAATTTTCGGAACAACTACACATAAAACTTTGAAATGTGCACACTTCTAGTTCTAGCTGCCGTTCATCTATTATATCGTCACTACTTTTAAAAAAACTTGTGTCTTCGTCTGTCAATGAAAAGAAAATTGTAGTAAGTATATATGGAATGATAGACTTACTGCGTTTTAACTTTGAGGAACAGCGTGAGATACGAGATTTTTTAAAAGTAGTGACGATATGTATGTAGGTATATTATTATGTCTTTCATATGCGTCAATTCTTTAGAGTAGATGAGAAATGGAACCGACTTATGGCAGTGTTCGATACTATAGCAATTGAATATCAATCGTCATCATTTGATTAATATTTAATCCTCATAATCTAACCTAACCCTTGAACCATATTACATATTTCATAATCTATTCTGGGCTTTAATGGGTATAGCAAATGTTGTTGGGTCTCAGGAGGTTATTTTTTTTTACAGATTGTCTGAGGCCCACGGTAAGCTCAAGAAGGCTTGTGTTGTGGGTACTCACTCAGACAACGATATATATAATATATACATAGAAAACATCCATGACTCGGGAACAAATATCTGTGCTCATCACACAAATAAATGCCTTTACCGGGATTCGAACCCGGGACGGTCACTACCGACTGCCATTTATAGTTACCTCACTCCATTAATTTCATTTACTTGACTTAATTCATCCAAATGTGTTGCAGAAAACTTACAACTTGAGGAAGTGTCTGAATATTCAACGTAGTGTGTTAGTAACGCACTCACTACGCCTAAGGTCTTCATTCGTATTGGCGTACTATTGATTACGGCGGTATAATGTGGAAGGTCACGCCATGGTGCAACAGTAATTAGAAGACCACAACGTCACAATGACAGGGAAAAGACAAACACCTATTAAACTAGACGACTAGCTAGTTTACGACGTTACTACGAACTTGTGTACCTACTTACAGTCATACTGGGTCTATTTTAATTTTTTGCTACTAGAACATTAAGGTTGAATAGACGGTTACACCGCTTTCTTGAAGAAACTCTTCGGCTATTTTTTCGCATGAAGGGTTCTTCAAGAAAGTAGTGTACATATTTAAAAGAGAGATGTACAAGTCCAAATAACACAGTAACCGCGTGACAAGAGGCAGGCTGTAAAATATACTTAGGTACTCTTGTTTACTGACATTTAAAGTAAGTACAAAATAACCTAACCACAAAATTAAAATTTCGAAAAAAACTCCGACACAGTGGACCGATTTTCATTAAAACATGGCTAAGAACACTCCCGACTAACTCAGCTCTTAAACAAAAAAAAACTAAATCTAAATCGGTTCATCCGTTCGGGAGCTACGATGCCACAGACAGACACACACACAGACAGACAAACAGACAGACAGACAGACACGTCAAACTTATAACACCCCTTCGTTTTTGCGTCGGGGGTTAAAAAGATTTGAATTAATAATGCAATCAATCATTTAAATAGAGAATATTAAGTAATTAAAATTATGGGAATTAAACTATGGGATATGGGTTAAATTGTGGCGTAGGCGAGAGGCTGGCAACCTGTCACTGCAATGTCACAGTTTCGTTTTCTTTCAACCCCTTATTTGCCAAGAGTGGCACTGAAGCTTTAGTAGTTTCACGTGCTCTGCCTACCCCTTTATGGGATACAGGCGTGATTGTATGTATGTTGTATGTATGTATGTAAAATTAGATAATCTATCGACCACCCATTTACACACGTAAGAAGATAGTTAAAAACCAAATGTTAGTCATTTTCATAATTCAGGGTTTAGCCTTGTCGAATACTACTGTTTAGTAACGATACATTTTGCAAAAATTACTTACAGTTTATAGGCTTGTTTGTAAATTTACTGCCCAGAGTTTTGCATAAAAATTAAAAACATTCATCATGAAAAAAAAAAGATCAAAATTTAAACCAATTCCACAGAGGTAACTTGAGTTAAGCGATATCGTTTAAAGAAACGAATAGCTTGCGTTCACAATTTCGCCGAGTATATTGCAATTCTACTCGGAGGTTCAATTTAAATCGTCGCAGGCGAATTGCTGCCTGTTAAGTTGAAACTACATAATTATATAGTTATCGAAATGATGAATTAATCTAAATGTTACAACACAGCTATAACTTTTTTTATGTAGGTACCCATCTAAGTGACTCCTGTGTTTTTAGGGTTCCGTACCAAAAAGGTACAACAGGAACCCTTATGGTGCGACTCTGTCCGTCTGTCTGTCCGTCTGTCACATTCCTAAATATCTCGAGAACTATCAACTTGAAATTTGGAATAGTTGTGAACATTGTGAACCTCTACAAATAGAAGGTATAATTTTAATTGTAGAAAATGGCCAAAATGAAAGGGGGGCAAACTGTAAATTTCAAGTTACTAGGTCAAGTGGGGTATCGTTAGAAAGAGCTTAAATTGAACGTAAATAAACTATTTTTTATAATTTTTTTGTTGTGGAAAAAAAAAGAATTTTGAAGGAAAATGTAAAAAAAAATACCGTTCCCCCCCCCCTTATCTTCGAAGTTTACCAACGAAAAATTATGAAAATTTTAGGAAACATTGGTTTTATGCTAAATATTACAGGAAAAATATAATCGTGTTTGTATCTTGAAAACTTTTTTTTTAATTCACAAAAAACTTTTCACATTTTTACTTTTAATTTACACACCTTTGCGGATGTATATAGTACTTCAAATTAATACGAGATGTTACGTAAATCATCTTCTTTCCAATAAAGTAAAAATTGTTTAAATCGGTTAACATTATAAAGAATAATCCCTGAAAAACCAACATACTATGGTCGCGCAAATTAGTTAGCGATTTCACCGAGAGATGGCGCAATACACTGTAGACGTGGTAGGTAGGTAACTTGCCTTGGTGCTAGCAGTAAGCGTGCAGATAAGCGGGTGCAGATGCGGAGAGTAATAATAAGCACTAAGCGTCCTTTTGCACACCGATTTATTGTCTATTTACACGTCACACGGAAGAAACAGTTAGCGCAAACACATCAGTCAATAAAGAGTGGAAGGCGAAAGAGCGAAAGCGAAAGAAAGCAAAATAATTAAATTAAATGCGAGCGGAATGCGATTTGGCCCGGAAGCACAACAAAGAACATGCGTTTCGCGGCGAGGTCTATGAGGTACTGGCGGCGCAAGCGGCGCCGCGCACAATACATCGCTGTGAGCGCTGCAGCGGGCGGCCGGCCATTAGACCGTGCCGAGCGGCGCGCAGCGCTTCCAGCGGCACACGGATTATCGGTGCCGGGACAAAGTGCATACCAACTGGATATCTACTAACAAACATGGGTCGCTCTGTCCGCGAGTAATTTTAATGCATATTTATATTAAGTTTTTGTATATAAATTATTTAATATTATTATTGAGCTCTTTATTTATTTGTGTATTATATAATCTTAATATCAGTTATAAATACCTATAACTATACAAGATTAGACACATAAATTAATATTAATGGGATTAATTACTGGAATTTATACAAGATAAATAACGAATTATTATAATTATAATTAAAGATATGGCTACAAGGCCATTCCGACCCCACATCACCCCCCTCCAGAGACCGGCAGGGCGATAGAAAACAAAAATTAGTAATAATCAGGGACTTGCACTGTACGACCTGACCTGGTCATTTTGATAGTGTTTTCAGTCTCTGGAGCTGGTCGAATAGATGGGATAGGAGATGGTACATGAGGTACATCAGCCAATACATAGGCAGGCTTAATACGGTCTATTGACACTGTTACACTTTTGCCGTTCACACGTAATCTGAACACTTTGTCACCTCGTTTAAGCACTTCGTACGGACCAGTATACGCTGGTTGCAGTGGTGGACGACTCGTATCATCTCTCAGCAATACGTGGCTGGCGGTGTCAAGATCTTTATAGACGAAGACTCGCCTATTGGTCGTATGGCGCGACGCTGGCACTGGAGTGAGGTTATGGGCAAACTTACGCAAGCGTGCGACATAATCTGTCACATCAATAGTGTCATCTGGTGACTTGGCATGTAGCAACTCTCCCGGTAACCTCAGTGGCTCGCCGTACACGAGCTCGGCAGTTGACGCGTTCAGATCCTCCTTGTAGGCACTCCGTATACCAAGTAGGACTAAGGGTAGAGTATCCACCCAGTTGCCAGTCGCGTGGCAGGTAATGGCAGCTTTCAACTGCCGATGAAATCTTTCCGCGAGGCCGTTGCACGCAGGGTGGTACGCTGTTGTACGACGATGCTGGAAGCCGGCTAGCTCAGACAGATGCCTGAAGAGGGAGCTCTCAAACTGTCTGCCACGGTCTGTCACAATGTCGCTAGGGCAGCCGAATCGCGATATCCAGCCATGAAGAATGCCTTTTGCAACAGCTTCTGCCGTGATCTCATGTAGCGGTACCACCTCAGGCCAACGAGTATACCGATCGACGGCTGTGAGGCAGTATTTATAACCCTGAGATACTGGCAGGGGTCCAATGAGGTCTATATGGACGTGCATAAACCTAGCTCTCGGAAGTCTGTAAGTCCCTAGTGGCGCAGAGACGTGGCGGGTGACCTTGGCTCTTTGGCATGCCAAGCAGGTACGTGCCCATTCGCGGCAGTCTCTATTGATGCCTGGCCAAACGTACCGGTCCGCGACGAGCTTGATGGAAGCGTTGGCACCAGGGTGGCTGAAGGAGTGCAAGCTCTGGAACGCCTGCCTGCGCAACTCCTTCGTGACATAAGGCCTGAGCGTCTGGTCCTTCTCGTTGCAATACAGCTCAGCCTGAATGCCTGGCAACCTGAATTTCTTTAGGCGCAGCGAGCTGTCACTCTGCAGGAGGTCCTGTAACTCTGGATCTCTCATCTGGGATTGGGCTAGCTTCTCTAAGTCGATCGGCTGTGTGATTTCTTCAACGCGCGACAGGGTATCTGCCACCACGTTGTCTTTCCCAGAGATATGCCGTATGTCAGTAGTGAACTGCGCTATAAAGTCCAAATGCCTGAACTGTCTGGGTGAGCAGTTGTCCTTTCGTGAGTTGAAAGCGAAGCAGATGGGCTTGTGGTCCGTGTAGATCGTAAAGTCTCTGGCCTCGACCATGTGTCTAAAGTATTTGAGCGCTTCGTATATGGCCAGAAGCTCACGATCGTATGGTGAGTACTTACGCTGCGCAGGGCTTAACTTCCTCGAGAAGAACGCTAGAGGCTGCCATTCTCCGTCGATGTACTGCTGCAGCACGGCGCCCATGGAGATATCAGAGGCATCTGTGACGACGGCCAGCCTAGCCTGACTATTTGGATGCGCTAGCAACGCAGCCTGACATAAGCTGTCCTTACAAGCATTGAAGGCCTCATGCTCTTCGGTACTAAAGTTCACAGGGTGAGAGGGCTTCACTGATCCCGTTAAAAGTGCATTAAGTGGAGCCTGAGATGCTGCTGCCCCAGGGATGAATCTACGGTAGAAATTGAGCATCCCTAGGAACCTGCGTAGTTCTCTTACATTTTTCGGGGCCGGGAAGTCTTTAATGGCATCAACCTTGGACGGAAGGGGCTTGGTACCTGCGGCTGAGATGCTGTAGCCCAGGAACGTTACTTCCGATGCACCGAAGACACATTTAGAAGTGTTAATGACCATCCCGTATTCCTGGAACTTGGTGAACAGCTGGCGCAGGTGCTCTTTGTGAGTAACTTCGTCCTTCGAATACACCAAGAAGTCGTCTAAGTAGGCATAACAGAAATCCAGTCCCCTTACCATCTCGTCCACGAACCGCTGGAACGTCTGGCCAGCGTTCCGTAGGCCAAACGTCATATACGGGAACTCGAAGAGCCCGAACGGCGTGGTGATCGAGGTCTTCTGGATGTCCTCGGGGTTCACAGGGATCTGGTGGTACGCCTTCTCAAGGTCGATGGTGGAGAAAACCTGGCAACCAGAAATATTATGAGCAAAATCATGAATATGCCTAATGGGGTATTTGTCCGGGATTGTCCTTGCATTCAGCATACGGTAGTCACCGCAAGGCCTCCAGCCATTGTTTTTCTTAGGGGCTAGGTGTAGAGGTGACGACCATGGTGACTCTGAAGGTCTAGCTATTCCATTCTGAAGCATCGACGAGAACTCATCCTTAGCAATTTTCAATTTATCCGGGGCCAACCGTCGAGGAGAGCAAGACACAGGAGGCCCTGGAGTAGTTCTTATAAAATGAAGAACATTATGCTTGGGAACCCGATGAACGCCAGATGGGCGAGTAATGTCGGGGTACTCTAGTAGTATGCGATGATATTCTGACTCACCCGACACTACTTTGACCGAAGAAATTTCATCCGTAGAACATCCAGGCAAAGCCACGGCGCACAAGCTAGTCGTCCTGTCGATGAGCCGTTTGTTTTTGCAGTCTGGAAGAAGGTCGAAATGTGCCAGGAAATCCACGCCGATTATTGGCTTCGTCACGTCCGCAACAATAAATTGCCAAGCGAAGTCGCGGCGCAAGCCTAGGTTCAGCACTAAGTGTAGGTAGCCGTAGGTGATTATAGGTGAGCCATTCGCCGCAGCTAACTGGTAACTGGTTGGCTGTCGCCGATATTTCAGTTGTGACCTTGGGAAGACACAGACGTCGCTGCCAGTATCAACGAGAAACTGTATCTTTGACGATTGGTCAGTAACAAATAAGCGACCAGGACTCGGGCAAACGGCGGTCGCCACTAACGAGTGCCCCTCTCGTTTCCCGCCTGGAAGTCGCACGGTTTCATACACCTTGTCGCTTTCTCTCCGAACTTCGCGTGGTACCAGCACTCAGGAAACTTTCTATAACTGGACTGCGACCTGCGTGAGCTGGAGCGGTTACGCGACTTGTTGGGCGCACGAGATCTTGACCGCGACTGCCTATCATTGCCGAACTGACTTTTCAGCGCCTTCATGCCCTCGGCCAACTCACTCACTTGACGCATGAGCACTGCCATCTGTGGGTCAGCCGCTGACGCTGCGGCTACTTGAGGGGTAGATACGTCATGGACGCGGTCAGCCAAGTCGGCAAGCTCTTCAATTGGGTCATTGAGCTTCGCTGCAATCACAAACTGTAAGTTACTTGGCAGGCGAGATGTCCATATTGATAAAAGGAATTCATCAGGTATGTTCGGCCCAGCCAGATGACGTAGGTGGCGGAGAAACTGGGACGGCTTCCTATCACCTAACTCTTCTTGGCTAAGCAACTGCTTCACCTTCTTCTGCCTGGATACAGAGAGTCTTTTGATGAGTTCCTCTTTTATTTTTTTGTATTTGTCAGTAGGCGGCGGCGCAAGAATAATGTCCTCAACCTCGGCAACATATTGCGAATCGAGTTGTGACACGACGTAATTGTATTTAGTAGCGTCCGCAGTAATATTCGCCACACCAAATTGCGACTCCATCTGCGCGAACCATATTGCCGGTTTTTCCGGCCAAAAAATAGGCACTTTCACGCCGATGCGGTAAATTTCCGTTGCTATGCCGCCATCTTGAGCGTCGTTTCTTTGTCTGCTCGGCCCGGGCTTCTCCGATACGCGATTCTCGTCGTCGCTCATTTTATGTGTTCCACGGGGTCACCAGTGTAGACGTGGTAGGTAGGTAACTTGCCTTGGTGCTAGCAGTAAGCGTGCAGATAAGCGGGTGCAGATGCGGAGAGTAATAATAAGCACTAAGCGTCCTTTTGCACACCGATTTATTGTCTATTTACACGTCACACGGAAGAAACAGTTAGCGCAAACACATCAGTCAATAAAGAGTGGAAGGCGAAAGAGCGAAAGCGAAAGAAAGCAAAATAATTAAATTAAATGCGAGCGGAATGCGATTTGGCCCGGAAGCACAACAAAGAACATGCGTTTCGCGGCGAGGTCTATGAGGTACTGGCGGCGCAAGCGGCGCCGCGCACAATACATCGCTGTGAGCGCTGCAGCGGGCGGCCGGCCATTAGACCGTGCCGAGCGGCGCGCAGCGCTTCCAGCGGCACACGGATTATCGGTGCCGGGACAAAGTGCATACCAACTGGATATCTACTAACAAACATGGGTCGCTCTGTCCGCGAGTAATTTTAATGCATATTTATATTAAGTTTTTGTATATAAATTATTTAATATTATTATTGAGCTCTTTATTTATTTGTGTATTATATAATCTTAATATCAGTTATAAATACCTATAACTATACAAGATTAGACACATAAATTAATATTAATGGGATTAATTACTGGAATTTATACAAGATAAATAACGAATTATTATAATTATAATTAAAGATATGGCTACAAGGCCATTCCGACCCCACAACACAATAATGCTCATTAGTACCTATACTTTTGTCTTCTAGTCAAGTCGTTAGAGTTATGTGAAAACATGAGATTATTTTAACTGGGGAGTTTGAAAGTTTGTACGGAACCCTCGGTGGGCGAGTCCAACTCGCACTTGACCGGTTTTTTTATTATTGTTGAAATTAGGAGCTAAATAATAATTTCATACCAACTTTGTTGAATACAACAATAAATTATAGTAAGGGCATTGCTGTGGTTATATACTTGAAACAGTGTCCAAGTAATTTCAATATAAAAAAAAAATATATAGCGGTTACTAACCTACCATTTTGTAGTGTTTGCAATCTTCACTTCCTAACTGAACTACGTAATTTAGGTAATTAGAACAAGATACATAAAACTATATTCTCAGACAAAGCAGCCGTCTTAGCCGATCGTTAACGCTAGAGGCCGACCGAAACAGTCGGGCTCTGTCGTGCTAATACGGAGAGCGATAAAGATAGCTAGCTACGATAACGATATTATCGTAAGCGTTTGTGTATTTCGCTACGTACCCAGATCAGTACTCCGAACAGAAAATTGCTGCCGTAATCTCGGTCAGCACTTGTACAATGCATATGGTACGTTCGATTTACATAGGTCAGCGAAGCGATTACATCGACATACTTAAGTAACATGAACCTTATTGGAAAAACATAAGGTGTATCGGTTTAAAGTTTTGGCACGTCATTAAAAGGCAATTAGTAAGTGATGCAGAAGCTAGGGTTTAAATGACGCGACATGTTTTAACTAATGACCTCTCCGGTCACGGGTATAATGGTTAAATAAATAATAAAAGGTGAAAGGGTAAATAGGCACAAATAATAATATATAACATAAATATGGGACGCAATCAACAAGCCGAATTCGGGTAAGATGACTGTTACTAAGAAAAGTTGATCAAACAATAACGTATTGCTTGAAACGGACATATTAGACCCTAGCCCCGTAGCCGAATGGCATTTCTGCGACGCGAAACGCCACCGAAACGCCGTAGAAATGTAGTTTGGCTCTGTCACGCTAATACGCAAGAGCGATAGAGATAGATAGCTACGAAAGAGGTATTATCGTGAGTGTTTGTGCATTCGGCTACGCACAAATCGTAAGTGATATTTGATAAAGTTAGTAAAGTTCAAAAGCAGCTCAAAACCGAATTTAAAGTAAGGAGGTTTTAAGTTCGTACGATCAATCGACCATTGTACCTATTTAATAAGCAGATACGATAGTATACAAACAAACGTCTACTATTCGAACTACAATGCAACTGGCGTTGAAAGTTACGACTGACTCTTTAGAAGTATTGACACTGGTTCAAAGCTTGTTAATATTTGTTTACAGAAAACTTAATTACTTCCTTCTTCTTGTAACTTTTCATTCTATTGACATCAAAACACGTACAGTATTAAAGACATCCCATTGTCTAAACTCTTTGAGTTGACTCCAAAGTGGCCCAAAGTTTTCAATTTTCCGTTTTCCCGACATCTATTTGCCTTCGAGTTGGGGACTTTATTGTTACTTGTAATAGTTGTAATATAACTCATTAAAATGTCGTAACTTAAACGTAACTTGTTTTATTAGATAATGACTTTATATCAAAGGTCGTATTCCACCTGTACAATTTTTGATCAAACGTGCCATCTGTCATCTCTCTTGCCTCATCAAAACATCATCCCGCAATTACAAATTTTGATCTAAATTTGGACAGTTGGATTTAACAATTTTATAATTTATTTTAGAAGTTGTATTCTCACCGAGCATAATATATAATTATGTCAATCGTATGTTAGGACACAATATGTCTAATATAATAAATCGATTTCTAATCTGCACATGACACACATTTATTATAAGAAGGTAAACAAAACGTCAGCGGCACGCAGAGAAGACTGCCTTGTTCATCAAAATTTGCGCGTCACAATGTGTAAATAATTTTAATGGCAATTTTATACCGTGGACTCGTTCCAATTGCTTCAATAACAAGGGCAAGTAAGGACCAGCAGGGCTTTAAGCCAGTATTTTCTGCATACTGGTATTCTTTTTTGTTTGTGTTTTGTTATTTTATTTTTAAAGGGTCAATCCAATAACAGGCAGTTGTTAGGTACATATACACGAGTCTGTTATAATATATGTCAAGAGTATAAAATAATATCAAATAGTGGGCTATCGGGTTACTCTCGGGGGAGCCTCACCCCTAGAGAGCGCGTCCCCAGCCGGCGGATAGGGGAAAGCTCGCCAGATATGGAGGGTAGGGGCGAAATAAAATAGCCCCCGCGGACCAAACAGGCCGGAGAAGGACACTTCGTCATCAAACCTCTGCAAGGAGCTTCTTCGACGTACTCGGAGCCGAGGTCTTTGTAGTGCTGCTCGTCTAAGACTGGGGCGACCAGAAGGGATGGTGGCGGACGAACTTGTAAAGGGTCAACGGCAGCGCCCATAACCTAGTACAGGATACAGTCTTGGCGTCAGGTGACAACCGGCCGTAAAACTTATAGTCAAAACCTACTCCTCGTTCAAATGATGAAAGGCAAAATAAAGAAAGTGAATATAGCTGCTAGGGCGTCCCCCTCAAGCGACGACATCAGTATCAATGCGAATAGTGCGACAAACGAAGATTATGCTAGGGCGTCCCCTGTAAGCGACGATAAACATGACAAGAACAAATATTCGCATTGTAATACACAATCTAATATTAGATTGGCCACGTGGAACCTAGGCACACTCACTGGTAGAGGCCAAGAACTATCCAAGGTATTACAAGCCCGAAAAATCAACATCTGCTGTTTACAAGAAACCAAATGGAAGGGGTCAAAGTCTAGGGACATAGGGTTAGGGTATCAGATAATATATCACGGGACAACTAACGCACGAAACGGAGTAGCCATTGTGCTGGATACTATTCTAAAACAGCGTATAATAAATGTAGATAGGCGGAGTGATCGACTCATAGCAGTGAAACTAGCCATGGACGGACAACCACCCCTAAACATAATCTCGGCGTATGCACCACAACCCGGGTGTTCGGAAAGTGAAAAAGAAACATTCTGGAGTGAATTCGATGACATCCTGAACTCTATAGCCCATGGGGAAACAAAATACGTCGGGGGAGACCTCAATGGGCACGTGGGCGAGTGCAATGCTGCGCACAGGACAGTACAGGGAATGTTCGGATATGGAAAACCTAACAAGGGTGGGGAACAAATATTGGAGTTTTGCGCAAGACACAATTTGGCAATTGTTAACACCTTTTTCAAAAAGAAAATAGAACACTTAATAACGTATAAAAGCGGTAACAAGCAATCCCAAATAGACTTCATTCTCGCTGATAGACATCTGCTTAAAAACTTTAGAGATTGTAAGGTAATCCCAGGCGAAGCACTTACGGCACAGCACAGACTCATGGTTAGCTGTATTAAGTTACCAAAACCGATCAAGCAGTCTAAAAACCAAACTCCAAAAATTAAGTGGCATCTGCTAAACACTGAGAAAGGATCTAAACTCGTAGAAACACTACAGAAAAAGCTAAAAGAGAATATGGAAACGAGTAATAACACTGCAAACGCCATGTGGTCCGGCTTAGAGAAGCTCTGCAAAAAGGAAGCTCAGGAAACATTAGGAATATCGAGAGGTGGACTGAGCAATAACAAAGACCCTGCGTGGTGGAACGAGGATGTAAGGGCATCCCTAAAAATCAAGAAAGATCACTTTAAACAATGGCAGACCTCGGGACTCGAAGAAGACCGCATTCAATATACAAATAGCAAAAAGATAGCGAAACGTAGGGTGGCACAGGAGAGGGCAAACTCGAGAAATGCCTTCTACTCTAGACTTGAAACTGCAAGAAATGACAAGGACATATTCAAACTTGCCAAGCAACGTCACACAGCAAGTCTAGACATTAAGATCAATAAATACATAAAAGATGGTAATGGACAACTATTAACCGACAATAGAGAAATAAACCGGAGATGGTGCCAATACTACCAGCATCTACTAAACGAAGAGTTTCGAGCCAACCCCTATCCTATTACCCTGAAACAGCCGGACCCTTAGATAACATCAGCAGGGATGAAGTGCGTGCAGCCTTGAGGAAAATGAAGAACCATAAAGCAGTAGGGCCAGATGGCATTCCCGCAGACCTATGGAAGTCAACTGGGCCGATCGCTATAGAATGGCTGACTAAGCTCTTCAATCTTATTCTCATCGGCAAGAAGATCCCAGAGTCATGGCGGCACAGCTACCTCGTACCTTTTTACAAAAATAAAGGAGATGTAAGCAATTGTGGTAACTACAGGGGTATAAAGCTTACTTCGCACACGCTGAAGATCTGGGAGCGCGTACTGAACAATCGTTTTGCCAAGTTAGTATCGATATCCAGTAACCAATGCGGATTCGTGCCTGGAAAATCCACAACGGACGCTATCCAGACGGTGAGGATACTTATGGAGAAACACCGGGCCAATAAAGAAGATTTACACCTTGTATTTATAGATCTCGAAAAGGCTTTCGACAGGATACCACGAAAGTTAGTTTGGCAATCTATGAGAGCACAACAAATCCCAGAACACTACATAACTTTGGTAAAAGACATGTACGATGACATTAAGACGCAAGTAAGAAGCCTAGCCGGATTTAGCGAGCCTTTCGAGGTTAAAGTGGGTGTGCATCAGGGCTCCGCACTCAGTCCTCTGTTATTTAATCTATCGATGGACTACCTGACAAAGAACATCCAGTCCCCCTTCCATGGTGCATACTGTATGCGGATGATGTTGTACTCATTGACAAATGCACAACCCGACTAAACGCCACCCTTCAGCAATGGAAAAAAGCGCTAGAAGACAATGGTCTACGCATCAGCCGAAGCAAGACTGAATATCTCAGTTGCAACTTCAGTAGCCAACCGTCATCTGATAGTGTGATAAGTATTGACGATCAGCCATTACCAAAAGTCAACCGATTTAAATACCTCGGATCGATCCTAACAGATAACGTAGACATTGACGCAGATGTATCACACAGAGTAAATGCGGCATGGTGTAGATGGAGATCACTCACAGGAGTACTCTGCGATGATCGAATGCCTATACAATTAAAGGGAAAAGTCTACAAAACGGCAGTTAGACCCGCCATGATGTATGGCTCCGAGTGCTAGGCCGTCAAAAAGGTACACGAGCAAAAGATGAGCACTAACGAGATGAAGATGCTGCGGTGGGCAGCGGGAGTGACCAGACTTGACAAGATACGCAATGAGTACATCAGAGGTTCGTTCAAAGTGGCTCCAGTTATCGAGAAAATGACTGAAAGCCGACTGAGATGGTTCGGGCATGTGATGAGGAGAGATGAGGAATACCCTGTCAAAAAGGCATTGGCTATACTGGATAAGAAAAGGGGCAGAGGAAAACCGCCTACCACGTGGTGGACAACCGTTAGCAAAGAAATACAACGGGCACAGCTGAACACACAGACAACCCAGGATAGGGTGTCCTGGCGCCTACGAACGAGGAGGGCCGACCCCACGTAATGGGACCAGGCAAAGAAGAAGAAGAAGTGGGCTATCGGGTTATCTTTCAATACCCGTTTCCAGTACCCAAAATAACACAAAACACGCTTTCTGATTGCCCAAAGTTGTAGATCTTCAATATTAGGAGCGACGAAAACACTAAAAACGCTTCGGGCGAACTCGGCTCGACATTGCTAAGAATCAGTTTTTAGGGACCGCGTAAGTCCCTTTCCGAGCACAACCAGATAATTTACTTGGTTTTTGACAATTTCAAACTTCGGTTTTGTAGTTTATTCTTATTCTAGACAATGTTGCATTCAGCAACAAATATGAATACAGGCAACGTGCAAAATATGTGTACACGTCTTAAATGAACAGGCACTAAAGTCCTGTATTTATATATTTGTTGCCGACTGTACTACAATATTTTTTTTATTACATGGGGTCCCGGCGCGCATTTTCTTTGCAGAATTGGCTACCGAAGAGCTTGCTACTTCCTCGCACAACGGATCAGCACAGCGGTATACTATATCCTTAGTAAATGCCTCAAGGGCCTATTCAAAATTTAGGCTAGCTATTCATTTTGACGACAGGTCTGGCGCAGTCAGTAGTGACCCTGCCTGCTGCGCCGCGGTCCCGGGTTCGAATCCCGGTAAGGGCATTTATTTGTGTGATGAGCACAGATATTTGTTCCTGAGTCATGGATGTTTTCTATGTATGTAAGTATTTATAATATATTATATATATCGTTGTCTGAGTACCTACAACACAAGCCTTCTTGAGCTTACCGTGGGCCTCAGTCAATCTGTGTAAGAATGTCCAATAATATTTATTTATATTTATTTATTTATATTTATATTTATTTATTAATGGCTCAATTTCAACATGTAAATAAATAAATTTATTTCAAACAGTGTATATTGATTAGCTGGAAATTCAGCGATCCCTCAGCAGTGTAACGATTGGGAACACATGGCATGTATGTGTGAAAGCATTGTCGACAAGCCCTTCTGTTTGCGGAGGTCCACTGATTCAGAGTAATCCTAAACAAATATTTAGTTTGTTTCATGAAAAGGTAGCGCACACATCGTCCGTCCGTTTTATGGAGGTGTTTGATACTTTTTGTTTTTGTTATCGAGTAATTTTCACTCAAAACGGTTCGAACGGGATCGACCTATATAGTTGAAATTTGCATTTTCAAACTGTGAATATTTAAATGAAGGTGACTTTAGGTAAGATGGAAGAGCTTTTCATGAGAGATAAGGTAAAAAAAATGTACGCCGGCGGCATTTTATCTTCCTCATCATTAAACACCATTCAATCTTAACCCAAGTTTTCTTAAAGACTTGGTATAAATCGAAAAAAAAGTACTAAATTGGCGCTAATTCTTAAATGCTCATCTAATACCTGACCCTTTAGCACAACATGCCTTGTCGCGCGCGACTCCATACATCAAGCGCGACTTCAAGTATGGACTCGCGCGCGACAAGGCAAGATGTGCTAGAGGGGCTGGGTTAGTTGTTTAATTTGTCCGTCGATGTACGTTGTGGTATACAATATTATGTACTTTGTTGCACAAATTGCTATATCAGTAAACATGTTCACTAAATACACCAAAGGGACAACGACCCAGATAAATAAGGACTAGAATTATTGTTTGACTAAGATAAAGTTATATGCACGATTTCTGCAGTAGGTAAGTACCTACCTACTGGAATAAATATTAAGAATTACACACTTTTCAATTTCAATTTATTTAATAAAATATAAAAAAAATGTAACATTACAGGAGACCTAAATCATTACTTTTATTATATCAACTACCGACCCGCCCGACTCAACATACATAACCTAACCACAAAATAAAAAATTTGAAAAAAAAACCCCCGTCATAGTAGATGGATTCTCATGAAACATGGCTAAGAACACTCCCGACTAACTCAGCTTTCAAACATAGAAAAACTAAATCTAAATCGGTTCATCCGTTCGGGAGCTACGATTCCACAGACAGACAGACAGACAGACAGACAGACAGACAGACAGACAGACAGACATACAGACAGACAGACAGACAGACAAACAGACAAACAGACACGTCAAACTTATAACACCCCGTCGTTTTTGCGTCGGGGGTAAAACTTTAACAAATTTAATTTAACTAAAGAACCACTTCTATGATAGGTGAAAATCGCATGACAATCCATCCAATAGTTTTTGAGATTATCACAAACAACAAACATAAAAATAGACGCGACGGGAAGTTTAATTAATAATATGTATTTAAAAAAATGTAAACATTTTGATTATTAGCATGCCACTGAATCTATAATGTTTATGACTAACTCATCAAAGTTCATTAGGTACTTATTATTCATTAAACACATGAAGTTTGGTGGCAGTGAATGCGTTGTGCGTTCAGTAAATCTATTATTTATATGGTTGTCGCGATAGTTATTTATGTTATAAAAGTATGGAATCCGATTACATTTTATCGCGCGTTACCCGTTGACCACGAACCTGTACACTACTGTAAAGGGTTCAAAAGTTCCATTTTACTGTGAATTTATTATACGCGATAAAATCCGTTTCCATAGTTTCATATCATAAAGTAAATCCATCCAGGCTTTACACAACATAATTATCATAAGTATATTATGGAGTTTTGATTGTTTACCCGCCACGAGGAAAACATGGAGTTACAGGACAGTTACGTAATATTGTTTTTGTGACTGTCACCGATTTTGAGCGGGGTTCGCAAGGTGACAGCAGCCTTTATGACATAAGAATAAACAATACTTTGAGGCTATTTACGAGCATTTTCAGAATTTGTGTCCCCCCATTTAACAAAAGTTGTTAACAAAAATTAACTCGCTGTCAGTTTTGTGACGATAATTAAGGATAAAATCTGTCTAAAAATTTACTTTTTTCACATTCTGAATGTAGATTATCGCTTAAAGTTTATGTAATTAACACAAAAAAAATATTTTTATTGAAATTTAATGCTTAATTATCGTCACGAAACTGACAGTAGGTTAATTTTTGTTAACGACTTTCGCTAATTGGGGGGTCCCAAATTATGAAAATGCTCTTACATGTCACTGAATGTCAGTAAACATAAAAGACTATTTATTTTTTTTTTTTAATAAATGGCCTCAGTCCCACTTGATGGGACTATTTTGCCAGTGTCAAGGTAAGTGCGACGTTGTTCGGTAGTAGGCACTTGTAAAGTGATAGCTAGATTTTACAAGGGCACGTGGACTATCGGCCGTCGATGACAAAAAAGGGGCTAAACGCGTTTCGAGATTAATTCTTCATCAGCTTCTCACTATAACATTAGTTTACTGCATAATAAGCTATCGATATTACTCTTTAAACAACATTAATGAGCAAAAGAAGGAGAAATTATTCGCGACGCGATGCCACTAAGATGGCACCCGAACCGGAAGTCTTACGTTCAAAAAGACTATTAAGGTCTACCATTTGGCCAGACAGGACTTTAATCGCATATAATTACGTTTTGAAACTAACCTCCGACGTTTCAAGGACAACGGAAAAGTCTGGCTAAAGTTGGCATCAATATTGTCGAGACGCGTGAGTTTTTTTAGTTATCCGCACTTGGTCTTGTTTATTCAGCCTTGCGGTTTTTCATAAATGTAATGTACTAAAAAAAGGATGTAAACGAGACATATAAGTTACTTTAGTGCGTTGTTTACTAAATTGCCTGGCCCCGTAGCCGAATGGCATTTCTCCGACGCCAAACGAAAACGAAACGTAGTCTGGCTCTGTCGCGCCAATACGCAAGAGCGATAGGGATAGATATCTACTAGCGTTTCGTTTCGTGAGCGTTTCGTGAGCGTTTGTGCCATTCGGCTACGCACCCTGTATCCTTTAAAGAGGTAGGCAAAGCCATTTTTGGCAAATAAATTGTTGAAAGAAGAGGAAATTGTGGCATTATAGTGGCAAGTTGCCAACCTAGAGCTTACGTCACAAGGTTACCCCGTGTAGTGGTGAGTTAAGAATTTCACCACCCCCTTTCTTCCCGTGGGTGTCGTAGACTGCGGATTATTTTAACTAAGGTACAGCGGGGCAAATCTCGACTGGGGGCCAATTGTAACTGATCCAATTCTTCCATAAAAAAAATTGCACTATTATTTCGAGTTCTACATGTATCCACTAAACACGCCTACCTATATAACCAGTGGACACTATTTAATAATGCAAACATTGTAAAACATGGAAAAAGTGGACCAGTTACATTTGCCCCCCAGTCGAGATTTGTCCCCCTTTGTACCTTATCTGTAAAGATTGTGATAGTTTAAATTAAAATTGTGTGAAGGCTGAGGGCTGAAAATATATCGGTTTATAGTAACACAATCCATACACGAATATTATAAATGGGAAAGTGTGTGTGTGTCTGTTTGTTTGTCCGTCTTTCACGGCAAAACGGAACGACGATTTGACGTGATTTTTAGGGTTCCGTAGTCAACTAGGAACCCTTATAGTTTCGCCATGTCTGTCTGTCCGTCCGTCCGTCCGTCCGTCCGTCCGTCCGTCCGTCCGCGGATAATCTCAGTAACCGTAAGCACTAGAAAGCTGAAATTTGGTACCAATACGTATATCAATCACGCCAACAAAGTGCAAAAATAAAAAATGGAAAAAAATGTTTTATTAGGGTACCCCCCCTACATGTAAAGTGGGGGCTGATATTTTTTTTTCATTCCAACCCCAACGTGTGATATATTGTTGGATAGGTATTTAAAAATGAATAAGGATTTACTAAAATCGTTTTTTGATAATATTAATATTTTCGGAAATAATCGCTCCTAAAGGAAAAAAAGTGCGTCCCCCCCTCTAACTTTTGAACCATATGTTTAAAAAATATGAAAAAAATCACAGAAGTAGAACTTTATAAATACTTTCTAGGAGTTTTGAACTTGATAGGTTCAGTAGTTTTTGAGAAAAATACGAAAAACTACGGAACCCTACACTGAGCGTGGCCCGACACGCTCTTGGCCGGTTTTTTTTAAGTGGAGATAGTTGAAGGGATGGAAAGAGATATAGGCTACATTTTGTCTCTTTCTAACGCGAGCAAAGCCGCGGGCAAAAGCTAGTATAACATATTTGAAAACAAGGTATTTAACGCGACTACGCTTATATATTTACGAATAATATTCTGTTCGCACATATCAAATAACGGTTATCGGTATCTCTATAACTTCGATATCTACGTCATTATAATTATAAATATATGCATCCTTTTATGTATGTAATATCGGATATATCAGACAAGTACGCACTTGAATTATACTGTTTGATCTAACTTAATATAATAAACCGCATAGCATTTTGTGCAATCAATGGCAGACAAAAACACTTGGCGATAAAGGCCGCCCTTATTTTGTTAAATAAATGCAGAAATAAACCCGATGTACTTTTTTTTTATTACAAACCTTCGAAATTTATTATGTGAATATCAAGAAATTGCATTAGATAGCATATTTATCGATCGAATATGTCAGAGTTTTGAATGATTCACGGTTATTTTCATTAGACTTATATTCACAAATATAAAAATTTCAATCGTGAGGATGGCTTCAAACTATCTAATGTATGGAATCCAGTGATTTGTTTGTGTAAAAAACCGGTGAAGTCAGAATTGAACAAACGTAGTGACACTGTGAGTGTAGTGTGTTTGGACAGACCATCGAGTGTGAACGCGACCAGTGGTAACGCTGAAAGTGAACGCAGCCGACGCGCGCGAAGGAGGGTAGATCGCGCGCTGTCTATACAACTTTAACATCCACCCGCCTTCGTCAGTTTTCCGTGATCATGATGCATGCAACTGTGTCGAAATATCGGGAGCTCGACAAAAATCAAAAAGGTAATCACGGTCTATATCCCGGTCAATATAAGTCTAACGAATATGTCAGGTTCAAAAGTGTTTTGATGATGAACATCTTTTTGTAAAAATTTCTGTAGTTTTAGTTACAAAATGGAACAAAATGAAACAAATAATCTAAAGGTAAAAAAATTGTTCATTATCTTTAGTAACTCGTCACAGAATAGAAAGCAAAATGAGGATATTATGATACTTATGGGGAATTTCAAAATTTGGTCCGCCCAATTAGCGTAAGTTGTTAACAAAAATTAACTCGCTCTCAGTTTTGTGATGACAACTAAGCAAAAATATAATAAATATAAAAATCTGTCTAAAAAATGTTTTTTTTTTTTCACATTCTGAATGTAGATTATCGCTTAAAGTTTATATAATTAACACAAAAACAATATTTTTATTCAAATTTCAAACTATCGTCACAAAACTGACAGTGAGTTAGGTTTTGTTAACGACTTACGCTGATTGGGGGGTCCCAAATTCTGAAAATGCCCTTATATTAATTTGATAAAAGAAAACATTATTCATTGAAAAATTCCTTTTTAGCGTATTTTCCACACCAAATGGCATAGAAATGACTGTTTTATTGACTCCAGTGGTCACAGTCATAAACTTAATCACGGTCAGTGGACGATTTTCTATATGAGCAGTTTGGAGAGATATGACGACTATTATCGGCTGTCGTTTATACCTCACCCCATAAATTCACGAGTGCTCTTCGCATAGTGCTTATACTTTATAAATCCGAGGGGGAAATCGACGACAAAACTGTCCAATAAAAGACCTTTTAACAATAAAAATAGGTTTGTATTTTTTTCTCTATGGCATTGGCACCGAAAATGTTTGTACAGTTCGGCTGCCCTACGCAGAAATCAAGTATCTCAAAATTTTCCAAAAAATGGTTTTTTACATCATTCGATTCATTTTTTCAAAATACATATTTTAGTATTTTTTTTAAATTTTTGTAATGTATATTTTTCAAAATACAGAACTTTAAAAAATTCAAGTATCTTTTTTTAACGGGGTATTCTACGCTAAAGTCAAGTATCTACCCTATTTCTATCTTGAAATCGAGTATCTTGCGAAAGATACTTGCAATTCATATTAGATGGCTAAGTTACTTGACTTCAGAGTTGAAATATTGATATTTATTGCGAAGTTACTTGACTTCAGCGTAGAAATATTGATATTTATTGATAAGTTACTTGACTTCAGCGTAGAACTATTGATATTCATTGCGAAGTTACTTGACTTCGGCGTCTATCATTTTGTTATGATGTCAAAATCTTGTAATTACTAATACATGTATTAATTTGGGTTTCGGGTAGAAATTGTCTTAGTATTAAAAAACAACCAGATGTTAACAGTAAAAGCACAAGGAACTTGTCTTATTTAATATGTAACTTCTTTTATACAAAATACGAAAATACATATAACGAACATACGTTTACATAATTATTGCATGTTGGTTAGTTGATAAATAGGTTACTAGCCTCGTAGTCAAATCAGCTTCTTTTTAAGAACTGTCAAAACGAATTTGAAAGACTTGCTAATATGGAATTTATATTACATTGAGTTGAGTGACGTCACGGTCACCTCAGTAACTTTATACATATATTTCTACCTGGCTTATTAAATAGAAATTGGATTTAAAAATAACTGATGTCCATGTTTATCTCATAATTCTGATGCTTTATTTTGTGCATGGTATAAAATATTTTATTTTAACTACAGTCAAGTTCCCTGTTATTATAATTAAGGAAGACTATAACTTTCATTATTTTTTTCTGTCTTCGAGTATTTAGGCACCTACCTACTGTACTTGATTAATATTGTGCGTTCCACGGGAAATCGCTTTCGAGGTTTTTTTTATTATTTAAATAGTCTCCTACAACGTAAGTACTTGATTAAGTTTCAGGAGTATTTTTGAACTCTTCGTGACAGATAAACCTCTTAAACCTATAATCTTAAGACAACTTCTTTTCCGTATATTACTCCAATATTGCATTTATATTAAAACCTAATTTACACAAGCATGACATACACTACATTAAAGGCATCTATCTAAAATGTATACATTGTATACATATACCTATCTACTAGCGGCCCGCCCCGGCTGCGCACGGGGCTATCATAAAAATGGTTATAGTAATTTATCCTTAAAAGATAGACATATGCTATTACTGACTTTTTTGTATGTCTATGAAAGATACACAATTTCACGATACATTGTTTTGATACAGCTCAAACAGTTTGGGCAGCGTTTTCGATTAAAGCTTTCAGCCAGCAGAATTTTGTCCGACTTGATTAGCAAAAATTGACACATTTCAACCAATTCAAACAAGATCTCAACAAATTATATACCAAAACCTTTCCGCAGAATCATTTTATTTATTGGTGAAAACCGCATGAAAATCTGTTTTGTAGTTTTTGTTTTAGATACAGTTAAAAATAACAAGCCTACCAAAGCTAAATGAAAACAGTTCAAGATACTTGCTTTCTTGTAGAAAAGCTTTAAAATTTTCTTATCGCATTCTACGCAGAAAGCTGTTTTTGTATTTTAAAATGATTGTGCTAATCATTTTGAAGAAAAAATTATAGTACACTATTAATGATATCTAGTATAATAAAGTTCGTCTGTTTAAAAGGCTATCAATTTATTAATAAGCATATAATCAGGAAAAATAAAACAAAATCGTTTTTTCGCTCTACTGTAAAATTTGGCAAAAAGCAGATACTTGATTACTGCATAGGGCAGCCGAGTTATGTACAGTCAACAAATTGGAACCCTAGGCCACTCTACAACCATGTCAAAATGACAAGGTAAGAGATTTCTTACAATCTGATTTATATCGTCACTGTGACATAGTTCCACAGTGGTTCCAATTGGTTGACTGTACGTATAGCTATTTGTAGTACAATCTAATAGAAATGACGATAGGAATCACGGTATGGTTCAACGCAACTAGCATCAACAACATCCGATACAGACACAACGATGGTTGATCCGTCCATTCGTCTTAAAGTGATGATTTCTGTACCTTGTCGCTTTTAATCGTTTGACAATTTCGTATGTCACTTCAAATTAGACGTCAATATGACAAGGTATAGAAATCATCACTTATTTATGCTGGTGACTGCACAAGTTGCATGGGAAATGCGCGCTGTTGTTGCTGTTGGCGTTAGAGCGATTTCGCACTTACGACCGATCCGAACCCGTATAGATCAGTCATAGCCGTACAACGTACAACTATGTGTATGCTACTTTACGCACTACATCCGATCTCCGTCGTCCAATTTCTTTCCGTCATTCTTCGGATCTAACTACCATAAAATAGTGGTACGGCTATGATGAATCTTATTTTCACGGATTCCGGTCGGAAATACTTAGTGCGATATCGCTCTTACAGTGCAATTCCCATACGAGCTGTGTCGCAGTCCATCATCATCGGTCCTAAGTCAAAACACTCAAAACGTAAGAAATTTGATGTAAAATACAATCAATTATTTCACTACTAAGTAGACATACTACTATTTTCACAACCTCTCTTCAAAAACAGTACAAACGAAACCGGTTTATCTCGTAATGTGCTGATTCGGATTAAAATTCAAACTATTTTTGTGATCGGCGGCTGCCGCTGAATAATGCATCGGCGCGGTAAGTGGTATTCATACGGCGCGTCACCATTTTCATCACGAGATAATGTATTCGAGTGTCGGGAAATCGGTATAAAACTGTCCAAACGACTTCTGAAAACTGACTGCCGAGATATAAGCGTTTACCACGAGATTCTGATGACTTAAAATACAGCCTAGCAAAAAAGTAAAAATTGAACTTTTTTTATGATATCAACACTGTTCTCATACAAAAGGGCCCATAGCATCTCGCGAGCCTAGCGTCGGACCAACCGTATGGCCTAGTTTGTCTGATGCCGCGTCGGCGTGACGTCGACGCGGCGTCTTTTTCCATGCATACGCTACGCTACGCTGACTCTATAAATAGTTGCCACATGCAAAACGGTTTGCATAGACGGTGGCGCCCCAGGCTGTAATGGCTGTATGTTTTTCGATAGATTAAACGTCACGCAAATATCTTGAGAAACTGAACAGCATCAGTGTCGGTTACTTTATCGAGTAACTTATTCTAAACAGCTTTTGGTGGGCTCTGAAAACTGACCACAAAGTTCTGATGATATTGAAATATTTGTAATGGTGGGAAATTAAAGTTAGGCTAGCATAATATTGATATACTTCCTGTAACTTCCTTTGACTTTTCGTTTTATATCTCGTACCTATTTGAGTGCTTGGTTTCCGAGACTCGTCACAAAATTGCGACTCTGCGTATTTTCTTGTATATTGTAGAATAGAGATAGAATACTCTTTATTAATTTATTAATTATAAAAAACCGGCCAAGAGCGTGTCGGGTCACGCTCAGTGTAGGGTTCCGTAGTTTTCAGTATTTTTCTCAAAAACTACTGAACCTATCAAGTTCAAAATAATTTTCCTAGAAAGTTTTTATAAAGTTCTAGTTTTGTGATTTTTTTCATATTTTTTAAACATATGGTTCAAAAGTTAGAGGGGGGGGGGGGCACTTTTTTTCCTTTAGGAGCGATTATTTCCGAAAATATTTATATTATCAAAAAACGATCTTAGTAAACCCCTATTCTTTATATTTTTAAATACCTATCCAACAATATATCACACGTTGGGATTGGAATGAAAAAAAATATCAGCCCTCACTTTACATGTAGGGGGTACCCTAATAAAACATTTTTTTCCATTTCTTATTTTTGCACTTTGTCGGCGTGATTGATATACATGTTGATACCAAATTTCAGCTTTCTAGTGCTAACGGTTACTGAGATTATCCGCGGACGGACGGACGGACGGACGGACGGACGGACAGACAGACATGGCGAAACTATAAGGGTTCCTAGTTGACTACGGAACCCTAAAAAACCGGCCAAGTGCTAGTTGTACTCGCGTTGCAAGGGTTCCGTACACCACAAGAAGGGCTTAACGCCTCTTTTTTTTTAAACTTAAGTCATTTTTGCGAATAATCGATATTTTGAACAATTTCTAAAAAAACCGGCCAACAGCGTGTCGGGCCACGCTCAGTGTAGGGTTCCGTAGTTTTCCGTATTTTTCTCAAAAACTACTGAACCTATCAAGTTCAAAACAATTTTCCTAGAAAGTCTGAACAAAGTTCTACTTTTGTGATTTTTTTCATATTTTTTAAACATATGGTTCAAAAGTTAGAGGGGGGGACGCACTTTTTTTTCCTTTAGGAGCGATTATTTCTAAAAATATTAATATTATCAAAAAACGATCTTAGTAAACCCTTTTTCATTTTTAAATACCTATCCAAAAATATATCACACGTTGGGGTTGGAATGAAAAAAAATATCAGCCCCCACTTTACATGTAGGGGGGGTACCCTGATAAAACATATTTTTCCATTTTTTATTTTTGCACTTTGTTGGCGTGATTGATATACATATTGGTACCAAATTTCAGCTTTCTAGTGCTTACGGTTACTGAGATTATCCGCGGACGGACGGACGGACGGACGGACGGACGGACGGACGGACGGACGGACGGACGGACAGACAGACATGGCGAAACTATAAGGGTTCCTAGTTGACTACGGAACCCTAAAAAAGATACAGTGGAGACAAAATAAATGATTATAAATAGAGGCAGACAACAGGCAGGTAGGGGTGTAAGTTTAGAGATTTTAGTTCCACATAACATAAATAAAATAATATGTATATTTATTATTGCTTTACTTTTTACGTTTTTCTTGGCAACCATTTTACTTGAATTTTACTTCCCCCTGTCAAAACTCAAAACGCTGCAAGCTGCTTGCGATGAAAGACAAAAAACGTGACCGTCAAATAAAAGATAAGATTTTATAAAGACCCCCCTTAGTGCCCCTGCGCGCTCAATACCGGATCTCAGTCAACGACTACTACGTGACATCTTCAGCTTATTGCATGGATTCCTTGCTCATAACATTTAATACCCACGCATACTTACAAT
The DNA here is from genome assembly GCF_023078275.1 of Leguminivora glycinivorella. Taxonomy (NCBI): domain Eukaryota; kingdom Metazoa; phylum Arthropoda; class Insecta; order Lepidoptera; family Tortricidae; genus Leguminivora; species Leguminivora glycinivorella. The sequence continues at coordinate 2,988,809 of NC_062975.1, forward strand.
AGCTACAATACCACAGTATTAATGTTTACCTACATAAATAATCAGCGTATTAAATTTTATCATTAACATACCTACCTATTCAGCACATGATTGGCAGTAACTCGCCGCGACAAATATCATGGCGTCTTTTTCTAATTGCGGGTAGTCTCGACATAATCTCGTGCCAATCATGTGCTAGCCCTGAAATTGTAAGCGATGAGATAAAACATGTGTTTAAAAATCTAACCGACCTCTAAGATTATTTCTTTTAAAATAAAACCTAAATTACTATACGAAATTCAGAATACTCTGGGGGCGAATAACCTACTTGTACACAAAGCAGGGACAGTGGAGAAAGGTTTCTTTTTCAGGAAAATCACTTTGGTAATCCCTGTAGTCATTTAGCATTGTGTTTAGTGGACGAAGTTGAGGCGGTGTAATTAAAAAAAAATGCCATCAACTGATAACGTACCTATGTATGTTTATACATGTGACGATTCGGTGACGGTTGGCGAAAACATCGCATCTGGAAAGACCCTGACAATTAAATTGTAATTTCACTCAAAAGCATGACTCAAAAGATTTGAAAGGCTTAAAGTCTGACAAAGGGATTTTAGATTCCAAATGAAACGACGTATGTGGAAACTGAAGTAAGATCTTCGGAGCGTGGGTTGAATGACTGCACGCCTTTGAACTTATAATAAATGTAGCAGCCAATGGGCCCGATGGCAGAACTCATTGTCTATGAATTCAAAGGGTCGCCTTACGTCCCTCATTACACCCTTGTTACCAACTCTTTTTTCCTTAAAAACCTTTTCGATACAACTTTTTCAATATTACACAATTATTCCGTTAGGCCGAGCGGCTTCAATTAATACCCAATTAGACTTCGCATTTCTTTGTGACAATGAGAATGTCTAAGCACCATTGCCGATATTATAAAATATGGGTTGACTAGAAGTTAGGGATTCAGTACAAAATGAATAAAGCTTGCGACCGATTGGACAAAACTTTGACGGAAGTATCAATTTTTTTTTTGTTAGCCTATTTGAGTGTCCCACTGCTGGGCAAAGGCCTCTCCCCTGGCTCTCCATGATTCCCGATTCTCCGTTTCCTCCTGCCAGTTCCTCAGAAAGGCGTCAAGTTCGTTTCGCCATCTTTGTCTGGGCCTGCCCGGCCCACGCTTCTTCGTCGGCATCCACTTGGTGGCTATGTTAGGTATCAATTATGCAATGTAAAAGTTGATAGGATAATTTTATTTGGGTTGTTTTAAATGCACAAAAAGCAAACTGGCTAAAAAAAAACGAACACCGCGAGACGGGACTCCGTCGATTCAGGATTCAGACTTTCATGATGTGGTGGGCTGTAAGTTTGACCACGGATAAAAATAACTATTTCAACTGACCTTGAGTGAATGTTGTAGGCCAGCGATATCATCTGCGTAGTATAACAGTGATTGAAAAAAATTATGCCTTACCCTCGCCATAGAACATCGTCATAACAAACATCATATAAAGTTGATCAGCTATTCAAGCGTGAAAAGATAACACATAGACAGACATTATAAACTTTCCCACTTATAATTTTAAAATAGGTATTATGAGTTGATGTTATATTAGATATGGGAGTAGCTATTACGCATGCATATTATACAAAAAAAAAAACAAGGAAAAATTATATTGATGTCATCTACCGATAGCCAAAAGCATTCAGTATGCACTTGTTTACAATAAAAAAAATAACACACATAATGCAAGTCAAATTTAAAGACAGAGTATGTATTCTAAAACAGAAAAAAACAAGAGCGTGTCGGGCCATGCTCAGTGTAGGGTTCCGTAGTTTTCCGTATTTTTCTCAAAAACTACTGAACCTATCAAGTTCAAAACAATTTTCCTAGAAAGTTTTTATAAAGTTCTACTTTTGTGATTTTTTTAATATTTTTTAAACATATGGTTCAAAAGTTAGAGGGGGGGACGCACTTTTTTTTCCTTTAGGAGCGATTATTTCCGAAAATATTAATAATATCAAAAAACGATTTAGTAAACCCTTATTCATTTTTAAATACCTATCCAACAATATATCATACGTTGGGGTTGGAATGAAAAAAAAAATTCAGCACCCACTTTACATGTAGGGGGGGGAGTACCCTAATAAAACATTTTTTTTCCATTTTTTATTTTTGCACTTTGTCGGCGTGATTGATATACATATTGGTACCAAATTTCAGCTTTCTAGTGCTAACGGTTACTGAGATTATCCGCGGACGGATGGACGGACGGACGGACGGACGGACGGACAGACAGACATGGCGAAACTATAAGGGTTCCTAGTTGACTACGGAACCCTAAAAACGGCGTGGCTGATACTAAGCAGGTATATTTATATTGTAATATATTTTACTGCCAATACATATTTCTACAGAAATAATAGTTTATTATCGAAAGCATTATTTTCAATGCAAAATTGATAGCCACATTATAACTAAATCGGGATTCCTTACCCGATGCGAAGCGTCATAATGCATTGTTTCTAAGTCGGCGATTAACGCGTTCGCGCGACATAATCAATGCTATGCTAACACGATCAACGTATTAGAATGCATTCAATCAGAAAATAACGCATTAATTTCTTTCGAGCATCACCAACAAAAACCCTTTGCTTCCTAATTATAATTCCATACATAAAGGTAATCACAGTCTTTATCCCGGTTAATCACTACATAGTACCTCTAAAACAAAGTCGCTTTCTCTGTCCCTATGTCCCTATGTATGCTTAAATCTTTAAAATTACGCAACGGATTTTGATGCGGTTCGCCTATTGTACATTGTGTTTCTTTGTTCAATAAAGATTAAATAAATAAATAAACAAACCCAAACTGTCAAATTTGAGGGTTGTTTATTAGGTAACGTTTGGTTCCTGATTCTTTTTTCCTTATTTTAAAGTAAATGAGCTCACTACACTTTTCCATTTCATTCCAATAACATGTAATTTCGTTTAATTTGACGAAACATATATACCTTCACAAATACAAACTTCATTTTCATTGCATTTAATGAATAATATTCTTTTCTTCGGGGAATCATCGACCAAAAAGTACCTAATTTTGCAGAGGTTTAAAACTCATGGTTGCATTTTAATCTGGGTGTAACATTACTAAAATATAAAGGTACTAACCCTAACGCGATTTTTAATTTGTTTGATGCTTGGTATCAGTCGTCATCATCATCATATGTTCTGAATTCGATATTTGTGATTTCGAGCTTCCGTTTCTTCGTATGAGATGGTGATTGTTACATTTATGACTTCTTTTATACTAGATGGTAGTTTAGGTAGTTGATTCAGTATGTTTAATAGGTACCACACCAAATATTTAATAGGTACCGATCCATTAGAAAGTTGTACATACACTCCTATTGTTGTGTACTTGGTAAAATTAAGCGAAATTATATATTTTTGGAATAGAAGTGAGCTCAATTATTTTGAAATACGAAAAACTGAACAGGAACCAAACGTTACCTTATAAACAACCCCTTTGACGGTTTGTTCACAGTTTTTTAAATACCTAAAAATACAAGGTATCGCATTGTTACTTTCACCTTACTTACAATTTATGCGTTTATAATTATTAAAATTGGCTCACCATAAATAAAAAAGTACCAAGTAAGTAGCCACCTATAATTTTGTTCTTCAATCTGGCTTTAAAAGGTTCACTACCCCTGGATCTGTCAAATTTGACAGCTCCGGTTTGTTTACACTTTTTTCAACTGCCAAAAGTACGAACTATAGATAGAGTTCTAGAGCAGTTTTTCAAACAGGGATACATAACTTTATATATATTATAACATTAGGATATTTTAACTCCTGTGAGCAGCTATTCAAATGTTAACGCGGGTTAGAAGTCATTATACCCCTGATAGCTAGCAATTCTTTTTTTTTTTCATACACTCAAAGAAATAGGTACGGGCTGAAAAACAGCGCTGTGCAGTCACTAGACTCGCGGCACAAGCTGAGTCTCGAGCCTATTGTCGCACCTAGTATTTAACTATTGGTAGTTACTTAGTTATTTTAGTCCTCAAAGTTGTGATCATAGCTAATATAGAACAAGACATGATTGTACTGTATCATAGCGTAGCTTACTCTTAGTTGCATGATAGAAATAAATACTTAAGTAATTGTACCTTAAAATTATTTGCGACAATAAATGACTTTTTTTTTTTTTTTTTTTTTTTAATATTCAGATGAGTTTTATATTTTAATATAAATGAATAAATCTTTGCTCGCAGAGAACTTAAAATAAGCACTCCAAAAATAGCAATATTTCTATTCTGTTGTACAAATAAATATTTTTGGTTTAACCAATCAATTATATATTTCTCGAAAAGGCAAACGAGTAGACGTATCTCTTGAGGGTAACCGATTTCCAACGCTCATGGACACCTGTAACACCAGTGGAGATGTAAGTGCGTTGCATATCATAAGATGTGAGTACCTACGCTCCTATACCTTTATACATACATATATAAAATCAACTTCATTAAATCTTCATATACATAGTATTAGGAAAACGCACTGTGTATCAAATACGTATGCTGCGATTCTTATTCTACCTTACAATGGCGCATCTTCCTCTTTATTACAATACATATCTAGTTTTACTCTCTGGGTGGCATCGTCCACTTCAAGAGACGTCGTAGAATATATAATACAATTATACAACGGTATTGTAATGCAATACAGCTGCAAACAAATCTCATTGTTTCATATAGTAGCCCATTCGTGACTATGCAAATGTGATTGAATTTAAAAAAATACACCCTTGACAAAGGACACTTTTCTATGTAAATTATAATCTATCGTTTTGCGTAGAAACTAAATATTTTTATTGTTTACGAATGTTAAATAAACCAAAACAAGTTATCGAGTTTTATCTTACATAACAAAGGGCCCGATCTACGATTCAATATTTTTAAGTATAATGCAAGTTGGTATGCCATTTTTATCTAATGAAGAATAATCAATTATTTTTGACATCCATGTTATATGTAAGTTATATCTAGAATTTATATTTTTATTCGCAGCACATTCACATGTGTACTAATATATATTAGTAGCAAAGATAAGAACATACGCGCCTAATAAATGAATTTTAACTCAATAACAGAAGAGTGGGTTAAATAAAACATCAATATCAGACATCAGTCGAGATGAAAGCTAGTGAATATTGATCCGTACCTATATTCAGAAAGCAACAGTAAAAATTAAATTATCATTCTCCCTACCCAATTCTAAATACTTATTCGGCACCCAAGTCACGGTTTCGGTTTTGAGTCCAATCGTAATCCCGCCGGCTTGAAGATGCTGGACCTTTAGCCGAGAGACGCTATATGGCGAACACGGAACTGGTTCTGTCGCACTAATACGGAAGAGCAATGGAGAGAGATAACTACGATAAGATTCACGATTGTTCTCTTGGCTACAAACCTTGCTGGCCTAGCCAAAGTGATAATCATTGATGCTACGTGGTGATCGAAACACAGTCTAGCTCTCTTGTGCTAATACGGAAGACCTATAGATAGCAACAATACGCTTACGAAGGGTAAGCGATCGTGACGTTTGCTATGTCCCGCGTTGAGGCAGCCCGTGGATGTTCAGCGAACACTTCGGATCTTGAGGAGATTAACGTGACCGTATATCGGGCTCTTATAGATTACTTTCAAAGACGGAGTTTTAACGCTTGGAAGCACATTGAGTAGATGGGTGTATAATAAGAGGATAAATTACTTTGAAATGATTATGAGTGGGTAAAGTAAAATATACTGTTTTTTTTTCGTATTTCAAGATACATTAAACAATGAAAAAGTAGCTACAATTATATAACCTTCAGTGCACATTTTTCTTTTCACTTGCATAATTTTAAGTTTAAAACAATGCCAACGGTAAAAACGTAAGTAACTACAAAATGGTAAAGTCGTGTAATTGTAAAATATTTTCGATAAATTAAAATTAACCTTCAACATGATATAGTTAATATTTCCTAACTGAAAACAAATCAATATTTATGTAGATATTCAAGGAATTGAGACCTTAAACGGGCCTTCATTCTAATGTTGATATGGTCAAAATCAGTATAATAAAGACACTAAGTATATACGACAAAAAAGTCACATAATGTTGCTCCGCTTTGACAAGGGTTCCCAGCAAATATTCGGACGTTCTTTTTGAAAATCCATTTGTTTGATTCTGATTTATCGCCCCCGATCCCTCCTGATCAGCTGGATTCCTGACCTTGTACACCCGACCAAATTAATCCAGGCATATAAATCTTACTTAATACCATCCCTCGTAAATATTGAACAGCCTTAAAGGAAAAAGTATTAATAATGCAAGGTTTAACGAAAAAGTTACTTTATACTTACTAAGTATATCGTTTTAAATTTAGTTAGGCCAGGCCAAAACAGGAGTGAGTGAAATTTATAGCTGCAAAGTTTCTTTGGAGTGTTAATTTAAGGGAATTGAAGGTTGTGGGTTGTGTTATTTCAACGAGGGCAAGAATTTAGGCAATACCTGGCTTGTCTCAGAAGGGAAGGATCTGACGTGTTTCTTACCCAATAGACTTTATTGACCGATTTACGATTTGGCTCGTAGCCGGTAAAACGTACATTACTTTTCGCTTTTGCTTATCATCAAATAATCTGGCAATAGTTTTACTGCCTTCTTAAGAATTGCTTTCAGCTTTTGTGTGGGTTTCTGACGTTTTAAAATACGTTATTCGGAAAATATATGTAATTTTTGGTACCTACTGTACCCAACCATTTAGGGGCGCAGTTCGCTTTCTCATGACAACGAATTTGTCGTGACATTTGACGCCATCGCGTATCGATGCTTATATGACAAAAAATAAAACAGATTTTGTTCACTTGTGGTTGCGATAGTGGGCAACTTTAGTACCTATGTTATATAAATTGTCACTACCCGTGAGTTCCTGTAATTGGCTGCCCGTATCTACTGTGTCTTATATACTTATGCCATAGCTGTTGGATCTCCAAATAAATAAATATAATATATTATAATATAATATAAATCAAGTTAGAGTTCTGGTTATTCTGCTTGACTACCTATCGAAATATGTCACATCTGGGAAATTTTTGAATGTTACAATTTTTTGAAACATTTACCGAAATTATTAACCCGATTTAATTAATTAATGATAGGACAGATTCATTGTATGTACCAAATGGATGTTAAGAATCTCATAGAAACTCATAGAAAAAAACAGGTCGAAATCTAAATATATAAAAGAAGAAGCTGACTGACTGACTGACTGACTGACTGACTGACTGACATATCAACGCACAGCCGAAACCGCTGGTCCTAGAGATTTCAAATTTGGCACGTAGGTTTCATATGTAGTGTAGAGGAGCACTAAGAAAGGATTTTCCAAAATTCACCTCCTAAGGGGGTCAAATGGGGGTTCAAAGTTTGTATGGAGAAACAAGATTAGTTTGACTATTTTATTCGAAACTTCACAGGAAGATTCCTTAACACATATGACTAAATACGTGTTTCAGGTTTTTTGAAAATTTAACCCCTAAAAGGGTGAAAAGGGGGTGATAAAGTCAAAAAATCAATATGGGTATCGTTTTTATGGTTTATCGGGTCGCTGATCACGATAAATACAACGTTTTTAAAATCTAACGAGGCGGAAGTGAAATACCTTCTCCCCTGTTGTGGTGCAATGGGGTTTAAATATCAAAAATATAATATAAAAGAAGATATTGACTGACTGACTGACATATCAACGCACAGCCGAAACCGCTGGTCCTAGAGATGTCAAAAAGGTTCCTTATATAGTGTAGAGGAGCACTAAGAAAGGATTTTTCAAAATTCGCCTCCTAAGGGACTCAAATGGGGGTTCAAAGTTTGTATGGGGAAACAAGATTAGTTTGACTATTTTATTCGAAACTTCACAGGAAGATTCCTTAATACTTTTATTACGCGGGCGAAGCCGCGGGTAAAAGCTAGTAGTCCCATAAAACTTGTTTAAACAAAATTTAAATCGGCGGCGGCGGCGCTTTGAACTCTGGATGAAGATGCTCACGCGCAAAGCAATATACTCATTATCTGTTTTATTTCTGGGTGGTGGTCAGAAAAAATGAGCTGAATATGTTATTTGAGACAAAATAATCGTATCTTATCATAACAATTATTTTTTATCAAACACGTAACTTGAACATTTTGAAAATAAACGAATTAAAAATACTTGTCCCTTAATAAACGCCAATTGTACCTATTTAAAAAAATAAAACAACTTGAGATGTTCCCTAGCTGTACCGCCACGTCGACAGACCGGCAGCGAGACGAGAAAGACTCGGACAAAGTAAAGGAGCTGTAACAGCTGACATCTCGCAAGAAGTTCATTGTGCAACTATCGTGTCCGTAAAGGAAGAAAACATCAATACAGCCGACGTGAGCTCGTACAACTTCAGTGCGTTTTTTCTAAAACGAAAGAGAACAACCGGCGTTCATACATCGTCGTCATCATTTTCTTTCTCCGATATTACAAATCTTGAAATGTTTTGATACAATATCACGTAAGTATATCTGCAGCTATACCCTTAAATTCACTATACATATTCGAAGCTAGCTATTAAATATTAAACAATGGTTCACTTCACTTTTATTATATCGCATTGATAAAGGTACATCAAGTTCTATAAGAATCAATGTCCACGGAGGAAAATAAGAACTAAAATTGTATGGAGAGACGACCGCCTCCTTTCCTCTTAAACTTGTGTATCAAAATCAGAGTAGAGGTATGCACTTTTGTTTCGGAATTCGCCTGCAAGCGCCAGGTGTCTGAGAAGCGAGAACGTCAGACGAAACTATTATTTGAAGTTACTTCAAAAAGTGTAAGTTACTGAGTTACCTGGGTATCTCTAGCCAACGACACAATCGCTTACGATCATATCGTTGTCTAACTGGCTATGCCGCGCCATATACGGAAAAGCGATAGAAAGAGCTAGCTACGTTATCGATACGAGCGATTGTGACTTTGCCTAGGTACCTTGAAGTAGTATCATGGTCGCGATTTTGTAACTTGTCATGTTATGTGTCATTTTTGTACTTAGGTTTTTAGAATGTGACAGCTACGATGAAATATGATAGACAGCTGTCCATCTTAGCCTTACTGCATGTTTGAGTAAAGTACTTAGACAAGTTGCGAAGTTAGTGTTACTTTTACAGATTTATACGTCGAGCAAGAGACGCGAGAGTCGAGCTCAAAATACAAAATCAAATGATTCAGCAAATAGGCCAGAGGGGCACTTTTTCATGTCGACATTACAGAGTATTCATTAAAGTTAAACAAATTAAATTAACTCAGGGAATAAAAGAATTAAGCGAAAACCGGTCCGGACCGGAAATTCCTCGCTTATGCGTTATTAAAGGTGTGAAAAGAATAGAAAATTCGGACGACATAAGAGTGATTCTCAATGACTTTCACCTCTTGCCCACTAGTGGCCACGTGGGCATTAGGCGGATGTCAAATAATATAAAAAATATTACTATTGGCCTTCAATGGAAAAAGACATAAAAGATTTCGTTTCCAAATGCAAAAAATGTCAAACCGAATGATTTTATGCCTTATCACTATCATTTTATGCTTAAAAATTGTAATTATAATTTTAAAACAATATGATCACGAGTTTAAATATTACTATGATATTTGTATGTAATTAGAGACCAATTATTTAAATTACTCAGCTTATTAAAATTTTATACTGAACTGCGTACCGACAAAGGTTTATTTGTATTATATATTTATTCGAAAATAAAATTGCTCCAAATTTATTATTTAAAGCGTATTACAATATATGAGAAACAGAAAAAAAATGTTTTCGAAAAACCGTGAAGTTATAATGTTTTTACTAAATAACAAAATCACGAATTGAAATTAATAATAGACATTTTTGAATTCTTCTCGTCTACAAATCATGAAAAAGTTAGAACAAATATCTGAAAATCTGAAATGTGAAATCTGTTTGTTGTTCGTGGCAGTTTTAATCTGTGTATGTTTGCAATATGTAGAATGGTCGCACTGGCACGTACCGTACCTGCTACCCCGACGCGATATTATAATTATGTAGGCTGGTATCATATTTGTGTCGATTTCAAAAAAAACACCTTCATAAATACCTACTTAAGCATAACATAAGGATGGTCTGTATACCTTAACACATTAACAAATTTACTATCAGCTGCGTGCCTGGCGAATTTATCAAAGAATTCTCCATGCACTTGTGCAGCTGATAGTACATTAAATAAAATACCTTTTACTTAAAAAAAAACGCATTTTGTGATATACATACTTCCTTACATGCATTTAGATCAATTGCAATAATTGTCATCGCCCTTATCAACCGCGTTTAATTGTAATAATATATTGTTCTCTGTACTTATCTACCTACAATTTTTTTGTATTTGTATGTCTTAAACAATATATTGAACCTTAGAACCAATGACCTTTAAAACTAAGGTACATATTTATTTTAATATTTATTTCATATTTATTTTAATTTTTTAGTTAAATAAGTAATAATGCTGTTACTTATTTAACTAAAAAATTTAAATAAATATGAATGTCGCACGTTACGCACTTAAAACATAAGTATCTAATCTACCTACTTATTTACCATAAAACGTATCGATCTGTTATCACAAAAAACTATCAGTAAGTTTATTGGGTTTATGACGAACGTATATTTTTTATTTTAAAATAACCTGATCCAAAGAATAAAACTACGTATATTTTTTTCTAAATAGTGTATGTGCATGGATATCTATCGGAATATGTGTAATTTGCATTTTAATTTATATCATTAATGGTAAGTGGGAGGGCTGATAATGCAACGAGCTACGTCTAATGCATTCTCCATAGGATAGGTAAATAAAAGGATAAAATTGTCCATTATACATCATCTGCGGACGTTTAATCGTGTATATTATACCTACCTAATCGTCCTACTGTTACATAAATAATAACAAAACATCGCAAGTACCAATTTAACATTGTTTACTGATATTATATCGCTGGGTATATTTGCACATATATTATACTTCAATTGGCATATGACAGTTTAATTGACTCCTGCAATACACTCAATACGACTAATAGACCGTCCATTTAGACATGCCTAAGTTCTGCATACAAATAGTATATAATTAGTTTATTAATATAGTTCCTAATGTGCGACTTACCGCCAAGGTCGACCCGATCCGTAAACAAAAAACCGGATTCAAGACCTCACATTCAAATTTAATTACATACGAATACTTAGCACACGCGGTGGCATCGGTGCACAGCTATTTCCTGTTTTACTTAAGAAGTAAACGAAGCGTGGCCGAAACACAACATACACACTTGTAATTACCAACACCGGCAAAGGAAACTAAAAAATACACACTACCTATGAGCACTTGAACTTCACACTATGAAACCGCCGCGCACTAAAGGTGCGTTTCGGCGGTGCGGGATAGTCGAGTTATTGCCGATTTAGGGAGGTAGGTGACATTTCGAGCATATGCTGAGCGGAGCCGCGCCGCTGACTGCGCGCTCACTCGCGGCTAGGAGAGGACTGCTCGGCTGGTGCGTGCGTCCGCCCGCTCGCGAACCCGCCGCCGGCGGCAAACCAGGAGCGGCAGCGGACTGTTGCTTCGACTCGACTGTTGAACTTGGTGTGCACTGAATCCATATATGTATCAGTAAACTAATCGTTCGTTGCCAGCTGTATAGACATAATCGTTCGTTGCCAGCAATATTACGGTTACAACATCATCATATCAGCCTGTTATCGCTTTAGTAATCATAGGCCTTTCTTCAAGTAGGTACGCCAATTAGGCCGGATACTTTGTATATAGAATCAGAATCGTTATTATCGTTATTAGCGATAAAAGTAATATGTGTTTGATGTTACTGCTGAATACACTGAAAACATTTTTGATGCAGGTATTTGCAGATTATTGACATAAATTGTTATAAAAACGGTATAATCTCTCACAAAATACCTTTACCACGCAGATGAAGTCGTGGGCAGAATTTAATATGTCGTAAATACAAATTTAGGTTCCTATTTATGAAAAAATATGTAGGTACGGCTACTGCACTGTGTTCTGCATTTAATGTTGTATATATTCCAGGATAATCCAGGGTAACAAACATAAAGAGTAGTTTTTTATGGCACGGCGTGTGACTCGACAACCGTCTGATGTGTAGCGGTGTGTGAAATCCACGAGTTCGTATTACAGCTTGGTAGTAGCAAATAATAAACCACTTATTCCGCATAGACGGGACTTGGAAATGTCAAATATTTACGAAGTAGTTTAAAGGGCGACACACAAAACGATATTTGGTCAATGGTTGAGGAAATAAGTGAAATAACACATCACATCGGGTCAAATGATAGCTATTTCGTCGGCAATACCTATTAAGTTACCAGGAATCATTTTTTTAAGGTCAGCATCGAAAAGTATGTAAATATGCAAAGCATTTGATGATACTTCATTAAGTCATATTTCGTCGTTACAACTGCTGCGTTTGCGCACAACTGTATTTAAAACGTTGACCCTTCGTAAAATGCGCGAACTGTGACCTGTGATACAATCGTGAGGTTAAGTGGTAAAACAGCTGTACACTGAGGTAGCAGGTTTGGTCACTACTCACTGAGTCAGTGACGCTTCTGTAAAATTATTTTTTGTAACAAATCGTATGCAATTATATGTATGATCTCTGAGTTGGCTTCGTGGCCAAGCGATAAATAATTTTATAAAGTATTTAGACGAAAACGTTTAGGTGGCAAGCACTCGGTCAAACTCTGGAGTGGCCTTTAGTGACCTCGAATTGATAGCAATCGCGCGAGCACGGTAAGCTGACATTTTAATATTTTCAGACTTAAGTTAATCGTCCACAGGCCCGCGTCACACGCATTAGGTTCATCGTATTTAGTTAGTATTCTTTGCATAAAAAGTCACAGAAGTGAGTCCACCGTACGTACATATGTGGGCGTCTACCTTTGGAAAATAATATCCAATGAACAGTCAACTAAGGCCGTAGTACGTACGTACACCAGTTTAGATTAGTGTTGGGCAAAATACGGCCCGCGGGCCATAATATATCCCGCCCGCGAAAATATTTTATAGGGCCCTATGACTCCTACGCCGGTCCTTTATGATAGTATTGATAGTGCACGATATGGCGAGCACTGTAGTGACAATGCATTTTTGGTGATAAATCTGGCCCTTCTCTAAATTCTTTCAAATTTTGATCCTAATGAAAAACGTTTGCCTACCACTGGTTAGCCTACACGGCACTAGCTAGTAAGAAAAACAAATATCGTTGTATTTAAATATATTTAAGATCCATAATTATTTTACTTTTTTCTTCTTTAAACTCAAATATGCGCGCCGTTTCGAGTCTGGAATGCAAGCCTTGAATGATCCACTAAAGCCGTAGGTACATAAATAACGCTCTGCCACTGACAGTTATTCGGTTTGTCACGAGTGCTGACGTCACGGGCCGGCGCAACCTTTCTCCCCGCTTCGTCCTTGACTGCGAGCAAATTTATGAATCTCCACCCTATTGGTAATTAGGTCAAAGTGAAAAGTCGAGGTAAGTTTTTATTTATTGTACACATATTGGACGCGATTTTACTCGTTTTCTATGATCGATGCACTATACCTATAGCATCACGAATCTTCTTCAACCTAGCGTTTTCCCGGCCTAGCGCCAGGGTCCGCTTTCCTGCTCAGTCTTATCCACTTCGCCCGGTCTTCGGCATCCTGAGGCTTGAGATCGTAGCATCACGAATAAACATTTAATTTCATTAAACAATTTTATTTTTTATTAATTTCACGTTTGGGTGTACACATATATTTCCATTGCGCAATTTTCTTGGTTACAAAATGATCAACAAATTCAACAATCCTCTCAATAAATGGTTCGTTTCACAAAAAGTTATCTTCATTTCATTTACTTTCCGGTAGTTAAATTTAGAACACAGATTAATCTAGTTCAACGTTTTAAATACTTTTTCTGAGAAAGGATGGGAATCGCGAGCAGTGAAATGGGGTGTAAAGGGTGGAAGTTTGTATTGGAGTGCCAAAGCCATTAACTAATGGCACGCAGCGAAAGTTGAGGGCAGTTGGTAGTAAAAAGGACTGAATTGTTTAAAAAAAGAAAAAAAATCCCATATCAATCAGGGGGTCTACCGCGGACACCCAAATTACATCCTTTCTTTTTTTTACTCCATTTAAGGTGACAGAGATGTTCGTAATTTGCGAATATCGGTGTTCGCGGTAAGCCCTGTGATGCAGTGCTCATCATAATCGACCCACTCATTGAAGTGTGCCATCGTAATTAGCGCGTGTAGGTACATTGTGACGTCACAATACACGATATAACGACTACTTCCTCTTAGCACACCAATCCAATACAAAAACAGGATAAGTGCGCTTATATATTGTAAAAAAACATAACAGTCCGTGTGACGTAGCACTTTGCCTTTATGGAATGTATATTTACAAGAATAGATACATTAAATGATTTCCTCCCGTGAACAAATGAACTGGCTAATGTTCCGTGACGAACGAAATACGACTGACTCGGTCGCACTCGCGCACTTATGGAAGTGCGATAGAGAGAGATAACTACGATACGCTACGGTGCCTGATCTATTGGTTACTTGTCTACGGGCCCTCGGTGGAAACTTGACAATTAATGCGTAGGTATATATATACATATATGTACCTTAATTGTACCTACGTCTAGTACTCATATTACAATTTCCTCATCATCTTTACGATATCTTTATGCGATAGGAGGCAAACAACCAGAAAGGTCGCCTGGTGGTATGCGATAGGCCTGGTTATGGGTGACAGTCATGGCAGCAAAAGATTTATTTGTACATACCTATTAGGCAAGCTTAATTCACTGTAATAAAATATGAAATTTGTTTAACTAAAAAACAAACCACATATCACCTTTCAAGTCCAAAACAACTAGTAAACGAGATTCCACGAATAATAAACACCATTATTCCTTAATAGGTGTTTTAAGGCACCTTCCTTTCCTCAGACTCGACCAATATCCATTGAATCTTCGAATAGGCAGTTCCCGAACTCATTATCCGGGTCCCTTTTGGCTATCATTTTCGGAACTGGTTGATAAACAAAACAGACCCTTTTGTGGTGTGAGGCTTGTGAATACTAATTTTAAAATAATTCTTACAATTCACTTGCTCTTCTCTGCGAGATAATGTATATCTCGTTTTTATTTTATTTTATTCACTGAAATTTAATACTAAAACACTGTTATCCTGAAGTCTAAGAAAATAACAATGTTACCCCGCTATTGACTCATTTAAAGTTGTCAAAAACAAAAAATTGTAAAAGGAAACTGTTTTTTTGCCTAATCATTATATACTGAGTTCATCAATTTAAAAATAAATAAAATACGTTAATCTAAAAATATCCATGTAGACAATTGCAAATAATGATTAACATACTATGTCTTATATTGACCGAGATATAGTATTCATGGTCACGGAATACTATCCAATCAAAAACGGTTTTCCGTGATCATGATGCATGTAACTGCGTCGAAATATCGGGAGCTCGACAAAAATTGAAAAAGTAATCACATGCCGGTCAATATAAGTCTAATAAAAGTAACCGTGAATCATTAAAAACTTTTAAAATAATAGTCACAATTGATTTTAGGTAACCAGCAGGGTCAGCAAATGATTGGCACGAGAGTATGTCGCCGCGAGATAGATCATACGTCTTCTTCTAATTGTATTAATTACATAAGAACGGGACCGGGGATGGGTAGTCTATCTCGCAGCGACATACACTCGCGCCAATCATCTGCTAACCCTGCTGAGCAGTCTTTAAAATCTACATAGACCTACAACCTCAAATCTAGGAAAGACACTCCCAACATGTCTAATGTACTCTTTTCACACTTCACTGGTCGCTGACTGCAGCTCTTTTACGTCTAAGCATTTAAAAAACTAATCAGTGAGAAAGCTTGTCTAGCGACATCTACCGCGGTTTCTTGCCACTTTTATCGTGGCGCACAGAAAATCTCAGGCGTTAATTGTTTGTGCAAGGCTGGGCTTAAGTAGATTTTCTAATAGATCCAGTGTCACACTACAAGTAATTTTCACCTTACGATTAGAGCTACTTTTATTTATTTTTCAGTACAGATGGTGCTTTTTTTACGCACTAAAGCGAGAAGTGGGTCATTATTTGTCAGGTCAAAATTTCAATGGGTCAATATTACTGTAAAACTTCGTACGATACACGTGCGAAAAGGAAATTCGTAACTCGTGTCGATTTAAAACCTCCCTCCCTTCGGTCGTGTTTTAATTTATCGCCACTCATTTCGATCTTCCTTTTTTCCGCACTTGTATCGTAATTTACTATTATTTACATTTTATTTATTTATGACCGGGAGATAGACCGAGATTAGCTGCCCTTACTTCGACGCAGTTACATATACATAATATATTTTATGATATCCCGGTCAATAAAAGTCTAATATGTAGTTAGCCGTCAATTACAAATACATCTTTGCTATATATTGATTTAGACTAACACGATTTGCACTCATAATTTTAGAACAAAACGGGACTTAATCGCGTAAACACTTAAACGTCGGGCCTAATATAAATGTAAGTGTTTACGCGATTAAGTCCCGTTTTGTTCTAAAATTACATCTTTGCTACCTACGTATACTAAATGCGCAATAAATACACAGCTAGTCCATTATATATACATATGATAAGTTACGATTGAATTGGAGATTTACGACTTCCATTTCGAGTGTCTAAGCTCATACAGGGTGGAAAAATTTATGGGTCCCGGAGGGAATTGTATTAAATCGTTAAGATAAAGTGATTAAAAATTACATTTTGCTTTTAGGGAATCAGTTAAAGGTGAGAATGTCATGAATAGTATCGGCAGTCCATTTCTTATATATATTTTTGTAATTTTAATAGCAGCGATACATAAATGGTTCACACATAATTTTCCACCAATTTAGTGCATATTGTCCTTTTAAGACGGTTCCCATATATGTTTTATTTCACTAAAATAAGTTATTCTGCTCCCGTCTCCTGACTTTTGAATTACCCTGTATAGTTACACGTATGCATTAGCTGAGTTTCATATTAACAATTACTAACGCGGATGCATGTTACTGTGAAACATCCATGGTAATGTATGATGATTCAAGCAGTAATTTTATCCATACATATGTACATGTATTTTTCCCTGGAAGAAAGAACTTGCTGCCATGCCGTTTATCAAAAGGACGCAGACAGAAATTTTCAGTACAATACTTATAGGTAACGTTTTAGTGATATACTTAAAAGAAAATGCAAAAAGTAGCAAATTAAAATGAAGCAACAGGCGTTCAAACGTAAAAATACGAAATCTTTCCCGTGTTTAAAAAATATATATACATATATTAAACCTTACCTCTCAAACCGCAAAATATGATAAAATCCAACGAGAACAGATACGCAAATTTGCAATCGCAGCATGGACCATCTGTACGTTCGCCGACAAATGGGATATATTTGTCACGTCAGAGAGAGTAAGGAAGTCCTTACTCCGCTCGTTGGGCCAAACGTTGGGACCAATAACACTCCGTGAAGCTTGATGGGCCAACTGAGCCAACTGCCAGCGACAACTCATGATGATTTCAATTTATTTGTAAGTAAATGAAGCTCAAGTTAACGCTAATAAAAAGACAAGTATTTTCTGTTAAATTATTCTCGCTCTTTTTTCGATTTGTACTTTGATGACAAAGGAAAATTTTTGCAAAAATAGTACAGAGTACCAAATATATAATCCTTTGCAACGAATTCAATAAATGGACGTTCATAAATCTGTGATCGTTATTGACTGCTCTGATACAATCCACAGCAGCTGTACAGCGTCTTATCTACTTACCTGCGATTTTTCTGCCACGAAACTAGATGTAACAACTTACCTGGAAGAAGAAAAACCTTTATTAATAACGCTATAAAAATGAAATTTCATTTTCTTAGGAATATTAAAGTTTTAATACTGCTGTTATATTTATGTAAATCCTGAAAATGACCATTACGTAGACTGATTTTTCAGTTCACATTTGCAAGGCTCCTAAACTATGGATCAGCATTTCAAAAACTACTTTAAAACAAATTAGTTAACTATTGACAAAGACCAAACCTACGGAAACCTGAGGGTCGGTAGTCAAGTTAATCAAGCAAAATTCCGTCACAATACTCTATATACTAGCCAAATGTCGTATCAAGTGGACTGTTGCACAGGCGCATACACCTTTGTTGATTGAGAATGGTGTAGGGTAAATGCGGACTCTCGAGGGTACACAGTTACACAGTTCTACGCGCGATTTAACACCATATTATTTTTGTTCTAGTAACCGTTTGGCAACGCTGTTCACTTTCTTCATACAGTGAGTGTAGTTTTCGACGATTATGCTAGCGAGTATTGTAACTCTATCTGACCCTGCCTGCTAAGCAGCGGTCCTGGGTTCGGATCCCGGTAAGGGCATTTCTTTGTGTGATGTGCACATCAGATATTTGTTCCTGAGACATTGGTGTTTTCTATGTATGAAAGAATTTGTATACTATTATATGTATAATATATCGTTGTCTCCCACACCACAAGCCTTTTTTAGCTTACCATGGGACACATGTAATACTTGGGCTATTTTTTTTTAAGTTGTCTACTCTTCTTTTCTTGTATGTAACATGGTATTTTTTACGCAACTCATACTCAGAATCGCGAGGTATTTCGATCCTGACAGGATAAAAAAAATGTCCCAAGAATTCCATACATAATTACCAACCTCCCATTCTGTTATCGCCATACAAAATGTATGAAAAAAACCGGCCAAGAGCGTGTCGGGCCACGCTCAGTGTAGGGTTCCGTAGTTTTCCTTATTTTTCTCAAAAACTACTAAACCTATCAAGTTAAAAATAATTTTCCTAGAAAGTCTTTATAAAGTTCTACTTTTGTGATTTTTTTCATAATTTTTAAATATATGGTTCAAAAGTTAGAGGGGGGGGACGCACTTTTTTTTCCTTTAGGAGCGATTAATTCCAAAAATATTAATATTATCAAAAAACGATCTTAGTAAACCCTTATTCATTTTTAAATACCTATCCAACAATATATCACACGTTGGGGTTTGAATTAAAAAATATCAGCCCCACTTTACATGCAGGGGGGGTACACTAATAAAACATTTTTTCCCTATTATGGTTGAAAGAGGTCGCGATTCTGAGTGGAAATCAGATAAAAATTAAAATCCAAAAAAAGTGAGGAGGACAACTTTGAAAAAAATGGCCCATTTAATAAACTCATGGTAGTGGGCAGTAGGCTCGGCTCCGGTGGTCGGTACTGTAACTTAATTACTCTGCAGGGAGTCTTATATGGCAAATAAGTGTTGGCTCGATATTGTAAATATCTCATCGTCTAATTAAGCATTTCATTAAGTATATTACTTACGGGAAATTTTAGCTCTGTTCTGTTAATTAATTAGAATGAAAAGACGGACGGAAACTGTACATGCAAGTAACTACTATACTTACAAAAAAAAATCTAACTTTTTTACTTTAAATTAATAATTACCTACATAAGAAAACATCAACACAAGTAGAAGTATTAGGGCTAAAGAGCGATCTATTTTACATAGACGACATTTAGGTAGTTGAAAGCTGAAATTAAATAAATGTATACATGTCAGTAAGTAGGTTTATATTTGACACGTATCCTTAAATTTGTATAAATGTAGCTGTCGTGTTAAGCAATTTTGGTATTATTTACATATAAAAAGGAAACAGTTTAGGTAATAGATTTTTTATACTACGTCGGTGGCAAACAAGCATACGGTCCGCCTGATGGAAAGCGGTCACCGTAACCTATGAACGCATGCAACGCAAACAGTGTCACATGCGCGTTGCCACCCCATTAGAAACTTGATACCCCCCATTAGATATTTCCTAATAGAGAGTAAAGAGAATTGATTTCAGTTCGAACGTTAGTTATTATAAATATTAGGTAGAATTAAATTATCTCTAATAAAAACAAAGTCCGATCTGGCGCAGTCGGTAGTGACCCTGCCTGCTACGCCGCGGTCCCGGGTTCGAATCCCGGTAAGGGCATTTATTTGTGTGATGAGCACAGATATTTGTTCCTGAGTCATGGATGTTTTCTATGTATATAAGTATGTATTTATCTATTTAAGTACGTATATCGTCGCTTAGCAGCTTTGCTTAGCTTGGGGCTAAGTTGATCTGTGTAAGGTGTCCCCAATATTTATTTATTTATTTAAAGTCGTGTTGGCTTTATTAACTCTACAAGAAACAGACTGGTTATTGTAAGGTATCTTTATAGAAAAGGGTGTGTCGAAATAAGGTTGAGTAGAGTCCGAAGGCTGCCTGAAAAAGCCGGAAAGGCTTAACGCGCTAGAGATTCCCCGGGCGGAAAATGACCCACCCAGGGTACCTAGCCAACGTCACAACCGCTTACACTTCTCAGCTAGCTCTCCCTATCGCTCTTTTGAAGTGACGCGACAGAGCCACACTGAGAGAAATTTGCATTGTGAATTTAACAAGTGCGACGTTGCGGTTTATCCGTTTGAATCAGCCAAACGTATGTTTAAAACAATATGTGTCAGGTTGTTTTTATAAAATCGACTTGTTGATTCAAATATATTGCCGATTCAAATGACAAGTAGCTTGTTGTTTGAACCAAAGAGCACGTAGGCGCTATTTTAACCAAAAAACTTGTTGAACGAACATGAAAACTGGTTGTATTTTTTCTCAGTGCAGACTGCATTTAGTCACGTAGCGTCAACGATTGCCACTTCGGCTAGGCGGGCAGTTTAGGGCGCTTAAAATAAATGCAACACTATTTCGTTCTTTCGCGAGCTAACAAGATGACGTTTCATTATCACCGGCAATAAATAATGGATATAGAGGACGAGTAACATTATTCAGGTATGAAATAATCAAGTCTGGTGAAATGCAACGAACGAGGCAGAATTTTCATTTTTTCATCGTCTATTTTTTTTTTTTTTTTTAAACAAATTACACAGTATTACAGTGAGACACTAAGGCACTGTGCAATGCATAAAACATCATAATATATTGTTAATACTTAGTGTAATAACGTTAACATAATAAACAAACTAACTGAAGACACCGATCATCCATCGCTTCGCATAACCTCAGATATTCATCAAATCATCACATAAGACCTTCCATCGACTGGCAAAAACGTCACAGTCATCTCCATCCTCCTAGCGTTATCCCGGCATTTGCCACGGCTCATGGGAGCCTGGGGTCCGCTTTGACAACTAATCCCAAGCTTTGGCGAAGGCACTAGTTTTTAAGTGACTGCCATCTGACGTTCCAACCCGAAGGGTAAACTAAATTCGCGACATAAATTCCACCTGTCAGCGCTTCAAATTTTCATTTTTTTATTTTAAAAATATTTTTGACCAAAGACGGTTCGAGAATCATGCATACAATAATAAAGGTAGCCTGTTTCAGGGCTAATATATATATTCGTTCTGTATCATGTTTTAATAAAAAAAAAGTTATGTCACTTTTTTATTCTAGGAGACTGGTCGTATACAAATCGGCTCATGTTGGTACAAAAGCTTCGATTGCTTAATCGTGTCAATTTTAACGTTTTTCCTATTTAGAACTTCTTTTCTAATACCGAATACGCCTTACAATTATTAATATTCAATAAACATATTAATAGATACGCAGAAGTGTCTCTAGGCTCATGGTAAATAAACATGTTAATGACAATAAAGCGAACATAAGCATGTCGAAACATTCAGAAATTGTCAGCAAAATTAGGGCCCGCTACAACCGCCGGGAACCGCAGCTCAGCGCTTACGTCACGCGGGTCGATACCATCCGACCAGCCTCCGGCTGCAAGCACGACCTATACCACGAGTTTATCACGTTTTAGCATTCGTTAGAATTCACTAACGAACGACTGCAGGAATCAGTTAAAAAACGCAACAGTACGAAAGTATGAACTTCTTCATCCATACACAAAGTCATCCGACAACCGAATATTTGTGTCTCAAAAATAGTCGCACATAGTTTGTAGCACACACTCAGTATTCCGCTCGGCTGTACCGTAGTCAGTACAGTATTATACTGTGATGGCTTTGGAACATGAAGAAATTTAATATTTGTTACCCATCTGGTGACGGGTTAATACGTTCGCCACCCTCTTTCAAAACACATCACAGTTCCATATTCCAAGTTGACTACGGGATATGGTTTGACTGTGGTGTGGGGTGGGCGATGGGCTAGTAACCAGTCACAGCAATATCAAAACCTCGTTTTATTTCAACCCCCGTATTGCGAAAAGTTGCACAAAAATGTATGTTACATCATGTGCTTTGACTGTCCATTTTGAGAATACAGGCGTTGAGCTTAAAGTATATAACTATATTATAACATCATACATTCGCGAATATAGCGAAAACGATCAACGCCCCCAAACAGTTACTTATAAATGAAAACCAAATATTACATTTATTTTCCGTGATTACGATATCGAGTAACTAATTCCAAAACCTCAACCCTTGGTAAACGCTCAGCTCGACGACAAATTCAACAACTTTTTATTACTTTCCTCTAACAAGCTTCTTGTTAACTTTACTTTTTTTCTACTCGCGTAATGCGGGTTAAAATATTAAGTCGTTATATTTAGTACGAGATAAGTTAACCCGTGCCCGTGGGGACTGCCGTTGGGTTTATATTATTATTCGCAAAGTACCGGTAGCTTGTAAATTTTTTTAAAAGTTTTTTTTTATTTTATTTTTTCAATTATTTTAAGTATTTTTAATTAACACACTAACAGTCACGCCCGCATTTTCAAAAGTGATAGACAATTAGGCATAGCCCATGAAACTGCACAAGTCTCCATGTCACTCTTAGTACATAAATTACATAGGTAATTGGCGGATTGACTAATAAGTGCGGTAATATAACACCATATGTACTGTAATATAAAATCGTTTCCATCCCAAAGCAGAAAATGAGTAGGTACTAAGTTCGTAGGGAGCATTGATCGACCCCTATCCTGTGAACGCTTTCCTCAATTGGCTTATGAAAATTTATGTGTAAGGATTCGCTTAAATGAAAATACAAGTCGACTTTGTATTAACAGGTTCCTGGAATTCTTAATTTACATAACATATTTAAAGTCACATACAGGTCGAACGCGATTAATTAACATTATTTTTACCTTTTTCCCCAACGTTTCGGCCAGGTTGCACTGGCCGTGGTCGCGGAAGCGCAAGAACTTAAAGTGTTATTTTACATAACATGTTATAATGTCATTTAATACCTACTTGTTCACTTTTAAAATAATTTTTGGTACACGACGCGTAATAGAACGCGTGGGAAACTTATGGGTAAGTAGTTTGATATCTAATCTAGGTATATTGTTTTTAGGGTTCCGTATTTAATTCTTATAATACCGATGAAAATGGAATCTTAAACACTCAGGTAAGATAATATTGTCTTCGGTTACCGCGATAGTTACTCATGAAATAAAACTATGGAAACGGATTATATCGCGTATAATTTGACCACGAATGCTGTTCAGTGTTCGAAACGTCGGGATGAATTGTAAATGCATTATACGCGATATAATCTGTTTCCATAGTTTTATTTCAGGTAAGATAAGTTTGGAAAAATCCGTTAAATTTAAAATTAGAAAACTCTCGACACAAATACCTTTAAAAAGTAGAAAATGGCTGGACCAATTTTGGTAGAATATGTCTAATAACTATATATCGTTGGTAGAAAACCCTATTTCGAATAAAAAAACCCACACCCGAATCCGTTCACCCGTTTAGAAGCTATGGTACCACAGACAAAATAGCGGTATCAGTAACACCCCCGTTTTCGTCATCGTCGGGCGTTAAAAAAATGATATTAGTGATACCTTAGAAAGTAATCATATAAACAAAAGAAAACAATAATTTAATCATATAGATAGGTACAGATAGTAATTGAAAGTCACATTTCAAACCTAAGAACAAATAGGTAATTACTAATTACTTATTTGTTCTTAGGTTTGAAATGTGACTTTCAAACAGAGCCTGCCAACAATTTACAAAGTAATTTGGCCAACTAATTTGGGTTCGACTAGCATTGCTTTAAGCTGCATAAATTACACCAATTAATGAATTCTCGATTGGCCCAGAATAATAAGATGGATCAAAATTAAGTCATGAAATGGGCGGCAAAATAATGGGTTGTTATTCAAGAAATACAATTGAAATTCTCAAATCGAATGTCTGCGACCTACAAGACCTACACAAGACCCTTTTATTGTCCAAAAGTAGCATAGTCAACAATTTTTACTACGGGACCAAACCCGCATAGCGAAAAAAATGTCAGTTTATTAGACGTTTCAGCTAACGGTCTCGTAGCGAAGAGTCGTGACCAACATCTTGAGAGACTCTCGCTAGGTGGCTGGATCAAGGGCCAGATGTAGAAGGCTAATCTTGGACAAGGCGCGGTTAGTCCGGCAGTTCCTCTCTCTGCAGCTAACCACCGGCAGCTTGGGCCCTGCCCCGCAGCTGGCGGCAGCGCCTAGTTTTTATTTATAATGTGTTTATATGTTTTCTTATTGTTTTGTAGGAGTTTTCATATTTTATGTATCCATATTGTAATCATACTGGGGAATAAAAATAAATAATTATAAAAAAGCGAAATAAAAATAACAATTGAAGGCATTAGACATACATAAAGAAGCAAAATAAAGAAGCAACAGGCGGTCTTATCGCTAAAGAGCGATTTCTTTTAGACAATCTGCAACTACAACTGTTTACTAGTAACTTATTACTGCAGAAGTATTAGAAAGCCGATACTAGCAAGTAAGAAACTAAATCCTTTGCAGTGTTTTAGAGGTATCTTTTTCCCAAATAACAAAGTTAACTGTGTTCAGAAAAACCGCCGTTTTCAGAAGTTTGAAACAAGCAAGACTTTCTTTTAGCACTTTCTTTTATTACAGTTCGAGAATACGATTTTCTTAAATATTTGACCTGATTCCATCTGTGAAAATAAGTACATAGCTCTATGGACCAAATATATTATAACCTAACCATAAAATTAAAATTTTGAAAAAACTAAATCTAAATAGATTCGTTCGGGAGCTACGATACCATAGACAGACATACACACATCAACAGATAGATAGACAAATAGACAGACACGTGAAACCCCGTCGTTTTTGCGTCGGGGGTTAAAAATACCGTCTGTTGTTTAGCTCTACATAAAATATTGCATATGTTGAAACAAATTCATATTTTTTAGGGGCCGATATTTTGTACTGAAGTTGATTCTTGCATTGATTGTTCATATTTTTGTGTTGTTGCAATTGGTACGTAACACGTTTTATAAACTTAAGAAACAAGATTTGTTTTATAAGCTCTTCTTACTAAAACACGAAGCTTGATCTATGGTAAAATCTAGTATTATATTATATATTACTACGCGTAAGAAACAGGATTAGTTGTACATCTCCTATAAAAACACAAGGCACGTCCCACTCGGTTCTAGCTATCCTTAAAAGTAAGAGGCATTTCATTTATGTAAAAGATTTTTTTCGCATTTGCCTCATAGATGGGAAGATAATATCATTTCTGCCAGCCCGCAGAGAAATGAACCTCAGTTCTTGGACTAGGAAGTTTTTAGCTTACTAACACCAAAAGTTATGCCCACAGGTGAGTATCCGAGTTATGTTTAAAGAGGAAAATGACATCTTAGTTCTTCAGATATCAGTTTAGTTTTGTAAAAATATAATTACATACATACATACAATCACGCCTGTATCCCATGAAGGGGTAGGCAGAGCACATGGAACTACACAAGTTTCAGTGCCACTCTTGGGAATGACAGGTAAAAAGATAATTATTTTTGTAATAACTCAACATGCGTTTTTGGCTACAATGCTAGTAAGACTAAGAATGATGATGATGATGACCCTTACAAAGTTAAAATACATATAATAATCTATAACTCTACCGTATTCTAACCCCATAAATAGCATCTCATTTTAGACGAATAAACCGACCATTTCCATGATCCATTCACATCGGAGACGCGAAATGGAGCCATAGACATCGTTGCCGTTAAGAAGATCTATTTTTCTCCATATCAGGTTTTGTAGGTAATAAAAGTAATCTTCCATTGTGTTGCAAAGGAAAAATTACGACAGCAGACGCTGATTTGAATTCATTTGGATCATATTTGGTTACATTGGTGTTTCAGTAGGTAATAAAACCGTTGAATACCTTACTCCCTAAATTGGACGGGAGATGCGTCATTTTAGATGTTTTTGTACTCCATATTCGAACGTTCGAAATTCAAATATGCGAGTGCTTTTCATAGAAAATCTAAATTTTTGAACGCTGGTCGTACAAGCA
Organism: Leguminivora glycinivorella; assembly: GCF_023078275.1. Lineage (NCBI taxonomy): Eukaryota > Metazoa > Arthropoda > Insecta > Lepidoptera > Tortricidae > Leguminivora > Leguminivora glycinivorella. Next base: position 3,015,333 of record NC_062975.1, read on the forward strand.
TATAAAAATAACGAACCCTATCCGGCGATTTTTAAATAAAAATATTTTTATGACAAAATGTTCACTCGGATATAAAGAGAGAACACAGTTTGAAGATGAAACGGTCATTTCTATCAATATTGCAATAAATTTACTATAACACTGACAAAGTAAAATTAATCATCAATTATGTACCTAAATATTATATTGAAATGCAAAAATGGCAACGTGGTATCTTTAACGACTCAAGAAATGAACTTCTTTGATTACCTTTACGAAGGTCCACTCGCCTTCGTCAGTTTTCCGTGATCATGATGCATGCAACTGCGTCGAAATATCGGGAGCTCGACAAAAATCAAAAAGGTAATCACGGTCTATATCCCGGTCAATATAAGTCTAATGAAAATAACCATGAATCATTCAAAACTCTTATATATGAATTTGTTTGTCATTATTCTTGCTTTGTACATAGTTAATTATTAGATCTCAACTTAACCGTTATCTCTAACTACTTCGTAATTATACGACATCAACCCTTTTATATTGCGTGAAACAAAATGTTTCCCACAGTTGCATTATAGCCATAGAATTTCCATCGCGAAATCATGTTTTTCTAACGTCGACTCGTGACGTCGACAACCTCACAAGCCATGTATTCTTTTTAGCCGGCGATTGCACTGACTTTGACGCCGCCGGGCTTAAAACAAACACTGCGACACAACCTAGTACCAAAAACAGATAGGCAACAAACCTCTAATAGAAAAAAAGTCCACAACCGCTTGGCGCAGTTTACCTCAACGTGGTTTGTAAAATCAGTTTCAAGAGATTTCCATTAGACACATGAGTTTTATAATCGTTGCCCATTTGCTTTTGTTTAGTTTCAAGGCGGGAAATTTATTCAATTGCATGTCGTTTACATATTTAAGTGTTAACTGGAACACGTTTTAGTTTCAACACAATTAGAAATTTAACGGTCTAGTTACCTACATTATCATAATTGATTTTTGATCAATTGATCTAGCTAATCGTTTAGAAATGGCATTTACTCGTATTACTTATATAGAAAGTTGCAATTTGGGCATATTCTTATGGAGCATTTTCAATAATTGATAACGATTGGAACTACTCATACTGTCCTAGTTTCTTTGAAAAGACAAAAAAGTAAGGGTCTAACCTACGAGTAAAACAAACAGTACGAATCTTTGACCTATGGTTGCAGATAGTCTTAGTTTATTTAGTCTACAACTTCGAAGGTAGAAATTATAAATGTTATAATAGCTATATCATATTTCAAGTAATACAAACTTATTTGTATATATTGTATAACAAGAAATTCATATCAACAATAAATCCTTCGACGTCCTGTGACAGTTTGGTAGTAGACTAGGCGGCCACAAATCACGTCGCTGACTGTTATTGTTTCAGAATATGTTACATATAAATATAGGAGTTAGTTGTACACATCTCCTAATATTAATGAAATACCATCTATACAAGAAGCAAAGTTTGATAAAATAACTATAAATGAGAGAAAGAAGCTTATATTTCAATGTAGATTAAGTTAAAATACGGACCGTCATATACCAGATAACATATTTCTGCAAAAACGTGTCACACACACTTCCATAACTGAGTACAAACACAACGGGCAAAGAGTTTGTATGTTTACAGAATTTAATTAAATATAAGTATTTTTTCACTCCCAATACTAACGGTAAAATAACACTGATATAAATTGCCTTCATTTGTCTGTATTAACAAAGCTTTGTGATGTAATTTATTTTGCGACTTTGCAAGTATTAGCAAATGAAAACATGTAGTTTGGACAAGCTTGACCATGTTTAATAATTTGTTGTGACGCAAATATATACTGCAAATTTTTCATACCTATTAATATAACGGCGATGAGTTCGTAAAAGTGTACCTATCTATGAGTATATACAAGAGACTCCTAAACTGATACAAAAAAGAATAATAACGCTACCAATACTACCATGAATAGAAAATGTATGTAATATTTGTTAATTTTCTTCGTATATTTTGCGAAACATTTTTCTATCGCAAAATGTTCATGCATATTCTAAACTCTTAGTAGCTATACCATGAATTGTCCGGGAAATCCAAAACATGGCTTGAACGTCATCATTAAATCCTTTGCACTCAAAAACTTACTTGCTACTAAGTAAGTCTCAAAACCAATATGGAGATATAACTATAGCATATTGTTCACTACGTTCCACGAAAACTTTTTGTCTCCCTAGCTAGCTCATTGAAGAATCTGAGTCAGATCTTTGTAAAGCATACATTACGAAATAATTACTCTCCACATGGCTGGGTACAATCCACGTCAAAAAAGTGCAAGTAAGGGGAGCAATTTGTTGAGACGTGGTCCTTCAATGTGGCACAGTAGAGTTAGTGGCAGTATGATAGCGTTTGACTGAATTTGAATGTGAAATTTAAACGTATATTTTTACTTAATATATACTTCGTATTATACCTCTGAGACATGGATAACGATATGAAGCGACCGAACACTGAAGGAATGCCCCAATAATCAGAGAGCTCGGGAGTACCCACTAGGCGTTCGACCATATATCTCCGAAGTTCTTGAAATCATCGCTAGATGCCCTAACAGTTATTGCCACTGGGTCAGCAGATGGAAACGGGAAAGGTACATCAACGTCATTATACAATTTGAATCGCAAGAATTTCGGAAAATTCTTTTATATTCTATTTAATATCGACATTACTACGGCAATGACCTGAAAAACTAGCGTCTACCTGTTTTCATTATGTAAGTGTTTGCTACTGTAGTGAGCATTATTCATAATAGCAGTTGTCATATCGCGTCATGAGCTTCGAAAAAAAATACTTTGTTCAATATGTTTAAATTAAACAAAAATACTAATAGAGATGGAACTAACAGCGTCACTCAGCGAAGGCTTCATTGGCAATGAAAACGCTGATGAACTTGCTAAGGCCGAATCTGAAAACAGCTTCATAGGTCCTGAACCATTTGTGGGCCTTTCACAAGGAACCGTTGAAACGACTATGAAAGACCAAACAAAAGCTAAATACCAAAAAGAGTGGGATGCCCACTTGCCCAGGTAGGTCTGAAGCATTCAAAGCTCTTTATGCAGAGGGTAGACTCTGGATGGAGCAAAAAGCTAGGGAAACTAGGCAAAACACAACTCCAAATTATAACGGGGGTGTTCACAGGCCATTACGGGGTCAATGGCATGTGTGGTGAAGAGGAAGCGACCATCAGACATCAAATGTGTGAATGTCACGCCCTCGTCAGAAGAATGAAGAACTTTGGAGCAGGTTACCTGGTGCCAAAGGACTTCAGAGAGCTACCCATGAGCCTCATCATCCCATACGTGGAGATGGTCGAGAAGCTCCTGACTAGATGAAGGATCTTAGGATCGTAGGGGGTAATTGCAAAAAGATGCCGATGGGTCGAAGTGTATCCGTAAGGGCCCCCACAGATTTAAGATAAGATAAGATAACAGCTTCAATCACCTAACAACAACATCCGAAAATCCTTAAAAAGCGTATACCTACTTGAGTCTTATGACGCTGTTCTAAACGCAATGAAAAAAGGTTTCGGCGAACTTCGAAAATCGACAATTTGTACTGTACCGCCCTTGTAAACGCAAACAGATGGCATCGTACTTACTACCACCGTTTAAAAAGATATCGACGAAAAGGTAAAGAAAGTATCTATGAAATGAGGAGACTGTTGCGCTTCTGTAGAGCGTGCGGCGGCGGCGGGCGCTCCGCTTCACGATTTAATTGCTTTGGCGCTCTTCCATCCCGCCTCGGCTCCGCTTAAGTACGTAGCATATCGCTATTCGCTGCCTTCATCTTGCCTTATATTCAGTCAAGTTGCTATGAGAATCACTGATTTGTAATACTGATTTTTCTACTCCCGAACTGTTATTCGTCATTTACAGAGTCGTGCATAGATATTTAAAACCCTATATAATAGTGTATATCTCAAAGCCAGTCCCGCCGGCTTCCCGCGCAAAAAATTGAAAACCATTTGTTGGGCTATGTAACCATGGCAACGTGCAACGCATTGTTATAACATAACTGCGCGCGTGCGCGGGAAAGCCGGCGGGGGATGGCTGCATAAAATGCTATTAAAGTTTGACGATTATTACTCAGTATTCTTTAGTATAACCTAACAACAAAATTAATACATACATACGATCACGCCTGTATCCCATAAAGGGTTAGGCAGAGCACATGAAACTACTTAAGCTTCAGTGCCATTCTTGGCATATAAGGGGTTGAAAGAAAACGAAACTGTGACATTGCAGTGACAGGTTGCCAGCCTCTCGCCTACGCCACAATTTAACCCATATCCCATAGTCGCCTTCTACGACACCCACGGGAAGAAAGTGGGTGGTGAAATTCTTAACCCGTCACCACACAGGCTCGCAACAACAAAATTAAAATTTTGAAAAACCCCCGACCGCGACATAGTAGACCATTTTTCATGAAACATAGCTAAGAACACTCCCGACTAACTGAACTTTCAGACAAAAAAAACTAAATCTAAATCGGTTCATCCGTTCGGGAGCTACAATGCCACAGACAGACACACACACAGACAGACAGACAGACAAACACACAGACAGACACGTCAAACTTATAACACTCCTTCGTTTTTGCGTCGGGGGTTAAAAACGGGACTTCATCGCGTATGAATGTTTGAACTGTTACGCCGTGGCTTGCGTGGGCGACGGTCGCGCGATGGTCGCGCGACGGCGATGCGACGCATACGAAATCAAACCTTATCGATATGGAAGTATGAGACGCGACGGCGACGGTCGCGCGACCGTCGCCCACGCAAGACACGGCGTTAAACTGTCGGGCTAGGTTCACAAGGCGTCAAGAGATTTTATCGAATACCGTAGTGGCAGTGAACTTTGTACGACCTCACGTCTCGAGGACGGCATTGTCCTCTCCTCGTTTCCTGAGAGAAAGCTGGTTGAAGTTCCTTCTGACTTGTGACGACTATTGGCCTACTTTGTAATGCCAGGCGGAGGATCTTGGGTTCGGAACCTGGTAAGAGCATATTTATTTGTGTATGGTGTGATTTATTTGTTCCTGAGTCATGGTTAATTTCTATGTATATAAGTTGGTATTGATCTATAAAGTACATATGTATATCGTCGCCCAATATTACCCATAGTACACGCTATATCTATATGCTTAGTTTGGGCCTAGGTCGATCTGTGTACTCGTACTCGTTTAAAAGTATAAGGTTTTCGGGGGTGAAAAATCGATCTAGCGTAGCCTTAGATCCCGGAAAGCGCGAATTTTCGAGTTTTCATGAGTTTTTCTTTCGCGTTAGTAAACGTAAATTATGGTGGTTATTAATTTTGCCGCGCGCGCATCGATTCCGCTTAGCTCAGTCGTACGAGGTCGGTCTAATGTACGCAGATAGATCGTAGGTTTTCGAATCCCGGACAGAAATTAAGTTTTTGTTTTTTGTCTTTTTTTTTGTTTTTGTATTTATAAGAGCTTTTTTTTTTATCTAAAGATTTATTTTATTCTTTTAATCGATTGTTAAAGTTTATCTATAAGTAATTCGATTTTGCTGTTATTTCAATTCCACGTCCAACAATTTAATATACCTACCTGTTTACCTAAGATGTGATATATTAAAATAGAACCGAGTGATGCTCGGTCGCCCAGATATTTGTTATTTATGTTCCCAGGATCAATTTCGGTTAGAGATAGGACTTATCATCTATGTTGGCAATGCCGACATGGCAAGGAAGAACTGAATTAAATCCAGACTAGAACCAACACTATTTTTATGATACCACCTGAGTTCGTTAGTATTTTATACATACACCTACTATAAACTATCACATTATTACTTCAATAATAATTGCTTTTCAATGATTTTACAGGATGTTACGTCTTCCGTTAGGTTGTTGATTTTGATTTTATCCCTAACCTACCAATTATTTTATTTATTTTTGCTACTCGTCGACTTTAATCTGTCAATTAGGACACCACAGACTAAACTATAAGTGCTGACTTTTCAGTGTTGGATAGTCTTTGACACTTAGTCAACTGAAAAAAATTCAAAAATAGAATTGAATTTTTTTTTCAGTTAACTAACGTGAAGTGTAATGAAATATTATAGTTGACTAAGTGTCAAAGACTATCCAACACTGAAAAGTCAGCACTTATAGTTTAGTCTGTGGTGTCCTAATTGACAGATTAAAGTCAACGAGTAGAAAAAATACTATATACCACACGGTGGCAAACAAGTATACGGTCCGCCTGACGGAAAGCGGTCACCGTTTTTAACGAAAACATAATGCGCGTTATTGAACTGCGAATATGATACACAATTCGGGTATATTACTTACGCCTGACAATTTTTATAACAGTAGTGGAAATACTACCTACCTTTATTTGGCCTGAAAGTAAGGTCATGATTGAAGAATCGTGTAGGTACAAGCTAACTGGTATTAAAAACGTATGTAAGCAGTCTTGAAGGAGATTAGCATCGTCAGTGGTACATTAGAAGTCACAAAAATATACACTGTTTAAAAAACGCATATTATGTTTTATTGCTTTACATTTTTGTATTTAAATACTGAAGTAATATTTTACATTTCTCCAGCGGATGATGTTATAGGTGCCCTCTGTGCAACTGTTCAGAATTCTTGGCTTTGATATCTAATTTAAATATAAATCTAAACCATTTGGTAGGTGTAAAGACTTCGTAACAACCTAGGGTAATGGAGTTCACACAAATTTGCATACAGACTACATAGTTGTCAGTCGGAGTGTGTGTTTGATTTGAGAATCGTGTCAAACATTCGTGTTTGGGGAGATTCTGCATATGTATTCACACCAGAAGACATGTTTTTAATTAACAATAAAAAATACAGCACAGACGATTAAAACATTGTTTTTTTTTTTTATTATGGACTGATCGGCGATTGACCCTAGTCACACCTGATGGGAAGTGAAGACAGAGTCTAAGATGGAGCTCACCGATTCAGTAATAAGCCTATTCCAGCAGTTCTCGAAAAGTTTGTACAAAAATTAAGGGAAAAGTTAAATTTGTTTTTATTAATTCCTATTTTGTTACCAAGATTTTGTTGATGAATTGAGATTTTATTAAGTTTTATTTCGTCATTAAGGTTCTCTAGTATCTATATTTTCTTAATTATAACAATTATCCTGTATATATCTTACGAAAGTCGAATTATATTACTAAATGTTGGTAACAAAATAGGATCAATTAAAATTTGCTGACGTGGCATTGTACAAAGTTGACGGGAATTGCTGATTCACTCTACGTTTAAAGAGGCCGAGGTCGAATTTTTCTAGGAACACCGATGCTGGGAGCGCATAATTATTTTATTTCAATAACTTTAGAGATATAATCAATACGAGAACTGTTTTCTCGCGTGGAACAAAAGCACTTTTTCTCGCTTAACAGGTTCACTGCCACCATCAGTTACACCGTAGCGGTCGAGGTAGGTATTCAGTAGGAATTGTCCGAAAAATAAAAATATAATGGACTTACCTTCGCGATCAGATATTTTTGTGTTACCTTGTGTAATAGGCGGGATAAGATAGATAGTACTGGCCCCGTAGCCGAATGGCATTTCTCCGACGCCAAACGAAAGCGATACGCCGCCGCGATAGAGATATATATCTACTAGCGCTTCATTTCGTGAGCGTTTCGTGAGCGATTGTGCCATTCGGCTAGCCACCCAGTACAGTAAGTATAGTAAGTTTCGTATGCCAACACTAAATGAAAGATAGAAAGTTGACTAAAATTTAAAATTACGTATAATTTTATGAAGAAAACAGAACTAGTACTAATAGGTATTTAAATATACGAGTTAATCTAGCGAAGTCCCTATCTGGCAGCCGAGCGTCTCGTGACGTCACCACTCACCAGTCGTTTCTTTTTAATACTTTTTCTGAGACCGAGGCAATAGTGTTCCGGGATTTATTGTAATTTATACAATTTCCCATCTTTCCATCAAAACAAAATCTAATTGTGATGGTTTTAATTCTCAAGAGACATGTTCAAATTGTATTCGATTAACACAGCTGGAATCTAAAAATACAAGGTTAAATTCCTTAATTTTGAGATAATTTCTGTAACACTTTCGTTTTTGCTAGATAAAACCAGCCAAGTAAGATCAATTAGATTAGAAAATATACCCAAAATTACGGGGATATCAGCTTCCGTATCAAGACATGTAACGACACTGATATTTCTTATTATGTTTATAAAATGTTTAAAAACTATAATAAGAAACTGGCATAGGTATTAAATTTTTTATACCTATTAAGTAAAATAAGTACCTAATCGACTTCTTTATGTATTATCTTGTAATACATAAAGAACAATCTTCAGAGACATGAGTAATCGTGTATGGATTTCCATGTTTCGCTTTTCTTTTCGGACATTGAACCCTAACGGAAAAATAAGTCATCTCACGTAAGCAAACCCGGAGATCTATAAATCAAGCTACAACCAAAATCCCACCCGTATCGTGTAAAAATCTCGCGGTAGTGCAAATCGTCGGCTCTGACGGTAAAGTGCGCTCGCAATGCAAATGCACCCGAGATAGTAAAACCGTAAACGGTACCAAAACGGCATTTACACCCACACCTCACCCGCACTTACACCCTTTTGGCATAACCAGGGGAAAAGCTTTAGTGTGATATGGAAATGTCGTAAGTATATTTGAGCCTCGAATGTGTTTTGGCCTTTTTAAGCCTGGGTAGTTAGGGCCGACTGTGCATTACGCAACCGCCGGTCGATACCCAGTTCACCATCCAATCATCTCACTTTACATAAAAAGATAAAGAAGGATTATAATATTCTAAGCAGAACTAGATAATGCAAAGGTACAGACACTACAGACATAAACTCGCGTCTGTCATATTACTAAAAGCGGTAAGCAGAGCACATGAAACTACTCAAGTTTTAATCCTTTAGCATTGAAAGCATTGAAAGAAAACGAAATTATTACATATATTACACTTTTACGACACCCAAGGAAAAGCGGTGGTGAAATTCTTAATCCATCCCTCGATCACCACTACACGGGGATAATGCACGTTATATACTACTATATAGGTCCGTTTAAGTACGACATGTTTTCACAGGATTACCATTATCTTGCATAATTTTTTTTGTCATATTTTACCTTCGCATAACAACGCTTGGCAGAATCCTCTTTTCGCTTTTTGACTTTTTGCATAAATTTCTTGGCATACTGTCTTTTTGCAGAATTATTTAAGGCAGTGTAATACAATGGTATAATGGTAAATTGTATAATAGTCGTATAATCGATTAATTGTTTTGTCGAAAATTGTTCGCATTCTATTGACTTGGCATACTGTCATTTCCCACAATTCTCTTAGGCAGAATAATACATTGGCATGATGTTGATGCGCAGGATAATGTCACTTATGTTTTATTTATTTTTTACACTTAAAAGGGTTTTCTGGTTTACTCACTGTCAACCTAACACGCTCCTCCTCGCTTCGCTCGTCGTCGCACCTAAACCGACTCTATGACCTATAAGATTTCCGTGTCGTGTGAGTATTTTGTCTGGATGGGGGTTCTAACCTAATGTACATTTCTGGCAACATGACAAAATAAATTCGGCGGACCGTCTATTCGGTGCAAAATTACAGTCAGCAACAGGAGTATTATGCGACATAAAATGCTGCAAAATTAAAGTCGACGATATTAGCAGTATGCTATTACTAATTCGGTGAAAACTAATGTATACTATATACAATTCTGCTATATTAAAATCGACAATATTAGTATTCTGCTATCCAGAATTCTGCCAAATGAATGATATGCGATATGACAGTTATGCTATTTGTACAATTATGCAAAAGTATCATTCGGGTAAAAATGTTTCTGCGGAAGCTGCTATGCCAAATGTATTTCGGACAATCGATATTCTGCAAGGGTGTACAATGCTGAAACCAAGGCACATTACGCCACACTGAACAGTGATGGATCGCGAGCCAAGGAAACTAGTTGGCAGGGTAATTTCAAAGTTAACAGATTGATTTTTATCGCAATTTTGCTTTAGTTTTACATAAAATTAATTAAGAAATAATTTTCCGTATTTAGATACAGATCTGCTTGTTGTAAAGGGCTCTATAAAACAAAATTGAGTGTAAAAACACGCCCCACTTTTTATTTGTGTCACATTAAGTGAGTAATAGCAATACCTCCGAAATTGGCTATGATAATTTTTTAGTAGAAATAGGGATAATATTTGTAATCAACGATTCAATATAACAATCCATACTAATATTATAAATAAGAAAGTGTGTGTCTGTTTGTTTGCCCGTCTTTCAGGGCGAAACGGAGCGACAAATTGACGTGATTTTTTAAGTGGAGATAGTTGAAGGGATGGAGAGTGACATAGGCTACTTTTTGTCTCTTTCTAAACCCCCACTTCCTTAAAATGGGCGGTGGAAGTTTGTATGGAGCATTCCGCATTTTTTTTTATTATTATTTAGTATTATTTATTTAACCAACTTACATTTACAGAGAATCCAGGCATGCAAGTTATGGATTACAAACTACATTTCTACATTTTTGCAAAAAAAAGCCGCGGGCAAAAGCTAGTAGTATAGAAATAGGGACAATATTTGCTACCAAATATACTATAACAGTAAGTTAAAACAAACACAGACACAGGGTAACAACAACCCAACGGTTGGCATTTCATTTCCTCTAAATGGCGACATCCCTTAAGACCATCATACAGGAGCCCTTTCGGTGTTAAATACGGAGGAAACTGTTAAACTGACCAGATCTTTGAATTGAAATGTGCGATAAGGATAACTCTGTTCAATAATAGTACGAAAAACTTTATGAAGTCGAGGTAACGTTCTCGACAGTTTCCTCCTACTAAACATAGGTAACATAACCTGGAAATGTGCATTGATGTACGATGATGATTTAAGCTTTGACGCATGCATGTATTTTTTGCGGCATAGGCAAAATAGGCTATTTTTGGTTACCTACACTTAAAGGACTCTAGCTCCTCTTCCGACAAAGATACTGATAACAATAATCAATGTTAGAAAAATATTGCTCCGGGAGGAAGCAGGCAAGATGCAGGCAAGAAGAAGCATCTTGCCTGCTTCCTTCTCCCGGAGATATAGAGTACAGAGAAATGACCGCTCCTATTGCGTTTTAACGTCTACTAAAATGAAGGACAGACAGGTATTTAGGTATATAATATTAATATATCATTGGCAGGTAAACAACCCAAACATCTATAACTAAGTTATGCACGATAATCGTTACGACCGGGAACGTTCTGGATGTCCAGGGCCCCGTAAACGCGAATCGATGTTCCACACGAGTTGTAAACGCTTTATGACTAGGATGACGGAATTGTTATGCCCCGGCTTTTGTTACGCAGTTGATGTTGTGTTTAACTGTGCGGAGCTCATTTCTTTTGTCTTGTGCTATTTCTAAATTGCTCACAGTTGGTATTGTGGTTACCTATGAGCATAATATATTCGCTATGTGCGCTATTGTACTGCTCACACTTTACGGAGTCACATTAGTTCGAAAGTCCGCCGCTAGCATTCATTTTAACACATAAGTGTGCGTAGCCGAATCCACAAACGCTCACGAAACGCTCACGATAATATCTCTTTCGTAGCTATCTATCTCTATCGCTCTTGCGTATTGGCGCGACAGAGCCAGACTACATTTCTGCGGCGTTTCGATGGCGTTTCGTTTCGCAGAAATGCCACTCGGCTGCTGGGCAAGATTACTAGCATTTGTGACAATCAGCGCCACTCCTTTACGCATATTGGCAATACGAGTACTTACGACTGAACCGCTAGGATATGAGTCTATACTTATTGTAAACCAGAATATGAATCACTTGTGACATGTGAGATCCTCACCCAGACGAGACCCAGACGAGACCCATTTCAGTGGTCAGTTTTGCACACAATTTTAATAGATGAATTCCGTTCCCCAGCCGAGACCAGCATAGTTTATATTGACCATGTAAATAAGATTAATACAACATAATTGCTCACAGTAAACAAAGGGCATCAATCTGTATTCACCACAGACAGCAGTTACACTTTCAACTTTAGAAGGACTCAATGGTAAAGGAAGACTTATGGACTTAAGCTCTTTTATTTATGACGTGGATGGTTTTGTCGCGGGCGGGAGGTCGTTAAAATTCTCCAACAGTGCTTAATGTTGTATGCTACGACACCTAGTAATTTGTAAATAAATGTAACGAAATATGTCTGCGGCCCTGCAGTTGAATATTGTTGACTTTGTTTATTCAGGAGAAAATATCAGAAAAAATTTATACAAATAACAGATAAAAAAAAATTTTAAAACTCCCGACTAACTCAGCTTTAAAAACAAAAAAACTAAATCTAAATCGGTTCATCCGTTCGGGAGCTACGATGCCACAGATAGACACACACACAGACAGACACGCCAAACTTATAACACCCCCTCGTTTTTGCATCGGGGGTTAACAAGGAACCCAGGGGAACGTCAAATTAATGGCACGGGGCAAGCTAACAGCACATTATTTATTTTTATCATCAAGACACGTCCTATGCTTTTCTGACTAAAAAGCATCGTAATATATAATCATAATATGAAACGTATTTTCTGCATACAATTATTCATGTACTACGATGTTATTAATCTTAAGAATGTAAACATTATCATGAAAATGTAAATTGTAAGATTTACAATTTAAATACGTATCTATACTCGCAAACACAAGCATAGGTAATTAATTAATTTAATCTTATTTATTTATTTAATCTTTATTGCACAAAAGAAAATCTTGCAGTACAAAAGGCGGACTTAATGCTTTAAGGCATTCTCTACCAGTCATTAATATGTCTAGACAATATCATTGTTTTTTAGGGTCCCGTAGTCAACTAGGAACCCTTATAGTTTCGCCATGTCTGTCTGTCCGTCCGTCCGTCCGTCCGCGGATAATCTCAGTAACCGTTAGCACTAGAAAGCTGAAATTTGGTACCAATTTGTATCAATATATATCAATGACGCTAACAAAGTGCAAAAATAAAAAATGAAAAATTTTTTTTTATTAGGGAACCCCTTCCCTACATGTAAAGTGGGGGCTAATTTTTTTTTTCATTCCAACCCCAACATGTGATATATTGTTGGATAGGTATTTAAAAATGAATAAGGGTTTACTAAGATCGTTTTTTGATAATATTATTATTTTCGGAAATAATCGCTCCTAAAGGAAAAAAAAGTGCGCCCCCACCCTCTAACTTTTGAACCATAATATGTTTAAAAAATATGAAAAAAATCACAAAAGTAAACTTTATAAAGACTTTCTAGGAAAATTGTTTTGAACTTGATAGGTTCAGTAGTTTTTGAGAAAAATACGGAAAACTACGGAACCCTACACTGAGCGTGGCCCGACACGCTCTTGGCCGGTTTTCTTAGAACAAAAATCACAGTAAAGATGAAATTACTGCCATAAATACCTGTAAGATATTTTCAATTTCGAGAACACCTGCCGATTCTGCTGAAAATGTTTGCCGATTTAAAAAAAAAACTTACAAGTACTCGCACTATCTACTTTTATGTAAATACCAACGCAGTCACTAAGCACTATTTACTAATTCCTTACAATGCTATGAGCTATGACTGAATAAATGACTCAAAAATTCTATTCTTTATATCGTCCTATAAGAAACCTTCAAAAGCTATTACTTAACTTTACTAAATTTCAATGATCGGAAAATCGCTTAAAGTCCTCGAATTCTTCAAAACTGATTACTAAGCCGTCTCAAAGCCTAGATTCCGGCGACCAGCCAGGCCCTATTCATCGGGCTCTATTTTCATCCCGCGCGCAATTCCACGAGTCTCCCAAATGAAAGCGACAGGAAGCAATTTCTTTCGGTAAAACTAGTTAAAATTTTTAAACGGAAAGCATATAAACTTGTTCCAATTTACATTTTTCTAAAAGACATTTAATGATTTTCCAAAAATATATCATTAAATATATATCATAATATGTAATATAATCAATGAATGCATCTTTCAATTTAATATTCGAAATTGTAATTAGACTGAAATTGTATTATTCTTAATTTAATTGCTGTCAAATAATTTTATTGATGAACGTGTAATATTTATAATATTATTAATAAAATGTCTATGTCTATGTCTAATGAATATCTTCATCGTTCGCTAAAAAATACACGTGTTGTTACAAAAACTGAGCGGATAAAACGGAACAGAACAAAGAGTATGTGCAGAAAATAATAATCGATTACAACTTTTCTTCGACTATGTTTACATCAACAATTACATTTGAAATCGATTACGTTTATAATGTAATAATTTACTCACATTAGTACTGATATGAAAAAAAGAATGTGACATAGAAGCAAAATATTTACCACTTTGGGCGTTAATATGTACTCGAATTGAATCCCTCACTACTATAGAATCCCTAGCTTCGTTCAGGAGTCAATGTCCGCCCTTAGCGTAAATATGACTGTTACATATTATATTATATTGCTTGTTACTGAATCCGTTGAAAAATAGTTGGAAAAACTGTCTTTGGTTTATCTATTTAGATCAGCTGTGATCACAATATAGTCGTATAAAGTCCCGACATTCGATGCCCAGGTCACGTATAGCTCCAGGAATAATGTATTTAAATTAGGGATGTACCGACCAGTGGCGGGGCGTGAAAATATTCGTTGGTAAAGCCGGAGGGGTTTTTGGCATCGTTTTGTATGGACTTGTACAGATACTAGAGAATTTTAGGGAACCCGTTGGGAATCGAGTTGTATCGACGCTCCGCCACTGGTACCGACTATTGATTTGGCCGACTAGGCCGACTACCGACTAGTCGGCGCTTGGGTGGCCGATTAGTCGGCCGACTAGTCGGCTAGTCGGCTAGAACATAATTTTCGACTAATTTACCAGAATTTTTGAATGAAATTGGCCCTTTGTTAACGCTCTTCATTATTTTTTACAGGTTCAAATGTCAATGAGAATATAGATATAAAATTTCCATTGATAACAAACGGTTTGGCTTAGTGGGTAGGAATTCTGCCTATGAAACCGATAGTCCTAGGTAGGACATTTAAATATTTCTGAGATGATCACAGTTGTTATTTTGACTAACAAAGGCATAACAAATAGGTTCATAATACAACAATATCAGCTGTTCATTTGTGTTTGTACTCTATCACTTATAAAGTGCCGACTAATCGGCCCTTTTTTCCGACTAGTCGCCGACTAATCGCCGACTACAAATGTGGCCGGATAGTCGGCTTTCCCGACTAGTCGGTACATCCCTAATTTAAATGTATCGTTCTTCGTGCTAGTTTCCAGATGTACACAGACTCTTTGTCTCGTCGAACGTCGTACAGACGTTGTTATTTAACTGTACGGAAGGGATTCAAGGACTAAATTCAAATAGTTGACTCCAGGAACGTGAAAATGTTACTAACTACTTTTTAACCCCCGACGCAAAAACGAAGGGGTGTCATAAGTTTCACGTGTCTGTCTGTGTGTTTGTCTGTCTGTCTGTCTGTCTGTTTGCCTGTCTGTCTGTGTGTGTGTCTGTCTGTGGCATCGTAGCTTCCGAACGGATGAACCGATTTAGATTTAGTTTTTTTTGTCTGAAAGCTGAGTTAGTCGGGAGTGTTCCTAGCCATGTTTCATGAAAATCGGTCTACTATGTCGCGGTCAGGGTTTTTTCAAAATTTTAATTATGTGGTTAGGTTATTATTAGATGTATTTGCGTACTTCGACGTACTTCTGACTTCTCGAATAATATAAATAAGAAATGAGAGTACGGACTATAGGTATTATTTTTTTTTCAAATAAATATTTTTTGTTGCACACTACTTAATCTTTCAAACATTTAAAGGAATAAATGAAACATAAGGTACAGCGGGCAAATCTCGACTGGGGGTCAAATGTAACTGGTCCATTTTTTCCATATTTTACAATGTTTGCATTATTAAATAGAAAGTCCACCGGTTATATATGGTAGGCGTGTTCAGTGGATACACGTAGAACTCAACATCATAGTGTAATGATGGATAAAATGGATTAGTTACAATTGCCCCCCAGTCGAGATTTGCCCCGCTGTACCTTACTATTTTTGAAGGCGTTATTGATAATGTAAATCATTATCATTTATCATTTATTTAAATTCGATGGAGTTACTAAACAAGACAAAAATTCTGTAACTAAAATAGGTCAAGATGTTAAGAAGATAAAATTCAATGTTTAAAGTAAAATGTATTGAAATAGGTAATCTATTCTAGTGTCGATTTGTTGCTAACGGCTTAATTGTAGTAAGCGTTTGGCATCCGTTTAAATTATTCAAATTCACGTACAAGCGTAGACAATCATAATGTCAATCAAATGTACAATAACTACAAGTAACTATTAGTTTAGCAACTTCATTATAATTGCAGACAAGGTTGTGAAACTTTTTTTCCGTATGCGTATAATTTAATAATATATTTAAGCTACAATCAGCATCAATAGCAGAAGATCACATAACGCTTCAGATTCAGATTCAGATTCAATAGTTTATTCATGGTAAACACATAAATTATTTACATAAGTAATTCATAATTACAAAAAAAAATAAGATAAGAAACTAAAATATGTCATGTTTACCACGAAATGGTCCCGCCTCAGCGTAAATGCTGACCCCTAGGGGTCAGCGCTGATCTTCCGGCGAGACCAGTTTGTGGGCCACGAACGCAGCTATGCGGCCTGCCCTTCCGACATATCTGAACGCACCCACTATTGCGAGGCGGTGATCAGCGCCATCTGGACTGCGGGTAGGTTTCAGAAGTAACTACCTTTCTGAAACCGCTAAACAATAAGAAGAGTACGTGCGTCTTTACATTCAAAAAAATATTAAACTGTTACATTTCAGATCACGACCAGTACAGATTTATCTTTTATTTATTATAAACTGCTTTAAAATTGATAAAAGTAGATGAATCTAGTAATAAAGATGATTTTGTGGAACTACTGGAAGCAATGATAAACGCATTTTTTGCGTTGTCGCTATAGTGAGGGAAAAGTTTTGTGTTACACTCGGGTGCGCGTTAAATTCGCAAAAATTGCGGAATGCTCCATACAAAACGTCAACACCCCCGTTTTAGCTTCGCTCGCGTTAAATTCGCAAAAATTGCGGAATGCTCCATACAAACGTCCACCCCCCGTTTTAGGTAAGTGGGGGTTAGAAAAAGACAAAAAGTAGCCTATGTTACTCTTCATCCCTTCAACTATCTCCAAATAAAAAAATCACGTCAAATCGTCGCTCCGTTTTGCCGTGAAAGACGGACAAACAAACAGACACACAAACTTTCCCATTTATAATATTAGTATGGATGAGCTTACATATGGTCACAGACCAGCCGAGGCGAAGCCGTGGCCTGCGATGGAGCTCGCTCGTCAAGAAGGTGCCTGTTCACCCTTCTTGATTCGAAGGTTTCTGGGTTATATGTAATTCCACTCCTTGGCATTGCGTATAAGAATCTGTATTTAGAAAAGTTATTCAGGGTGTCAGTTACTTTTTGGTTGTTTCATCCGCTATTAAACTTCTTAGACCAGGAAAAATAGCTTGACCTGGACATAATTCGATAACCGTAATTTTCTTTTTCTGTCGTATAAAGTATCATTAGTGATAGTTAAAATACAAATTATTAATCAAATTAGGGTTCTGATTCAATTAAAAAAAAAAATAAAAACGAACTTTGAATATTTTTTGATTTTATAACTAAAGTATTAAATGTAATCCGGAAAAAGTGCTTGTATTATGTTGTGACACCTGCATTTCATATAAAAACATCTAATTTTTATAAATAATTCATACAGAACTATCATTTATAAAGAAGGTTTAGTAAGTTACACATTTTCAGGCGTATTTCACTAGAAAATATTGTTAACCGTAATCCTGCAATTTATTATGAATATAATATTACGTGTGTTGATAAATTATTAAAACTTATACCAATACTTTTGGCGCTTGTTCAAAATCTTAAATATTGATAATTTTAGGAAAGGAAAAATACCTAACTAAATTGAAAGATGGTAAATTTTGCCGTTAATATATTCTTAGTACTATACGAAATCAATTAAACAACAAATATGTAAGATTCATTACTTAATTGATATTTTTCTTACTTGCGCTTTAATATGAACGTTATTACCTGCAGAATAAGGTCGTGCACAGAGTAGGTATAGCTAGTATAGTAGTAGCGGGAACGGGCGGCGAGTCGTCAACACGTGTTTCATATCAAGGGCGCCGCGTTTTCAAAACGCTTCGATAACAAATATTTCACCGTCCAGTATAAGAGAGCTCCCTTATTACAAGTGACAAAAGTCATACAAATCAATTAGTCCGATAGGTCACGTTAAACTGGTCAAGTCGTTAGCTCAATAATAGTACCTATCGAGCTTGACGAGATGCTTGGATCACAACAACGTAATATGTATGAAAGCTTGCGGCGCTTAAGACTGTATTCTTTCGAGTCGTGTGTAACGTATTTTGGCGAGGCAAATTTGAAGCACAGTGCGTGTCTGTCTCACTCACTCTTACGGTAAACCTAATGAACTGTTTCACTTTCAGAGGATTTTTGAAGTAATTTGGGTAATATGACATTGTCGCGGTGAGGTCTTTCCGGTACAAATTTATCGGTGGATCTTTTCGGATTTGTGGATGATGAGCCGATGCGATGTCGCTTCATTTTGAAGTGTCGACTCTCGCGAGGGAGTTCTTAGAGGACCGCGAGGAGCGCGTGTGACTGTTGAGTTTTTGAATGATTTGAAGTTTGTGAATGATTTTATTTTGTGTGTATTTGTGTGGGCATGAGGTGTTTGTGTTGCGAGAGTCAAATCAATAATATGAGTGGTACAAATTTTATTAGGGGGCCTCATGTGTGAGAAACTCAACACTCGAATGCTGCGTAACAATGCGAGCCGAAATCGCCTAATCGGAAGTGTCCGACTTGGTATCGACTAATCTATACACGTTGTAACATGAGAAACCAGAAATCAAAACCTGGTTTCTGGTATCTAGAACCCGGTAACCGGTAACCGGTAACCAGTAACCGGTATCCGGTATCCTGTATCCTGTATCCGGTATCCGGTAACCGGTATCCGGTATCCGGTATCCGGTAACCGGTAACCGGTATCCGGTATCCGGTATCCGGTAACCGGTAACCGGTATCCGGTAACCGGTAACCGGTATCCGGTAACCGGTATCCGGTAACCGGTATCCGGTAACCGGTATCCGGTAACCGGTAACCGGTGACGGGTCTCCGGTATTCGGTGACCGGTAACCGGTAACCAGTAACCAATGACCGTTAACCGGTATCCGGTAAACGGTGACCGGTAACCGGTAGACGGTAACCGGTATCCGGTAAACGGTAGACAGTAACCGGTAACCAGCATCCGATATACGGTATCCGATATCCGGTTTCCCGTGTTCGGTTTCCCGTTTCTGGTTTGGTTTTGGTTTTAGTTTTAGTTCTGTTAGTTTAAACAAAAACAAAACTGAAAACGAAAACGGAAACCGAAACGGGAATGGAAACGAAAACCGAAATCGAAACCGAAACCGACACCGAAACCTACACCAAAACCGACACCGAAACCAAGACCAAAACCGAAACCGAAAAAAATATTTAAGTTCCTAGAAGTAAAGAGTGACAGAGATAGCACTATAATCATTTAAGTTCCTGGTAGTAAAGAGTGACAGAGATAGCACTCATGTTAGTCAAACTCGTGGTATGTGCACTTCCCGTACACAGTAAAGAGTGACAGAGATAGCACTATAATCATTTAAGTTCCTGGTAGTAAAGAGTGACAGAGATAGCACTGTAATAATAAAATTTATGTTCCTGGTAGTAAAGAGTGACAGAGATAGCACTATCATAATTAAAGTTCCTGGTAGTAAAGAGTGATAGAGATAGCACTCATGTTAGTCAAACTCGTGGTATGTGCACTTCCCGCACACAGTAAAGAGTGACAGAGATAGCACTATAATAATTTAAGGTCCTGGTAGTAAAGAGTGACAGAGATAGCACTATAACAATTTAAGTTCCTGATAGTAAAGAGTGACAGAGAATAGAGATAGTACTATAATAATTTAAGTTCCTGGTAGTAAAGAGTGACAGAGATAGCATTTTTGTTATTTAAATTTCTGTTAGTAAAGAGTGACAGAGATAGCACTATTGTTATTTAAATTTCTGTTAGTAAAGACGTAAAGAGTGACAGAGATATCACTCACGTTGGTCAAAGACGTGGTTTATGGACTACTATTTGGACCCCCCAATGTCACGCTTTTTAATCCTTTAACATGGATTGTCACATTTAGTATGACGTAATATATGAATGACGCCTAAAGATTGAGAGGGACAGCAATATTGTTCTTCAAATTCGTGGTAGTGAGAACAGGGTGCGTAGCCGAATGGCACAAACGCTCACGAAACGAAACGCTAGTAGATATCTATCTCTATCGCTCTTGCGTATTGGCGCGACAGAGCCAGACTGCGTTTCGTTTTCGTTTCGCGTCGGAGAAATGGCATTCGGCTACGGGGCCTGAACAGAGACAGCACTATGTATCGCGCGGCCGCCGACTACGCAAGTCGCCGCGTAATTATAATAACCGTTCGGCTCCTTTTTAGATCGTGTACAGTCAACAACACAGCTGGCAAGACAAAGTGCCAAAAATATGTATAGAGTATTTTATTTCCTGTACAAGTGTTGGTACTTGGTACATTAAGGTATGTGTATACATATATTTGGCACTTTATCTGTATTCACAGCTGAGTTGCTGACTGTACCAATAACGATCAACTATGAACTTTTGTGGTTTGTTTTAAATAGTTCTATGCAGATATAGATTAGAATACCTATTCTATCGGTACTTTTTGTATAGGTTATTATAATAACTGGACAAAATAATTATAATTAGTGCCGGCGCACTCCGCGATCACGATTCTTTCGCCGAGCTACAAGGCCTTGATATATAGGATGTATTATTTTATCAGCAACAAAAATATGTGATGATATTGAATTAAGGCAAAACAAGACATATAAACGCTCTCCATTATTTCCTCCCTGGTTTATGAAGCTAGAACAATGATTTTTAACACATACGAAATTCGTACACTGTAATAAAGTGATGATACTATAAATATACTCGACATTCAAAGTCGATAATCTAGTGACGTGAGAAGTTATTGATATAACAGAATTTTGCACAAAATAGGCTCACCCTTTGATGTTGAAAATGCCGCCACTCTATAAAACAAACAGACCGCACACGAGCAGCCGACATTAAATTCTATTGCACGGCGCGAAGGTCGAAAGCCGCGCCCGCACCTGGGCGTAGGTAGCGAGATCGGGTGCACGTGCGCTTACCTTTGAAATCGCCGACACACAGGTGTCGCCGTTCGCCCTCTCTTTTCATTTATGTTTCTGTTTCAATCGGTTAGCCGTTTGCCGGCCGGCAATAAAGGTTGTTTTTTTAACCGACTTCAAAAAAAGTAGGAGGTTCTCAATTCGACTGAATGTTTTTTAGGGTTCCGTAGTCAACTAGGAATCCTTATAGTTTCCCCCTGTCTGTCTGTCTGTCCGTCCGTCCGCGGATAATCTCAGTAACCGTAAGCACTAGAAAGCTGAAATTTGGTACCAATGTATCAATCACGCCAACAAAGTGCAAAAATAAAAAATGGAAAAAAATGTTTTATTAGGGTACCCCCCCTACATGTAAAGTGGGGGCTGATTTTTTTTTTCATTCCAACCCCAACGTATGATATATTGTTGGATAGGTATTTAAAAAAAACCGGCCAAGAGCGTGACGGGCCACGCTCAGTGTAGGGTTCCGTAGTTGTCCGTATTTTTCTCAAAAATTACGGAACCTATCAAGTTCAAAACAATTTTCCTAGAAAGTCTTTATAAAGTTCTACTTTTGTGATTTTTTTCATATTTTTTAAACATATGGTTCAAAAGTTAGACGGGGGGGGGGGGGGACGCACTTTTTTTCCTTTAGGAGCGATTATTTCCGAAAATATTAATATTATCAAAAAATGATCTTTGTAAACCCTTATTCATTTTTAAATACCTATCCAACAATATATCACACGTTGGGGTTGGAATGAAAAAAAATATCAGCCCCCACTTTACATGTAGGGGGGGTACCCTAATAAAACATTTTTTTCCATTTTTTATTTTTGCACTTTGTCGGCGTGATTGATATACATATTGGTACCAAATTTCAGCTTTCTAGTGCTAACGGTTACTGAGATTATCCGCGGACGGACGGACGGACGGACGGACGGACAGACAGACATGGCGAAACTATAAGGGTTCCTAGTTGACTACGGAACCCTAAAAATGAATAAGGGTTTACTTTTACTAAGATCGTTTTTAGGGTTCCGTAGTCAACTAGGAACCCTTATAGTTTCGCCATGTCTGTCTGTCCGTCCGTCCGTCCGTCCGTCCGTCCGTCCGTCCGTCCGTCCGTCCGTCCGCGGATAATCTCAGTAACCGTTAGCACTAGAAAGCTGAAATTTAGTACCAATATGTATATCAATCACGCCCACAAAGTGCAAAAATAAAAAATGGAAAAAAATGTTTTATTAGGGTACCCCCCCTACATGTAAAGTGGGGGCTGATATTTTTTTTCATTCTAACCCCAACATGTGATATATTGTTGGATAGGTATTTAAAAATGAATAAGGGTTTACTAAGATCGTTTTTTGATAATATTAATATTTTCGGAAATAATCGCTCCTAAAGAAAAAAAAAAAGTGCGTCCCCCCCCTCTAACTTTTGAACCATATGTTTAAAAAATATGAAAAAAATCACAAAAGTAGAACTTTATAAAGACTTTCTAGGAAAATTGTTTTGAACTTGATAGGTTCAGTAGTTTTTGAGAAAAATACTGAAAACTACGGAACCCTACACTGAGCGTGGCCCGACACGCTCTTGGCCGGTTTTTGATCATATTAATATTTTCGGAAATAATCGCTCCTAAAGGAAAAAAAGTGCGTCCCCCCCCCCTCTATATTTTGAACCTTATGTTTAAAAAAATATGAAAAAAGATCAAAAAAGTAGAACTTTATAAAGACTTTCTAGGAAAATTGTTTTGAGAAAAATACGATAAACTACGGAACCCTACACTGAGCGTGGACCGACACGCTCTTGGCCGGTTTTTTTGTTACTCGATATCTCCGAGAATCGTGGACCGATTTTCAAATTATTTTTTTAATCGAACGGGTATAACCCCGAGATGGTCCTATTGGCACCAAGTCCCAGGCGGCGCGGCGCGCGCCACGCCGCCGCCACGCCGCCTGGGGCGCGTCTTACGTCCTTCCTATACAAAATGTACTGAGGAGACGATTTTTGAATTACACTCAGGTGGCGTGGCGCGGACGTCCGTCCGCGCCCCGAGACACGCGACGCTCTGGTGTGGCCGGTACCTTACGTCCCTAACCTATTAACCGATCCGCCGCGGTGACGCGGCCGGTGCGCGGCGCGCTCTCCCAGGCCCGCGCCCCGCGCGCTCCCCCGCCCGCGACAGCCGCTCTACGACAACTTTGCACCCTTTTAAATTACTGACATTTACAGTTTCTTAAGCGCGACCTTCACAGTATTAATTTTGATAAAATCATGATTATAGTACACAAAAACCTGGTCTTAAGCAAAAAAATCTCAGTTACAATTTATACCTACTGAGAAATTCATGTTTATTTAAGCGTTAAAAATATATGTTTAAGATCGGTGTTAAATGTCTATATATACTTAATACAATGCAAATTGATATATATATCATGGTCACCATTTTTACCTACCTAGATATTCACATTAAATGAAAACGGTAAAAAAAGTACACAATCAGATTTATTTTCTGTGTAATATCGCTAATAACTGATCGCATCTGAGTGCACCACAAAGTTAATCTAACAAAGTTTTCGGTTAACTATTTTGCTGTTAGCGAAAAGTGGGATAATGTACTTTATCTCATGATTTTTATAAGATATGAATACGATCGTCTTTTTTTTTATCTATGTACATAATTACTATTTGATGCTTAATAATAATACCCAATAAAATATCAAAAAGGACGAGTTATTGAATTATGTCCAGGGTACCTTACTTTTACTCCACTATCTGTGATTCGCCCTTCGTGATTACACTGTACTTTACATGTAGTAGCACGCGAATGTGCTGCCATCGTACACAATTTTAGAGTAACATTTTTAACAAAAAAATATCTCGCCTAAATTGGGGGTATTTCATACACGTTTTGTGTGGCGGCCATCGTGCACGTACTTTTCCTTTGTTAGTGAAATAATTGTGTTTTTACTAAGTTTAGTGTAGTGTTTTGTGTTTGCGGATAAAATGGGAAAACGCAAACATCGTGAGGAAGATGAGGAAGATTACTTGGAAAGAAAAATCCGAAGTCTCGAGAGGAAAAGATTGAAGATTCGTCGCAGGCGCCGTCATCGTAGTTATAGCCCTAGTACGTCCTCATATACAGATAATGAATATGAGTATGCGGACCAAGATATCGGTGAACCCGATCCCTTGCTAGAGGATTCGCAATATGAAGATACATTGTGCAATGAGTATAGTCTGTAAGGCTATTACCGACCCTAATTTATACCTTCAGTTCAATCCGAGAGGTTGATCGCTGTGTAAAAGGGAAGCACATATATTCCTAGAGCATCAGTCCGTGAGGCTATGCCGGAATACTATAGGTAAAATACCTGGTTGCGGCGAGTTGTCAATGCTATCAGTCTAGACTACAGTCCGCGAGACTGTAGCACGACTGCCTATATGTTTAAGAACATTAATTACAACGGCTTATATGCACTATTTTATACGTAAGTATATAGATATGTAGATACGTATGTAGATACGTACGTAGTTATAGTATAACATCCAACATCGAGGAAGTAGGCGGTAGAAACACTACCTATTACCCTACCAAATGGGCAATTCACAAAGATCACCGAGCCGCTTATGATGTCTGACCAGTATAAGCGTTGGTCTCTGATTGAAAACATCATGTCTAGAGATAAGGGTCAAAGATAATGGACACTTATTTTTTTGTTGCTGAAATTAGAGCAGCATTGTGAAGGCTATTTGACCGTATTGTTATAGAATCCCCATTGACCAACAATACTGTATACGACTTAACCGATGATGAGGCCGGTGCTTCAACGTCGGGTGCGCTGCCTGCTGCTGGCGGGCTGCGATCGGTGGTCATACAGAATGGAAGCGCCGCCGGGCCCCGCGCGGTGGACGCGCCGGCCCCCGCCCCCTCCCGCACCCGCCGCCGCCGCCGCCTCCGCGCCGGCGTGCGCGCCCGCGGCCGCGACCACCACGCCGGCTGCGCCCGCTCCCGCGCCTACATCCGCAGCTACCACCACACAGGTGACCGGTGAACAAATTGGTTTACAAGAATCTACGCCGATTGTGACCGCGCTTGATCCCGGTTTATTATGTTTGTTGGGCGATGAGCCCGTAAAAGAAGAAACATTTGGTCCTTGCATTCACGACGATATCTCGACGAGATGGTCCGACATTCTAGTTAATGGTATGAAGGACGATATTAAGAATGATATTTTAAAACGTTACGAAATACCAGAAAATTTAAAATTAGCGCAAGCTCCTATACTCAATCCCGAGATTAAGGTCGCGTGTAATGATAATGTTTTAAAACGGGATAATATTCTAAGTGACAAGCAAAGGTTGCTCTCGACTATTATAACAGGAGTTGCCAATACATTGTCGAATATCTTGACAACAGATTCAACTTTAGACAACAACAAACAGGGGATTATAAAGTCACTGAGCGATACAGGTAGACTATTATGTCACTTACATTTTTCAGAGACTCAGAGCAGGCGTAATTTCTTGGTGCCTAGGTTAAATAAGGAGATCAAGGATAATATTAAGGACTTAAAGCGCGATAGTTTGCTTTTTGGTAAAGACTTACAAGAAAGTCTGAAGTCAATAAAAGCAATGACTAAAACCGGAGCAGAATTGAGACCGACTGTCACAAAGCCTAAATGGACGCCCAAGCACCAACAGGCAGGAGCAGGACCGTCGACATCGAGGGCTTTAAACTGGAGGGGGCAGCCGTCGTCGGCGTCGCGGCCGCCGCCTCGCCAGAGTCGCCAAACGCCAGCGAGCACGAGCTACACGCGTGGCGGGCGCAGACCGCCGCCGCCGTCCCGCCGCGCGAGCGACCGCCGAGCGCCGCCGCCGCGGCTGCACGCCCGGACCTCGCGCCGCTAGCATCGGATGCTGATACACAACCTCAGGCTGGTAGACTTCAATTCTTTTATAAAGTATGGTTAGGCATTACCAAGGATCCCACCGTATTGTCTTGGGTCCGTGGTGTGCGTATTCCAATATCGGTTTGTATATCTCAATCGAATATTCCTGTTAACAAACCCGAGTCGGTTGCACACGAGACGATTATGAACGAGGAAGTCAAAAAACTTATTAGTGCTGGTGCCATACAAGAATGTGATCCGTGTCAGGATCAATTCTTGTCCAGTATTTTTCTTATTAAAAAGAGTAATGGAAAAAATTGATTCATTCTAAATTTAAAATCATTGAATAAGTTTATATGTACCCCGCACTTCAAACTCGGAGATTATAGGACAGCAATGAGACTTTTATCACAAAACGCTTACATGTGTTCAATAGATTTGAAAGACGCCTATTTTGCGATAAATATTGATCCTGATTACAGAAAATATTTACGATTTCTTTGGAAAAACAAAACATACGAATTCTTGGTATGTCCATTCGGCCTAAATATTGCTCCGTACATATTCACGAAGTTAATGCGTCCTGTTGTGCAGTTTTTTGCGCAATCAAGGTTTTTTATCAGTCATTTACTTAGACGACTTGTTACTCTTCGGTGACACGTATTCTAACTGCTTACATAACTTTAATGTAACGAAAGACTTGTTAGAATCATTAGGATTTACAATAAATGTTGCTAAATCAATAGGTACACCAAGTCGAACGGCAAATTTTCTTGGGTTTAGTTTCAATTCTGCAAAATTTGACAATTAATATTCCATGCGAAAAACGAGAGAGGATTAAAGACGAATTTTTATACTTTAAATCCATTCGAAGATGTAAACTTCGTAATTTCGCACATTTGATAGGATTATTAGTTTCTGTTTGTCCGGCAGTACCATACGGCTGGTTGTATACTAAGAGATTGGAAAGAATCAAATTTCTTTATTTAAGTAAAAATGATGACTATGTTCAATACATTAGCATTCCGGGTAGCTTAGATGATGATCTAGATTGGTGGATATATAATATAGAAACATGTAGTAATCCGATCAAGACAGGAAATTATCAATTAGAGATACTTTCTGATGCGTCGCTAACAGGCTGGGGAGCAAGTTGCTCAGATATGACAGCCAGTGGTCAGTGGTCCAGTCATGAGCTTGGGCAACACATTAATTGTCTAGAGTTAACTGCCGCGTTTTTTGGTTTAAAAATATTTGCTAAAGATTACAAAAATTGTGAGATTTTGCTAAGGATAGACAATACCACTGCGATTTCATATATCAATCACATGGGTGGTGTTCGATTCCCACATCTGAGTGAATTAAGCCGACAGATATGGCAATGGTGCGAGGAACGCGACATACATATATTTGCTTCGTATGTTCGTTCAGAAAACAACGATATAGCAGATGCAGAATCACGCCGGAAACATGCAGACATTGAGTGGGAGCTAGCCGACAGTGCCTTTCGGAAAATTTGTAATTTTTTAAACAAAAGTCCAGAGATTGACCTCTTTGCGAGTCGAATAAACAAAAAATGTACTAGATTTGTTTCGTGGCATCGTGATCCTGACGCGTACAATATCGACGCGTTTACCATATCTTGGTCGTCGTATTTCTTTTACGCTTTTCCACCATTTTGTCTAATACTTAGGATGTTGCAAAAGATAATAACAGATAAAGCGGAGGGCATTGTTGTTGTGCCACTATGGCCTACACAACCCTGGTTTCCTCTTTTTGAGAGATTATTGATTTCTGAACGAATAGAACTCCCACCTAAACCAAATTTATTGTCCTCCCCTTACAGTGTCGAACACAAGCTGCACAGGAGCCTTACCCTGGTTGCCGGAGTGTTCTCCGGGCGGCGTTCATGAGGCAAGGCACTCCTGCAGAAGCGGCAGACATCATGCTAGCGTCACTTACAGAAACCACACTTAAGCAATATAATTGTTATTTAAAGAAATGGTATATATTTTGTAAGGAAAAATGTTATGATATTTTTGATGTCGGCGTAGCAGAAGTATTAGATTATTTCACATACTTTTTAATCAAGGTTGTCAATTTGGATCAATTAATACTGCGAAAGCAGTTTTGTCATTAATATTGAATAATAATGTTATAAATAATCCAACCGTGAAACGTTTTATGACGGGAGTATACAAACTGCGGTCTCCAAATCCACGATATGATTTTACTTGGGACCCTTCAATCGTTCTTAATCATTTAAGTTGTTGGTATCCAAATGAAAGCCTTTCTTACGAGCATCTTTCTAGGAAGTTAATAACTATTTTGGCATTAGTTACGGCACACCGTGTGCAAACCTTATCGTTAATCAAGCTAAGTAATATTCATAAATGTAATAAGAAATATATTATTAACATTACAGATAAGATTAAGACATCCGCAGTTAATCGCATGCAGCCAAAACTGATTCTGTCTTATTTCGATGAAAATCAGGCAATTTGTCCTGCAAGGAGTATTGATACATCGATCTTCAAATCGCATAGTACGAGACACGCAAGTACGTCAGCAGCCAACCGGCTCGGGGTTAATATAGAACTGATTAAGAAGACCGCCGGTTGGTCAGATAATTCCTTGACGTTCGCTAGGTTCTATAATAGAGATGTTCTAGCGGACTCGTCCGAAGTATTTGCTCGTACAATATTACATGGTAATAATAATTGAAGTGTCTGTTGATTACAGTTAAACTGACGTAAACGTTTGTTTTATTTAAATTTTTCAAACATACATGCTTCATTTAATCTGCTATTTCGTGTAACTCTAAACATCTACATGTAAAGTACAGTGTAATCACGAAGGGCGAATCACAGAAGTTTAATAGATAATCAAACGAACTTACCTGTAAGTGATGTTCGATGACTATTAAACGATGTGATTCGCCCAGTGATTACAACCCTCCCTGACCCGAACTGGTCAAGCTCCAGATTCTACCCAATTGGTCACGAAATAGCACACGTATTTGATGGCCTTTTTTATAAGAAACGTGTATGAAATACCCCCAATTTAGGCGAGATATTTTTTTGTTAAAAATGTTACTCTAAAATTGTGTACGATGGCAGCACATTCGCGTGCTACTACATGTAAAGTACAGTGTAATCACTCGGGCGAATCACATCGTTTAATAGTCATCGAACATCACTTACAGGTAAGTTCGTTTGATTATCTACTATTGATGATGACTGTATACATCCCATCTTCCATAAGTTTCTCGGAGTCTGTTACAAATGAAAGGGTGGAGGAAAAGGTATTCGACCTCTGTTATTCATGTCGAAACTTTAAATATCGAACATTATCCCTTTGTCAATATTCGACATGCAGGAATGTTTGTCGTTTTTTGTAGCATGACTTATTTTCGTAAACTTTTAATATCTACTCCCAGCATATTTCAGAAGTTGTGTACCTAATATTAAGTATTTCGTTCAGGTAGGAAAATATTAACAATATTATTTTTTATTTTTATTGAAACATCCTTTTCATAAAATAATTACTACCTAGCTATTATTTATGATGTCAAAATATACATAATAATAAAATCATCATTTATATCATGGTATGTAAGTACGTATACATATATATGAAAAAGCGATATCGATAGGTAGTACTTTTAAAATAAAACTATCTGTGACATTATTACTTTAACTGTTTTGAAAGGTCGCTCGACATGTTTCGCTCCATAACGAGGAGCATTTTCATTGAGCACGCGCGAATGCTCCTCAGATGTCGAGCGACCTTAACCTTTTACATGTTTAATTAGTACTTTAAATATAAAAGGGCAGATGCTAACCTTCTTTTTAAAACTGCAATCTAGCGGTATTTATTTCATTTTATGTGAAGAACATCTAAATGGATCTTACCATATTTCACGAAACAGAGCAAATTCGCACAACAATATTTACGAACCGACACCAGTTGGCACAAAAAATCCCCCGTTTTCATTTCGTGTAAGCCAGTGCCGAAACAATGTCTCCACAGTGACGGTCTCACAAAACCCCACGACACAAAAAGCTTAGTTTACGCTGTTGCTATATAGTATGTCTTTGACACTTCGTAACAAGGCCGAAATAGTACTAGACCAGTAAAGCAAGAAATATCTCAGATCACCCGTGCCCGTGTGGTGACGGGTTAAGAATTTCATCACCCCCTTTCTTCCCGTGGGTGTCGTAGAAGGCGACTGTGGGATATGGGTTAAATTGTGGCGTAGGCGAGAGGCTGGCAACCTGTCACTGCAATGTCACAGTTTCGTTTTCTGTCAACCCTTTATTTTGCACTGAAAAGCCTAGTGGCACTAATTTATTAGATGATATTTTTACAGCTGAAACTGGAGTATATTAAACCGTGAAACATTATAGCTTTTAGTTTCAAATTTGTGTAAAAACACCCTGTTTATGTGATTATTAAATGAAAACTCATTGAACAGATTCTACCTCTTTTACTTACTGTACCTTCTGTAATGGGATACAGGCGTGACATTTACAACAAACAATTGTTGACATGACAGACAGTGTTATTTATGATATGAAATTATAATTAATTTTTTTGTTAGGAAAATTAAATCAAAAAAGTTCATGAAAAGATTTCTTAATTTATATTTAAAGTTAATTATTTTAATGTAAAATATCATGTGTTTCAGAGTCACATGTAATTGTCGGTCGAGGCGGAGCCGAGGTTAACAAACATGTCAATGCTTTCTTAATTACTCTTTACTACTTTTCTGTTCGACGGAGCCGAGAGGCGGTACCTTCGTTCAGCGCAGCGGCCTGAAATTTGACGCTATCCGGCCGGAGTACACACATTTCTTACTGTACTGGTCTAAGTGTGTATACTCTCTCCTGTTACAATTTCCGGGACGAGACGTTTTTATAAAGTTACGAATTCTTAAACGTCAAAACTTATCGTAGTTAGAGGTTCATGTATTCGTTATTTAATATTTTCAATTTATTTTACTTTGCGTTCACATGAAGCAATATCCAATAATAAATGAGCGGCAAATATAATAAAAATCCTTTGTCTTTTATTAGATCAGGAAAGTTTGGAGAGTTAGACGTAACTTGCTTGATGTAATTGGATAGTCTCGAGTCTTTAATTATTATTTCAATCAGTTCTGTCAGGTGACATGACTCGTGACACTTATGTTTGGAAGACTTTTAAGAGCGTTATAACATTTCGGCGTCGGGCGAAATTAGGTATTTTACCCGCCGCGCGAGCCCAATATGCCGACCCTTTCTAGCACGTCTTATCACTCGCTCGCACTACAATAATAGACAAAACAATCTTGATCCTTTCTATGGAATTTTGATAACAACCACAATCTACTATCTCGATATAAACTTTTGGTTTCTAATAAACATTATTTTGTACGAAAATACGAGAATATAGCGCGAAATAATATCAATTATGTTAAAATTTATTTAAAAAATTAAAGTAATAATTATAAAAGTAGATCCCATCCCAAATATTTGCTTTTGTTATAAGATAAGTATTAGAGTAAAGTATATATTAATATGATGATAAAATAAGACAAAATACAATTCTAATTACTTCAAGGTGGTGCTCAGGGTCTGATGATGGAGCCAGATGGTGGTCACCAATACCAATGAACAATATGACTATACAACTTCGTGGTTTACATGTCATTCTAGCATTTTCACTTTCACATTTCAAGTGCATATACCACGAGTATAGGTTTTCGGGTGTGCTGATTTAAAAATTAATGACCGATTTGGAATCTGACATTGCTGACTGTCACTTTGACACAAAAGTCATCATGGGTGTCGTAAAATAGGTTTTAGGGGTGCTGATTCCAAAATTAATGACCAATGTGGAATCTGACATTGCTGACTGTCACTTTGACACAAAAGTCGTCATGGGTGTCGTCAAATAGGTTTGCGGGGGTGCTGATTCCAAAATTAATGAACAATGTGGAATCTGACATTGCTGACTGTCACTTTGACACAAAAGTCGTCATGGGTGTCGTAAAATTGGTTTTAGGGGGTGCTGATTCCAAAATTAATGACCAATGTGGAATCTGACATTGCTGACTGTCACTTTGACACAAAAGTCGTCATGGGTGTCGTCAAATAGGTTTGCGGGGGTGCTGATTCCAAAATTAATGAACAATGTGGAATCTGACATTGCTGACTGTCACTTTGACACAAAAGTCGTCATGGGTGTCGTAAAATAGGTTTTAGGGGGTGCTGATTCCAAAATTAACGAACAATGTGGAATCTGACATTGCTGACTGTCACTTTGACACAAAAGTCGTCATGGGTGTCGTCAAATAGGTTTGCGGGGGTGCTGATTCCAAAATTAATGAACAATGTGGAATCTGACATTGCTGACTGTCACTTTGACACAAAAGTCGTCATGGGTGTCGTAAAATTGGTTTTAGGGGGTGCTGATTCCAAAAATAATGACCAATGTGGAATCTAACATTGCTGACTGCCACTTTGACACAAAAGTCATCATGGGTGTCGTAAAATAGGTTTTAGGGGGTGCTGATTCCAAAAATAATGACTAATGTGGAATCTAACATTGCTGACTGTCACTTTAACACAAAAGTCATCATGGGTGTCGTCAAATAGGTTTGCGGAGGTGCTGATTTGAAAATTAATGACCGATTTGGAATCTTGACATTGCTGACTTGACACAAAAGTCGTCATGGGTGTCGTCAAAAAGGTTTCCGGGGGTGCTGATTCCAAAATTAACGACTATTTTGGAATCTCACAGTGCTAATTGTCATTTTGACACAAAAGGAATCATGGGTGTAGTCAAATAGTTTTTAGGGGGTACTGATTCCAAAATTAATGAAATGATTTAAAAAGTTATGACCGATTTGGAACCTGACATTGCACAGTACCCCTGGAAACCTATTTGACGACACCCATAACGACTTTTATGTCAAAGTGACAGTCAGCAATGTCAGATTCCAAATTGATCATTAATATTGAGATCAGTACCCATGAAAACCTATTTGAAGACACCCATGATCACTTTTGTGTCAAAGTGACAGTCAACAGTGTCAGATTCCAAATTGGTCATTAGTTTTCAAACACCTCCGGATACCTATTTGACGACACCCATGACGACTTTTGTGTCAAAGTGACAGTCAGCAATGTCAGATTCCAAATTGGTCACTAATTTTGGAATCAGCACCCCCTAAAACCTATTTTACGACACCCATGACGACTTTTGTGTCAAAATGACAGTCAGAAATGTCAGATTGAACATTGGTCATTAATTTTGGAATCAGCACCCCTAAAACCTATTTTACGACACCCATGACGACTTTTGTGTCAGAGTGACAGTCAGCAATGTCAGATTGAACATTGGTCATTAATTTCGGAATCAGCACCCCCTAAAACCTATTTTACGACACCCATGACGACTTTTGTGTCAAAGTGACAGTCAGCAATGTCAGATTCCACATTGGTCATTAATTTTGGAATCAGCACCCCTAAAACCTATTTTACGACACCCATGACGACTTTTGTGTCAAAGTGACAGTCAGCAATGTCAGATTCCACATTGGTCATTAATTTTGGAATCAGCACCCCCTAAAACCTATTTTACGACACCCATGATGACTTTTGTGTCAAAGTGACAGTCGGCAATCTGAGGTACTACATATTCGTAATCTGAAAGTAATCAAGTCAATAATTTCAGTTATTTTGAATCCACTATGATTCCGAGTTATTGGTAATAGTAATGATTGTATAGATGATTAGTGATTCCTTTACATGTAATGGTAATTTACCGTTTCACTTGATTACATTACAAGTAATCTGACACCCAGTAGTGTCAGATTACAAAGTAAAATCAAGTAATCGTGTAATCCGGAATCGATTACGATTTCCCCATCTCTGGGTTTAGTTATATGGTTCATTGGTACTGGTGACCACCATCTGGCTCCATCATCAGACCCTGAGTACCACCTCTTGTCAAAGGTCTTGTTGAGACGAACCCAACGAGCCTAAACACGAAGTCATTTACTTACATGGTTCACTGGTACTGGTGACCACCTTCTGGCTCCATCATCAGATCCCGAGTACCATCTTGATGTGTCTTATCATCTTGACCGTATTGTAATTTTCACATTTTTATCATCACAACGTTGTAATACTTTAACATTCAAACATAACAAAGTATTACAAAAGCAAATATTTACGGATCTAGGATCAAATTCGTTGGTCGCTGTTTACACACACACAATGCGAGTATAGCCCGTGTATAAACAAGGCGTCCGACCCACACAACGATAAATATTCTCGACGTTTGCGATGAAAACTCGGAGAGCGAAGCGACATACGTCTCACCTCCTCGAGCTCCGGCGCGGCACTGAAATCGCAGGCGTCCGTCGCCGGTAAAATAGCGACAGGAAGGCTAGTTTTCAAAAAATTGGCAAAAAATCATGATAAAATATTATAACGACAAATGGATAACAGCAGTTTAAGCACATTGTGCAGATTATTTATATACTAAAATAACTTCGATAACATGTAGATTTTCGGAGAAATGATCACTTGTTTCGATGTATTTTCAAGACAAAATTGAGTTCGTTTTACTTTCAATTTCTCAATTTCAAAGGATTAAATGATAAATATTGTTTAATGGGCCTTAAGTACAAGATATTTGGAACTTAAATTTACCTCATTTATGAGAGTTCTTATCAAATTGTACATAATAAGAGCTCCGAATTCTGTGCTTCACGCGGTTTTTCCTAAACGAGCATCAGAAAAACAATCATTACTAATTGAAAAAGCTTTTTTTTTCATATGTTTTTTATTTAACCGACAGTTAATAAGATGTTCTAACTGAAACAAGTACTTTCACTGTCTTTTAGTATGAGTAAAGTGTACAATTTTGTCGATAAATATTGTGCATTTTACAATATATCGCCTTTTTTTGTCATAGCGCTCTTAACTAAAAATTAAGGTTTAGAGACATTCAGGTAAATAATCAGATTCTTATTTACTGCAACAACATTAAATTGTTGTCGCACATGACAATTGACAAAATCCAAGACACCGCAGGGATTTTTGAGATTTTCGGCAGCTAAACAGGCAGGACTGTCGCGGTTCAATACTGTTTGTTATGCTAGTGCAGAAGTGCAATCGAAAATCGAGGAAGGAATGTGAGACAAGTAGCGTAAACTTTTAGTCAACGTGTATTTTTATTTACATTTGTTTAGTAGCCTCCGACTACGAAAATGAGATATCAAAGACAAACGTTTCTGTTTTTTAAATATCCGCTTTTAACTTTTCTACGATTTCAGCGGAACTGTAAACCGTTCCTCGGTCATTTCATCTGACGCGAGTTTCTCAATCCATTCTGCTCGACGCGTCAAGATTTTATTACCATTAATAAAACTAGATATCCAGTACAAAATGACATATGTGTATACTAAATATCAGAAAGTGTGCCTTTTTAAAAACATCACATTGTAAGGATGTTACGTGCAATAAACTGGTTACAGGTAATTTGGAAATGTTTATATAAGTTTCATTTCTTTCTCATTTATTTTCAACGTTGTTTTTAAATATTTAAGCAAGTATTTATAAACAGTTAACATCAATAAGCAGATTTGTTTCATAAGTCAAAAATAAGTAGAAGGCAAAACAAAAACAAAGGTACGTTTACAAGAAAAATTTAATGCTTCATATTGAAACTAGGTACTCTAACTCAAAATATGATTTGTAGCGGGATTCGTTATGACGGTGTCGTGCCATTCGACTATCAGTTTTAATACTTTTAATTTCAGAACAAATTATGAATTGATACCTATTAAAGTATAAATCAAATCCTAAATTTAAAAAAATAAAACCCTATTTTTTTAACTTAATTATAGGTAATAAATAATGAAGGCATTGAGTAGTCAATTAGGCATGTGCGTAGTTTATTTTTTAACAAATTATAAAAATATTTTATTAAAATATAAAAATATTTTATTTTGTGACTGTTTTGGCTGTCTGCGCCCTCTAGTAATATCTACGCGTACTTGAAGGCAACTGCTGAAACTGAAACGTGAACCTTTTCCCATTCATCATTCAACAGAGCCCTCTAACGGCATTCTAAGGAACTGTTATGTAACGAGGCCTACAGTGAGAGAGCTTTGGTTTTGGTATCGTAGTATGAATGATTTTTAACAGATGGCGTTAGGATTCAAAAATTTCAAGACTGCTTTATTAGATATTTATAATTCTATTCTCGTTCTGCCCAATGTGATTTTTAATGGACATCATTATAAATGATGAATAATGACGACCAGTATTAGATACAGGTTATAAGTACTGAACCCATAACACAAGCCTTCTTGAGCTTACCCTGGGCCTCAGTCAATCTGTGTAACAAGAATGTCCTCATAAAAAAAAAACTTTTTATTGTACAGGTAATGAGAAAAAAAAGGAAATTTAACCCTATCATTCAATAGTTTGATATAAATTTAAATGGATTACAATCGAGTTCATAAATATATGTACATTTTTACACCTTATTGCAACAAGTTACGGTAAAGAACTGTACACATATTTATGAACTCGACTGTACATAGGGTATGGTGTGTTGGATGAGGCTAGGCTACTACATAACAGTTTTTCAGCTAAATTCGATGAGAGTAGTGTTCAGGAAGACTTCCCAATTACGAAGGATGCATAAACAATGGTAATTACGGGTTATATGACCAATGGCAAGTGGTCAATTTGGGATTGGGATACTTGTGTCATAGAGGAAATTGGAGGGGGATGATTTTCCCACCCACATTTTACAAAATATTCACCCCCACCACTAACTGTTAGTGTCATTTGATAGGGCAAAAATTATCTGTTAAGGTGCACTAGGGTATTTCCGAATGATTTTTGCACTAGTTGATAAGGTGTACCTATATGTTTTTCCATGAACCAGTCAGTATAGCAAAGTTTTTAGACGGAAATAGTGAATAACGCACTTACTAGATGGAATAGCCTAACAATGGATTACAGAATTTTTCATAAATAATGTAAGATTTTTAAAATACAAGCATTTCAAATCTAGTTTGTTTTTTCGTTGCAAACGTGCATTGGTTCGGGTAAATCCGAATACACTTGAAAACGAGTTTTATGTGTATGTCGCATAAGAAACGTATTACTTTTTTGATTTAAATTACCCTCCCGGCTCTTTTTACTCGATTTGGCGTATAAGAGTACTTATACATGTGTTTGTCAAGCTTTTATTTCGGATTTACCCGATCAGGAATCTGTGGTACTCAAACTTTAATGACACATTTATATCCACCATCAATAGCTTCCAAGGGGTCGCCTTATGATAATGTACCTACTTAATAAAAATCCACATATTAAAGGCTTCTTTAACCTTTAAAAAAACGCAAGTAATGCACATAAACAGGTGGAAGACCTCCTAGGCCTTTATCAATCCATGTTGATGACACACGTGCTTCGTTGAAATTCACCGAACGGACCTGAAGGCAAATGTGTAGTAACGTATATTTTAGAATCGTTATATCCGAATAACAAAAGAACTTAATTTTGTTTGTTTGAGAACCACTGGCTATTACTTTGAGAAAACAAGGTCGGGTAATTCCGGTACACTTTGTGACACGGAATTCCCCACTTCGGGTAAATCTGAAAATGTAATAAAATTCAAGCTAGAATAGTTTAAGCCGATTTAAAATGGCTAAAAAACGAAAATCTCTCAAACACAAAGGCAGTCAATTCATTTACTCACCAAAGTACAGAGTTAGCGATGGTCGTCTAATTCCGAATGACAAAAAAGCGGGATTTTTTCACTCGCTCACTAATCTGATGTGCCACAAGCGTAGTTTCGCCGCTAGCGTCTCGAGCCAACTTACGCTGGGAGGGAGATACTTAAACGTCATACATAGGGTGCGTGCCAGAGCAAATTATGTAGCCGCGTTTAGTAGATATTAGTAATTTTCGGAATATCCCGAATTTCGGAATTAGCCGAGTAAACCTTACGTAGTGTTTAAATTTTTGTGGTAGAACCAGGGGCGGCTCACTCCGCGATTCTATCGCCGCGCTACAAGTACATGTCGGGGGCCGCGAGTTCGCGGCCTATTCAGCAGTGACGACCTTCGAGCAGCGCAATAAAATTCAATGTCGTCTGTTCGCGTGCGGTCCGTTTGTTAATGTAGGTAAGAATTTAGATCGGCGGCATTTTGTGAATATCAAAGGAGTGAGCCTTCTGTACTTGTACTATTATATATTCTGTGGTAGAACTTATAATTTTACAGAAATTGAAAAAATGTTTAAATGCTGAGGTGATCGGTAGATCATCAAAGTCCTAGGACACTAATTACTATCATGAGCCGTGAATATAATTTTCTCGTTGTTTGAGTCGCCTCACGTAATCAATCCTGGTTATTTCAGATAAGTTATGGTTTGCCCTTCAGGCATCGATAACCCGACGAACCAAACCTATTTACCTATTGTATATACAGGAACTTTGTACACATATCGGCAATTTGGTTTCACGCTTAAATTGAGCGAAGACTAACTTTACTAACCTGTCGATGAAGTTATGGCGTGAGATTAAGCGTTTGAAACGTCGTGATTATAGGTAGCTCAGTAGGCCTAGCACATGATTGCCGCGGGAGTATGTCGCCGCGAGATAGACTACCCGTCCTTATGTCATTAATACAGTTAGAAGAAGACGTGGCATCTATCTCGCGGCGACATACTCCCGCGGCCATCATGTGCTAGGCCTACTGATATCGTTAATATTTCTATATCCTAAGAGGATCGGGTATAAAGAGAATTACTGTGAAAGTAAAAATGTGAAAATAATGTGTGCCTAGTCACAGTGCACTGCCAACTTTCGACACAGGATTATAATTTGGTCCTTATTCTTAACTTGATATGACTTTTATATTTGTCAAATATATTATTAGAGCATTTCTTTTTTTTTCGCCGCTTATATGAAATGTGATATTTAAAAAAAAAATATGCCATTTCTACTCAGAATTACTAGCTTTTCCGATCCTAGTAGTTAAAAAAATGTCCCATACGATTTTTTCTTATTTTGTTACCATTTTCCGTACATGTTGTGTGAGGTAACAAAAGAGGAAAGTAACAAAAATTTATGGAAAATCTGGGACAATTTTTGTCTCCCAGTGAGATTGAAAGTCCTAGTGATTCTGAGTACAATTGACCTAAAATTCCCTAAAAAAAGAAAAAAAAAGGTAAAAAAAAAATGCTCATTAGCGACATCTAGCTGAGATCAACTAAAGGTGTATCGCCCTCTAGGCGACAATACAGTTTTTTATTCTTAATGGATCCGAGGTACTTTCGTTTTTTCTTAGACTTTATCTGTCTACAGAGTTATTTATGTCTTAGCTATACCTATCCAAAGTCTTCTCCTTTTAGTGATGGCAATAAATACCTAACTGAAGAAAACTTTGAAGTATGCAGTGCACTCTAAAGCACTTTATTTATGAAGGGTAACTGAAGAAAACTTTGTAAAGTAAAATTAATATGCAGTGCACTCTAAATGCACTTTATTTATGAAGAGTGTATTTTCAGTGAATTGTGGTGCTCGTACACCTACACAACGTTAAAATGGTACAGTAATGAAATATAGGGGAATTCGTTTCGCGTTATTTACTGTTAGTATTATTTAAACGTATTTCACAAATAAAAATTGGCATGTGATGCGAAGGGATCAATGATATTTGTGTTGAGAAAGGTAAGTATTAAGAATGCATGTGGAGGGAAGTAATAGGGGAGTTTAGTCCGAGGAATAGGGTGGACTGTATAAAACAAAAGTTGGAAAACTTTTAACAAAAGACAAAGTAGAGACCATGAACAAATAATGAAACAAACGAAAGTGAATGAGAAGTCGGGTGACATAGATATAAATATGAAGAAGAACAACCCAAATGAATTTGATACTTGTAAGCAAACGATGATCAAAACGGGTTGAAAAGTTATGCCTAATCCTCTGACTGCTATATCCCCAAAAGCTAATGTAAATGGGCCAGTGACCTATTTTAATTACTTGAGAGCACGCGACCACGACCTTTCATTAGTTATTCAGCTATAGCTGTAAGAGAGTGTTCTCGATCATCTAAAATTGAAACAATCTTAGCTCAAGCATTTCATTTTAATCAAAGCTATTCTAAGACTCCACCGAATACATACATTAAATGATTTTCAACTTCAATTTAATATTCGTAAAAATAAGGAAACAGTTATAGGTACATTACATGTTCTCTCGTATTAATGATATTTTTATTAATATTAGCCCGGTATTTTATACCAGGGCTTCGTGCCAAGCGATTTTTTATATTTTCGCAATAAATATGACAGTAAGTATTTTAGAGAAGTTCGCGATTAACCTTTGCTTGTCGCCACCTTCGGAGTGCGTCATAGTCGATCTAATATTACACACTGCACGTGGGACATCTTTTAAGCTGATATACTGGAATTGGTTTAGATTAAAAAAAGAATGCCAATGTCACATAAGATTCGCAACAAAGTACTAACGGCCCAATTCAGACAATACTTTGAAGAGTTAAATGCGGTAGGATACCAATCTATCTGTATCAAAAATGACTTTTCTTCAACCTTCCCTTTTGACACCGATAGGGCCCTAAATAAACATGAAATAAAAGTCATAATTATAGAAAAAACCGGCCAAGAGCGTGTCGGGCCACGCTCAGTGTAGGGTTCCGTAGTTTTCCGTATTTTTCTCAAAAACTACTGGACCTATCAAGTTCAAAACAGTTTTCCTAGAAAGTCTTTATAAAGTTCTACTTTTGTGATTTTTTTTATATTTTTTAAACATATGGTTCAAAACGGACGGAAAAAGACCAAGGCCGGTAAACGGAGGACGCTGGTTCGATTCCAGATCTTGGGACACTTGGAGGCCTTGGTCACTTTTTAGGGTTCCGTACCTCAAAAAGGAAAAACGGAACCCTTACAGGATCACTCGTGTGTCTATCTGTCCGAAACTACCGAACCGATTAACTTGAAATTTGGCACACATATGTAAACCTGTGACCCAAAGACGGACATGTAATTTAAATTAAGAAAATTCAATTATAGGGGCCACTTTTGGGGGGTAAAATTGAAAATTAAAAATCAAAGTTTCTAGAACTATATTGTGTTACATATCAAATGAAAGAGCTTTTTATAAGGATTTCAAAAATATTTTTTTTAATAATTTTTCAAAAAAATACACGAGTTCGTTTTCAATCTATAGATTACAGGAAAACCTATAATAAATCTACAGTAAAGCGTAAGTCGAACTTAAAAGAAAAAAACTCAAATTACGACTTTCACTCACTGCCGCTGCAAGGAGTTACCAAATCTCTTGAAATTGTGTGAGCGCGTTTGAATATTACATATAAACTCATTTCTGTTTCGTTTTGTTCAAAATATCGATTATTCGCAAAATGACTTAAATTCCTACTAAAAAGGAGGCGCTTAAGCCCTTCTTGTAGTGTACGGAACCCTTGCAACGCGAGTACAACTCGCACTTGGCCGGTTTTTCTTTGTACGTCACATTACATACATTTATTTCATGATTATATAGTATAATAGTAATGTGACTAGGAACTTGTTGTTATTATGTGTATTTTGTCTTGGGGAACACAGGGTTCACGAATAAACGTTTATTCTATTCTATGCTATTCTATTTAAAATACAAATGCAAATATTTACTATAAAAATAATTTAATTTGTTCTTAGAGAGCCCTAAATGTTAACTGTCAGATATCATATATTGCAGTGATCTGATGATCTCGTAGAGTTTCGACACATATTAATCAGTTTTGGCCTAAAAGTTATTTAGGTAAATTACCAGATTTTCGGCAAATGAATATATAGACGTAGACTAATAGATAATCTTCATGACGAGATATATAATTTTAACCTAAGACATAATTATATAACTCCGTATAGACAGATATAAAGTCTAAGAAAAAAACGTACCTCAGTATCATACAGAAAAAGGTACGGTGGCCTAGATGGCATTACACCTTTGGGGTACGCTCAGCTAGATGGCGCTAATATTAATATTTGACATTTTAACACATATCAAGCTAAGAATATGGGCCAAATTGTCAAAACTGAGGTTCAAAAGTTTTAAGCCTGTGTCAAGAGATGGCGGTCTATGCACTGTGATTACACATTTTACTTCGACAGTAACTCTCTATAATACTCGATCCTGTTTGATTTTAACGAATACGTGTTTCCTTTACGACAAGATTTTGAATGAATACTGTTGAATCCAAGGATGTGAGACTAGGTACGTATACGAGTAGTTCCCGTCGGTATATGTGAAACCCTTTTAGGCGTCGGTCAAGTTTACTTGATAAATATCAAGAATTTTAATCCACGCCTGGAGTGTTTGCCCTGCGGCCCTGGGGACGAGACAGCTTCAACGACTCCAATTCAAATAACCTACCCTTTTTATCTCTAAATTCTTGCCAAGTGACCAAGCCCACTGTTATAACAGTAAATAGGCGAAGTTTTGGCAAAGTTCAGGGCTCTGTTCGACATTTGGGAAGGTTACAACAGCGATACATATTGTACTGACTTTTGTTTGTTTGCCAATGTAACATAATGTCTTTCTAGAGTGCTAGACTAATTTGATAGTTGCAAAACAGATCCGCAATCCATGTCGTTCTAACCAAGTTTGTAAGAAGTCATTACTAATACTTAGTTCAGATTATATCTACTCTATCTACGATTTTGAAGGTACCTACTTTCCCTTCATGCCCCATAGTCTTGGGACGACTTCTTTATATCCTCATGCCGCCCAATGTACAATCAGATGTACTATCAGCTGCAAAAGTGCATGGAGAAATTATGAATGAATTCATTGATAAATTCGCTATGCACTTTTACAGCTGATAGTACCTGTCTCACAGTTTGGCGAAAATTTAATTTAAGGTACCATGTAACTGTGTTTTTTTTCTTTAAATAAATAAAAAAAAAAAATTTGGTTTTAATGGAATTTAAACTTTCATGTAAACAGATAAGTAGCATTTCTTTTGTTTCTAAAATTTTCCGAACAAATGAAACTCGACTTAATTTCAAGTACATCTAGAAATTCTAGAATTAAAATTCACTAGCAAAAGTTTTGTATGGTGGGCGTTACGAAGATAAATAATTTTCTAATAACAATGTGGCGTACTACAAATTAATTAACATACTAACTATAATTATCTTGTTTTGTTTTACTTTTTAGCTTTATACTCGTATTGGCAAATAATAAGTAAATCAATACCTGTAAATTAATGGTAAAAATATATGTTATATGGAAAAATACTGTAGGTATATTACAGAAAACACAGGTATTTTTATAGGTCGTAGATTGTTTTAGAATAGAACTTGCTAGAAAGTCGGTTCAGTAAGAGAAAAAAAATTACCCACATTTTAGTCGATAAATTCAGGAATCAGCGCTTACCTGTAAAGAGAAAACAATTATAAACGTGGGAAATTTGGATTTATACAGGGTGTATTTTGATAGCGGGACAGTAAGGGCAGCTATGAGATTCCGTGGTCCTACGTGAAAGTGGTCTAAGGAGACCTTCCCTCGATTTAAAATTGATGAGAAATGGCATTTACAGATTTTGGAAAAAACATAACAGGTGGCGAGAAAAAGGGCATTTTTAACGAACTTTTTTTTGACGCCAACCGATCCCATTCCTATCCAGGATCAAAAGCTTGT
The DNA here is from genome assembly GCF_023078275.1 of Leguminivora glycinivorella. NCBI lineage: Eukaryota > Metazoa > Arthropoda > Insecta > Lepidoptera > Tortricidae > Leguminivora > Leguminivora glycinivorella. The sequence goes on from NC_062975.1 coordinate 3,059,421, forward strand.
ATGGGGGCAAAAATTTTTTTCCGGCTAGAAAAGTCACAAATCACGAAAATCTTTTCTTAGATAAGTTAGAAGATACAGTTGATAATAAATAATAAATAAATAATAAATAAATAAATATTATAGGACATTCTTACACAGATTGACTGAGGCCCACGGTAAGCTCAAGAAGGCTTGTGTTGTGGGTACTCAGACAACGATATATATAATATATAAATACATATATACATAGAAAACATCCATGACTCGGGAACAAATATCTGTGCTCATCACACAATCTCGGGATTTAGCAGGCAGGGTCACTACCGACTGCGCCAGACCGGTCGTCAAAGTTGATGATTAAGTAATGCAAATATTTTTACCACATCAATCTCACTCGCGTGAAATCAAATTTTTTTAAACAAAAATGTGATAATTTTGTTAAAACGTTATGTTTCAAGATAGTCGTGATATGTAAATTGTATGTCCCAAAAAACGTACTCAGCCCCGGCCTGCCTCCGGCCTCTTTTCGAGTCCCGTGATCATAAATTCCTATTAATATAATAGAGGTAGGTACAAAGTTTCTACCAAAATTGTTATCTACATTACAAAATATTATTATACATATACGACTTGCACATAACCCCATTTAAATTAAACATAATAAACACATACTCATCGTAAGCTTCTTACATATTGAATGTGGGTCATATCTCTATGGGAAATGCTTTTAATCAGATTGATTGAAAATGAAAATGAAAAATGAAAATGAAATATTTATTTTTCAAGTAGGCATATTACAATGCGCATATGTTGTAGGCCATTACATTACAATAACAATTAATCTTAACAGTAGCTTAGGAATCAAGGATGATTTATATGTATAGGATTTACATACTTCATACTAAGAATCGTACCTCCGTTTTTTAACGCCACCTATTAAATACTATCATAACTACACTGATGATGCCGACGAATTTTTTTTAATGTGTATTGACGTGTCATAATGATATTAAAATAAAGAAGGCTGTCATTTGTTCTTATAACAAAAAAAAAACACGCAAAAATATTTGGAGAAAATATGATTTTGGCCACTTCCAGGCTGCGAAACAGTGCTATCTAGTTTTAAGCCTAAAGGGCACATCAGCAATTCCCGTTAAGTTTGTACATTTGGATCACGTCTCCGATTTGGATAAAAATTGGTAGGCTGATAGAGTCCATGATGCTGAGCAAGATCCACTAGGTTTCCCAAAATGTCCTAGGTTGATTGTATGAAACTTTCCTTTTTTGTTTGTTTCCTTGTGTGTCCGAAAATGTATAGAAATCTGGTAACAAAAAAGGAAGGTTTTTTGTTGTTTCACCGAATTAGGCGTGTCACCGAATGAGGCGTTTATCCTACGCTTATTTGTATGGGCTTTGTCAGTCCCGTATTATATCGCCCTTGGTAGATATGCAATTTTTTATGCACAAAGGTTATACGGCAACATAAAGTCCTTGAACGTAAAAGTACCACTTTGGTCGTAACAGGTAAGAAAAGTACCCTTTCCAAATGGGCGATGAGCTGATGAGATAAAAGAATACCATGGCTCTACTACTGCATCTTCAGATAATTTGTATTTTATTAAATATACAAGGAAAATTGAGGAATTCAAATAAAAACAATCTCACCTGACCGCCATTTTTGCTCAAAGGCGGCATTAAGGTAATTTAATTAAACGCTGTTTTAGCTGTTTATCTCAAATGCCGCAATATGGCGAGTTTTTATTGTTTGTTCCAACCTCATTTTGTATTCAATTCAAACCTTATTAAAGCTTCGACTTAAGGTTTTGAGTTACTTCATACTTTACTTTTAAGAAGCCACTTTAGATACATAATTATGTAGATATAAACCAACAAAAACAACAGGCTGAGGCGTAGGGTTAGAGCCAGCGTAGCTTTATTTGACGTATGCGCATTGCAATATCAGCTAATATGCCTACTTAGAAAATAAATATTTCATTTCATTTCAAAAACGATTTTTATAGAAATAAGTAGGTATAGTATAGTATCTCTCGCTCAGAAATCATTTTTATTAGCACCAGTCAGAGTACGAGTAGGTATTAAATTTCTTTTCCGCTAGGCGGGTCTTCAGTTTGTAGGGATTTTTCGTCACAACCGATGGATAATACACTACCAACTATGTATTAGAGCGACAGTATTATAATACATTAAGTTCATAATTCGTATACTGTTCCGATATGTATGGTATTTTGACAAAGAATACTAAAACCCCCCCACCCAATGTCACACTTTCGTTTTCTTTCAACCCATTTTTGCCAAGAGTGGCACTGGAAAAAATTGAGCACTTACATTTGTCCCCCAGCCGGGATTTGCCCCCTTTTATGGGATGCAGGCGTGATTATATGTATGTATGTATACTAAAACGAATGAATCCCACAATAGGGCCTAATTTTTCTCTGGGTTGTAAGGCCAGAGAGAGTCAGATCAGATGGTCATGATCATCATATCAGCCCTTTATCCCTCTGTTAAGCATAGGCCTCTCTTCTTAGTACGCCATTTATCAGATGGCAGTCGCTTACGTAATACTAATACCTTACTTCAAATCCTGCGAGAGCCGTGGCAAATGCCTGAACAGTCTAAGGGAGAATACTGTTTTAAATGGGTTTATTGAAACCAAAGTGCTCTTTAGAGTAATATCTAGTTCCACTATTTTAACTGATTTCAAATTGGAACGTTCGTACGCGCCATGATAAAAGCTTTCTGCGGTTAAATAATTATTCAAGAGATATTCACCGTGTTTAAAACGGAATTCGTCGATTGCCAATTATTTTAATTGATTGTTTTCTCTTGGATTGGAAATAGGAAGTCAACCATCTTTCGAGTTCATACGATTAAACTTTACAAATAGTGCCCAGTAATTAAGCCTAATAATACAAGCGCAATAACCTAACCACGAAATTAAAATTTTGAAAAAACCCCCTACCGCGACATAGTAGACCGATTTTTATGAAACATGGCTAAGAACACTCCCGACTAACTCAGCTTTCAGACAAAAAAAAAACTAAATCTAAATCGGTTCATCCGTTCGGGAGCTACGATGCCACAGACAGACACACACACAGACAGACAGACAGACACTTCAAACTTATAACACCCCGTCGTATTTGCGTCGGGGTTAATAAAGAAGAAATTCGGAACGAGTTGCGAATATCCTCTTTGCACGTGTATATATGTATTGTACGATGTTTATGGCCCTTTGAGACAACCACATTTAACATAACTGTATGTCGAAGTCATTAAAAACATAATGTTTTCAATTAAAATAGCACTGAACATCGACAGATAGCTAGACGGATAGTTTATTTAGGCTATAATTTACGCGTAGATGCTGTTTATGGCCCTGTTGCCAAATGGAAATAAAAACTTTTGCGATATTCAGATGAGATGGATAACCTAAGGCTGGTTTAGTGTCATGCGAAGCGATCCACACCAGATTAATAATTATGAATTAAGTTCAGGGAGCGTTTTAGAATAAGCGGATGAGTCCGCGTGGACGACATCATAAATTTTATAATATAAGTCGTGCAAATCGCTCCGCGCCGTCGGTCCCCATGACACTAAAACCAACCTTAGATATCCCTCTCATCCGACCATGGCAACCGTTTTTTTCCATTTGGCAACGGAACCCTAAACAGCATCTGCGCGAAAATAATAGGCTAAATAAACCCAGCGAATATTACTGAAAGTATTTGGCATACTGCTTAATGTTGCTCATGGGAAATTCAGAGATTACACAACCTTGTGAATCTGGGAGACCAGGGCAAACTGTCGTTGTTGAATTAGGCAGAAGCGGGGCGTAAGCTCGGACAAAATTAGGTCAGATATATTGTTTTTTTTTTTAGGGGAGGTTCAAGTTGGTTCCATTATTAGTTTGTCTCTTGAGAAACATAGGGAATAGTTGTTAATGTAAAAATACTCTATGGAAAAACTGATAAGTCAGAACAGTAAAAGCAAAATTAAATCAACTTAGTGTTGAAAGGAAATTATACTTCTAAATTATACCATTTTTTTTTTCTTTTTGTGACAACATTGAAAAGTCGAAATACTAGACATACTCGTAAGTACTCGTAAGTACTCGTAACACCCACACGAATAACGAGAACTGAATCTACAGCTATTGATATGTAAGCAGGGTGATAATGTTGATGCATATAATATAACACTGATCACACAGATCCATTGTACAATACGTCCCACATTCCCCTGTAGACAAAATATTAATTCACTATATATTATATAGCAACGACAGTCCTCAACTGTACGTCAAAATCCCTCGTTACAAACAAAACAATACATACATAATTTTTAAGAAAAAAAACCGCCACTTTTGTGGTTCTGATGAAAGGTACTTCTGAATGTTGGATTATGTAGAAATGTGCAGGTAGTTTTAAACTGCTTTTATTGTAAATCTTTGATTATTTTATGGAAACACAAATGAATATACGTATGCCGTTAAGGTTTGAAGAGTTTCCTCAATTCCTCATGAATCCGATATCCGATTATAAGAAATCGAGCTTGACAAAATTTGAAAACTCAATATATAAGCATAACAAAGAGAACAAATCTCCTAACAAATAAATGTGACTGTTCTGGACAAATGCATGCTGTTCCTATAAAAATACGAAAGTGAATATAAGTGCCGTTCAGATTTAAGGAGTTCCGTCCTGACCATCATCAGCATGCTGCTCTTATAAAAACACAAAAATCACCATATGTATGCCTTGCAGATTTGAGGAGTTCCCTCGATTTCTCCAGGATCCCATCATCAGAACTGGGTTCTGGTAAAAATAGGACCAATCTGTATGCATATACATTCAATCAAAAAAAATCAAAATCGGTCCAGTAACGACGGAGATATCGTGGAACAAACATTTAAAAAAAAACATACAGACGAATTGAGAACCACCTTGCTTGAGATTGGCGGTTAACAAAACAGATGTGATGAATGCTGATTGATATTGATACATAGAACTTGTCTAAGCGGTATACTCCATCCATTGTTCCTCTGTAAGGCCTAGCATGGAATCTTTCACAGAGTCACATGATTGCCGCGAGAGTATATCGCAAGATATACGCGTCTTCTTCTAGCTGTATGGCATATAAGTAAGGAAGGGTAATCTATCTCGGCGAAATACTCTCGCGGCAATCATGTGCTGATCCTGCTGCGAGCCATACAAATTTACATTTCTTGTACAATACATATATGTACAATATAACAATGTACTAAAACTGTACATCCGAATCCCAGATCCCTTAATACGTGATGTGCTGCAACTTCGTAATTACTTGAGCGGAGCGGGGCACGCGCGCCGTGTTGAGGACCCTTGCATGTGAATACACGACTCCGATGTGAATAAAAGCTACACTTATCTCATTTTATCAATACATTTTGGAAGATTGATACAAATATACCTACCGCCGTATACCTGTTTGCCACCGACGTGGTATAAAAATTTTTTTTTTAAATTTATTGCACATTGCATATCGTCACTACTCTGAAAAATCTCGTATCTCACACTGCTACCAGGGGCGGCTCACTCCGCGATTGTATCGCCGCGCTACAAGTACATGCTGGCGGCCGCGAGTTCGCGGCCTAATCAGGGGTGGCGCGCGTTCTCACGGAACGCACGTTCGCAGTTTCTATTTTTACTTTACGTCGCGAATTTTTTTAAGGTTCATATGCGATGTCCACGTGTGGAATGGCTAATAATGCACAGTTAAATAGACATCATGAATAAAATAGGACAATCTTACACAGATCTTATTGATTAAGTCCCGCGGAAAAGTTCAATAAGGCTTGTGATGCTGAAGGCTTAAACAAAAAATACATAAATACTGTATATATACCTAGAAAGTACCCAAGACTTTTTATCTGAGAATTAATTCGTTTTAATCTATAGGCAACCCTATCATCCGACGCTGCGCACGTGCGGCTCGTTTCTTTGTTAGAATTTTGTAGGCATTTAAAATGCGGCATTTCGTGAACATCAAAGCAGTGGGCCTTCTGTACTTGTACTATTATATATTCTGTGCTGCTACTCAAAGTTAAAACGCTGTAAGTAACTCTATATGCATTCTATACATACTTACCTATTACATTTTTCTTTTCATTGACAGAAGAGGTTTAAAGATCGGTTTGAAGATACAAGCTTTTTCAAAGTAGTGACGATAAAAGACAGCAATGTAATCCATCGGTTACGTGATGTGCTGCAATCCCGTAATTACTTGAGCGGGGTATGTGAGCACATGCCGCGCGTTGAGGACCCTTGAATGCCCCGACGGGAAATTGATTGCATTCCTCGTCGTCTTCCTAGGAGCTAGGATTAGGTTTGAAACTATGACAGAATTTCATAACTCGGGGTCCATATTGGCTCATATAAAATTATTTGTTATAAAATTATTATTTATACCGATTTGTGCTCCGAATGATTATTTCTCATAATTTTACTTATCATAATTTTGTTTCATTATTATCAATAGTACTACATTCACTGTTCATAATAATCATTTAGTCGAAAATTTTTAATCATAAATTCTATACAAATTTTTAATAACATTCATAATTTTATGTTTAAGAAAATCATTCATCATAAAATTATTTTAAAAGATTTGGGAAAGTTCTATGAAAAACTTGTGCCATTTATAGAAACGCGCTTGCTTTTACAGTGACATATACAATTTATATTAAAAATTCGTTTCTGGTTCGCTCACGGTCAACCTAACACGCTCCTCCTCGCTACACTCGTCGTCGCACCTAACTGGACTGTCACATGTGATGTCTGTTTTGTTAACAATAATATAACGATAAATTATATTACTCGCAATCGTTATGATCAATAAGTATATAAACATAAACATTAGTATAAAACGTATTTATGATGAATGACATTATGAACATAAGTCATTCGAAGTTACGATAGTTATTAACATAAAATTGTTATAAATAATGATCGTTATAATATAAAATTGTATGAGAAACATTTTCGGACTACCAATAATCTATATAACAATTTTATATGAACTTTGGCGCACCCCTTAACTCGGTATTAGCAACGTGCGTTAAGGACTATGGGCATGTCAATAGTGAAGCAGCCAGCGGTAGCCGTTGGAATAGAACTCATCTGACTCTCCATAAGATTGAACATAGAATAGCTTACTTGTACAAAATAAGAGGTCGGCACCAGGAAGGGCACAAAGCTAAACTAATTAATTATGTATCCGGATTTTTGGAAATATACTCCAATTAAGTAATATAGTCGAAATTAGAATTTACATTTCATATAACACCATAAAAGAATGACTACTAAAAACATTATAGAGTTGAGCAATAGGCCAATGGATATTGAATTTTATGTTACTAATATTTTTAATGTAAACACATAAGTACGTTACATTATTGTACGTTCTTCAACCACAACGTTACTTGTATCTTTGTCACACAATATCGTAACAACGCTACTCATCTAGAGCTTCCATTTTGGCATAAGTTCAAAAACAAATTATGAATGACATTTCTATTATGCACATTAATCCAGATGACATATGTATTTATGCATGTCACCAAGTCGCCAACTGGACAGGCTAATTATCCACTATACAAATATATCTATCTATTTACACAAGTGTCTACTGTATCGGGAACAATCAATTATTAAACTAAAGGTTATTATTAACCGTCCAACGTTTTTTCAGCGGTTTTTAATAACAACTTTTGAGGTTATATTTTAAGATGCAATGTTTGCGACTTTTTTAAAGTTTAAAGTGTGACAATCAACGCCAAACATTCTTCATTGACAGTTATATTGGTTTTATATAAAAACAAAAGATTTCATAATTAAAAGTATTTAATGTCTTTTTCGGAGTCCGATATACTTAACATGTTTCGATCAAATATTATCTCGCTTTCAGGAACCTCCCGGTAAATACTACCGGTAAATAAACACGCTTCCATCAGTTAAAACCGTACCTACCTACTAAAATTGTGCTAATAAAGTTTTTGTGAAGATACTTTTGTCCGTTAACATAGTCAATACAAAAGATACGCAAGAATAGTTATTTGTTTTACAAGGGGGCACAGTTGTTGTTTAACCGCACGTGCCAATATTGATACCCGAGCAAGCGAAAGATTCCAATATTGAACCGCGAGCGTAGCGAAGTTCAAAAAGTGGAATCTTGAGCGTTAGGGTTTCTCACGTAGGTTTTTGCCGCCAAGTGAAACACAACATTTTTCACCACACCAACACGAACAAAATACTGACTATAAAACATCAATTTTAATCAAATCTAGCAATCTATTCAATATTTATGATTCAAAATAATTATTTGTAGGTAAATTCTACCAGCCAGCTCAAGGCATCAAGTTAAAATTTGTATGAAATTACTTTGCACTCTTGTGGATAAAATGCAATTTTGCTATCCGTTTTCGAATAGCAAAATTGATCTTCACCAGTTGGTGTGGTGAAAAAGTCATTTTTATCTCAATTTTCCGTCCATTACGAGTGTTTAAAATAGGATTACGGGCTAGAAGCATTGTGTTAATGAACACGTGGGTAGACCTTTACAAAGATTCCATCAGAGCACGCAGGCTTAATTACCTCGGGTCTCTATAAAGTACACCTCACTCCGGTACAATTTTATTATACAACGACCTCCATCAAGGGTAATGAAGGATAACTTCATTTTGTGTCCGGCGACATTTTATGGAACTGTGGTGTGCACTTAATCTAACGGCTTTTGTTTTATGGTATGCATAATAACCAACGACTGTCATTACCTGTTGTAAATGTCAGATGTCAAATTACGAAAACATGGTTGACTACCTATAATCCTATATCATAGCCGATTGGACGTAGTTCCTAAGTTTGACCGATACAACGATATGCGCATACATGCACTCACATAATTGTATTGATGCCGGATTTCAATGTTACTGAGCGTCAAGCACAACAACGTAATGATGCCTGTTCAATAGAGATCAAGAGACGGGCAAATATACTTGTGAAAAGAGTTTTGTCTTTAATTACTTGGAAGTGCGAGCTTATACAAATCTAGTGTAGTAGCTTTGACTATAATTGTTATATTCATTTTACTTCGCTGCTACAAAATGTAGGTATTGGCATAACATGCAATTTTTATGTACTTTTTACGGCGTAGTATTTAGTAAAATATAAAAACGTCATCGCAAATGCTTTATCATGTACGTAGTTTTGTTTAATCTCCGATTAAGCACGTTTGTTGGTGTGTACAGAAAATTTACGTGTTATTTGCTACGCTCGCTCGTAGCGCGTAGCGCGCGCTGGCGCCTACTGAATGTGTTAATATAACACCCAAATGGCTCCATTCGGCCCAAGTTATTATCGGCCCAATTCGAACTTAATATACTTACGTCAAACAAAATATCAAAATTAGCATTTTGTTTAGTAACGCCTCTTTTTGGCGTATTATTAAAACACGAATCTGCAACTATTTTTTGATGGATTGAAAACCTTTTGTTGACGGGTTAAATTGTGGCTAACATTATACCTGTCACTGCAATGTCACAGTTTCGTTTTTTCAACCCCTTATTTGCCCTATTCTTTATCAGCTATGAATCTAGTCAGCAAAATTTGTGAGCTAATAGCAAGCGCGGATTCCAGTCGCCTATTTCACAATAGTGACAATTGTTGCCCCACAGCGACACTTCGCCGTTCCTTGCCTGTTCAACAAGGAAATATCGACGCTGAATAACAATTGTTACATATTAACCCATAAATATGCACAGAATTGTCAGTGTCAAGTGTCAAGTGGTGAAGTCACTGTGGTGAAATAGCCCACAGGTCTATTCATAACTGTAACTAGTAGTCTTAATACCCACATCGCATGTCATCAAAATTGTATTTGAATCATATTTGCTAGTGATTCCTCAGAATCCCGCACGGATGTCAGGCTAACTGATATGGTTCAAGTATCATTATATTTTTCGATGTCAGCTGCACGTTCGAATCGCCCTTTGGTAATGGGGCGTTACCAACGAACGAGCGAAAGGAAATAGATCCAGCAATTAGCGATACAAGCTCACGCATAAATGAGTGACGCTCAGACGGCTCAGAGATGTTTACAAAGCTCTCAGTAGTTATTATAATTTATGATGAGAATGCATTGTATATAAAAGCTTTTAAAAATAAATCTTTTTCTGCGCTGACAAGGAATGTATAGCGCCAGGGCTAGCACATGATTGACATGACAGTATCTTGCCACGACATAGATCACATGCCCTTTTGTATTAATGAGATGAAGATGGGTTATCTGTGTCGCGACGACAAAACAACACTGAGAGAAATTTGCATTGTGAATTTAACAAGTTCGACTTGTTGCGGTTTATCCGTTTGAATCAGCCAAACGTATGTTTAAAACAATATGTGTCAGGTTGTTTTTATAAAATCGACTTGTTGATTCAAATATATTGCCGATTCAAATGACAAGTAGCTTGTTGTTTGAACCAAAGAGCACGTAGGCGCTATTTTAACCAAAAAACTTGTTGAACGAACATGAAAACTGGTTGTATTTTCTCTCAGTGAATCCTGAAGATTTAGAAAATGTACTCGTTCTTTACATAAAATTACGTTGGAAACGTAAACAATTTGTGTGTTATTGTCTATTGTCTGGTTTCTGAGATGAAACGCTGAATAATATAGGACAGGAAGGTCAGAATAAACCACTTTTACTTAACCGAGCCTAAAACGCATTAAAAGATGATTCATCCTCTTGGTCGAGGCAGTACATAATTAAGTTGGATGATTTCTTTTGCTTTTGAACCTGAGATTTGACAATTTGACCTATGGGCAAGGCTCAGAAAAATACCGGTCTTATTTCATTCGTTTCCGTTCTTTGGTTTATTATTTTATTTTAAATGGTACAACGTCTAGTAAAACGAAACGTTTTTATCTACATAAATACAGGACTTAGTTCCATGTAATGAGCATATTATAATTAAAAATATTAGGCTTCTTCAGGAATTTTGAAAAAAAAAAACCGGTCCGAGCCCTGCCTTTCCTCCTGTCCTTTGGGTACTTGTTATTATTATTATTACAAGCCTACATTGTGTCCCACTGCTGGGCAAAGGCCTCCTTTGATTTCCACTCGTCCCGGTTACCCGTCCCGGGTCCCGGGTACTTGTTATGTATTAATATTAGTTCTATCTAGCCGAGAATCAGTCAAATGTGTGACATAATAAATGTTTCCTCATGGCTCTGAGGTACGTTTTTTTCATAGACTTCGTCTTTTACAGAGTTATAAAGGTTTTTGATAAACCATGAAAATCCTTTCATGAAAAGCATTTCAAATTTTCTACGGAATGGTAAATAACGAATGTTTTACAGTTTCCAAATGAAAACAGGCGGCGAAGAGAACGTGCCGGCGAAACTATTTACCTGGTCACCTGAGCTTACAGAAAATAAGCTTCAAACGGAATAGTGGACAGCTATTTTCAGCCAGAATTTATAACTTGGATCTTTTAAAATCAAGAGGGAATCTGAGACATCTTTTGAGTAAACATGCTCCATCTTGGACTACATTGACACTTTCCATCCTGTTTCCAAAAAAAAACTTCATTTGCCAGTGATTCCAAAGCAAATCGTGTTATTCCTTTCAAATCATCGTTTTCGACTATTTAGGGTTATTATTTTACCTGTGTGTTCATGCAAAGGGTTCAAGTTTTCCAACTCTAATAATTGGTATGTAGCAATACTAATGCAAGCCGAATGGAGCTTAGTTTGCCTGAAACAAGCTCCTGAACGGTCGCTGAGCGTTCCTACCACTAGGCCTTTAGCTAAGGGTCGGTTGCACCAAACCGTCTGTTACCGAATTTAGCGTTCGCAAAACATTTTTGTATGGGAATTTTCATAGACATGCTGCGTGACGTTGATGTGTCTGTTAACTGTTGGTTGATGCACTGGGCCCTAAGGGCCCCACGGATCGTCAATTGTATGTACTAGCTAGATACCCTGCTAAGAGTGTGGCGACTTCAGTGAACTTAAATGAGAATTATAAAATAGGAAAGCGTAAGCGGATTCAACAAGCGAAATTAGTGACTAACAGGCCATTTCTAATTTACACTCATATCATTAGAACATCTAATCACTTAATGTACCTATGGCATGTCGCTCTTACTTCCCCTTAGCTACATTTGCGCGAGCGAGACACACGATGAAAATGTTTTCGGATATCGTTCTAATGTCGGTGGACGTTTGAATGGGCCTAAAGCTGGCATCATCGTGAAAGTAATTAATATAGTCTTCCTTACAAATGGACGTTGTTAATTATGATGGCGAAGCTTATACCCAGTGTTTTGGATATAATAAAAATGTAGGTTATCTCAAATAAGTTAGCTAGCGCTTACTCCCAGTGATGGAATCTAATTTAGATTACTAGTTTAAAGGACAAAGTATCATTATTTGTTTTATTTAGCATGTTTATTAATATTTGTCACACTTGCTTTTAAAATAGATTACATATATTTTATATTATAACTTAAAATACGCAACCATAAAAACAGTTGTACGGTTTCAGCAACATCTTCATCTTAAAATTATAGAATCACTTAGATTCGATATGTCACTAGTTGTGCATTTTACCAAAACGACGCGATGTAATCACATAAAAATATAACAGACAAGGAAATGATTACCATTTTTAAAACGATTCAGCAGAATAACTTTACGCTCCAGTGAACATCAGCCCCTAAATATTATTTGTTATTTTTAAATTTGCTCCACTCCATTTGAAAACAAACCTGTCTTTTTTTCGCCGAGTCGATTACTAAGGTACCGATTAACATTTCCGTGCCATAAACCAACAAACGCCAAATTAAATCAAACTGTTTACCCCTACCCTTGTTTTCCATTCTGGGGTAATTGATGGAAAGAAACAAAGAGCGTTTTACGGCTGCCGATTGTAATTGGTCCGAGCGATTACGATTGATCGTGTCCACGCGGGCTACATGTTTTGTTTACGTCTTTTTTCGTACTGTTGGAAAGCCGGGCAAGTATCTAACACACCGTGACATTGTTTTTTTTTTAAATTCATAATTAATTAATTACTACACATACTATTTACTACTACTTCAGAGAACCAAGTAGCTGAAGTCGAACGCAGGATTGCACAAGCATGGGCAGTCTTCGGAGCGAACAAGGCAATTCTCCAGTCGAAGAAAATCACCCAACATCTAAAAACCAAAGTCTTCAACCAGTGTGTCCTGCCCGTCTTTCTTTATGGAATGGAAACCACCACATTAACAAATAAATCGGCTGAGAAACTGCGTGTTGCACAAAGAGCCATGGAGCGGTCAATGCTCGGAATCACGCTCATGCACCGAAAAAGGAACGAGTGGATCAGGCAGGTCACAAAACTTGAAGATGTGGTGGAGGAAATTGGACACAGAAAGTGGAGATGGGCTGGGCACATTGCCAGGATGGACCATAGTCGCTGGGCGAGACGAACTATGGTGTGGAAGCCCGCTAACACCCGTGGTCGCGGCAAGCCCCCCCTTAGATGGAGAGATGACATCTGCCAACTAGCTGGCGAGAACTGGATGCGGATGGCAATGGACCGACAAGCGTAGAGGCCTATGTCCGAAGACGGGCGCTTTAGAGGCTGCTATAGATATATAGATAGATAGAATTACTACACAATTAGAACTTTACACGTCACCTAGTCCGGTTCGTAAGCGTTTGGTAGTTAAGTCTCCCTATCGCTTTTCTGTTGCTCTTCTGGTGTACTGGCGCGTCAGAGCCACGTAGCGCTAACGATTCGTCATTTCGGCTAGGCCGGTTGAGGTCTGTTCGCCGAAATAGTGGCTATATCACACTGAGGGTGTACCAACTTCGGTTTCACCACTACGCAAATTAATTAATGTATGATGCGCGTGTCGCGGCCGCTACAGGATATCATCGCAAGAGCAGACTTCTGGTCGAAGGGTGGTATTGCGACGGTTCAGAGGCAAGGCAATCTGTCGAATCCTACGCCGAGTCAGACGACGCAAAGGCCACACTGTTACATAAATTTGTTTAAATCTCATGTCAGTATAGTTTTTTAGTTTTACAGTACCCTTGTTTGATGACAATCATGACTGCAATACTATATTAAAGTTCGTTATTAAAATAATAGTTTTTGTTAAACATAACAATATGTCCCAGTGCCTTAATGTAAAATGCTGTGTTACTTTTTGATTACATAAATAAATAAATATACTTACTTACTCCCAACAGAATTTTTATAGCAGCAACAGTCAAATTTATTGCATTATTTCTAAGTGTTGTTGTTATTTGAAGCTTTTAACAATCCAAATATTGATTGTTATTCCCGAGTTCATAATTAAAACTCCTCCATGTGTCATATTATTATAAAACCTAAATTCACATAAAGTCGCAACATACTCCCAACAGAATTCTTATAGCAGTAACTGAGTTGTTAATTGTTAAAGTGCCTTTTGCTGTTAAATTTAACTAGATTCAAATGTAATGAAGAAATATGAAAATAGTTCGACTTTGTTTTCAAAAGTGCGATCTCTCCGGTAAATTTGTAGACGACAGGTATAACACGAGCCGAAAGAGGAAAGCTAGTGGCAACAGTGATATAATACGGAACTGACAAAGCCCATACAAAAAAGCGTACCCCTGAAATGTATGGGCTTTTTAGGCTTAAAACTAGATGGCGCTGTTCCGCAACCTGGAAGTGGCCAAAATCATAGTTTCCCCAAATATTTTTGCTTGTTTTTATTTTTTATAAGAACAAATGACATACCTATTTTTTTCGTTTAATATAATGATTATCATGTGAATACGCATTTTGAAAAAAATAAATTTGTAGGCATCATCAATGTAGTTATTAATGTTATTATAGTACAATACAATACAATACAAATCCACTTTATTGCACAACTTCAGAGATGTACAAAATACAAAAATACAAAATACAAAATCATTTATTCAGCAAATAGGCCACGGGGGCACTTTTACATGTCAACATTACAGAGTATTCATTAAAGTTAAACAAATGAAATTAATAGAAATATTAACTAAAAATATTAATCATAAGCAAAGTAGCTATACACTGATATAGAATTAGAGATGTATAAAGTCTCTAAATGTCATATTATTACTAACTATAATCAATACATAAAGAAAGTGCAAACAGATACAAAGATAAAAGAAATCTATACTAGGACATATTAGGACATACATTACAATAAATTTTATTACAGAGTTATAGTATTTAATAGGTGGCGCAAAAAAAAATCGAGGTACGATTCTTAGTATGAGACTGTCATCCTCCTTGCGTTATCCCGGCATTTGCCACGGCTCATGGGAGCCTTAGGTCCGCTTTGGCAACTAATCCCAAGATTTGGCGCAGGCAGTAGTTTTTAACGAAAGCGAATGCCATCTCACCTTCCAACCCAAAAGGGTAACAAGGCCTTATTGGAATTAGTCCGGTTTCCTCACGATGTTTTCCTTCACCGAAAAGCGACTGGTAATATCAAATGACATTTCGCACATAAGTTTAGAAAAACTCATTGGTACGAGCCAAGTTCGAACCCGCGACTTCCGGAAGTCGCACGCTCTTACCGCTAGGCCACCAGCGCTTCCTTAGTATGAGACTGTAAATCCTATATAAATAATCCTTACCATTGGTAAATATTTTTGTCATGATAGGAACAAGGGAATTTCTGGGAAATCCATGAGAACTGAATCCAGACCCAATTATTTTATTATCTCAAACTTGTGGTGATTGGAGGCGGATCCCTCTCACTCAGACTCAGTCACTTTGTGTAAATCATGTCCTAAAATACCTGTATAAAACTTCACTTTTCGAAACGGGCAAGAAGCTGAGCAATCTTAAAAAAAAAAAAAAAGAATCACAAATAAATTAATAATCTTAATTAGGCATTAAGTTCGCCATTTGTACATTTTTGTTTTATTTGTGCAATAAAGTTTAAATAAATAAATAAATAAATATTCGTTTTGTCTTTGTTTCAATTTGCCTCAATTTTAAATCAAAATGAATGGTTTAATAAATTACAATGATAAACGCTCTGTTTCTTTTCACGGAACTTGATTATAAATTCGAAAAGAGCAACAAAGTTGCGCTTTATTCAGAAGTCGTTAAACGGAAGCACTCGCGATACAATGACAACTTAAACACATTTTGTATCTGACACTCTTCAGCTGCACAAAGTCGTAACAATTTATTGATTTACAAAATTCTGTATACATTTGGGATATTAAGTACCTACCTACATACAGTAAAGTGGTTCCTACAGAATAATATTTAGATAGATGAAATAATCATGCCACAGTTTCGTTTCCTTTCGACCCCTTATTTGCCAAGAGTGGCACTGAAGCTTTAGTAGTTTCATGTGCTCTGCCTACCCCTTTATCGTGATTGTATGTTGTTGTTGTTGAAATAATCATGATCTATTTGTTCATGTCTCTGGTCCTTGAGTGTTCAAATTTTTGTGTTGTTCCAATTTACACGCGAAAGCTTTGAGAAGAGACGTACTAAGGACTGGTCCGGAAGCATGAAACTTGGCATGTATATAGCTTATAGGTTTATAAGAAAATATGGAAGTAGAAACACGCCGAGGTGTCAATGTTTCCCCTCTTTCCCCCCACTTTTGTATCCCTGATTTCAGTTTTTTTAGAGAATTTCACAATATTGTAGAGAATTTTATGAAGAACATATTTCTCCTAGACATCGTAATGGTAGCTTTCACGGTTTTCATGGAAATATTAAAAAACTGAAATCAGGTATACAAAAGTAGGGGGAAAGAGGGGAAACATTGACACCTCGGCGTGTTTCTACTTCCATATTTTCTTATAAACCTATAAGCTATATACATGCCAAGTTTCATGCTTTCTGCCAGCAGGGACTGTACTCTCATACTAATTAGCCGTTTCCGCCCCGCACTAAAAAACATGAAACAAGCTATGAAAATGGAAATTCAGTCGTGGAATTGTGGAAAAGGGCAAATGAAGATTGTCAAATTGTCTTGTTCAAAAATGTTTAAAGTACATTACAAAAAAAAAATTGTAAACTCAGACAACCTCATATTTCCCAATATAATTTTATTTCTATTTTATAGTATATTACATACAATAATATATCTGCCTCATAATTAGCAAAGGATAAAAAAAATATACCTGATCATTCACTGCTACTTTTTTACTGGACCACTCTTTACTTAGACGTTTTGACTGAGTTTGGACATGCTAGGTGTTTATCAATGGTATGGTGTACTTTACAAGTTGTATTATTAATGCGCCCTTGTATTTCAACGGTTTTGTACTAAAAATGTGGTTAATTAATTTTGACATGTCTTGAGCAAGGCTGTTATAAGAGTAAAAGCAGTAAGCACATCATTTACAAATACTCTATAAGAGTAAAAACTTTATAATAGCCACCGGTGTTACTTATGATTCGCCATTTTATATATCTTTAGGGTTCCTTCTCACAATTAGTGAAATCCCGAACCTTACCATCTAGTTAAATATTTGTAACGGATACCAGTTAAAAATTCATAACGTTATCGTTAGAGAGCAGATTTCAGGTAGCGATTTAAATATTAATATGTATATGACTCGCATACAATATTTATTATTTTTTCTACACACGAAAAAAATGTATGGGAACATAAAAGTAAAACCCTTTTTGGATGCTTTTGTGAATATTGGGCAAAAATTATAATGATAATAAATAAAAATAAAAAAAATATTTATTTATACTTATTTCTTTAATATTTCTTCTGCGCATTGCACAGTAAAAACTTCTATTACGGCTCAAAGAATATAAAAATGAAAATAATTCGCTTCTTATATATATTTAAATTGAAAGTCTATTATTTAGAATAAAATACTTTTTTTTAAATGTAGTTTGTTGAAAAAATAACATTAATTTAATCTAATTATTCAGTGAAGTTTGTGGTGTGCGATGTAGGTAATAATAATCGATTATAAACCATATGACATGTATTTAAAAAATTGCACTAGTCATATCCATATTAATATTTAAATCGCTACCCGAAATCCGCTGTCTAGTTATCATGTACTTGGCGCAAACCATTGCATTTTGCATTTTTGTTCGAAATACCTTTCTTTTTAAACCGGTATTTTGGGGAACGCTTTGATAAAGGTTTGGTTCGATTAACCGGCATAGAACAAAATAAAGCCGTGTAGTCCGCAGCATGTCAGGTAATACTGATATTTTCAATATTTCATTAGGAAGATAACTTCCTAAAGGTATAAACCTAGAATTTTCAATTTAAAACAAACTTGTGCTTCGGAATATTTAATCTTCTGGTGCCTTATTTTATTACTTCCTATTGATTTATTGTAAATGCTGAGTCAAATACTCTATTTGATATTTATTATTATGGTTATTGTTACAGAATCTGTGGATGAGATACATAGTCAGCCATTTTTAGTGACGTGAAGATGACAACTCTCCTCCTCCTCTTAGTAAGTAAGTGCTATTGAAAACCACAGACGATTTCAGTACCGTTATCACAATGGACTTTGTGTCGATAACTATAAACAGCCTAGCCTAAGACTTCAAATAAATTGTTCCGTCGAGGAACAGAGATTTTTAGTTTTAATTTCTTTTCTTGATATAGTTAAATAGTTATTTCATTTTCATACATACAAGGCAACACAATTTTGAAAGAATACTTGTTTCCATGTATATGTAGCACAGTTTTTTGGAGCTGGCAATTACAGAAGTCCCAAAGCGACTTTCCGGTGCGCCTGCCACGGCACCTGGCGGATATATAGAAAAAACTCTCTCTTCGACCGTGCGAGCGCCATGATCTGCGCTCCCGTTATTACGAATTAAAAATAGTTATCGGTGCACCGGCGCGACACAAACGTGAAAATTGACATTTTAAGTGATATTCCGACCAGTGACCTAAGCTTCCGTTTATATGTGACAATCGTTTTAGTGTGAGGATTTTCCCAAAGTGTTTCCACGTGGCCCCACAAGCGCCTCTGGACAAATGTAAGTAGCCTCACCAATTAAACGCCGCTACATATAGTTTTTTGGTCCTTCGAGCCGCATTCCTGTGCCTAGCCAACACGACACGTTTATGAACGACCGTCGAAACTTGCCTAAATTGTCGCTTCCTGAATTTCACGGTGAACCTACTGGCTGGCCCGCCTTTTTCGACTTATTTCAATCGTTGGTCCACAACAACAATGCCTACACTGACGCGGAAAAGTTTAGGTATTTACTACTTTCGGTTAAAAACGAACCATTTAATTTAATTAAATCAATTCCCATAACGGAAAGTAATTATTCAATTGCGATCGATGTTCTAAAATCCCGTTATGACAACAAACGCATTATTGCGTCACAACATCTAGATAAATTATTCGATATCGATTCTTGTTCCGCGCGCTCATCTGCTGTTGCTATGCGAAATTTGCTTAATGTTTACCACGAAAATATTAAAGCACTTGAAGTTTTGGAGTTTCCGGTTAAAGAATGGGACTTCGTTCTGTTAAATTTATTATTACGTAAAATTCCCGTTAATACGCGAAAAGAATATGAACGTTCTTTAACCAACCCAAGTGAAATACCTAAAGTCCAAACCTTAATTACATTCTTAGAGCGCGAACTTACGGCGGAACAGATGATTACAGTTTCCCACATACAGTCCACAAAAAATAAGTCCTTAATTACAACAAATAAAAATAATTTAAATTCAAATCAAATTACACCTAAACGGGTTTTAATTACGAATACGTCAGACCAAACTCGACCGTATGTCGATACGAATAAGGTTCGATCTTGCGTGAAGTGCAAAGGCTTCCATTCACTTCACAAATGTTTAGAATTTTTAAATTTGTCTACTAAAGATAGATTCACATTTGTTCAAACAAATAACATTTGTTATAATTGTTTATGTTCCGGACATGACTTACGTAATTGTAAATCAAGTTTTAAGTGTCGTAAGTGCAATAAGAAGCACCACACCTTAATTCATTTAGATTCGGACCTTACGCGTACGCGACCCTTCCCGGCGAACAATGAAGCCGCGGAACTAGTTGCCGTCTCGCTCGCTCTAACGGAGCAGTCGCAGCCCGGCGCGGGCGCTGTCCCGAGCCCATCAGCTGTTCACGGCGTGAATCAAAATAATCTAGGTTTAGGTATTGAGCCTCATACGGTGTTACTGTCAACTGCGTTGGTTGACCTTTATTACGAAGGTAATCAAATTGCTACAATTCGTTGTATGTTAGACGGGGGCTCACAAGCAGCTCTTATTACTGAATCGTGTATGCAACGATTAAATTTACCGCGACGAAATGTCAGCGAGCCGTTGGTAGGTGTCGGTGATTTACCGCTCAACCCTAGGGGTACCTTCGTGTGCTCAATTTCGCCCAAGGGCAAACAAAGTCCAAGTATTCCTTTGGAGGCTACTATTTTGTCAAAATTAACCCGTCAAATGCCTAGTGTACCACTAGCACCGTACGGGGAATGGCCTCATTTGCAAGGGCTCGCTCTAGCCGACCCTGAATTTCATAAACCTCAGCCGGTTGACATGATACTTGGCGAGGACATTTTCATGGATGTCATTCGCGAGGGTATAGTCAGGGGTAAACCTGGCACACCCACCGCAATCAATAGTGTATTTGGTTATTTACTAGGGGGTAAAGTCAACTTTACTTCTAACATTTCGACTCCACGCCATACTTGTTTTACGTCGTTCGACAACGACAATCTCGAGAAGTTTTGGGAGCTGGAGTCAGTTCCAGAGATGCGGAGTTACACTCCCGAAGAAAAGCTATGCGAATCCTTTTTCCAAAAGACGCATACGCGCGAAGAGACAGGGCGATACATAGTTGCTCTGCCATTCAAGCCCGATGCACCGCCCCTCGGCGAGTCTCGGCAAATTGCTCTAGCACGTTTCCACAAACTGGAATACCGTCTAGAACGAAACCCCCAGCTGAAGGCGGAGTATCACGCGTGCCTCCAGGAGTATGTGGATCTTAACCACATGGAGCTCGCGGACGATAACCCCCCCGCTGGCGCGAGTTATTACATCCCGCACCACTCGGTGTCGGTAGGTACCGTTACTTTCGGTATCAGTAGTTCCCCTTATCTCGCCTTGCGCACAATTAAACAGCTCGCGCATGACGAAGCCGAGCGTTTCCCGCTCGCCTCGCCAGTCCTCCTAAATGACATGTTCGTCGACGATGTGGTGACCGGCGCAGATACCTTAGCCGAAGCCCTCAATCTGCAGCAGGAGCTGATAGGTATTTGTACCACGGCCGGGTTCGAATTGCGAAAGTGGCAAAGTAACTCGCCAGCCATTCTCGCTGCCACGCGACCGACAGAGTTTCATGGTGAGCGGCGCGAAAATGTTCATTTTGCCGAAATGGAAAATGACAAAGGGGTCAAGGTCCTTGGACTTCAATGGAATCCAAGATCTGACGCATTTAGTTTCAAAGTTCAAAGTTCTTCGCAGGCCTGTACAAAGCGGGCGATTCTTTCCGAAATTGCAAAAATTTACGACCCCCTCGGGTTATTATCTCCGGTGACATTGTTTGCCAAACATTTAATTCAATTGCTATGGTTAGCCAAAATTTCCTGGGACTCAGAACCCCCTATCGATATTATTAACTCATGGACGAGTTTTATTAACGAGCTACCGCTCCTATCGCAAATTTCTTTTCCTCGTCATATTTTCAATACTGACGACTTCGATTCAATCGAAATTCACGGATTTGCCGACGCAAGCAAAATTGCATACGCAGCATGTGTTTATATACGTCTGACGGACAACACCGGGCGAGTTCAAACCTATTTAGTCATGGCTAAAAGTCGCGTTGCACCTCTTCGGGTATGCCTTACTATACCTAGAATGGAATTGATGGGTTGTGTAATCCTATCAAAATTAATTGAAAGAGTTATGCATCTTTACGGTGGTCACATTCACCCCGATCAAGTGTACGCATGGTCTGACAGTTCCGTCGTGCTCGCGTGGCTTCAGTCACCCCCGCACGAATGGAAAACGTTTGTCTCGAACCGCACTAGTGAGATTTTGTCCCGTGTCCCGGCGCGCTGTTGGCGTCACGTCCCGTCAGCTGATAACAGCGCTGACCCGGCGTCTCGCGGTCTGCTCCCCGCCGCGCTCGTACAAAATGACTTGTGGTTCCATGGTCCTACATGGCTCCAACAAAGTCGCGACTCCTGGCCTATACCAAAACCGGTGGTAAACACGAACGAGGAAAAACGCAATAAACATGACTCGGCAAGTCTTAGTTATGCATGTGTGTCCACATTGCCTCCTTCCCCGGACGACGACACTCTTATAACGCGATTTTCGTCGCTAGGTAAATTAGTTCGCGTCACGGCAGTCATATTTCGTTTCTACAATAAATGCAGGAAACATAAACAAACATTCCCAAAGTACGTCACCGTACCAGAGTACAATTTTGCATTAAATCGACTAATATTGATTACACAACAAAAAGTGTTCGAAGACGACATTAAAAGGATTTCGTCAAATAAACTTCCGTCAATTCGTTTGCGGCGTCTCACGCCCATGTTAGATAGGGATGGTTTGTTACGCGTCGGCGGACGTATTCACAAATCACTTTTACCTTTTGAATCAAAACATCAATTGATTTTACCTAAAAGACATCCTCTTACAAATCTTATTATTGACGATGCGCATATAAAGGAACTACATGCCGGTTCGCAGTGCGTGCAAAACTCGCTCTTACAGCGATACTGGATTATCTCTGGTCGTGATATTGTTCGCCTCCGCGTACATCGTTGTATCAAATGCTTCCGCGCTCGACCGACTCGCTGCCAGCCGCGCATGGGAATGCTACCCTCGGTTCGGCTACGCCCCGCGCGTGTGTTTAGTAAAACGTCTTGTGACTTTTGTGGGCCATTCTACGTACGCGCTAATAAGGTTCGTAATGCAAAAATAATAAAATGTTACGTTGCAGTTTTCGTATGTATGAGCGTTAAAGCTGTACATCTTGAGTTAGTTTCCGAACTTTCCACGGAAGGTTTTTTAGCCGCGTTGCGACGTTTCACGTCCCGTCGAGGATATTGTACGGATATATATACCGATTGCGGACGTAACTTTGTTGGTTGTAATAATTACCTTCAAGAGTTATATACTTTTTTACGTAATGATTCGGTCATGAGTGCCCTTAATCAACAAACTTTAAAACAAGGATTAACTTGGCATTTTCAACCACCTTATGCTAGTCATTTCGGTGGATTATTTGAAGCGGCTGTTAAGAGTTTCAAAGCTCATTTACATCGCGTAATAGGTACACAAACGCAAACATATGATTGTATGCACACTTTGACGTGTCAAATCGAAGCTGTATTAAACAGTCGTCCGCTCTGCGTTCTAAGTTCGGACTCCGCGGATCCTTTACCTCTTACGCCGGCCCATTTCTTAATCGGTGAGCCCTTAACGGCCCTACCGGACGTTTCTCTGATAGACGAGAACCCTAATCGTCTTACACGTTCGCGCTGGATACAGCAAGCTGTCCAGCATTTCTGGCGTCGATGGAGTCGTGAATATCTCCATCAACTGCAACAAAGTACAAAGTGGCTTCAAGACCGCGGTCCCGCCGTTCGTGAAGGTACTGTTGTTGTGGTATGCGACGACCACCTGCCGCCGCTGCAGTGGAAACTCGCGCGCGTTCATGCTGTCCATCCGGGCAGCGATCAAGTTATTCGCGTCGTAACATTGAAAAGCGGGAACACGTTGTTCAAACGACCTGTTGTGAAGGTCTGTCCCTTACCTTTAGAATAAACTTATACAATCGTTACGACTCTTAATGTTAAGTTAAATATAAGTTTCATAAAATATTTTGGTATACTTTCGTATAGTTTCTTTTTTTTATTTCTTTTAAAAGTCACTCCGTGTCTTTTAAGGTGAGCGGCATGTTCCGTCGAGGAACAGAGATTTTTAGTTTTAATTTCTTTTCTTGATATAGTTAAATAGTTATTTCATTTTCATACATACAAGGCAACACAATTTTGAAAGAATACTTGTTTCCATGTATATGTAGCACAGTTTTTTGGAGCTGGCAATTACAGAAGTCCCAAAGCGACTTTCCGGTGCGCCTGCCACGGCACCTGGCGGATATATAGAAAAAACTCTCTCTTCGACCGTGCGAGCGCCATGATCTGCGCTCCCGTTATTACGAATTAAAAATAGTTATCGGTGCACCGGCGCGACACAAACGTGAAAATTGACATTTTAAGTGATATTCCGACCAGTGACCTAAGCTTCCGTTTATATGTGACAATCGTTTTAGTGTGAGGATTTTCCCAAAGTGTTTCCACGTGGCCCCACAAGCGCCTCTGGACAAATGTAAGTAGCCTCACCAAGTTTCTAATGGGTCGGCAACGCGCACGTGACACCCCTTGAGTTGCGGGCGTCCATAGGTTACGGTGACCGCTTTCCATCAGGCGGGCCGTATACCTGTTTGCCACCGACGTGGTATAAAAAAAAAAAAAAAAAAAAAAAAATTAAACGCCGCTACATAAATATTTTTTTTTTATTACAGATGAACTACAAAACGGCACATATTCTGATGGAGAAAATCAGTCACAATCATTACTTACACCCAAAAATAAGCCCGGAGTGGTGGATCAAAAAACATGCAAAATGGAAGAGGACGCAGGAAATAGTTTAGGTTGTAAGAAAATCACACCAAGCAAAGATGGCGCTGATAATTCAAAACAAGAAAACGAAAATCAATATATCTTTTGTGAATTTGATGAAGACCTCGATAAAAGAAACTACTTATTATTTTGGAAGTTTACTGATAGGTTAATTACAATTTCTACCACCGTGTAGGCGCTCTGAAGAATATATTAATATTTTGAAGTATGTAGACTCATTGAAACAGCAAAATCGTGAGCAATAGAACTGAAAATATTAATCTTATAAAGTTACTTGTATCGGTTTGGTTTCGTTGCACATAAATAAATATCTTAAAAACAGTGAGTTTGTCTTTATTTGTCCTCAATTTTAATCTGCCTTAGTCCCAAAAGGACTACATATAAAATCGGTTTCTTCTTAAAATAGCCGAACATTGTATCCACTTATTCAGATCGTCCTACATTCACAATGATAATCCGCAATAAAAGATTTTTTTTTATTTCAGACCAAAGTCCATAAAGTAAGGAATACACTTTTGGAACTTATTCTAATAAAGTTAATCTTAAAAATTAATATTAGTAGGTACTGATGGATAAAAAAACTGAGTGCCTTGGTAATAGTCTCTTATACGCTCAGTTATGTATAATTGGCCACCTCCGAGTGCATGCTAGTCTGGTATAACCGGTGGACACTCTATTTAATAATGTAAACATTGTAAAACATGGAAACAATGGACCAGTTACATTTATAATTATTCCATAATGGCATCCTCTACGGAACCACTAATCGATAAGTTGGGATCAGATTGTTCACATTCGCTGGATTTTCAAAATGACGAATCAAGTTTTATAAAAACTTTTAATACGACACTTTCAAGAATAATGCCTTTATAATTATTGTATAAGAGAAAATGTATTGCTTTAATTCTTTTAAACACTTTATAAAATGCTATAATTTGTTTGCTGGATAGACGTTTTATAATATGCTCCTATGAGGCATAAAGCATCATAGTTATCTTATGCATTACTTTTATAAGAATAATTGGCCATAACAAAAGCTTTTATAGTGCTTTGAATATTATACAGCGAAAAGGCATTTTAAATGGCTTCTCCTTATTGCAGTACCGGATCCAGACTTTTTAAACTAAAAATGTCAAATCTGGCGCCCCTTGGATTTGACGAAGTTCGAATTTGGCGCCCCTCTTGGACTTAGCGCCCGAGGCAAGGGCCCGGGCTCGCTTCCCCCTAGATCCAGGTCTGAGTGTATATGAAATGTGTGGTGATTTCTTAGTATTCATCTCAGAACAAATGTGTAGCTAAATAATGGCTTATTAAAACACTATTTTTATGAAAATAAAAGTAAAGAAATCTCTTTATACAAGTATTTATTATTTCAGACTTAATTGCACGACAATTTTATGTGTAAGTAAAACAATACACACAATACAAATGGCGGACTTAATGCCTTAAGGTATTCTCTACCAGTCAACCATTGGATCAAACAGAAACTTTAGTTGTCAACAGGATTGTCAACGTAGAGATGTGACAAGAAACACAAGTATGTAATTATGTTTACAACACCGACAGAAAAACGCTGGAGGCGTTGCCATGGGGTTATAACAGCTTCAAATCAAGTCGCTGCGTCTGCGTTTTTAATTTTCCTACGTTTTCATGATAAAAAAACTGTCTAACCACACCGGTGTAGCAGTACACAGGTTACCCGGTCGGTATATACACGTGGTAGCAATGTTGTTTCAAACAATGCGCTGGAGCGTGCTGGGGTCGCCGCGAAAGCATTTGCTCATTACCGCGGTGTTTTGATTCGGTCATCAAATACGCCACGTAAGCGCCATTTTGCTGGTAAATGTATCTACATAGATGTCCGAATAACGATTTCGTTGAATTTAAGCCAGTTTAACTAACCACGTACGTATACTTTCCGATACACAAAACCTTGTGTATCGGAAAGTATACGTAGTTACTCGTATATATTATTTTCAGATACTCGATAATAAAAATATAAATTCCAATCGCGAAAGGCCAATTTTTTTACGTTCAGAAAAGTGCACTGCCGTAAAAATGTACAACGGCGCCTTAAGCCTCCGCCACACGGGCGCGTTTCGAGCGTCAGCGGAGCGACACGCCGGCGTGACGCCCGCAGGCGGCCGGCGTGTCGCCCGCCGGACGCTGGCGGGAAGCGCGCGATGCGCGCGCAATCCGCTCATGATCTGCGCGCGTTAGCCCCTCTCAAGTAGTAGTTGACATTATTTTATTAATGCAATGTAGTTTTAAAACAATATTATTCATCGCACCAATAAATTGCTCGGATAAATATACGGATCGGATCCCTATCGCTATCCCTATCGCTATCCCTATCGCTATCCCTATCCCTATCCCTATCCCTATCCCTATCCCTATCCCTATCCCTTATCAAGATGTTTAATGATTTCTTATCAAGTGCTAAAATATAAAGTTTCATGGTTTTATCTTTTAAAATTAAGAAATCCCATACAAACTTTCAACCTCTTTTTCAACCCCTTCATCCATTTTTTTCGAAATAAAAAGTAGCCTATAGTTTGGCCTATGTTCTGTCTTAGGGTCTAAAGATTGTCTGTTCCAAATTTCATCTAAATCGGTTGCGTGGTTTAAGCGGGAAAGCGTAACAGACAGACAGACAGACAGACAGAGTTACTTTCGCATTTATAATATTAGTATGTACACTATTTAAAATGAACATAGCAAAAAATACGTATAGTATAAGTATAGTTACTTGTTGAATTCAGTTGGCGGGCTATGTCTTCCAACAAACGGTTCTTTTGTAATATATTTTTGTAATTTTTATTGGTTAGGTCGTATAAACTTGTATGTCCCTTAAGTAACTCGATTAATCTTTCTACGTTAGAATTCATGATGCCGCAAATCCGTCCGATCGCAACGCGCGCTTTGTTTTATGTTATGTGTGACTGCACAAGCGTTCCGAGGGCGGACCGCTCGCGATGCGCCGGCGCGACGCCGGCGGAGCGCTCTGCCAACGCGCAGAAACAGCGCGCGTTCAGCTCGCGTGCCGCTAAGCTGACGCAACGCTCTCGAAACGCGCCCGTGTGGCGGAGGCTTTAGCCTGAGTATGAAAAAAAACAAATGATGATCTAAAATACAGGGCCCCTACTTATTTAAATACGTAGGTATGGATTTCATTAATTTTTTTTTTAAAGTTCAATGAATAAAGCTGACTGCAAAAAAGTTATTTCACAACATAAAACTCTGCTAAGACTATGTCAGGTCAGGCTATGTGAGCATTGGTACAAGTATGAATATCTAGGATTTTATTAACTCAAGAACGTCGAATAATCTTTCCACACATTATGTAATTGTGGAATATACATCACATATGTCTCAGGACGTTAAAATGAGATAATGTGTATTTACCCTATGATTCACGTACTTTACGTTGGCAACTGTGTTGCCCTAAGCATTTTAGACAGTTAATAAAATAAAATAAAATTTATAAGCTGGAGTAAAAACATGCCACCTTATTTATTAGGCTACTGGTAGTTCTGGAGAAGCAAAACGCGCCACGCCACCTGAGTGTAATTATCAGTTATTTTGTTAGGACTAGGCGCGCCGCCAAGCGGCGCGGCGCGCGCCCCGCCGCCGCCACGCCACCTGGGGCGCGTCTTACGTCTTTCCTGGAGAATGGCGCGGACGCCCGTTGCGCGGCTAAGTGGTCACTATGTGGCAAATAACTTGGGCAAAATATTACCATGCTAATTAGTTTGATCTAGTACGATGTGCAAGAATGTACAAATCTGGGAGTTTAGAGCTAAGTTACTAATCAAACGGAAATTATGTAGGAACTTTACATTTTACATTATAATATATACAGGGAAGAAAATTAAATTGATAATTTGGGAATAACGGCAGCTTCTCAATTTATGCCGCTACGCGAAAAAACACTCACTAAGGATTTCCTTAAGCTTTTAAGAAGGACGTACATTTAAGAAAAAAATACAGTCACCGAAGCGAAGTTTCTTAGGGCATGACCCAGGTTAGGGTACTAGACAAACCAGAAACGAAATAAAATAATGAACAGGAGCAGGACTGAACAAATTATTGTTTTAATGATGTATGAACCCAACAGACTAAAAAGCTTTAGAAATACTTTTTTCCCTGATGAATAAACGTTATTTAATATCTTCGTTATTAAAAATTATTATTAGGTAAGCTTAACTGGCGAAGTTCAACTTAATGCCGAGTAGATTTTCGCTGAATCATCAGCTGCTACAGATTAATTTGAATACTTCATTATAATAATATCTACTGCCTTGGGCTGTAGAGAGAAATATAATAGAGAAACAGTAAATAGTTAGCGAAAACTTTTTACAGCATTGCGGGTCTGATGAACAATGAGACCTCCCTCCAATTAGTTCAGCTAAACGTAATGAAATGAAATGAAATGAAATAAAAAAATATTAGGTATCGTATAATTTACAAATCTATTATAATATTTTGTCTTCTACTACCTATTTTATTTTTATTATTAACAGGATATTAAATATAAACTTATTAATCAAAATATTTTTCATGTTTTAGAGTACAAGTATGGAATTTTCGAGAGTAAAAGATGCAAAATATTTTGATTACAAACATGAAATAATCCCCTCGTCGACATTGCTCCCGTGCTGTGTACCTTATATATAAAATGTGGTGTAAAACTGTCGGAATATTAATCATCAGTTTATTAATTAGCTTTTTGGAGATTTGCAGAGTGCTTAGAGAATGACTCGCAGTCAATTATTAATGTCGGCCATTCCGTCGCGGCCGGGAACGTTATTTACATCGTAAAATTAATTTATAATTCATTATTTTGATACAGCTGTGAGACTCTCGACGGACGGTGGGCAATAAAGGTTTTATTGCGCGTCGAAATAGAGTTTACCTAGATAGAAACAAAAATGTAATGAGTTTGTGTTTGTGGCAAATTGTTCGGGTTATGTTGAGCAAACACGAATAGCAGTAGCTAGCGAAGAACTAAAAAGGCATATCTGGTTTGGAGCGATTTCAGGTCTAATGTGCCTTAATGTACAGTATGTACTTATAAACATGATTTTTAGGATAGCTAACGAAACCCATTTCCCAAAGCCACGAGACCTATAAAAAATTTCTTATCAATGTCTTATTTTCTATTCATATGTACTATATAAAACCCTGTAATTTCTCGTAGCTATAAATACAAAACTGATTTTCTGTATTCTGTGGTCTTGGCTTTGTGTATTAGTTAAAGGCTCTTGGTCCCAATTCAATTAACAGACATCGGGTCCCATTGTTCTTGCACCTCTAATACTCTCCTCGCTTTTGTGTCTTGTCCAGTGATTTATTCTGAAAACACGATATATATTTCATTGAGGACTCCAATACCCGCTGTCCACAAACCGTCATGAAACATTAATAACTGGCGGCCTAGCTGAAATGACAAACGTTGACGCAACGTGGCGATCATAACGCAGTCTCGCTCTTTTGCACTTCTTAGAGCGATAGCTATTATATTATAGCTAGCGAGCCAGCTATACTTACGATACGTATGCGAAACGAAAGCGATTGTACCGTGGGCTGGGTAGCCTGTCCACTAGCAATAAGCGAGGCGAAGCGTGATATCGCGGACGTGACGTTGCTAAGGCGATAAATAAATATAACTTTTGATATACCTAATATCAGCCGTTATAAATTCGTTAGCACGTTGTAGGCGTTCTATTTGTGAAGCTGGCAGCCTTGTGGGAAAGTTACCGGGCGAATGGTACGTGATGTAAACTAATTAATTTACCTGGAGATATTTGAATGGTCCTGGATCTTGTAATGACTATTGGAAAACAATTGTAGAATTTCAATTGTTTTCCAGTAGCAATAAGGTGCTCTGATCTTATTGCTTCTGGTAAACAATTGTAGAATTTTCAAGCAAGCGTGCAAGCCATTTTCGATGATATTCGAATCTATTTGTTGATATAAATTCGTTCAGATGTAACTACTACATTAATTCACTTTCTGCTTGCTGGATAGATTTGCATAATACTAAATTTTTATTTTGTCTTTGTTTAGTTAGGACGTTTATAATGAAATACAAATATCGAAATTTAAAAACAGCAAGATGGTCACGACGGCGACGGGCACATTTTCGCTAGTAGCGATGAGAAGCTGTTGTATTATTTAAATAAGTTTTGATAGGTTATTTTCGAGCAGTTTTATTAAATCACATTGAAAACTACTAATAAAGACCTACTGTCAAAACTCCAAGTGTTTGTGAACAAATGCTTGAGGCAGATCCTGCGTATCTTTTTGGCCTAATAACTGGATCACAAACGCTCACTTATGGAGAATAACTGGACAAGCACCCGTACACGAAGAAATCCAGACTCGGAAATGACATTGGATTGGACACATCCTCAGAAAACTTGATACCCACCTATCCAAAATGGCCCTCACCTTAGAATATACCGGAAAGGGCAAACCGTGCCGCCCTAAATCTACCTGGGGTCGCTCGGTTCAGCAGGAGCTCAGGGTGCTAGGCATGGGGTGGGAGGAGGTTACCCAAATAGCCCAAGATCGGAGTAAATGGAGAAATATGATTCGAGCCCTACACCCCAGCAGAGGGTAACAGGATGCAAAGAAGAGAAGAGACATTGAAAACTTTGCTCAAATTACAGTACATTTACGTTTGAACTACTTTTCAATATGAATATGCGACGTGTTTAAGTTATTGTACTTGACCCGGTACAAACTGCTGGTGGCCTAACGGTAAGAGCGTGCAACTTTCAATCCGGAGGTCGCGAGTTCGAATCCCGGCTCGCACCATTGAGTTTTGCTTATTGATTGTATTGTATGAACTATCCTAGTTACCCTTTGGGTTGGAAGGTCAGATGGCAGTCGCTTTCGTAAAACTAGTGCCTACGCCAAATCTTGGGATTAGTTGTCACAGCGGACCCCAGGCTCCCATGAGCCGTGGCAAATGCCGGGATAACGCAAAGACGATGAGTTGACCCGCTACTATGAGGTAATGAGACTGGGAGAATACGGGTCCGAGAGTCAGGGGAAATTCGCCGGCCAATATTTCACGAAAGACGAACATGAAGCCACATACAAGTACATACGAGTAAACGTTCACGCAGGAACGCAGCAAGTGTCATGGTCACGTTGGCCAGGTTTGCGGATTGAGAAGTTTGATTAGTTTAGTTGGTTTTAATAGCTGAGTTTAGATTAGTTTTATTTAGCTATGCATATGTCTTCTTGTATATTTTCCATACGAGCAAGCATATGCTATGAAGTGGAAAGATTGCACAGAAATTTGCATTTGAACCATATTGGAGTTTCAGCGACGGAAAGCCTCTAAAATTAATTGACAATTATACAAAAACTTACTTCCTTCCATCTTCTTTTTTTTTTTATAAATGGGCTTACTCTTGACCACAGACTAGCCAAACTAAAAACATATCATACTTTTTAGGGTTCCGTAGTCAACTAGGAACCCTTATAGTTTCGCCATGTCTGTCTGTCCGTCCGTCCGTCCGTCCGTCCGCGGATAATCTCAGTAACCGTAAGCACTAGAAAGCTGAAATTTGGTACTAATATGTATATCAATCACGCCAACAAAGTGCAAAAATAAAAAATGAAAAAATGTTTTATTAGGGTACCCCTCCCTACATGTAAAGTGGGGGCAGATATTTTTTTCATTCCAACGACCCCAACGTGTGATATATTTTTCATTCCAACTCCCAACGTTGTACAATATATTGTTGGATAGGTATTTCATAGAAGTTTGATTTTGTTACAGCTTAAAGGTATTATAGACCTGAGTATTTGGTATGAATTTCAATTTAATACCTCTACGCGTTTATGAGGAAATGGGTAGTAAGGTTAAAATTATTAAAAAAAAATATAGTATGTGATGTAACTAAAAATTTATGGTTTTCGTAATTTTTCCTTTATCTATGCTATAAGACGTTGCTTCGTACCAAATTTCAAGATTCTGAGTTCACGGGAAGCACCCTGTAGGTTTTGATTCCCTTGCAAGTGTCGAAAATTTGCGGCATAAACGGCTGTATCTTTTGATTGCGTTGGCTTAGAAGTTTGATTTTTTCACAGCTTCAAGGGACAGTAGACCTGAGTAATTGATATAAATTTCAGCTTCATACCTCCACGCGTTCCTGAGAAAAAGGGTCTTGACAGACGGACGGACGGACGGACAGACGGACAACAAAGTGATCCTATAAGGGTTCCGTTTTTTCCTTTTGAGGTACGGAACCCTAAAAATGAAGACGGGTTTACTCAGGTCGTTTTTTGATAATATCAAAAGTTTTGGAAATAATCGCTTCTAAAGGAAAAAAAAGTGCGTCCCCCCGTCTAACTTTTGAACCCTATGTTTAAAAAATATGAAAAAAATCACAATAGTAGAACTTTATAAAAACTTTCTAGGAAAATTGTTTTGAACTTGATAGGTTTAGTAGTTTTTAAGAAAAATACGGAAAACTACGGAACCCTACACTGAGCGTGGCCCGACACGCTCTTGGCGGTTTTTTGAGTATGATATTTAGCGACCAATACGTTTTTATATAAAATTATAAGTTGTCCACGCATTTTTACACTGGATGACTGGACATCGCATCAAATTACAAAACGATACATCAGCCTCGTCCATCGAAAATGCTATTTAAAAATTTACAGGCAAAAATTTAAATGTCCATATTGAAAAGTCAAACTGTAACAAGGCAATTAATAACAATCCTGGCGTTATTGAGTGGAAAAATGACAAGGTAGAAGGCCGAATGCGAATGCGAGGGCTCCATGGCTTATTTCGTTATCCTGAATGGAATATTTAAGAAATAATTAATAGAAATAATTAATTGTATTGACATGGTAATTGATGATGGTGTTACAAAATTAGTGAAAAGCTTAACAAAATTCACAGATCTTACGCATCCTGCAGAGCTATCACATGATTGACGTGACTACCTCGCTATTCTCGCCGTGACA
Organism: Leguminivora glycinivorella; assembly: GCF_023078275.1. Taxonomy (NCBI): domain Eukaryota; kingdom Metazoa; phylum Arthropoda; class Insecta; order Lepidoptera; family Tortricidae; genus Leguminivora; species Leguminivora glycinivorella. Next base: position 3,093,144 of record NC_062975.1, read on the forward strand.
TAGATCACACGTCTTTTTCTAATAGTAAATATGAATGGAATAAGAAGTAGTCTATCTCGCGGCGATATAATCTCGCGCCAATCATGTGCTAAGGCTTGCAGGCGGCGGCTTTTACTTATGTCTGTTCGATGTCTTTATATCATTCAGCCATCGTGCGTCCGCGCCAATATAGCATGTTATCCGAATGACATCCCTCAGATGCTAATAATCCTAACGTAAGAATTGACCTTTAGACACATTATTTTTGGCACATGGCTGTATACATAGGTGTATTGCTGACTGTAAGTACATATGTAGCACCTACTAAAAATATCTGAGTTGCGGAAGAAAGAGGGGATTATTTATCAATTAAGAACATTATGATGGTATTGAGGGAAACAAAATTTAAAATGTCGTTAATTACGCAATAATGGCGGTTACTACGGAATTTTCCTCGTTTCACGCCGCGAAGAGTGACAACCCTAAACCCCCGGTATTGTACAAAGATTGTTCTTTTGTACCAAAAATAATATTTCGGAATTTATATAGGGCTGTCAAACGTTATGAACGGCTAGCCAGGGATTACTTTCGTCGGCTATTCCGGTCTTTCATCGTCTCGTTACTCTCTGTTTTTCTAAGCAAATAAAAAGCAATAAATATGAAGATGCGGTAAAGCAAATATTAATACACATTGGTGAAGTCTAATAATGGCAGGTTAACGAAGAGTACCAAAAGTAGCTGTATAAAAAAAAGCACTTTTCATTTAGCACAATATTAAATCATTTATTACTGGGTCTGTCGCAAATGTATTTTTTTGTACCTACCTCTTATTATAACGTACATATGAACCAGTGATATTTCAAGGATTTCCATTAAAATTTGCCTAAAGCACGAGCATTTGAAAATAAAATAAAAATGATTCTTCCATCAACTGCATAATTTAAAACAGAAAAAATTAAATGACGGCTAAAAAATTAGTTTTAATTCATACTAATATTACAAATGGGAGAGTTTGTGTGTCTGTTTGTTTGTTTGTACGGCAAAACGGAGCGAAGAATTGACGTGATTTTTTTAATGGAGATAGTAGAAAGGATGGAGAGAAAAGCTAGTATCTAATAATGTGAAACACCCTTTAATGGACGATGATGGCATTATGGACAAACAAAACACAAATCTTTAAAAATAAGTATCTAAAATTAGTTTCTAAAAACTGACGGCATTGTATGATTGTACCCTAAACAAGAGTCATAGATCTGCTCAATTTTGAAGTTTCATTTAATTCGGTTATTTCTGAAGGATTTGGCGGCAAAATCATCAGTTTACTGAAAAAAAAAACATCAGGACGAATTCTTAGTACCTAATGTTGCTAAGAGAGTTTAGTCCATGTTCAAAAAAATAAAAAAATAATACTTGGTGTAAACTTGAATCAGTTTTACTTACTGCATTAACCATAAGATAAGGTATAAAACATACTAGTTTGTTACTCCAAAGATATGAAGAAATAGTGTTATTTTACGAGTGTCCATAACTGGAACTGGAAAACTGCGTACCTCCTATAATGGACAAGGAACAATTTACGAAACCAAAATTTACAAGAAACAATCCCATGTTAAAATAACCCAAACTAATTTTATTTGGGGTACTTACATAAAATTGACTTATTCAGTATCAGTTGGCTTTAAAAGTAAAATTTTAAACTTATTTCACTGTCCATAATGGGGGATCCATTACTGGAGAACTGCCGTCCAAAAACACCTCGTTTTAATTTGTTAACTATGAAGAAACCAATAGGAGTATCTATTCCGCAATACTCTTGAAATATAACAGAAGGATAAGACATTCAAGTTTTAACACGCTTAGCGGTAGAATTTTTGCATGTATCAGTGAAATACAAAAAATAGGCAAAATTTTATCTTAAACTGTCTATGATTGGGTCCGTTACCTTAACTTTAATTTTAAATTAATGGCGCTGCGCTGTTTGTAATAGTTCGTATATTTCGTAATATTGACAGTTTGATGATTGATGATGACAAATAGGAATAATGCTTATAGTAGAAAAGAATATTGAAAATTGTGAGGAAAGGTTAAGTAATTTCAACACCAAACGTAAGAATATCATTATTAGTAACGTCATTCGGAGTGGTAGTGTCTTCTCTGATATTTTGCATGCACACTTTATTTATGTACCCATTTGTACAATCGAAGTCCAATAAATTTCCTGCAGCTCGCAATCGAAACAATGCACACAACTGTGCCTGGGAACAATGCATCAGTATGCAATTTTGATAAGCGCCCAATTTTAAAGTGAAGGTAAATCACTGCACAAACTTTAGTCTACCGCTGAAACAGTGGCATAGTCTGTTTTTATTTATTACTTTGCTAAAATAATACACAATATTTACAATGATATTGTTTCAAATGCCCCCATGCATTCTCAACTGAAAGATGGGCGAGTGTATCTACCAAGTGGATAAGATAGGCCCAAACGGAGATGGCGGAACGACCTAGACACCTTCCTCATTAACTGGCCGGAAGAAGCACTAAACCGGGAGTCATGGGGAAAGACCTTTTTTACCCAGCAGTGGGACACTGTTAGGGGCTAGTAGATAAAAACGTATCTTGTTTACATACAGTTAAACGAAGCTCAATAAAATATGATGAATCAATCGCCGTATTTGTTGGACGGATGAATCAATCGCCGTATTTGTTGGACGCTTGCAACTAAGGGGTGTCACACACGCGTCTGCCATTTTTTAGAAATGTATAATATTTATATAGGTAAAAAGTGCAGTTACGCTTCCTGTTATGTTTTTGAAACTACAGGTCTATCAATACGAGGGTCATGCCAAAAGAAGTTAGATACTCCATGGTCATTTGATCGATACTGGCCAGTTATACACCATTTTAAAGGTAGGTTTTTTGCTTATAAATTTAAAAATGGAACACTTGGAAATTCTTAGGATTCTTTTTTTAATTATTTTTTTTCTAAATAATTTTGGCGGGAATTTTCTGCAACAATGGAGCTTACTCGACGTGATTTTCGTGTTATGATATAGGGTGGTTTAGCCGGTTATCCGACCACCTCTGGTTGTCGGCCACCACGCAGTTAATCTACAATAACGTGACAACTATATAGTATTTCTTCAAAAAATGAGGGTAGATACATAAAGTCACTTGATATTGACATGTCCTACATTTATTTTCTTGGTGACGTATTGATTCGCTCGTCAGTGTACGGAAGCAATTTGAGCAGTGTGAATGGTGAACAATTTTTCTAAAAAAAATTAGGATACAACATTTTTTCGAGGTATGTAAACATATTGTTTTCGTGGCTTTGAGACCATTGTTGAGGTTAAAGTAGATTGTGAATAAGTTGAACTCATGTTATTTCAATTTAAATGTTCAAAATATGTAATATAATTAAATTAAATTGGGTGGTCGGGTATCTAAATGCAATTTTACAAAGATATTTAGTTGTCGGCCCCCGGCCGAGAACGGACTTGAAGGACGTCATTTTTAATCGATTGTCTTTCCTATATTATTAGAGCAAATAAAATAAATACTTCAAAAAACACTTATTTTGAACAAAATTGATATTGCATTTAACAGCCGGCCACATGCTTTCTTGGAAATAATTGGTTAAAATCTGATTTATTTTTTGAAATATTTGGCGGCCGAGAACAGGCATTTTTAAAGTTGATTGTCGGCCTAGCCAATTTATGACGGCCGAGAAACAAATAATTTTAATTTAGTTGTCGGCCCTGCAATATATTCTCGACCCAGATTCAAAATAATTTGTCTTTCGGGGTCAATTAATTGCGTTGTTTGTAAGGATTATTTAAAAAAAAAATGTACGTTGTACGTTGTATGTATGTACGTTGGCGAAAAGGGAGTTATAGACGAATCGTTCTCCCAAGGGAGTTATAAAATTTTTAGTGCCTTAATTTAACTTTTTTTATAGTTTTTATATATTTTTCATATAACAAGTGTGCTGAAAAACATTGTGTGTAACTCGGGACGTAAAAATATTGCAAACTAGAGGGTTTAAATCGCTCCGGTAGGCCGTCGCTATTTAACTTACTCTCGTTAGCAATATTCAACTTCCGAGGTACCAACAATTAATTATTTTCAAGCCGGTTATTTCTGTAAAATATTTGTAGGTATATCTATTTTGTCATGTAATGAGGAGGGATGAGTGTCATATAGGCAAAAGAATGTTGGAGATGAATGTTGATGGATGGAGAGGGAGGGGTAAAGTAAACCCAAACAACGATGGATGGATTGTGTGAAAGAGGACATGAGAAAGAAAGATGTGAGTGTTGAGATGACGAAAGATAGGGGAGAATGGAAGAGGAAGACATGTTGTACCGACCCCACATAACGTGGGATAAGGGTAGGAGGATGAAGAAGAAGATTTGTAGGTATGTCTATTTACATAAAGTTATGTTTTTTTTTTTTAGCAAACTAATGATATGGCTGATAAGGAAGATGGTAAGAGTGATGCAATCCCAGGAGTCAGCAAAGAATATAACTTACAAAATTCTAATCGAATGCTCCAAAAGGAAGATTGCGCCCTGAGTAGCAGTGAAGAAGAATTTTCGTTATTTTAATATTTTCAGTCGACGGGACGGCTTATGAGTCTTGTTTTTACGAAAGTTACTGCTGTCTGACCTCCCCTTTTTTACGTCGACTCCTGTCTTAACGAAATTTTCTGTCGTCAAAAAATATATTATTATGTAATAATAAGTATTTCCAATATTTGTTCCATACAAACTATTGACATGAGCCGTAGCCTAAGGATGCCAGCAAATTCAGCGTGTCAAATGGACGTTACTGACCATTATAAACCTCATTAAATGTAAAATATTACTAAAAATACATTGTGACATTGACTATTACTTGTTTTATTCCAAAATAAATCCTGTTAGTTCTAACATAAAATTCATTTTAAAACCCTAATAACAGTGGCCGACAACTAACTAAACAAGCGGCCGAGAACCAAAAGAAGTGGTCGACAACCGGCTAAATTGCTACTTTTTCATATTCGGAGCTATATAAAGAAAACTAAGTTAGTTAGTCATAATTTTTTATACCAAAAGGAAACTGTATTAAATTCTTTGCCTAAAAATCATACAATGACAAAATTTTGTCGAATATGTTGTACAGAAAATCCATTTGAATGCGTAGTTTTGCTAAACTGGCCGACAACCGGCTAATTTACCCTATTATGACTTTAAAAAAGGTTTAAAACCTCATGAGTGTTTTGAACTTTTAGTTTCGACTTTTGGAGAGTTTGCGTGTTCACGTGCAACTGTTTTTAATTGGTTTTCTAAATTTAAAAGAGGATGGGAGAGCTTTGAAGATGAGGCGAAGACCAGATGGCCGCCAACCGCAGTCACTGAAGAAAATGTACAGGCTGTGGAAAAAAATATTCGTGCGAACCGACGAATTACATATGTAGAGCTCGAGCGTGAACTGGGCATTGGATCAGCAGCATTGCAAACTATAATTCATAGTAATCTGTCTCTTCATAAGCGTTGTTCAAGATGGGTGCCGCACAAGCTCACCGATTTACAGAAAGGCCGTCGCGTGGATTGGTGCAAATTTATGATAGATAAATTCCACGCAGGCGAGAAAAAAAACGTATATGATATACTTTAGGTTACATATAATTTTAAGATATATCATAAGGTATACATTGTAACGACCATGTTGTGACAATAAATCATTTATCTATCTATCTATCTACTTACAGGTGACGAAACATGGCTATATAACTACGATCCCGAAACAAAGCGACAGTCCACAGTATGGTGTTTTGAAGATGAGCCGACGCCAACAAAATGTCGCCGAACCCGAAGCACACAAAAACAAATGGTTGCCTTATTTTTCTGCAAGACGGGACATATTGCTAAAATAGTGCTAGAAGATCAAAAGACAGTTAATTCAGAATGGTATGTGACAGTTTGTGCCCCAAGAGTACTGTCAGCTTGGTGTGACAAGCGGCCGAAGTCAGGAACCCGGCACCTGCTCTGGCACCACGACAACGCTGCCCCGCACACATCCGCTAGAACACTTGACTATTTCAGCTCAAAAAACGTGACTATTCTGCCCCACCCCCCATATTCCTCTGACCTAGCCCCCTGTGATTTTTACCTTTTTCCTAAAATGAAAGAAAAATTAAAAGGAAAGCGATTTGAGAACAAAGAAGATGCCCTGGCTGCGTATAATTACGAAAGGAATTGAGGTGTCTAAAGAAGAGTGGTCAATGTGGTCATCGGTATTTTCTAAGTGGTTTAGACGGATGGAAAAGTGTATACGTGTTCACGGTGAATACTTCGAAAAAATAAATAGCTGTAATATATTTATGTTATTTGCTATTTGTATAGTTGTATATTATGTATTTATTCGTATATATTGCATGTTAGTGTAAGTTATAATTTATTATTACCTAGAATCCGTTTCCTGCGCCGTTTGTACTGTATGCCTACCATCTCCAATTCTCCCTCAATTGCTCAAAGGTTAACTGGAAGAGATCCCTTAAAGGGATAAGTTCGCCTTTGTACTTATAATAAGCTCTTTTTCCTGTGTGTTGTATTATTTTCTGGTACAATAAAGTGTTTTACTACTACTACTACTACTACTTTATTTCAGTATGTTTCGTTTCTCACATGGACTTCAAAGAAAACCATGAAATCGTTTTTCTTTTACGTTTTATTGTGGGAGTTGGTCTGACTTGGTACTGGTACGATTATATCGAAAGCACAATTACTTACACGATATGACGTCATGACGCGGCATACAGCAATATATTGTCAAATAGTGATCGGTTTTTTTTTACCACGCCGCGGTTAAAAATGTTGAAAGAAACATTTATTCAATTTTACTATTATGTTACATAATTTATGTACAATAAAACATAATTTAGGTAATTTTCCTAAAGTGGCAAGCAAAACCTAACTCGTCGATTAGTATTAATGTATCTCTTTCCTTCATGCCAATAATTTCTATGACCAGTGACATTTTCTTGGACAGAATTTAGGAAATGAAATGAGAAATATCTCGAGATTTGGAGCCCCCATCATTCATTTCATCCGATCCATATATTTTCGATGGTGTTGTTGTGCGGTTGTCAAATTACACATTTGTTGTGGCCTTGCCCGGGGCGATACGGAAACTATGACGTGTAAACAAAATAAATACCACCTTGATAAAACAAAAAATGAGACCCCGTTACAAATTTCAACCTTAAAAATTTACTACCATCAGTATAATTTATTTTTAAAATGGCGTAAGCTGTGTAAAATAGGTAATAACGATTGCTTATAAAATTAAATAATGTAAGTTATGAAGCCATACATACAAAATGAAATGAATTAATTTGCAATAAAAGGACATGTTAGGATCGCTTACCTCCTATTTATGTTCCTTTAAAAGCAAAGTATGTTTAATCTTCTTTCTTAGAAGATCAGTCACGAATTGGAAAGAAGAAAGTTTAATTTTCTGAGCCATATTTTTGGGAATTATTTTATTCATAGAGGGTTTCTGTCTCAAGTCGGCCCGGCTAACTTTCAAACGACAATACACATACATATTTAGTTATCGTTTACCTTACTTAGGATTACCAATTATTATACACCAACCACAGACTGCAGTAAATAATCTTCAATCTTACCTGAAACAAAAAAAATGTAAGTTAGAGTACTGTTCTTTTTAAATATCAATAGGTATAATATTACCATCGGTGTATTGATTTACTTGTGGGCAATGTCAACGTATTGTGTTATGTTATATACATATATCTTAGCATCCAATAAAGCGGTTAATTTGATTACAGTACATATACATGCCATTAAATAAACGTTGTTGATTATTGATGGTAAGATACAACAATGTTAATTAACTGTCTAGTTCGATAGCTGATTTGAGAGAATTATGGCAGAGTAAATGAAAGGGCACGAAACGCAAACGATATGTCTAAGTACTGTAAAGAGGATAATGGATATTAGATATAAGTACATAGATACATAAATAAACTTGCACTTGTATTCCGCTTAATAAGAAAACATTATCACGACATTGCAGTGTCAGGCTGTCAGGTGCCGTAGCCGAATGGCATTTCTGCGACGCGAGACGAAAACGAAACGCCGCGAAAGGTAGATAGATACTCATCTGCCAGCGTTTCGTTTCGCGAGTGTTTGTGCCATTCGTTTCGTAGCCAGGCATTACGCTATATTATTTTGTGGCGACGGGTTAAACATTTCACCACCCCCTCTCTTCCCGTGGGATACTTATTAATGTATCGCCAAAATTTGAAAAAGAAACGATTTTTTCGCGGTTTTTTCGATTTTTGACAAAGTTGCGTTCTGCGCTCGAGGTCACAAACTTGGATTATTCATTAGGGAAACATCATAAACACGACTGCAAAAAATCAGAACTACCGGATTTGACGCATATTACAGATGTATAAAGTTAGTGGATTAATAAGTATCCCAACCTCTAAAATAACCTATCCACAAAATTCAAATTTTGAAAAAACCCCCGACCGCGAAATAGTGTACCGATTTTCATGAAACATGGCTAAGAACACTCCCGACTAACTCAGCTTTCAGAAAAAAAAAATCCCACTCGTTTTTGCGACGGGGGTTAAAAAGGAATTGGCGAATACAAGTAAATATTTAGATGTGAACTTTTTGCAAAGATGCAAATGGGCATAGTCGTCTAGGCATTGAACCAACTAAAGAGCAGGAATGAAGGACAAAACATGACAAATGTTACCAGGGTTCGCGATAGAGGACTAAGGGTCGCCGTCGGCAGAAAACACCTGCCTCCTTCAATTAAAATAGGAAAGTCTTGTACGAGTAATTCTACCCGTTTCGTGTATTCGCTTTAACATACGTAAACTATGTACTTACTTTATTGTACTTCTGTAAGTTTGTTTATCTTACCTATTTTAATGTTCCTCTCATCTATTCTAAAGTTAGCTGGAAGAGATTCTTTATAGGGATAAGCCCTATTCACTCTTGTATCTCTGTTCCTGTAAACTGTATATAAATCTGCATGTTGTACACAATAAAGTGTTTGCTACTACTACTACTGTCATGGTCCACATTGTAAATATTTAATAAATGTCGATTAAACATCGTGTCGTATTTTATTATTATGTCTTAGGTACGAGTATATTATTCCCCGTGTGGGTGGGGTTCATAATAATAAGGGCATAACGCCGCGAGTAACTTCGAGAAAGCGCAGCACAACCTCTCGACACCCCTGAACCACTCATGCTGGTGTTGCGCCTGGCCGTCTTTATGATGGCAAATCAGGTGCCCATCTACCGAGTGGCGAGTCACCGCCTGCCTCGATAACACTGTATTTACAATGTTATGGCAGATGTCCCGAACTCTTAGCAATAGCTCAGTCTTATTTCCATCCAAATTAAAACCATAGAACAGGCATCTTTCCATTTTCTACAATAGTCCAATGCCTGCTGAAACCGGTTAACGGGTATCTATTCATGTACCCGTGAATGGGTTCCAGCAGGCGTTCTACATGACATCAAAGCTCTCCAAATAGCCTCTACGTGTTGGATCTATATCCCCACGCACGCCTTATAAATGACCGGGCTCGAAAGACCCGAGAGTTTTAAACGGAGATACAAATAATAATAATGATGAGAAGAACGTCTGAGCTGTAGCTCCAGGGGGTGGAAGTGTTAAAGGGCATAACCCCGCTAGTAACTTCGGAGAGAGCGCAGCACCAACTCTCGACACCCCTGAGCCACTCATGCCGGTGTTGCGAATGGCCGTCTTTATGATGGCAAATCAGGTACCCATCTACCGAGTGGGCGAATCACCGCCTGTTTCGATAACACTGTATTACAATGTTATGGTAGGCGTCCCTAACTCTTAGCCCAGTCTTATTTCCATCCAAATCTAAACCATGGAACAGGTATCTTTCCATTTATCTACAATTCATGTACCCGTGAATGGGTTCCAGCAGGCGTTCTACATGACATCAAAGCTCTCGAACGGCCTCTACGTGTTGGATCTATATCCCTACGCACGCCTTATAAATGACCGGGCTCGAAAGACCCGAGAGTTTTAAACGGAGATACAAATAATAATAATAATGTACTCATATTCTAGGTATGTTACCCATTGCATACCTATAAATATTTATGAAACAATTAATCCTCGTGTTGTTTTATGAAGTATAATAATTTCCTAGACAATAGTTGGCTATTTAGACGTTCAGAGTTCCTGGTCTTGAGAAAACCAGTACGGTGTAGTTCTGACCCAGTTTGTACTGAAAAGGCTTGATTAACGCTGCGCTCAGCGCTCATGTAACGGCGGTCTGTTTCGTTCTTGATTGCTACACACTTAAGTATTTGTTAAAGTTGCAAGAACTCGATAAAAATGTTACGTGTACAATTATCTTATATATTATCTGTCCCCTTTCCGGATAGTACTAGTCAATTAAATGAAATAGCCATTGAAAATCACAAGACCAAGCAGGCAAGCATGGTCGCGCGATAAATGATAAAACACCAGGCTGTCCCTATCGCACTATTTAAAAGAGCGATAGGGACGACCAAATGTTTTATCATTTATCGCGCGACCATATTTGCCTGCCATGCCAGGAGAATAACGTACATTTTACACGAATTACTTTATGTTGTGACAGAGACATATGAACAGAATAAAAACCGATTTTATTACTTGTGAAACTTGTATCAAGAGGTCGATTTCATTTCATGACAGTGATACAGTAATTTATTGGTAAAAGATAAAATATACATTTGCTAGTCATTTCATTTCATTATCCTGTAGTGTCAAAAATCTTTAAAATAAAAACCATTAAGGTGTACTCGGGTAATTCCGAACGTCGAAAACCGTCGGAAAATTCCGAAATTCAAATGATAATCACCCGTGATTCCATAGTAATAAGGGTCCCTTTTCGGAATTTGCCGACGGTTTTCGACGTTCGGAATTACCCGAGTACACCTTACAGCGTTTCAGATCCTATATCGGATGTAGGACCGATATCCCATATATCTTTGATTTTTGCCTTTCAAATATTTCCTACATCCGATATCGGATCGGTTAATGTGAAACGGACGCGCGAAAATGTCGACAGTTTTAAGCGAATGTTGCAAGGGAATGAATGACATACAGAACAGAGCCAGTTGCTCAATTTGGTATATGCTTATATTGTATTTTTTTTAATTATTAAAAAAAAAAATTGTAATATTATGTATTACAGATATATAATAAAAATAATAAATAAATAAATAAATATTGGGGACATCTTATACGGATCAACTTAGCCCCAAACTAAGCAAGGCTTAGTTTAGGTACTATGGGTGCTAAGCGACGATATACATACTTAAATAGATAAATACATTATTATTATACAAAGAAAACATCCATGACTCAGAAACCAATATCTGTGTGCTCATCACACAAATAAATGCCCTTACCGGGATTCGAACCCAGAACCGCGGCTTAGCAGGTAGGGTCACTAGCGACTGAGCCAGACCGGTCGTCTTATTATTTGTATGTCTTTCCCATCACGGATCATTGGGAGCCGTGCGCGGGGCTGAAGTCAACGCGTAGAGGCCCTTTTGACACTTTAGTGAAATGTAAGGGGTACACCGAGCGGATGTTGCCCTTGCCCATATCATGGCATGGGACACACGCAGAGGCAGCATCCGCTAGGGTGTCAGGACTATTTGACAGTTAATGGAACCTAAGATGAACTGGGCTATTTAATGAAAATGGTGGACTAAATGCTGGGCTATGGGATAAAAAACCGGACGCCTGCCTAATAAAATAGTAACAGAAACGCTCGCATTAGAAAGAGACAAAAAGTAGCCTATGTCACTCTCCATCCCTTCAACTATCTCCACTTAAAAAAATCGCAACAACTCGTCGCTCCGTTTTGCCGTGAAAGACGGACTAACAAACAGACACAAACACTTTCACTTATTAGTATGGATAATATGTCAGTGCATGTAGTGACGCCAGATGTGCCAAAAATTTCTCATTAAAGCAAAACAGATTTTTGGATACGGAAATTAAACTCCACGAAAAGAATTTCAAATACGTTACGTATTTCGTTTATGGACGCCAGCTTGAAAAAGGTCCGGTAAATGATGTTATTATTTCCACATACGAAATTCGATATGGTGCAAAATTTCGAATAAGCGTTAAAAACTCCCTAATAAAATATTGTCACGGTATGCAGAGACAGAAACATTCTGTAAACCCATTTTTTTTATATGAATAGATAGACGTTTGCCCACGATCACACCCTGATGGTACGTGATGATGCGGTCTACGGTGAAGCACGATTACTTATGAGCAGTGGCGGCTCACTCCGCGATTCTATCGCCGTGCTACTGTAGTGGTAAGACATATATTCATTGTATACTCAACCTTATGTACTCTATATAACCATGCCTTGTACCCAATACAGTTCAGTTAGAGCCTAATGTTTGTTTGATTCACATCCTTCCCAACGTCCTCCGTACATGGCGACTGTGACAGGTTGTCGACCCTCTCGGATCCACGCGTCGTGCCTAATACGGATATGAGACCGTTCTCTATCTATAGGCGGATACATAGATCACTTACGAAGTAACGATGATTCAAATTCAGTTTTGTGATCTTAAAGTGACAGACGTGTATGTGCATTCGATAAATATACCAGCAAAATGGGAAAGCAGCAATCCAAGTCCGAAGAAACAATAGTGGTGCAGAACGCCGCGGGAGGCAATAACAACGCTTCCGTTGAAGAACTTAAATTTCACATTACAACAACTAACATATTGTTGTCTATAATAGTGTTATCCATAATTTTGGGTCTACTCTACTCCATTATCAAGCTGTATCGGAAGTGCCACGTGGGATGGATAACGCGAGAAATTCATCGCAATACCTTACGGAGATCAGTATTTCGCCGTGCACCAGCGGACCCCGCAGGCAGTGACGGCGTTCAGCCAAAACTATATCCAAGAGTGCCAGGGGTATAATACGGTGATTAATGTGATTCTAAGAAGTGAATAAGAATGTTGGAATCTAAATTTCAAATTTGAAACATTTTACAAGTCTACATCTTTTGATAGGGATGGAGCATTGAACTTGCAATTACGAAAGTAGGTACAGTGCACGCGCCACCGCCGCCATACGACACCACTCGTGCCCGATGTTTGCCGCGCGTCCGTAAATGGTCACCGAATGATTCATTGAGTGCTCAACGTTTGATGAACTTTAATTTGATCCGGGAGTTAAGTGAACTTAATTGCATTCCATTTTCATAAAGTGAAGTGATAGTAAATATCCATTTTCATAAAGTGAAGTGATACTAAATGGTAAATATGAAAGTGCAACATAGAAACTGTAAGTAGATTAGAAAGTTACTTATAACTCACCCCGATGGGAATATATAGCACTGTAATGTTAAATGTCTTTCAATTAAAGACGTTCGATTGATTAGTATTATATCGATCATATATTTATGGCAAGTATCTTAGAATTACTGTTTAATGAGTTGAGGGACGTAAGGACGTACCTAATTAAAATAGGCCCATCCAGAAGGACAGGTCAAATCTTACAAAAAAAAGTAACGAAGCGCACGCGATATATGAGCGATATACTACGAGTTTATTAGATATTGACGCTCAAATTACTTCAGGGATTATAAGCGGGAAAGATTTACCCGTTTTGGAGAAATTTAACGAGAAAATAATATCATTATATGACGAGATAGTAAATTTATGTAAGGATATTCCAGTGAACGGAGCCAGCGAGATAAATAGTATAACCATGTCGACATTCGATTTAAAGACGGCCTTGAGCCTTCTGCCATGCATGACAGATGAAGAAAATGCTACTAAGCAATTAATAGATAATATTGAATATTATGATTCAATTCTCACTGACTCTGGGTGTAAGAAAAATTTAATAAACTTCGTTTTAAAGAGTAGATTGTCGCAGGCTGCCAAACTTAAAATGAAGACTAAATATGACACCGTACAAACTTTGATTTTGGACATGAGGGCAGAATTATTGCCAAAAAAGGCAGCCACGGCTATCCAGAGTAGGATGCAAAAAATTAGACAAAATGATTTATCGGTTTTAGACTACGGGAAGGAGTTGACAAACTTATTTGTTGACCTTACGGTTACGCAAGCCGATGGGAACACGACTTGTTACGATATTTTGAAACCAATTAATGAGAAATATGCAATCAAACAATTTGCCGACGGCTTACGGAACCGTAGATTAAGCACAATAATTTCAGCAAGGAATTATACCTCCCTCAAGGATGCGATTCAAGGCGCTCAGGACGAAGAAATGGGCACAACTGTCACATCGGGAGAAATAATGGGTATGTATAAAAATACCTATTTCTATTCAGACAGAGGTAATAGGAACGGATACAGGGGATTCCGGGGGGCGGCCACAGGGTTGCCTCCGGTTCCAGAGGCCGCAGCTACGAATATTCGAATCAAAGTCGCGAATGGCGACGACAGCCACAGCCATCTACGTCACGAGCTCAGAATCTGCAGACCCGCCCAAACAGAGGTACGTATACCCAACGCTATCAAGGAACGCGTCCTCAACATGATCTTAACATTATGACCGAACCGGTGGATGATAACTCAGACGATGCAAACCTCGTACCGGAAGTCCCAAATCAGTTTTTTCGTGACTAAACCAGAACATACAATTTTAGCCACTGACAGCGACTGTTACGTACACCTTTCGTCAGTATCCTATCTAGCAGATTCTGGGGCATCGTTGTCTGCTATCAAATATAGACATGTAGCTAAACACAAAATTCCAATCCACACTGAGAGCATAGTCATAAATGGAGTCGGTGGAAGGGCAGGAACGATAGGATATGTCTACCTTACTCTCAAATTGGGAGACAGGGATGTGCAACATAAGTTCCACGTATTCAGAACATTGCCGGTGGAATCGGACGGCATATTAGGTCGCGACTTTTTAAGGAAGTATAAAGCTAATATAGATTTCGAATATAATAAATTAAGATTAAAAATAAATGCTGAAACATTTATTTCTATACCTATAACGACAGTCTGTAATACAGCAATAAATATTCCCAAAAGGTGCGAATCAGTACACTATGTAGAAACAGAATTTAACGAGGATTGTGTAGTTTGTTCAGACACAATACAAGAAGGCATATACGTAGCAAATTCAATTGCGACACCCGTCAATGGAGTGATACCGATAAGAATATTAAATGTTACTGACACTGATATATCATTGGAAAGCATAACACCCACGATTCATAACCTTAATGGCTACGATTTATGCGCTTTTGGTAACGTAACAAAAAATGCTGATAGAGTTAAACATTTATTTGAAAAACTAAAGCTAAGCCACCTCAATAAAGAAGAACAATTGACAATCGAGAGTATATGTGCAAAATATGCGGATATTTTCCATTTACCTGGAGACTCTCTAACTACCACAGACATATATCAACACTCCATTACTTTGAAACCAAATACCCAGCCAATATTCACAAAGCCTTATAGGTTACCATTTTCTCAAAGGGCAGAAGTTAGGCGTCAATTAGATAAAATGCTTGAAGAAGGTATAATAGAACCCAGTAAAAGCGAATGGTCTAGCCCAATATTATTAGTCCCTAAGAAGTTGGACGAAAACGGCAAAAAACAGTGGCGTCTAGTAGTAGACTATAGAAAACTGAATAATACTATTGAAGATGACAAATTTCCACTGCCGAATATTACTGAAATCTTGGAATCATTATCTGGAAGCATATATTTCACCCATTTAGATTTATATCAGGGTTACTACAATGTTGATCTTGAGAAAAATAGTAGAAAGTTAACAGCATTCGCCTCAGGGGAATATCAAATGACTCGTATGCCACAAGGATTAAAATCGAGCCCCAGTTCCTTCTCGCGTATGATGAATATCGCCTTAGCTGGACTAAATTATGAAAAATGCTTAATTTACCTCGATGACTTAATTATATTTGGTAGAAATTTAGAAAGTCATAACAAAAATTTGCAGAGTGTATTCGAAAGATTGCGGGAGGTTAAATTAAAATTGAATCCAGTAAAATGCGATTTTCTAAAAAAGAAAATACTTTACTTAGGTCACGTCATTTCAAACGAAGGAATATTACCAGATCCAGAAAAAATAAATGTGGTGAAAAATTATCCGCGCCCACAAAATACAGAAGAGGTTAAGAGATTTGTAGCTTTCACTAACTACTACAGGAAATTTGTTTATAATTTTGCAGCCATAGCGCAGCCTTTGAATGCTTTGTGTAAGAAAAATACACCATTTATTTGGGATAACGATTGCCAGAAATCATTTGATTCATTGAAAGAACATATAGTAACTCCACCAGTTCTTGATTATCCAAATTTAACAGAAGAAAATCAGTTTATAGTGCAAACCGATGCGTCTAATAAAGCGATTGGTGCTATATTGTCGAACAAAAATGGACGACCAGTAGCTTTTGCAAGTAGGACTTTAAATCCAGCAGAAAAAATTATCCGGTTATAGAAAAAGAGCTTTTGGCTATAGTATGGGCAATCAAACACTTCCGTCCATATTTGTACGGACGAGCTTTCAAAATAAAAACAGACCATAAACCGTTAATCTATCTGTTTAATCTAAGAGACCCATCTAGTAGATTAATGAAATTCAGAATGGTTTTAGAAGAATATGACTTCGAAGTTGAATATGTAAAGGGCACAAATAATGCGGCTGCGGACGCGTTGTCTCGTATTACTGTAACATCCGAACAATTAAAAGAATTTCATGACATTCACGTCATGACAAGGGCACAGGCACGTAAGTTGGCAAATATGTGTCCACCGTCAGATATAGTGCACGCTAATGTTAGGTCTGATAGCACGAATCAAAAAGTAGTAAGTACTCATTTTAAGCCAAAACAATCGGTAGAGTTAGTTTTCAGTGACGCTATAGGCATAGAAAATATGAGGAAAAAAGGTATAATTACCAATGAAAGTAAAACATTATGTTATGTTCGCCATAAACAAACCATTTACATAAAGCACTACAACTCATTACCGCTAATAACGCGAGCGGAGTTTGTGAAGGAATTAAATGAAATGTGTATGAAAGAAAACATAAGTCAATTGTGTATAGTTAAAAATAATGACAACGATATTTTTATTAAAAAACTGGCAGAGGAAATGACCAAAACTGAACATAATTCAGGGCTTAGGCTATGTGTTCTAAATAATGTAACAAAGGTATTTGATAAAGATGACCAACGTGTCATTATCAATGACTTCCACCTTTTGCCCAGCAGTGGACACGCGGGTGTAAAGAGAATGATTAATAAGATCAAAAAATATTACTACTGGCCCGGCATTGATAACGACGTAAAAAAATTCGTAGCAAAATGCGATCAATGCCAACGTAATAAGTATTCCTTGCCAGTAAAAGAACCTATGTCACTGTCTACTACAGCTGAAACATCTTTTCAAAAGGTTTACCTCGATTTAGTGGGACCGTTAGAAACAGACGATAATAGGTACTCATACATACTAACACTGCAATGTGAACTGACGAAATATATTGAGGCAATTCCATTATACACAAAACAGGCGACAGAAGTTGCAAAAGCCCTAGTTTGTAATTTTATTCTTAGATACGGTGTACCAAAGGAAATAGCCACAGACAGAGGTCAAGAATTCATGTCGACTATATTCCAAGAAACATGTAAGTTGCTAGAGATTAAGAAGTTGTCCTCGACAGCATACCACCACCAGTCAATTGGCGCACTTGAGGTAACACATAAACATTTGAAGTCTTTTCTCCGGATACAAACCGAAAATCACCCAGAAACTTGGAGCCAGTGGCTGCCCTTCTGGTGTTTTGCCTATAATACGGCAGTACACTCTGAAACGAAGTTTACCCCTTACGAATTAGTTTTTGGAAAAATATGCTCACTTCCTAGTAACATTACATCAAACGTTGAGCCCCTTTACAATTTTGACAATTATCCCTGCGAATTAAAATACCGTTTGCAATTGTCACAAAGCGAAGCACGAGAAAATTTACTTTTAAGTAAGAATATAAGAAAGACAAAGTATGATTCATATGTAAATCCTATAACATATAAAACAGGTGATTTAGTACTAGTAAAAAATGAAACAGGGACAAAATTGGATGCGCTGTATTCCGGACCATTTAAAGTAGTAAAAGATATCTCTCCTAATGTTCAAATAACGAAAGATGGAAGACTTGATGTCATACACAAAAATCGTACAAAAATGTACCGTGACCAATTGTAACTAAGAAAGAATACATTAATGTCAAAATAACTTTACTAGGTAATTAAGTAATTAAATCTAAGACTCGTATAAAAAAAAAAGGAATTGTATTTCTTTTTTTTTTTCCCTTCCCCATGGGAGGTGTAGTGGTAAGACATATATTCATTGTATACTCAACCTTATGTACTCTATATAACCATGCCTTGTACCCAATACAGTTCAGTTAGAGCCTAATGTTTGTTTGATTCACATCCTTCCCAACGTCCTCCGTACTAGGGTGTGCAAACCGGTTAACCGGTTAACCGAAAAACCGGTTAACCGAGACTTTTTGGCCTCTGTTAAAAACCGGTTTTTATAGTCTGTAACCGGTTAATAACCGAAACTGTATTTATTTCTCAAAATTTGGAAAATTCGGCATTAAAGGGTTCAAAAATACGTAATTATTTAATGTTTTGTAATAATAAAGATTTATTCATTACTTTTCATTGACAACATTATTATCTGTAATGATTTTATTTTAAAAATTAGTTCCGAGTCTACTCAATTATACATTTTATACAATACAGTAGAGTCCGGTTAGTATATTACGACTCCGCATAGACCTAACGTCCAACCTCTTACAACGACATAAGCACAGATATTTATTTGGTTTTCGTATGTGATAGTATGAAAGTACATCTGTTTATTACGACTCCGATTTTAACGACCAGCCGCTTTTTACGACACATTTTACACAGAATCCGTCCGTCAAGTCCGGTTGCAACGACGAGCGACAACGTTTTTAGTTTTACTAGTAAATTGAGGAAACAAAGCTACTTCCACCCGAGCATGGCCCCCTGTCTTGCCTACAACAAGTAGCAAGATTACATTGTGGCCATGTAACTTTTTGAAGTATTTCTTTTAAAATTTTAACAATTTGTTCGCCTCGGGTCTAATCTTATAAGCTAAATAGAACCCAATTTGTATTTTTCGATTGCGTATAAACTAGCTTTACTTACAAATGATGAGCAAACACGCATAGTAAAAAGGACTTTTCTAACTAAACAAGTCACAATAAGGTATTAATACTATGATAATAATACCCTGTAAATAAACCTATTGATTGAAATGTTTTAGTAATAGGGATGTAGATATTACTTTTAATTAAAATAAATGAAATTCGTTTTATACGACATCCGGTTAGTACGACGTAATATCAGCGGTCCCTTAAGCGTCATTGTAACCGGAGTCTACCGTATATTTCAAACTATATTTTTTAAAAGAAAGGTAAAATGGAGATCTTGGTTTTCTTACATCAATTGCTTGTATTACTAGGGGCTCTGGGAGCTGTAGACCTTCGCGACATGCCTAGAAAACGCAAAACTGACGAATCACATTCAAACCACACAAGTCTTTTTTAGCAATTTCCGCATTTACCAAATTTCTAAAAACTGGAATTAACTGGATAAAAATGATCTTCATCGTGCAAGTAAACATCAGAATTCTTAAAGGTAATGGTAATTATTGCGTAATACGGCCATTTACTAAAAATCCTCAAAACCGGTTAATAACCGGTTAACCGGTTTTGAAGGAAAAGTCTCGGTTATTAACCGGTTTTTTAAGTTAACCGGTTTTTGCATACCCTACTCCGTACACTACAAATACATGCTGGCGGCCGCGAGTTCGCAGCCTAATCAGGGGTGGCGCGCGTTCACACGGAACGCACATTCGCACTTTCTATCGTTATTTTACGTCGCGATTTTTTTTAAAAGGTACCTACATATGCGATGTCCGCGTATGGAATAGCTAACAATGCTAATTTAAATAGACATCGTGAATAAAATATGTACCATAGGAAATTCTTACACAGATCTACTATTGATTAAGCCCCACGGAAAAGTTCAATAAGGCTTGTGATGTTGTAACTTAAACCAAAATCTAAATATATAAAAGAAGAAGCTGACTGACTGACTGACTGACTGACATATCAACGCACAGCCGAAACCGCTGGTTCTAGAGATTTCAAATTTGGCACGTAGGTTCCTTATATAGTGTAGAGGAGCACTAAGAAAGGAATTTTCAAAATTCACCTCCTAAGGGGGTCAAATGGGGGTTCAAAGTTTGTATGGGGAAACAAGATTAGTTTGCCTATTTTATTCGAAACTTCACAGGAAGGCTCCTTAAGACATATGACTGAATACGTGTTTCAGGTTTTTTGAAAATTTAACTCCTAAAATGGTGAAAAGGGGTGATAAAGTCAAAAAATCAATATGGGTATCGTTTTTATGGTTTATCGGGTCGCTGATCACGATAAATACAACGTTTATAAAATCTAACGAGGCGGAAGTGAAATACCTTCTCCCCTGTTGTGGTGCAATGGGGTTTAAATATCAAAAAAATATATAAAAGAAGATATTGACTGACTGACTGACATATCAACGCACAGCCGAAACCGCTGGTCCTAGAGATGTCAAATTTGGCACGTAGGTTCCTTATATAGTGTAGAGGAGCACTAAGAAAGGATTTTTCAAAATTCGCCTCCCAAGGGGGTCAAATGGGGGTTCAAAGTTTCACTGTTTTATTCGAAACTTCACAGAAGGGATCCTAAAACATATGACTAAAGACGTGTTTCAGGTTTTTTGAAAATTTAACCCTTAAAAGGGTGAAAAGGGGGTGATAAAGTCAAAAAACTAATATGGGTATCGTTTTTACGGTTTATTGGGTCGCTGATCACGATAAATACAACGTTTTTAAAATCTAACGAAGCGAAAGTGAAATACCTTCTCCCCTGTTGTAGTGCAATGGGGTTTAAATATCAAAAAATATGTAAAAGAAGAAACTGACTGACTGACTAACTGACATAATATATCAATACACAGCCGAAACCGCTGGTCCTAGAGCTTTCAAATTTGGCACATAGGTTCCTTATATGGTGTAGAGGAGCACTAAGAAAGGATTTTACAAAATTCTCCTCTTAAAAGGGTGAAATGGGGGTTCAAAGTTTGTATGGGGAAACAAGATTAGTTTGACTATTTTATTCGAAACTTCACAGGAGGATTCCTAAAGACATATGACTAAATACATGTTTCAGGTTTTTTGAAGATTTGACCCCTAAAGGGGTGCAAAGGGGGTAAAGTCTAAAACACAATATGGGTATCGTTTTTATGGTTTATCAGGTCGCTGATCACAATAAATACAACGATTTTAAAATCTAATGACGTGGAAAAGAGATTTTCTCCCCTGATGTTGTTGTGCAATGGGGTTAAAATATCCAAAATAGCCATAAGTATAGCTTTAGTTTTCATCTTTACTTCTGGTTCAAGAGATTTCAAATTGACACGGAAGTTCCTTAGAGGAGCACTAAGAAAGGATTTTTCAAAGTTCACCTCCTAGCATGATAATTTGACAGGGGCAAGGACAGGGACAGGGACGGGGACGGGGACGGGAACGGGATAGGGACAGGGACAGGGACAGGGACAGGGACAGGGACAGGGACAGGGACAGGGACAGGGACTGGGACAGGGACAGGGACAGGGACAGGGACAGGGACAGGGACAGGGATAGGGATAGGGATAATAGGGATAGGGATAATAGGGATAGGGATCGGGATAGGGATAGGGCAAGGGATAGGGATAGGGATAGGGATAATAGGGATAGGGATAATAGGGATAGGGATAGGGATAGGGATAGGGATAGGGATAGGGATAGGGATAGGGATAGGGATAGAGATAGGGTTAGGGATAGAAATAGGGATAGGAGTAGGGGACGGGGACGGGGATAGGGATAGGGGAGGGACGGGGACAGGGACGGGGACGGGGACGGGGACGGGGACGGGGACGGGGACAAGGATAGAGATAGGGACGGGGATAAGAATAGGGATTGGGGTCGGAATAATCGGTCGGCAATCGATATCTAGGCAGTGTAAAATGCAGGTGGCTCAGTGGGAAGGGATTAGTAAGTAGGCATCGGCGAGTATCCTGCATCCGTAATAACTATTACATTCAATGTGCTGTAAGAAGATCGTTGTTTGCTTGCCTTTTATATGTTTACATTTGCAATAAGTATAAGCAAAATGGAAAAAATTGTAAGCGATAATGCAAGGAAGTACTTTTTACCCTACCGACCATAGCGTCGAGATACTGGCTATGTGGGTTGTATGAAGTTTCCCCAGTATAAATATTTATACATATAGGTAAAATACATACATATTCGTACCTACTACCTACGCTGTGGTCGCTGTGTAACAATTCTACAATCATTGCAAGAATTTCTTTTAAAACAATAGTAATATGTGTAAGGTACAGTCAGCCAAAAAAGTGGTTTACCACTTTTCGATCAATAGAGTCGAAAAGTGGGATACCACTTTCTTGGCTGACAGTACAGCAAATAGATCAGTTACAATGGCCCCCCAGTCGAGAATTGCCCCGCTTTACCTTAATCTAAATAATCGCGGACAGATGTACCTACAAAGAAACCTACGGATCCAAATGAAAATCTTATTTTTTGTAAACGTTTCAATAAGAATACTTTTATTACGCGGGCGAAGCCGCGGGTAAAAGCTAGTACTGTATATAGAGGTATACCTAGAAAGTACCCAAGACTTAAATATTAATAGTATAAAATTTTATCTGAGTAATTAATTCGTTTTAATCCATAGGCAACCCTATCATCCGACGCTGCGCACGTGCGGCTGGTTACTTTGTAAAAAAATTGTAAGCATTTAAATAGGCGGTATTTCGTGAACATCAAAGCAGTGGGCCTTCTGTACTTGCACTATTATACAGGGTGGGGCCTGTAACAAAAGCAAAAATTAAACTGTAGGCTATATTCCTTAAACTGACCAACATTTGTTCAGTGACTTTTAAAAATTATGAAGTCTTTATTTTTTTATTTTTCATATAAAATAAATATGAGCTTCAATGTACGCCATTATTGTTGTCATTGACGCTGTCTGTCACACTTTAGACTTAACAAAATTCGCAATACATTACCTCTTAGAAAAAACTTTCTAGTGTGATAAAAATCAAAATACAAGTTATTTTTAAAAGTCGCTGAACAAATGTTGATCAGTATAAGGAGAATAGCTTACAGTTTAATTTTTTGCTTTTGTTACAGGCCCCACTCTGTATATTCAGTGGTACAGGATTATTAGGTCTACTATTGGGTATAACCATTGGGTAATGAGGCTTGACCTGAAGAATTTTTAAGAGTGCCACTGAAACCCGAGCAGTTTCATGTGCTCCGCCTGCCCTTTTCAGAATTCAGGCGTAGGTATAAGTATATATACTCGTATATATAGGTATGTACATGCAATAAAGCATCAAATAAGCGTTATTGCCTCGTCTAATAGCCCGGTCGAGCCTGATCTCGTTAAGAAGTAGTACTGTTCGAGTTTATTACGTTATTTCATTACGCCGTTAATATAAGTAATACACACGTAGCACTCCACAGTTAAACGTTTAAAACAGTAGTGAAACTTTATGAAAGCATTTAAATTGCCAGAAGAATTAGCAGAAAATTATAAGGAACTAGATTTGCCCGCTGCTTCACTCGTGTCGTATTATATTAGAAAATTGTGGAATGCTCTACACAAACTAACAAACTCCATTTTAAGCAAGTGGGGGGTTATAAAGAGACAAAAAATGACTCTCCATCCCTGCAACTATCTCCACTTAAAAATCAAGTCAATTCGTCGCTTCATTTTGCCGTGAAAGACAGACAAACAAACAGATACAAACAGTTTCCCATAACCTGCAAAAAATTGCTGCGATATTTAGGTATACTCTTGGGTCGACACGTTCGTTTTTCGTCACGTTCCTAAATTTGTCCCACTCTGCTTTCGTCAACCATTCTTTATTCGTCACGATCGTCGATGGTCTTTCTCAACTACGGTCAATTTTGTTCTTCATCTTTATCTTAATACGTCTCGTTCTTTACTCGTCATAATCTTCTTTCGGCATGTTCGCTGTTAAATCCATGTTTTTCGTGTTTTTTCGTAGTCTTCGGTCGGTACCAAGTTGGAATATGACCAAATACGAAATGACGAAAAACGATTAAGTCGAAATAAGAAAAAGGCCAACAAGGCATTATGGTCAAAGACGATAATGACTGCAGACTAAGTTGACGAATGAAGAATGGCTGACGAAAACAGGATCGGACAAACTTAGGAATATAATTTTTGATAATTCTTCATACCTAATGAAAATCATATTAAAAATATGTCCATACAAAATAAATAATACTGATTTTACATTTCATGAAGCAAGCAATTAAAAAGCGCTTTATTCTATTCCCGCAATTTTGAGTATCCCTTACTTTACTGTTCCTGAGAGAGCCGTAGATCAAGTTAAATGACTGGCTGCGATACTATGTCTTTAAGTAAGTACATAAAACGGAACGAGACGTCCATAATCACGTGAGACGGGAATAACATAACGCCGATAGGCACTAAATAAAAACATCGTCATAAAAGAACGAACGTCGCGAAAACAGACACTTACGTCACCAGATTAACCTTTCACGAACAGACGTGTATTTTGGAAAGTTCTGAAATGTGCCTGAGGGTATATTTTATTTATTTAGTCCTTTATTCATTTCCATACCATATAGGTGAGCATGTATACTTAAAGGTCACTTGGTTTTTTCTTTTAAGTTTGAATAGGTAGACGTTTGACCACGATCACATCTGATGATAAGTGATGATGCGGTCTAAGGTGGAAGATACCTATTTACTCTTGCTTTAAAGAGACCTGGATTGTACTCATGCGGAAACACAGACTCAGACAGGGCTTAAAACAGGAATTCCACTCTTTGCCGGTTTGCAAAAGAGTGGAATGCCTGTTTTAACACAAGCGTCTTTGAGTATCAAAACCTAGAAATTACTTTGCTAAACCGCAAATAGATAACGTGCTTAGAATCAGTGCTAACGCTAACCTGTTATACTTAATTTTAACTTCTGATTAGCAGAAACGTCTGCAATCGATGCCACTAGGCTTAGAATAAATTTAAAAGTGGAAAATGTCTGCCTTGGGTGGGACTTGAACTTGATCCAGGGGCAGAGAAAGTCTCACCCAAGGCACACATTTTCCACTTTTAAATTTATTCTGTTATACTTACTTGCGTAACATTTAAAAATAGATACGCAAATAAAAATAACAAACCTCAGTGTGTATCTGATTCGATAGTAAAAGTGAAAAAAAAATCGACTGAAAAGCTTAACATCTGTTATCAGAATTTGCCTGCAAGCGTCAGTGCTTCAATATTTACCTGTGTGCGTAGCCGAATGCACAAACGCTCACGAAACGCTCCCGATAATCTCTTTCGTAGCTATCTATCTCTATCGCTCTTGCGTAGTGGCGTTATAGAGCCAGACAACATTTCTGCGGCGCTTCGGTGGAGTTTCGTGCCGCCGAAATGGCATTCGGCTACGGGGCTTGAAGTTAGATACCAGCAAAAGGCTATCGGGTTCTTTTTTTCACCGGGCCGCCCATGTCCGATATCAAAAGAGCGCGTGGCAGTTTGCTCTTATAATTACGGCCTTTTAGCTCGGTATGGTGTCCGTATGAACATCATCGAACGCTACGCTTCGAATGTTAGAAAAACAAAACTTTCAGCTTTGCCCTAGATCCGGCTTTTCACGGCCGTATTTTTATTGGTGGTGGGAGTGCGGGCGGATCAAGTTCTCAAATGGACTAGTTTAATGTGAGCGCGAGATGTAACAAGTATATTTCTTACAATACTTCGATGGAAAACAAACTGACGTTTAAATGAGCTGTCTTTGTATCCAATGGAAGCCTGCAATATTACGTGAGCCGAGCATTGCCGACCCTTACAATCTCTCGTTGGGCTCTGGCAAACTTACTCACCTATGAATGTTTCTACATAACACTATGAGTCCGAGTAGGGTCTAGTGTTATTATTTGTGGTATTCTGCAAGGTGCATATTGTGATCAAAAGGCGCTAAACCACTTCAATATCATCAATCCTGAAGTGCTCCGCGTTGCGAACGCAATCTTTTGAATAAAATGTTACTTCTGCCTCCTCTAATATCTAAATAAACGCAGCCGTCGGGCTTGGCTATTATTCAGAAGCACCTAAACTTAACTACCCTTTAGACTATTTCATAATACTGCAAATCACTTTTGCATAAGCTTCCCTACAATTACCACCGCTTCCATACTTAACCGTTACCTCAAGTTACCCATTGGGTATATTCGTAAATACATCACGTCTACTACTAGTTAATGAGGAATAGTTGTCAATGAGGTTCAGAAAAGGGGACGGACTGGAAATCAGCGTTGCGCCGTCTATTTGTAATAAAATGGCTGCGCAGCATAACATGCTGAGCCCGTTCCTTTTGACATGCATGCTATTTGTCTATTTGATTTTTTAATATTTTTGTGTAAATGTTCAATTTTTATTTGTGTCTCAATAAATGTTTTCTTATTCTTATTCTTACTACATCCTGACCCTGCACGACGGCTAAACTCGGTAAGCGATTGCTATCACAGCGTAACTTCGAAATAAAAGTGGATAACTGTATAGTTAACAGACTTAACAGTAAAAAAGTACATATTTGGAACCAGTAAATATTTTTTCAATCCTCCGGCCGTAAAGCATCATATTTCAGGCCGCTGCGCAAACGAAGTTACCGCTTCCTGTTTCCATCGACCAGAAAAAGAGTATACACCTTAACTAGTTAATAAAAAAGCCCCAGATCACATGCTTGTTGACCTCCTCTTGGCCGAAAATTATACAAAAAATATAAAAAGGAAAACAGACAGTCAATATTTGATTCAGATTAATGATGATTTAATTCAGATATGACTCTCAGTATACTTTGTCAATAGGCCTTTTTATGAATCGGTAACTAATAGTAAGAAGGTTGCATAATTATTACAATACTAGCTTTTGCCTCCAGTTTAGCTCGCGTCCTGTGCTAAATCACAGTCTTCTACTGAATTTAGTCCTGGGTAGATTTGGAAAGCGCCTCCCACCTCCCCCAACCCAACTTGCTCCATAGAAAGGCGCCTAACAAATTTGGGTAATAATTATCAATAAATGCGCCGCTTGCGAGTCAGACTGGCGATTCCAAAATACGAAGCGTTTTAGAGCTCCGTGAATGTTTGCGGAGCTCTTGTGAGATCAGCTCGGTCTTGCAAATCGGGTAATTTCATTCTGTTTCAGGAACTACGACCACGAACTAACTGTGAATAAGTCAAAATCTTGAAGCACAGATTTTAGGGTGAAATGTAAAGGACCCTCAATCCCTGCTACGTACCTGGCAACCAAGATTATAACATATCTGAAAGGCAATTTTTTTACGATTGCTGTGAAACAATGAAAATATAGACATGTCTCCAAATATCTACTTTACCATCAGGAATTAAGTTGATGCGGTATTAGTTACCTGGCATTGGTTACTTTTCGATAGAGAAATCTACAGCAAATATTCCTGAAAGAATCTGTTAGCAGATTTTATTTAATAATACGATCTTTCAACTTCATTCTGACAATAGCTGGATATCATCCACAGTTATGAAGCCAGCAGCTTCCTAAAGCCAGTGCTCTCGAAATCGGGACGAAAGACTTGATTTAACCAAGTCCCACAGTATTGACCCATTAAAAAACCGGTATAGGATGTAGTGTCCAAGAAATTCGTTCATTGAAATGACACCCACGATGAGCAACCAAAATATTTTAAAAAAAGTTAGTCCTTGATAGGACTAAAACTAAGAATATGTCAAAAAACACTGTCGGATGTATGATGGAGGGCATACAACAAAACTTACAACATTAGTAAGGAGAAACGGAGACTGATGAATTTACTAATAAATAATAATTTTTGAATATATTTTAACACATTATAGAAAAACAAACTTTGATTCGGCCGGCTTCAGTAATTTTAACACAGAATTTGTCAAATTCGTTACGAATCAGTCCTTAATAGTATTATAAACTAAACCTGAAAGACTGTCCACGATAAAAAGTGGCATACATAATGGTAAATCTGGTTAATATATAGAATTTAAGCAGAACTTTTAACGAATAATTTGGGGATATCAAGCTACATATTAAAAATACAAACATATTTTAACTTTAGGTGGTCTATGAAATCTACCAGTATAAAGACTACACATTCAATAAAAAAGGTCATGCATGATAAATGCTATTATTTTCCTGAATAAACATTTGCAATGCATGGCAACTTTTTATCGTGGACAGTTTTTAATACCGTACCGATAACCCCACTTCGATCCAGAATTTATCCAGCGCTTATGCAAACTATGAAACCCATAAACGACCATAAAACTCGTAAATCGGTATCCCCTTTTGTCGTCAGTTACACCGACGTCATAACATAATGGCAAGTAAATATATTGTCAGGGCAGCAGCCCCATTCATTCCACAATAGGGTAACTGATATCATCAATATATCAACGCGGAGATCAAACACGCCTCCTCTTTTCACTCGCGTACCATGGACGAACTTTTAGCCTTTCATGAACCTTTGACGTTTAGAATACGTTACTCGATTGCGTAAATGGAAAATGTATATATCCAATAGTGGTAGCCCTGTATAGGAGGACAAGAAGACCCCACACAACTGGGAATTAGCTAGGTATTAATAATATATCAGGACATTCAGGACTAATGTTAAGTAAGGACCGTCTGTCGCCTCCTGCTATATTTCCGGACCGATACGACCTTCAAACCTTGAAGAATAGAGCGCACAGCCATTTTAAATGCCGGCAACGCACCTTCAACTTTGCCGCAGTTACCGCTTACCATCAGCGACCTGTCTGCTAGTTCGCCTCCTATCGCATAAAAAACGACATTGTGTGTAGACCGTGTAGTAAATAAAATAAATCAATTTTAATTCAGGCAAAAAACCCATATGAATGACAAAAACAAACATCAAAGTAAAATAAGACAATACAGTGTATAAAAGTGTAAAAATACAAAAACAATAATTAAATTAAAATACAATATAATAAAATAATTAAAGCCATTACATTTTTACAATTAGGTACACCGTAACGTTTACTAACATACTTCCGGTTCGCATCTCGATGCAAAGACAGCCAAAGAAGTAGTGTTCCCGGAATGTCCTCTAATATAAAGTTTTACGGACGCCAGGTGGATTAGTTCTTAACTGTGCGCGTAGCCGAATGCACAAACGCTCACGAATCGTGAGCGAATCCTGAAGCGTTCCACATTGGAATGAAAGGGACGATCAATATAAACGGCGTAGGAGATAGTGGCTTATTCAAGATCAGTTGCTTGTAAAGAGTAACACCGTCGTTCGAAATAACACTATCCTGAACGAATGTCTAAGAAGAATAGTACACTCAAGAAATTTAATTGTTGAGCCATTTCGAGGCTACAATAATTTTGTTATGTCATAGTTAAGCTAAGAGGTGCCCAGTATAAAATGAGCTAGCTTTTCCGCACATGAATCTTAAATCTTAGTGTACTACCACGTCACCTACCTACTCGAAACAAAAATGGTACCTATTTCTTCTCCGCTTGGAAATATTGTGGCTCTTTTCTCTGCTAGGATTTTTCAGTAGTACTTTCTGTTCCATAATTAAATAAAGAAATATTGGGGACACCTTACACAGATCAACTTAGCCCCAAACTAAGCAAAGCTTGTACTATGTGTGATAAGCGACGATATACATACTTAAATACATAAATACATCCATACTAATATTATAAATTGGAAAGTGTGTGTGTCTGTTTGTTTGTCCGTTTTTCACGGCAAAACGGAGCGACGAATTGACGTGATTTCTTAGGTGGAGATAGTTGAAGGGATGGAGAGTGACATAGGCTACTTTTTGTCTCTTTCTAACGCGAGCGAAGCCGCGGACAAAAGCTAGTACTTATATACATAGAAAACATCCATGACTCAGGAAGAAATATCTGTGCTCATCACACAAATAAACGCCCTTACCGGGATTCGAACCCAGGACCGCGGCTTAGCAGGCAGGGTCACTACCGACTGAGCCAGACCGGTCGTCAAATTACATTCCATGATTTTTTTCTTTTTTGCGTACATATTCTTCAGGCAAAATAATGTATCGATAATAAGGATTTTCTTAATGGAGACAAGGTTGCTTAATTATTTCGGTAGTTAACACTTGATATTACTACGCTCAACATTTTATTTTTTAATTCAAATAACTATTGTGACACTACTATTACTTACTTTGAGCTTTCTTTACTTTTCTATATATTGACTCCCGCAAACAAGGCTCAAGCTTTCTCGTGCACATATAACGGGCAAGTGTGCACTGTGCACTTGTGCAGCCTTTCGTAGACTTATTAGTTCATTGTAGACCACTCGGGCTACTTCCGGCGGGCTACAACGGAAGTGGACTTTAGTAGTCTGATCTGAACGCTTGCAAACTGGTGACATGTTAATCTTTAGTTCAATCAGTCAAACATTATAGATAGATATTTCCGTGATGTTTCACAAAAGCATTGGATCAATGTGAAATACCTACCGTTAATTTACATACTGTATTGATAATAAAAAGGGTACGTAGCCGAATGGCACAAACGCTCACAAAACGAAACGCTCGTAGATATCTATCTCTATCGCTCTTGCGTATTGGCGCCACAGAGCCAGACAACCTTTCGCGGCGTCTCGTTTTCGTTTCGCGTCGGAGAAATGCCATTCGGCTACGGGGCCTGGAATAATATAATACAAACAACACCTGTAATCTGCGTCAAAAATCTAACAACCTCCTAGGTATGTATATGAATGTATTGCAAGCGCGTTTCACAATCCTCTAGTTGCTTTAGGCAGGAATTTCAGCTTCAGTTTATTTCAGGAAAAGATTTTAAGGTATCGTATAACAAGGCAGAACCAAACGTTTCGCCTGTAAAATTGATATTTTCCTGTTTACGGTAACAACTGAAAAAACGTAATAGTATATTACATCAGAGGCCGGGAAAATGAGGATTTCCAGCCAAGTGGGTATATACGGCCGAGCGAGCGTGCGAGCGAGGCCGGATAGGGATACGAGGCCGGGAATCCGTTTTCACGCCGAGGCATGTATAGTGCTTTTCTCAAACATACAATGAAATAAAAAAAAATGCTCTAAAGGACAATATTTTATAAAAAAAAGTTACTTTGCAGGCCTAGGCCTGAAAAATAATATGAAATCCCTTTACAGTCCTCTCGAGTTGTTGCGCCCAAAAAGCGATACTTCCCAGCCCATTTTAAGGAACGTAAAGACAATATTTCATTGCATGTTTGAGAAAAAGAATATTACTGGGAAGTAAATACAAACTTTAGTAGTTCAAAACCTATTACATGATTTTACGTGAGGAGCATGGGAGAATTTCAATGTTTTACAATTTACAAGTATACCTACATAATTAAATTAAATAGTATATCCACTCGTCACACATGGCACGCATGTTCAGTGAACGCACATGGCACTCAAGTTAATAGTGTGGGTAATTTTTTTCGATTAGGTAGTTGAAAATACCCGCTAGTCAAAATTGTACCGTTTATACTTGGGCCATTTTTTTCTAAGTTGTCCACCCCACTTTTTTGTAACATGGGTATTTTTACGCGATTCATACTCAGAATCGCTAGGTCTTTCGATCCTGATAGGAGAAAAAAAATGTGCCAAGATTTCCATACATTTTTCAAACCTTCCATTCCGTTACCGCCATACAAAATGTATGAAAAAATGGTAACGGAATCGGAAAAAACCTTGAGACACTTTTTCTCGTATTGGGATTGAAAAAGCTCGCGATTCTAAGTGGAAACCGCATAAAATTTTCCAAATCCAAAATAAAAGTGGGGTGGACAACTTTGAAAAAAATTACCCACTTTTCTAGATTTTACGGGCAAAGATGTTTTAATACATACATACATACATACATACATACAATCACGCCTGTTTCCCAGAGGGGTAGGCAGAGATCACGGATTTCCATTTACTACGATCCTGACAAACCACTTTCGCTTCACACACTTTCATAACATTTCTCATACACGCTCGTCGGTTTCGAGTACTTCTGACCTGGCCTCTTTGCAATATTTCCCCGATTTGATCAAGAAAAGTTCGCCTAGGTCTTCCACTACCAACTGACCCTTCCACTCCTTTTTCATATACTTTCTTCGTTAATCTCCTCTCATCCATCCTCTCTACATGCCCAAACCACCTTAACATACCCATCTCAATCTTTGTCACCACATCTACATCCACTCCACACTTCTCTCTTATCACGCTATTTCTGATCCTATCACTCAACTTTACACCAGCCATGCTTCTTAACGCTCTCATTTCTACGGCATTCACTTGACTTTGAAGTCTTTTCTCCCACACCCAACTTTCACTACCATACATAAGTGTAGGCACCAAAACTCCTCTATGCACCGCCAGACGTGCTTTTTGCGACACTTTCTGGCTGCCCATAAAAGCGTTTAGTGCTCCATTCACTCTATTCCCAGCATTCACTCTCCTTTCAATATCTTTTCCATGTTTACCGTCCCTTGTAAACAACGTTCCCAAATACACAAACTCTTTCACTTGTTCCAAACTTTCATTATCGATCTCAATTTCGCAATCTGTCATAATCTCATCTCTTTCAAATACCATTACTTTCGTCTTACTGACATTCATTCTCATTCCTTTCCTCTCGAAGGATGCATGCACTCTTGTTACCATCAGTTGTAACTCCTCGGCCGACGACGCAAGTAATACTAGGTCATCGGCATATAGGAGACATTTGACCAGTAACCCTTCCATTCTCAACCCAGAATTTCATGTAAGTTATGGGTATGTGCCGGTGTAGGTAGGTAGGTAGGTATATTGCTGTTTTAATTTGTTATCATTCTATATTTAGTTATTGATATATGTATAACTCAAAAAAAATTAGTCATACAATTATACATATATCAATAATTAAATTGTAACTAAGGAATAATTTTTACCTATCAATCCTAACATACATTTCCTTTTTAAAATAATATGAAATCATATGTATAACCATAACTTTTCAAGGTAATTGGTGTAGTAAGTAATGTCGCAACAGCTGACTGTAGGGAGCATAATTTTATACATTTTACTACTAAAATACAATTTCAAAAACCAATAATATGTTTTATTCCAATTTGACAAAAATCTGTCCGAAGTCCTAACCGTCCAACACGAAAGCTTTGAATTAATTAAAATCCTTTAATATCCTTTTCAATATTACGATTTAAGTCGAGTCGCAGCGACTTTTACATTACAATTTAACCGTAAATCCTAGAATCCGGATCAAGTCCGTATTAATTTCAACAATTAGAAATAAAATTTGGTAAAAATGAATGTAGCGTACCTTATCGTACTTATCTTTTTAAATTTAAATTTATATTTCTATAAATTCAAAAGCATACAGGGTGTAAACCTAATACGGGCGAACCTCTTAACGGTGGTGAGTATAGGACATAAAAAATGGAATTAAATAACTTTTACTTAAAATTGAAATATTTTTTTTATCCATACAAATTAATTCGGCCCGCAACGTAATGCAAACACACTCGCGTTAAACGCTCGTTGACAGTTGTCATTGATTGTCATCGCAACCACGTTTACAGTACATTGCTGCTGGAAAAATTTTCAAAAATTTATTATGGGCTGAAAATTAAGAGTAACTCAAAAACACCTCTTCATTAATGATAACAATATTGAATTATATGCCTGGTTTCATTTATCGCCCTTACTACGTTTACGCACTGTAATTCAGCTAAAACTTTTGTTCTTACACCTTACTTGTATTTGAACACGCTTTTATACTTAAACAACGAGGTACGCTTACATACATGTAATAAACCTATGTAATATCAACAGACACTCATTTATACGTGTTCAGATATTTATATTCGTGCAAATGTGTACGTACAGCAAGCCAACGTTACAATCGCTTATGCTTCGTAAGAGTTCAATAGCTCTCTGTCGCTCTTACGTATTGGCGCGATAGAGCCAGACTGCGTTTCGTCTATAGCGTCAACGATTGTCATTTCGGCTAGGCCGGCTGTAGCGGCGCGACAGAGCCAAACCGATTCGATCGCCACGTAGTGTCAACAATTGTCACTTCAGGCCCCGTAGCCGAATGGCATTTCTCCGACGCCAAACGAAAACGAAACGTAGTCCGGCTCTGTCGCGCCAATACGCAAGAGCGATAGAGATAGATATCTACGAGCGTTTCGTTTCGTGAGCGTTTGTGCCATTCGGCTACGTACGTCGTACCCAGCTAGTACGACGTACGTACGAAACTGAGCGAGTATTACATCCGAATCGGTTGTGTTTTGGCTTTATTGTGTAACATAGAGCTTGGCAGTGTAAATGACAAGTTAATTTATTTCCTTTTTAATGGTCGTAAGTGCAGTATACTCAGGGTTGTATCAATATAACAACCACTTCTACGGCTTTACATCAAAGGGAAGGTACGATTGTACATATATCAAAGGGTATCTATAGGCGGCGATGATCGGTTACCATCAGGCCACCGATCTGAACCAGCACCTACACCTGTCACCAAGGTATGAACATGACCTGTACGTCATGTCTTTAGAATACATTTAAAAGTGGAAAAGTAATGCTTTTGTGTGAGACTTGAACTCACACCCTCTGGATCGATACTCCAGCGCTCTGCCAACTGAACTACCAAGTTTTTATGGGATAGGAGGCAAAAGAGCAGACAGGTCGCCTGATGGTAAGCGATCACTGCCGCCCATGGACACCCGAAACACCAGGATTGACCAGAAGTGTTGGAGGTGCGTTGCCGATTTCAACCCAGGAAGCAAAATTTTCCACCATATGAGTCACTGTACACTGAGAGAAATTTGCATTGTGAATTTAACAAGTTCGACTTGTTGCGGTTTATCCGTTTGAATCAGCCAAACGTATGTTTAAAACAATATGTGTCAGGTTGTTTTTATAAAATCGACTTGTTGATTCAAATATATTGCCGATTCAAATGACAAGTAGCTTGTTGTTTGAACCAAGCACGTAGGCGCTATTTTAACCAAAAAAACTTGTTGAACGAACATGAAAACTGGTTGTATTTTCTCTCAGTGAAGCCTTAAGGGATCCTTGAAAAACATTATCTTTTACACACTTACCCGTTAAACTAGTTATTTTAAGTCCAATCATGAAATGGAACACCTGTTCCGATAATGTGTTATCCGAGGCTAATGTCCTCGTATGTTTTCTTATACATATACATGCAAAACAGGTATAGAAATATGTGTCTGACCCTTCCGCCGAGGGCTCGACCCTCTGATCTGTGAACCATATGAAGTTGATAGATGTTGGTTTAAGTTTCGTTTTCGGTCACTGGAGCAAACATGCTTGAGTTTAAACACAAATTATGTGGTTTCTCATCATAGAGAGATTAAGTGCTATCTCGGTATGATTGAAAAGGTAAACGTCAATTTAAAATGGGACGTAGTATCATATGCAAAGACGCTTCAATCCACATGAAATTGCCGTTAAGGTTTACCTTTACCTTGAATGAAAAACAAAAGTCTTACATTTCAATGACAATTTCAGATGGATTGGAATGTTTCTGCGTAACTACGTCCAATGTTGAGTGATATTTCAATCATATTAGGGTATTTATGTACACTTATTTATAGACCGTGGGCAAGGTGAAAGTTTTTCCAATCTTAACTTACAATTTTTTTTTACGTGTTGCGGCGGTGGCTGTTATTCTGCAACCCACCAACAAAGCGGTAGCTGACGTTCATGAAAGTTATGAAGGCATACATGGGCGTTAACCATCATACAAAGTTTCGCCCGAGAGGCGATTGATCATGGAAACCTGTTCGAGGCTCTATGGCTAAATATTTGGTAGTCAAATAATATTTTACAATTAGATTTGTAGCCATTTCTCGTTGAATCGACCTGATAAGTTGACACTTCTCACAATAACCAACACATATAGTTATCGGCATGCCACGTCAGAATGAACAAAGAATATACAATACATACCTATAATCACGCCTGTATCCCATAAAGGGGTAGGCTCTGAGCACATGACCTACTAAGTTTCAGTGCCACTCTTGGGAAAAAGGGGTTGAAAGAAATCCAAATTGTGACATTGCAGTGACAGGTTGCCAGCCTCTCGCCTACGCCACAATTTAAAAATATACATTTTATAGATAAATCATAATTCATACACGTCTTTATCCGGTAAAACCTTACAAATTCCCCAGTTTAATTTCAAGGTGAAATGCTCTCGTTTACAAAGTAGTCCTTCCATGTTCCAATATGTCAAGATACAAAAAAATCTTTGTTTCAATCTTGTCACATCTTGCCAAACAAAATGTCAAAATTATGGATAGGTATACAAACGATTACTAACTTTTTGTTATGTTTGTCAGATGTCGTGAACAACGCCATTAATTAATAAAGAATGCGTCCTTTGCGTGATAGTGCAACCAAAAATGTGAAATGTCATGTTGACAGGTCATGTTTCTTTCACCTATAGCGTCCCTACACTGAGAGAAATTTGCATTGTGAATTTAACAAGTTCGACTTGTTGCGGTTTATCCGTTTGGATCAGCCAAACGTATGTTTAAAACAATATGTGTCAGGTTGTTTTTATAAAATCGACTTGTTGATTCAAATATATTGCCGATTCAAATGACAAGTAGCTTGTTGTTTGAACCAAAGAGCACGTAGGCGCTATTTTAACCAAAAAACTTGTTGAACGAACATGAAAACTGGTTGTATTTTCTCTCAGTGTATTATAGCAGCGAGAAAAGCTATTTTATACCTATCAGTAAAATAAGAATATAATGTTTTTTTCACACTAGTTCTTAATGAAAATTACATGTCATGTCAAAAATTCCAGGGGCCAAATGTACTGTAAAACGTCGTACGATACACATGCAAAGAGAAAATTCGTAACCCGTGTCGATATGAAACCTTCGGTCGTGTTTTAATTTATGGTCACTCGTTTCCAATTTCCTCTTTTCCGCACTCTTAATAATATACTAATAACCCCCTTATTTATAAATTTTCACTAAAGCTATCAAGCCGATAAAGTTCGTTTGTCCCTTTCTATCACCAATACGTCGGAAAGGGACAAACGAACTTTATCGGCTTGACAACTTTAGTGAACGTTTATTAATAACTACACATTACTAACTATTTCAACCGAAATCGATAGACTCATATGAATCCTAGGAACGTCAGAGATACGTGATAACATTATAAAATCA
Organism: Leguminivora glycinivorella; assembly: GCF_023078275.1. Classification (NCBI taxonomy): domain Eukaryota; kingdom Metazoa; phylum Arthropoda; class Insecta; order Lepidoptera; family Tortricidae; genus Leguminivora; species Leguminivora glycinivorella. The sequence continues at coordinate 3,130,658 of NC_062975.1, forward strand.
ATATGGCGGGAGACAGAAGCTATAATTGGATGCCTGTTCGTTTTAAGTGGAGTTGTAGCGTAGTTTATAATTTCTAAATGTTCGCCATACAAACGTAGTTACGATCTCATTTTAAAATTAGAAGCTATATAGATTGCTCTGAAACTTTTATACAGTATAGGATAAGATATCTATGCGTGCAATTATAAAGTTACTTTAGATTCATATAAAGCTAATTTAAATTTTCATACAAAACATGTGTACGCTGCTGTATTTCGTTTGTTCAAAAAGCTGAATTAAACTAATTATAGGACTAAGCAACAGGTGATTTTAAAATAAAAACGAAACTCCGTCAAAATAAAATCAAACATGGATTTATAATATATTAGAAGTAACATTGAACTATTTCCAATAAAGACATTTAAAAGTTCACGTATCACACAAAAACATCAAAACATCTTACACTCAGCATGTTGTCGACTCGCGAAATCGAATAAAACGGTTCTCATTGCGGGACCAGGTATCTATAATAAACTATCCGACAACATAAAAAATATTAAAAATGAAGCCACATTTTATAGTAAATTAAGGAAATGGCTGACTATTAATGCTTAATGCTTTTTATGACATCTCCGAATATTATATGTAATAATAATGCAATTTAATGTTCAATACGATTACATACTATTATATTTCCTTTATTCATTTTAATTCTTAGGCTAGGATTTTTATAATATGATTATAAAAGTAAAATACAAAACCACATACAAAACAATACAAAATATATAAACACATTATAAAAAACCTAACTTAGGGTGCCGCCAGCAGCGGGGCAGGGCCCAAGCTGCCGGTGGTTAGGGCTGCAGAGAGAGGAACCGTCGGACTATCCGCGCCGTGTCCAAGATCACCGCCTTCTGCATCTGACCCTTGATCCAACCACCTAGCGAGAGTCTCTCGAGATGTTGGTCGAGACTCTTCGCTATGAGACCGTTCGCTGAAACGACTATCGGGACAATGATCGTCGAATCAACATCCCACATGGCGGTTATCTCGTAAGCCAAGTCTAGGTACTTACTGGACTTGTCCTTCTCGGCTTTCACGAGATTCTCATCATGGGGGATGGTGATGTCGACGAGCACGGCCCGGCGTTGCGATCGATCTATTATGACAATGTCAGGCTTATTGGCTACAATAGTCCTGTCAGTGATAATAGATCGATCCCAATAGAGCGTGGCACGACCATTTTCGAGAACTGGCGCAGGTATGTACCTGTAGTACGGTACTTCGCGGTCCACAAGGCCGTATTGAAGAGCAAGCTGCTGGTGAATGATCCTGGCTACGAGATTATGCCTGTGCAAGTACTCAGTGTACTCACCGTTAGCTAGATGAGAACAACCGGAGATGATATGCCTGAGTGACTCTCCGGGACGGCGGCATGCCCGACAAATGTCGACCGTACCGTCCTTCAGGATATATTTCCGGTAGTTGTTCGTCATCATAACTTCGTCCGCAATTGCACAGGCAAAACCCTCGGTTTCTCCGAAGAGGTCCCCGAATCGTAACCAGTTCACCGATGCGAGCAGATCTACATCGGGTCCCGTGAGGGCCTTGTAGAACCGCCCGTGTAGCTGCTTGCTCTCCCATACCGCCTTGCGGTCCGCAGTACTTAATACCACACGCCAGTTCTGTTTCGCCAAGGAGAACGGCGTGAGGTTTCCGTCCACTGCCACCACATCACGATGCATCCCGCACTCGTTGTTAAGGAAGTAATTCCTGAGATTGTACACCTCACGGTTGTGGAGATCTTTGGCGTTTAGGAAGCCTCGACCTCCGCATTTCCGTGGGATATACAATCTCATAACAGACGAGCGCGGGTGTAACATACGGTGTAACATAACATAACATAACATAACATAACATACTATTATTATTATTCTTTGTAATTATTGTTTGACATCTAATTCTTTTTTTTTAATTAATAATATGAATATGAATAATATAAATGAAGAGTAACAACATTTTTGATAAATTTGAATATTGTAATATAATATTTTTACTAGCCTATTGTAGTGTCCCACTGCTGGGCAAAGGCCTCCCCTCGCTTCTTCCACTCAACCCTGTCACGTGCGTAATCCTGCCAGCGTGGATAGAATGCGTCCAAGTCATCCCGCCATCTCTTCTTCGGTCTGCCTGAACCCCGGCCTGCACCATCTACGGTGTTCCGTGGGTCCCACTTGGTAAAACCCTTATTGGCCCACCGTTCAGGGTGCATGCGGCAGACTTGTCCAGCCCAGTTCCACTTAAGCTTAGCGGTCTTGGCACCTACATCTGCAACTCGAGTTCTGGAGCGCAGTTCCGTGCTACAACAATAATATGCTACGACTATTATCTATGTGCACAATTGACAACATTTCATATTTTTGAGTACTACTTTTTATTGTTTGGTTTGAAAGAACTCAATACTAAAAGATACACGTATTTTTTTATTTTTCCAAAAACTGCTATTTTAATGAGATAATCCCTTCTTATTACTACTTCGAGCAGAAAGAGCGTAAGTTACAAACGTCAAGACACAGCTTCGTGACGTCACATGTGTTGTTTCATACACCTAAGAAAACGACAAAATCATCTTCTTCTTCTAAAAAAAAAGTTTTAACAGTCAGCTCAAACAGTCCGGTATGTCTGACTGTCAAGTGTCACTGTCAACCAATGGTGAATGACTACGAACCATAGACTAAGCCATGAAATTTTTAATATCTTTGCTACGAACTGTGATAAGTGTCACTGTCAAACTCAAGTGACATCCCAACTGGAAGATTTTTTTGGTATAGTGGCAGCTCTAAATCAGCTATTTGACGTCACTTCCCCTTTAAACTATTTTTAAGATTTTTTATATTAAAAATACGGAAAAAAAATTAAAAAAATTATTTATGTGATCTACAAGCGTATATCTCGAAATGGTTTTCGATTTAGGGACATTGAAAATTTTGAAACGTTGTCAATTGCTGCTGCCCTCATTTTGTAGGATTCTTAATGTTGTATGTCATGGAGTGAGATTAGTCCCAACGGCCACCGCTAGCATAAATGTTTGACATTCCATAACATTTTCACGCACGTTGCCAATACTTTTCTTTCTACAATATAAAATAACGTCTTGTTGGCTAATTTGGCCTCATTAAAGTTTATGATAAATAGGCTCGGAAGCTCGCTAGCCAACAGAAGCGCGCAGCAGGTGGCCCCATCTCGAGTTGATTGATTTGTTTACGTTATTGACGGCAACAATATTTACAGCTACACTTTTGAGATCACTTTAGTAATGAGAGGCGGAAAATTTTGACGCCTGTCCTTGGTAGAGAGAGTCATGAGTTATTATAATACATTTTGATTACTGAATTTATCTAGATGTTACTTTTTTCACAGTTTCGTTTTCTTTTAACCCCTTATTTGCCAAGAGTGGCCCTGAAGCTTTAGTAGTTTCATGTGCTCTGCCTACCCCTTTATGGGATACAGGCGTGATTGTATGTATGTATGTATGTATGTATGTTACTTTTTTCGTTGATGAAAAGTATTACAAACTTGGATTTCGAAGAACCAGAGGGAGAAATCTCTTATAATGATAGGGGACGATCGATTGACCATACAAACGTGGTCCTCAAATTCCTCCCTGGATATTTTCATTATCGATAATATTTGTATGGAAATTGTATGTAATCTGCCTTTCCGTTCACATTTTTACAATACATAATCAAAAATAAAATAAAAAAGTAGAAAGGTATGAAAATAATAGCGGTAGCGGTATCTTTCGTCTTAAACTTTACGCTAACACAAACTAATCTAACCCCACCCTGTGCGACGAAGATAGAGAATAATCAGTAAAAGAATCGAGCTAAGAAGCAAATATGCTCTTACCTGCCGATCTTAGGAATGAGCCATGTGACGAAGCATTTAAGCGCAAATTGAGAGAAACCTTTTGTTAGATAACCCTCTGTACTCTGTAAATGAGTACATGGAATTGAATTTGTGATAGCATGCATTTGATTACACTGACTTCGGATTTTATTTCATTTGTTAATTTTATTGTGCTTTGTGTATTTCTCTTTGTAAATGACGATCCTTATTGGGAGAAACGTTTTTAGTTTCGTTCGGTTTCTCGTGAGGTTTATAGTGTCTTCAAAAGCTGCCCGTGTTTTAACTTTTGTCTAAGAACTTTTTCGTGCTCCTTTTCATAAACTATTATGGCGTTATTCATAAACGCTTTATAAACCTAAATTAGCTAATAATCGTTTGTTATTATCTGTCATGTTCTCTTATGAATTAGTGAGAAAGAGACAAAACACTCTTTAACTAATTAGTGCAGTAACTTTTTTATGAATAAGGAGGTTAGTCTATTATTCATTTGCATCAATGTAAAGCAGTGTGTATCTTTATGTTTATTTATAAAACTTATTTTAAAAACCGACTCATATTTATCGCCCTTCATTATGCAACCGTCACATAAACTTCACCAATTAATAAAACCGGTAGTTTCGCTTCAAGCCAAAGAAAAGGCATCGCTGTAATATTTCCTCGTTAAAAGCCAAGACGGTTCCACAGTGAGTACCCGGGCAATAAAGAGTTGGGCGACATGGCGGAGTGATTAATAAAGAAGTGTTTTCAGGCTAATAGCCGCGCCGTATCCCCTGGGCTACTTTACGACGCACTAAAGCGGAAGCGCCCTATTTTACAGGCCCTTGTCATACTCCGCGGTAGTAATGTGGCAGCCAGTATTAAAAACTTGTGTGTAAAATATAGTTTCTGTGTATCACCGAATATCAGATCGTTTTATGGCTACACTGAGAGAAAATACAACCAGTTTTCATGTTCGTTCAACAAGTTTTTTGGTTAAAATAGCGCCTACGTGCTCTTTGGTTCAAACAACAAGCTACTTGTCATTTGAATCGGCAATATATTTGAATCAACAAGTCGATTTTATAAAAACAACCTGACACATATTGTTTTAAACATACGTTTGGCTGATTCATACGGATAAACCGCAACAAGTCGAACTTGTTAAATTCACAATGAAAATTTCTCTCAGTGTACGAAGACCGAGTCTGTAACCAAGAGTACAATCGTTTGTGCTTCGTATATCGTACTTCCGTGTTTTTTTTAATGGGATAGGAGGCACACGAGCAGACAGGTCGCCTGACGGTAAGCAATCACCCAGAGCGAGCGAGCGAGCTGAGGTAAGCGAGCGCCCATGGACACCCGAAACACCAGAAGTGTTGGAGGTGCGTTGCCGGCCTTTAAGATGAGTGTAATACAGCCAGTTATGTAATCTTTCGCTACGTAGGTACCCTGGGTTACTTCACGACGCACTAAAATGAAAGCGCCTTAGTTTACAAACCTTGTCATACCCCACGATCATATCATAAATGTAACAGCCAGTATTAAAACGTGTACTTATGTAAAATATAGTTTTTCTGTAAACCACACTAATAAGGATATAGTACCTACTGATGTCAGATAAAGCGAAAGTTTGTATTTTTGATTAACGTGCTTTGAGCATAATCAATAAAGATTATTACTACTACTACTACTACTACTACTACTACTACTACTACTACTACTAAACCTATTTATTACGAACATAACCCGTATACTCATGTACTGGTATGTTTATGAAACGAATATTAAATTATTCCATCTCCTAAAAAATTCTCTAAGAAAACAATGCAGTACAATTAATATTTAGCAAGTCAGTACTAATAAATAAGTCCGTAGCCAAATGCACAAACGCTTACGATAATTTCGCGTAGATAGCAAGTATATTTATACTCGCTCTTCCGTATTGGCCCGACAGAGCTAAACTGCGATTCGATTGGCGTCTAGCGTCAATGATTATCATTTCGGCTAGATTAGCTGTCCGTGTCCGCGTAGCCAGTCCGTCAAACGCTTACCGTCCGCCCGCAGCGAACAATAGCGTTCTTAACCCTTAAATGCATGACCTTGAGAAAGATTTATTCAAATTTGAATTTTGACGTGCTGTCAATAGAGTCAAAAGTGCATGATGCATATATACATCACTATGCATTTAAGGGTTAAGCAAATGTGTTAAGAGGATACGGTACCGAAAATGCTAAAATGGAAAGGAACCCCTCTTTCAACTTGGGAATTTTAGTTAAATATACAAGTGTTATTACCTAGATTTATCGAAAAAAAATTGTCCATTAAGAACAACTCGGTCAAAAGATATTTCAAAAAAATCTTTAAAATCGAGGTTCCGCTCTCGACTCTTTCCTCCTTCAAAACTTAATCAATCGGAACGAAATTTGAGAATCTGAATAACAATGAAATAATCTATGTCGGACCGTTTTGCTTTTTTAGTTGATTGTTACCAATCTTGAGTATCACACCCTTTTTTGCACCACAATGAAAAAGGCCGTTTTTGGAAATTTTTGATTGGCTTTAGAATCTTTAAAAAGCAGAATATCAAAAAAATCAAAACGGTCCGACCCAGATAAAAATAATAACAATCTGTGTTGAAAAAATCATTGCTCTATCTTCAAAAACCAGGGAGGAAATAGTCGAGATAGCATTTGTATGAAGAATTGACCCCTACCGTATCGTCTTAATATGAATGAGTAGGTCAACACATAGCGTTCTATAATATTGTCACCATGGCTAGGCAGGCAAATGTGTTAATGCTCTACACAACGATATAATTAGGCTGCGCAGTTACGATGTCACGTTTCATTTTCATTAAGTGTCTCAAGAACCACTTTGTTCTTGAATTTCTCTCCTCATTTCTGACTTATTTAACTATCCTTGTAGTTAATCAGATATCAAATCTTTCTTTGAGATTTAGACACTGCGTAGGTATTTAATGAGACAAGTTGCAGTTACTAATGATCCATTCAGGTAAAATTAATCGTCTTCGAGTTTTCTCCAAAAATAACGGTACAGATTACCTTCAAATACCTATATATATTACGAGTATGTCTCCAGTGCAGAAAGTCTAGAATTATTACTGTAGCAGAGTGTGTATCCGCCTTAAGACATTTTGTATAACGCGCCCTTTGGAATCTCTAGCTGTCATCCATGACATCTTACCCCGCCTCTTGGATCTAGACCGTCACGCGGGTAACATACCTCTCCTCAAGTCCTCACGAAATGTACAATTATTAAACTAAGTTTTTCCAATTAATAAACACACCGTTGAAGACCTCATCAATTGTTTTATTGAAGAACATTACAATTACAATTTTATGTACTTCTAATAACGTCTGCTCTGTGGCTTGTGAGAAACGTTCTAACTTCTAATTTTAGGTTTTAGTAACCTTGAAGTTTAAAAAGTGAAAAATAATAAATGCCCCATTGGGTTCGCCACAGAAAGGATACCAATAACATACATGTTAAAATATCCACTGTTTGCTATCACTTGCACCGGATCGTTCTACAAAAAATGTAAGTAAATATTATATCGTGTTTAACAACCACAAAAGTGTATAAGTATACGTTTGAGCGTAAACAAACGAATTCGGCACGCTTTGTTTTGTTTGCGGAGTCCGTAGTCTGAGCTGAGCTGGAGAAGTGTAAGTAGGGTTGCCAAGATCGAACGAACACAATATCGGGAACCTATTTTGAGACTTTTGTCGGAGAATACACAAAAAAAACTAGATATTTATATAGTAGGTACTTATAGTTGGATAAGTACCATAACAATTACCAAATATGATACATTTAATGATATTGCAAATTATTTTTTTATGAAATAAGTAAATTATATAGAAATTTTGTAAGCTTTTTTACGGCAGGAGGATATGGCGAACATGAAGCATTTATCACTTTGTGAACCAATAACCATGCAGTGAAATATTTTTGATATGGATTTTTTAATTACTAACACAAGGTAGTTACTTTTACAGTATTAAGTATTTTTCAAACATTTAACGATGTTTCTTCTTTCTGAGCGCGAGAGCAGCATTCGCTTATTCAGGAATAATTTCACTTTACAGGGAGTCGGGAAGAAGTGAAAAAATAGGGCTAGTTCTTTTTTTTTATTGGATAGGAGGCAAATGAGCAGATAGGTCACCTGATGGTAAGCGATCACTGCCGCCCATATACACCCGAAACACCATAAGTGTTAGAGGTGCGTTGCTGGCCTTTAAGATGGATGTATGTACATACGCTCTTTTCTTGAAGGTTTGAAGGTCGTATCGGTGCGGAAATACCGCAGGCGACAAGTTCTGCCAAATTTCTTATATCTGGCAACCCTAAAGTGTAAGCATGTGATGGATTTAAGAATAGAATGTTGTGAATATGTGGATTTATGGGTAGTAGCGGTGTCGGCGGTCAGCTCGGGCGTGGTGCGAGACGAGCGGTAAACACGCGCTAATGGCGAGGGATTGTCTGCTGATACGAGCAAATGTCCTGCCAATCCACTGCGTTACCTGATACGCTTTGCATTATATTATAACATGTCGGGCCTAGTTATGTCTAGTTATATCTCTGTTGACAAAGATACTCAGAACACTAGCCTAACTACTTTTATAATCAATGCCCAGAGCTTCGATAAGACGGGTTTTTTAGAGCGTGTGCGGAAAGAGAAGCGAATGTGAAATATACTGGTTACTGATTTAATTCCACGACTTTGCGAACAGATTCTGAATCATTTTTTATACCAATATATGAGTAATGTGAATACAAAGTGTAAAAAAACTATCCTTGGTGACCCTCTCTCACTTTAACGTGTTCGTCTTTGCTAGATTACAGACGGACTCTATACAATAAATAAAAATGATTATTATTTTTACATTAAATCAAGTAGAGTACTTGTGTATTACACATTACAGAATTAACTATTTGATTAATTTCTTTCAAACTGATTTTAGACAAGTGTTCAATAATGTGTTTCATTCTTTATGATTTACAAGTCTTGTGTATTGTATTCATTAATCTTCGATTTAATAGCGAGAAGAAACTTTAACAAAGCAAGTGAAGCGCAAGATGCTCGTATTCCTAATTAGGCCTTATATCTATTATGCCTGCAAGTCTCGCTTATCCGCTACCACCCAGAGTAACAAGTCACGCCAGTTTTTCATTAACATACTCCTTTCTGCAAGCCAAGCCATCTCTATTCTTCACATAACCTATTTATTCAACATGATACGCTCCCTGATATTGAAATTTATTTAGCTAGTAGACTTATCTAAGAAAATGCGAGGGAGCGAGGCATTTATCCTTTCCATTATATGGGCAAGCTTTTGTCAACGTTCCTCTTGTGCATATTTATGCACTAAGCAATTTTCCTTGCAACAACTTTAAGCGATTCTGCCTGGTCCGATGATTGACTGACAGAAAGTTCGTTTTGGCATAAATGCGCTATTTGTGAATACCATATTTATTTCTATGACAGATATCATTTCACAAACTTGACCTAATAATTTTTATTTTGGATTTAAAAACGTGAGTTTCAACATTGTTTTCTACAAGAGAGCAAGAAGAAAAGATGTCGAAATATTGAAGTGTAACTCGGTCTCATTATATGTATAATAAGTGCACCGATTCTCCAAGATACGAGTAAAACATATCTGCGTAATACTTGCCGAAATATTAGCAATATCAAGAATCAAACACGAACATCTCGTTTCTTGTTTCTTTTTTGCAGTTATATTTCTTTGCGTGCATCTCATTTTACTCGCTAACATAGAGTACAGTAATGCCCTGGTTTATGCGACCTCGCTTTTCGCGGTTCGCTATTACGCGAATTTCAGATTTTCGCGCAAAATTGCCCCGCTTTACGCGCTCGCCCAAACTGGGCAAAATTTAAGACATCATGATATTTCACACACACAGCACTAATTTATTTCGGCTAATCACATCAAATTATTTCATGATGTGTCAAAGTCAATTCATTTACGTCTGATTAAATAAGTACATATTATAATTTGACTAAATATCTCAGTAGAACATGACAACCAACGACAAGTTGCGTAAAACATTTTTTTTAAACAATTAATTTGAAGTACTTTTAGTAGATATCTACTGCTAAAATATCGTCAGTACTTTGAAAAAAATCTCGTATCTCAAACTGCTCCTCAAAGTTAAAACGCAGTAAATCTTTATGAATTCCATACATGCCTTTACATTATTTTCGTCATTAACAGAAAAATAATTCCGTCAAATGCTGCAACATTGCCTACCCTTCCTAACATTGCCTGGCTCATAAAATAGTAATACTGCCGAAAATCTGTTTATAGTAGGCTATATTTATAATGGAAGTCACTGTCCTATATTGCAAGACTTCGATTTTAGACACCTATTTTAATTAAAACTAGTTTTTTTTTTCAAAGTAGTGACGATATGTAACATATAAAAAGCACTTCACATTTGTATCTCGACTCGTACCCTCTTCCCGTTTGTATCTTAAGTATCTCACCTAATTAAGCCAATGCTTTCTAAACGTGTAGATTTAAATCTCAATTTATTCCTCTAATGGCGACAAACGCAGCTTTAAAAGCAATCAATTAACCCACTAATTACTTCATCAAATATGCAGCGAGCAAAATGCTCCCTAAGTTACCCTGGAGACAATGTAATATGCTCAGAGTAGATGTGAAGGTAAAACTGAAACTATCCAGGATGGGAAAGTTAAGGCAACATACGAAAAAGCATCATTCATTTAGTCGCTTCGTCGTTTTAGTGATCCTTAGCAACCAATTGGAACCCTACTGTAGAACTACACTGAGAGAAATTTGCATTGTGAATTTAACAAGTTCGACTTGTTGCGGTTTATCCGTTTGAATCAATTGGTTGACTGTACGTTGAAATTTTAACAAAAGGAAAGAGTAGCGTTTAAATACAGGTGCACACAGGTCAATTGAAACGGACACAGACATCCGAACGACATTTGAATCATGCCTTTCAGTTATTGTGCGTCTCGCTCGCACCAATAGATACGGGCACGCATGAGCCCAATAAAATAAGAGTGCCACTGGAACTTGAGCAGTATCATGGCTCTGCCTTATGGGAATACAGGCGTCAATATATATGCTCAGTCAGTATGTAGGTATACAATACATATTCGTAGTCAATATGTACGCATTTCCATGTCCACATGACTAGGTACTTTTAAGTTCAAGTTGAACAGATAACAGGCAACGCATTTTATACCTATAACAGATTTTGTGAATATTTTTGGCAAGAAGCAGAACGAGGTAAGCGCGAATAGGTACTTAATTCATTTCAGGTAAAAGACCAACAGACTTTACCGTTAAAGTCATTAAAATTCAACTGAACTTATAATTAATCTTTTATTTTGTTTCGTCTTCTGTTTTGCAAAAGCCCACTTCGAGGTTACAAAAATGTTGAATCGTATATTTTATTTAATAGGGGCTCAGTAGCTTAACTGACGTAACAGGTATCGGCCTATCCAATAAAAAGGGATGTATTGCTAAAAATTCTTCGCCAGCGCTGCGTTTCGTGGATATTGGACATTTATTGGATTACTCCTCGGATCACTCGGCAACGCAGGTTTGCGCTTTGCTGATGACCATCGAACGGACATCAAGCCAGATTTGGCCAGAATGCTGTACCTTATTTATATAAAAAGGTCAGACAAATTGGTACTGTTCTATAGGTAGGCACATAAATGCAATACAATAAGGTTTCTCATGTGATTTTGATTGGCTGATTGGTTATACCTACATATTCGACGACTGGCGTGAAATCCTAAATTGTGGTACCTAATATTAAATATCCTTCAATAAAAATGGAGTTGGTATGAAATGGTTTAAAACGTCCGAGTTTTTTTAACTATTTTTTTGAAATAAAGAAAGAAAGAAAATGCATTTATTGCCACAACACGGAGTACAAGGCAAATATTAAACAAGTTACTTAACCTATAAACTTAATACCTAAACTAAATCTTAGACTACTGTAACTTAACATTCTAAACATTTGTTGTTGTGACAAATGGTTTGATGTTTTTTTATGCGCCTATTGATGACAATTGAGACATGGGGGGCGATTTTTGAATCTCGCATATGGGATTTTGTCACTAAAATAACGGTTGAAAACGGTGACTTGCTTATTATTTTCAGTGACAATTTTCTGAATTCGAACGCGTGAGACTCAAAAATCGGATAATTTTTAAACAGAATTTATGTAAATACTGTTATATTTCGCAGCCTGTTACATTTTAAGGCGTTTCTAATTGTGTTTCCAAATATAATATTCCGGACCCCATTTTTACGCCTAAGTTGATTGATTGAGTGAATATTAAGGACCGTGTACGACAACGCCTTGCAGAAAGTTACTTTTGAGCAAAAAATAAGTAATAATAATAACTTCATACTTGTACAGCTAAATGATATTTAAATAACCCATTTATTTCAGACATTTTTGTATTAAAAAATGATCAAGTGTCATTTGGTATTTGCCAGTCGCTTTTCGGTGATGGAAAAACATCGTGAAGAAACCGGACTAATTTCAATAAGGTCTAGTTTACCCTTCGGGTCGGAAGGTCAGATGGCAGTCGCTTTCGTAAAAACGACTGCCATCTTAGGATTAGTTGTCACAGCGGACCCCAAGCTCCCATGAGCCGCGGCAAATGCCGGGATAATACAAAGAGGATGATGATTTTTGTATAAAAAAATTCAGTTACATTTGCATATCGTCACTACTTTTAAAAAATCTCGTATCTCACGCTGTTCCTCAAAGTTAAAACGTAGTAAGTCTATATGCATTTCATACTACTACAATTTTCTTTTCATTAACAGACGAAGATACAAGTTTTTTTAAAAGTAGTGACGATATACATATTAAACACACACATAGGTACGGAAAAGTAAGAAAAGCAACCCCATACTAATATATCAATCACAACCTTACAAAATATTTACATTACGTAACAGCGTTCATCGCACGAACGCAGAAAAAAAACAATTTGCCGATAAAAACCGCTTTATTCTCCGTCAAAGTCGAAGCTCAATGGGGCCCTAAGCTGCAGAAAGGCCTGAGGGTTGCAATCGGGCTAGTTAGGCCAGATATTCTAGAGTTCGAGGCAAAGACGTCGCTGACTTCGAATGAAGATCGATCGGCCAATCGGGAACGAAACGGAATGGGCCATGAAACGTAAGCTGCGGATTTCAGCGAGTGAAAGCGTGGAGTGGAGTCTTGGTATTGTTTATAAATAATTGTTGAGCCAGCAAGAATACATGCAACCCTGTTTGATTTATATCTGCTTTATCGTTTCACACGTCCTCTCCAAGCGATTTATTAGCGGCACGATTCGAACTATACGTCAAATAGATACGATATGAACGACACATGCAAAGCCAAAATGTCGTTTTTGATCAATTAAAACTATATTATATGAGAGCTATGAAACTTGACATCCATACTAAAATACTCTTAGTATAACAAACAGACACACACACACTTTCCCATTTATAATATCTGTTTGTTTGTCCGTCTTTCACTGCAAAACGGAGCGACGAATTGACGTGATTTTTAGGTGGAGATAGTTGAAGGGATAGAGAGTGACATAGGCTACTTTTTGTCTCTTTCTAACGCGAGCGAAGCCACGGGCAAAAGCTAGTATCTTACAGTTTAAATCTTACTTAGGCGAGTTCTCTGTCCATGGTCGCTTTTCGCTACAAATAGAAAACATCACGTCGCGAGGCAGGCTATGCTCGTAGCGCGTACTTCGCGCTAAAACGCCGTGGCTTGCGTGGGCGACGGTCGCGCGATGGTCGCGCGACGGCGATGCGACGCATACGAAATCATACCTTATCGATATTATTATGGAAGTATGAAACGCGACGGCGACGGTCGCGCGACCGTCGCACACGCAAGACACGGCGTGACAGTGAATGAATGAGCGGTTTAGTGGGCGTAGCCGAATGCACAAACGCTCACGAAACGAAACGCTCGTAGATATCTATCCCTATCGCACTTGCGAAATTGGCGCGACAGAGCCAGGCTACCTTTCGCGGCGTTTCGTTTTCGTTTCGCGTCGTAGAAATGCCAATCGGCTACGGAGCCAGTTCTCCACTCTTAACACTGATGAATATATTGTTACGAGTATATCAGGTATAGACCCCAACGTGCCATACTACTCCGTAATTATAAACATCAAATGTTTCCATTGATTTTGCCCGTACATTTGTATTATCGTGGTCGAAACTGACGGGCGAAGGACAACATAATGTTATCGTCAAGATATCATATACAAAATTAGTCAAAATTTAAATTGACCTGCCGCTATCGAATAACACTAAACATTTACAATATTTTTTTTTAGAAATACAGATGATATATTATTGTCAGCTAAGGACCCGCGTCAGCATCGGTGCGAAACCCCAAAACCCCAGTCAAAAGCGAGAAGCGACACATCCAATTATATTTTATGTACATTTCGCTGGATTTACGTCGGCCTTGCGGAGCGGGGAGTCATTACCATACCATAAAATTTGCGGACGTTTACGTTTCAACCAAGGGATATTAGAATTTGATAGACAAATATTCACATATATTTATACTAACTTTTGCCCGCAGTTTCGCTCGCGTTAGAAAGAGACAAAATGTAGCCTTTGTCACTCTCCATTCCTTCAACTATCTCCACTTAAAAAATCACGTCAATTCGTCGCTCCGTTTTGCCGTGAAAGACGGACAAACAAACAGACACACACATTTTCACATTTATAATATTGGTATGGATATTATATTTAACGCTTTTGTTGTTCAATAATTTAACATTCCGCAGTATTCTACGAAGGGTGTGACATTGAGACGTTGAGACGGTGAAAAAAAAATGCCTAGAAACTAAAACTATAGCAACATGAAAGTGGTGTGTTTCAAACACGCGTTGTTCAATTCCGGCATTTTAATCTTGCTCGAAATCATATAAACTAGTAAGAACTAAAACAATAACATGAAAACTAAAATTAAACCTATAAATATAATTAAATTAAATAACAAACTACATAAAAAAATATCCTACAAAAATATCAATATTAGCACGAGGTTCGAGGGATCAAACAAATGTTTCTAGGTAATTTATCCGTTGACATAGCCTAGGATAGATCCGTTGGTCTATAGTTAGGACAACTATTTAGTATCTCGCAGAATTATTTCAGCTCGGGTTTTTTTTTTAGGACTCTGAAACTAGACAAAATTCAAAAAAGTTTATTTTATTTTAGTCTTTAAATGGGATCGGGAATATGTTGTATGTGTGTGTCAGTGGCAAAAACAAAATGTGACCTTACTCTTTGAAGAAACGTTCATATCGTATCTAGAGCTTCACATCTCAGGGCATTTTCAGAATTGGGTACTCCCCCCCAATTCTGCCGTCCTAAGGTAAAAGGCAGCTATTTGACAAAAGCTAGTTTTGAGATAATCGCAAAAAACCTTCTTTTTTGAATATCTACAAAACGGATTAACTTTTTTCATTATTTCTTTTTGTATATAGTAGGTATAAGTGTTTACTTATTTTAGACATTATTTGTGTGTTTGTACAGCGACTGGTTTTTTTTTAATTCGATAAAAGCCTTTTTGCATAGTATTAAGCTTCAAAAATGGTAGATATTACTAGTCAAGAAAGCGGTAAAACATGCTTTATACGGTGTTCTAATCTAGGATTTTCTCTTAAACTAGACTATAACGCCGTATATAATCACATACTATCTTATTGCTTAGCAACAATGCCCATCTAGCACTCGAGATTCTAAGTTAAAGGCAGTATCGTAGTTATTCGGCCTTTTTAATTAGTATCCTAGTGAGTTTTCCAGATTTTCGACTGTACTGCTAGTCTAAAAGAACGCATACTATCAAAAAAATCGTATATACGGCTTTATAGATTAGTATATTTGGAAGAAATTGGAACAAAATGCAAATACGTCGTTTAAAAACGTATGTATTAAAGAAACAAGAAAACGCCATTCTGTCCCTATTTACTTAAAAAAAAACTAGATCTATCGATTCTTTTTGGATAGTGATAAATATAATATAATAAACTTTTACAGTACACAATAATACCTGCTCTTTTAAATTAGTCAGTAAGTAGTCAATTATTAGTATCTAATCGTCATTTTTCCTCAAAGCCTAGATGATAAGAGTGCCGTATGTATACTAAACATACGTGTACTAATTCGGAGTTTTGTGGAAACTTTCTTACGTTGCTAATGGAAACAAGTTAGTAAGTAATGATAAAAAAGGTCAATTTATTATTTTGCTTTGAAAAAAAGGTCAATTTTTATATCATATGTCATATGTCAATCTATCGCGTCACTTCTGAGAATTGGAGACAAAATAAATTATAATTATGTAATTTTAATGCCAAGATGAGAGGTAGAACAACAACGGGTTTTAATTGTGACCAATCTATCTGCAAAGGATTTGGATGACTATGAAATTGGCCGCACAAGATGTGAGTTAGAAAGCAGTTTACACTACCTACTACCAAATGGTTTCGCATGAATTATACATACAGTTTAGAAGAATTTCATGGTCGCTCCAAAAAACCTGGCTCTTTTCTATAAAAAAATTTAGAGAAAAAGATAATATAATTATTATGTGACGAACAGTTTGCAAACAAAAAACAATTTTACCAATTTCTATTAGAGATTGTGCGAATATGTAGCAATAGTTCAGTAAGCTAAAGAGCGTCATTCACTGCGGCTGGTTATATACATGAAACAAATACATCCAAAACGCATCCAAACTCAGGAATCTCCCGTCAAAACTCGAGCTCGGAAGTTAAACGACCAAGAGGTACCTCAACCTCTGATAGGTTTCAACCTACGATAAAATGATTTTTTGCGAAAAATTTGAGCAAAAAGTGGTTTGGCAAGCAATTTGTCCATTCGTTTTTTGTTTAAGGAAACTTACATTCCTAGATTTACAAGAAGGAATGCCTTCATAAGCAGGTTCTGCTTAAGTATATGAAAGTACAGGGATCAAATATTCTTCTGGTCATATTCTTCTGGTATTCATCAAATATTCTTTTCACTACGCTCGCCAAGTACCGGTCTGGTATCAAGAGAATGATGTCGAGTTTGTTGCGAAAACATTAAATCCGTCGAACTACCCTGAAATGAATTAAGCTAAGAAACAGATAACATCGAGCAATTCAGAAATGACTGGATTAGTAACCATAAAAATCTTCAACAATGTTACAATACAAAAATTGCGATCCAAAAGTTTATAGAGAGTATCAAAATCAAAGTCACTCAAAATAATTAGTTATAAATTGAATTCGACTACAACAAAATAGTAATTTAATGGATTTTCTGGAAACAGTGGCAGATGACCCCGTAAGTTTATTATATAGGCCTAACTTTCACACGAACATGCCTATGCTTTTTGATACTGGTTATCAAAAATATGGTTATTTTCATATTCAATTTCCTATTATATTCATATTAATATTCCATGTTTGTAAAATAAAACATAGTTGAAAATGTAGACTACTGCCAATACTTCTCCTTCTTATTCCTCATACCCTTATCTCATTTTATGTGGGGTAGGTAGAACAGGTCTTCCTCTTTCATTCTCCTCTTTCGTCATCTCAACACTCATATCTTTCTCTCTAATATCCTATTTCACATAATCCATTCATCGTTGTTTGGATTTACCCCTCCCTCTCTATATCAACATTCATCTCTAACGTTCTCATTCATTAATTGCAAATTATTTACTTGTTTTACTGTAAATTAAACCAAAAAGGATAACGTTAAATACTTAAACCGTGGAATATTAATATACCTCATATAGTGTTTGCTGCAAAAAAAACTACATACGAACAATTTTCCCACCGCAAACTACGCTAAAAAGACGTATTTGCTTTCGAGCAATAATATCTGAAAATCGAGTTAAATGTTTGTATCTTGAATAAAAATGACAATAGAAATGATGTAGGAAATGTAAACAATAGTTATTATTGTTAAAACGTATCAAAAATGCAATCATTCAGTATTTTTCCTAACTTCGTTTGGTTTCGATCAATATTTCGCGCGAAAAAGCCAGCTGCGCTCTTGTACTGTCAGCCACAAGCTGCGCCGGTGCTCGCAGCTCGTCACTGATGGCTTTTCCATAGCATAAAGTATCTTTCGGCTGGCGGGTGGATTGACAAAGGTTGGAGCATATACTGTTTTATAGGCTAGTTTGCAGCACTTTCACCCATTTTAAAAGTTTTTTTACGTTTAATATGACACCCATACAAAATAAGAAGAACGTATAACACTTATTCGTTTTTATAGACTAATATTGTGTTGTAAAACAATCGAGCGATACTAGGCTTAAATGACGTATTTGACATTTTTTACAGAAAAAATGTATATACGCTTTTTTAGACTAGTATCAGTTTAAAAATTGATCAAAATCCTACGCTAAAACTACGTATAACGTCTTGTACTTATTTTTAGCCTAGTTTTTCACTTTTACGTACTTTTAGGCTAGTAATACTGGATAACATGTCAACCTAACCAGAGCGTAAAAAAACGTATATCTGCATATACGTTGATTTAGCTTAGTTTTGTTAAATAGCTGCTTTTTTGGCTAGGAAATCTTGGAAAATTAGTGCAAATACTGCCTTTTTAGAGAAATTTTCTCGGAAACTAGGCAACATATCGAAAAACGGAAAAAAGTGGTCGATGCAGCTTAACCTGTACATTACGAATATTACAATAAGTCAATTTCGGCAAAATGTCGAATAGCTGCCTTTTACCTTAGGACGGCAGAATTAGCGTAAGTTGTTAACAAAAATTAACTCACTGTCAGTTTTGTGCTTAATTTTCAGCATGAAATTTCTATAAAAATATTATTTTAGTGTTAATTACATAAACTTTAAGCGATAATCTACATTCAGGATGTAAAAAAAGTAATTAATTGTGGTCAGAAAACTGACAGCGAGTTAATTTTTGTTAACAATTTACGCTAATGGGGGTCCCAAATTCTGAAAATGCCCCTCAACATTATCTTAAAGTTCGAATCGCGCGTTACGTAACTCAGATATTATAAATAGCTTCATTGTACAGATACGTCCCACTTACTTAAGGATACATGTGACATGTAACTAGGATATGTTTAGGCTCTTTCAGCACTGACAGTGTAACGCTCCGTCTTGCGTGAGCGACGGGCGACGCGACGCGACGCGATAGGATATGTCATTTCCAGGCTCTTTCAGCACAAATGACAGCGGGTTTGTGTGGAAAGGCTGAGTGTCGTGAGTTCGAATCTCGGCTCACGCAATCTTTTTGCATTTTTATTTACTTTTTTCTTTTATGTTCTACTAGCTTTTGCCCGCGGCATGGGGTCTCATCCGGAACAGTGCAAAATTATTTCCAAATAGAAATCATAAATGGCGCTAAGTGTCACGATTGACGATTATTATTTTTTTATCAAATAGATTTAAAGGTATTTGAAGCGTCATAAATTAAGTACATTATAAATTAAATACAAACATCGATGACAACACAAATTTAATGCATTATTTTAGAAATTTTCAAAGAAATAATATCACGTAATATATTGCTACTGACTATGACGCAACAACGTGAACAACCTGCGCGCGACAGTATCGAGCTACCTAAATTTTATTGCATATTGTCACTAGATGGAGCTGTCACTATCTACAGTATACTGCCAACGAAACGGTGCGATTGTGTGCGTTCCGTTCATTGAGATATATGTACTACGTACTATAGGCGACGTTGCCAGACGGAAACTCTGCACAAGCTGACAAATGCGCGGAGTGCGCGAAGCGGTAATTTACGCGTAGAGTAGTAAGTCCACCATCAGATGTGACACATTATTATATTCCGCCTGTCAAAATTATTTATTTATTTATTTACAACTTAAAAAATACAAAGTAAGCGATCACTGCCGCCCATGGACACCCGAAACACCAGGGGTGTTGGAGGTGCGTTGCCGGCCTTTAAGATGGATGTACGCTCTTTTCTTGAAGATTTATCTTCTTTAAAATACAAATATATACTTATATATAATAATATATATATATAGTGCGGTCAGTTTTTTTGGACAAAGCGTAGGTATCCATTGTTCTCTTTTTTCATGACCAGGCCAAAGAAAACAGCAAAAAGTGAGCGTGCTAAAAATACAATTTTACTCAATAACTGTTAACAATCAATAAACAAATTAACTTTTTTTTTATATTATAGTAACATAATTCATAAAGTAGTAAGTAGTTACCTAATAATTTTCCAAATTGAAATAAATATATTTCGCAAATCTATCAGAGGTGAAACACATTAGTAGGAACAATGAAAATGGCACATCTGCGCGGTTAACTTTTTAGTCTATGATTGCGTCACCAAAATCGCGCAGCCTCGCTCCCGCTCGCGTGTTCGTAGAATATTCAGCTGTCAGCCGATAATATTTGTTTGTTAAATAATGTAGGTATACGTTTGTAGTAGTGTGCGTGACAAAAATGTCGTCTATTTCTATTAAACAGCTGCCAATGATCGAAATTCAAATTAGTTGAACAATTTCCATTGAAAAAAAAAGTTTGTAATGCATCGGTCCGAATTGTGGATACTAGTTTTATCATCTTTTAGTAGATACAATTGAATGTAAAATTATTTATTTTGCCTGACACTCTTGAGTATTTTTTATGCCGTTATTTTAATTTTACAATATAATATTTGGAATATAGTGCTTATAATTATTAAATATAAAACATTTTTTAAATACTTTTTGATACAAAATCATACTTCATTGATTTGGAACAATGCTTTTTATCGGACCTACAGTCAACCAATTGGAACCCTAGGCCACTGTAGAACTATGTCATAGTGACGTTATAAATCAGATTGTAAGAAACCTCTTACTGCTTGTCATTTTGACATGGTTGTAGAGTGGCCTAGGGTTCCAATTGGTTGACTGTACATCCGACACTATCGGAAGCGTTTATCGGATGTAGGATGTCGATCTGACACCCGATATCGGATCGGATAATGTGAAAACGGCCTAAGCATTAACCGTTAGTGCGTTTTCACATTATCCGATCCGATATCGGATGTAGGACCGATATCCCATACATTGAAGCCGCCATCTTTGATTTTTGCCTTTGAAATCCTTCCGACATTTGCTATATGCACGACCGATGCGATGCATGCGAAATCAAACCTTATCGATATGGAAGTATGAGACGCGACGATTGCCGACTGGCTAGGATTTCCGAACGCACACGAATGCGCGCTCGGTCGCCGATTTGCGGCGGAGTGGGCCTAGACCTCGACGCGACGCCGCACTTGCGTCGCGCGAAGCGCAACAGCATTTTAAAATCGGTGCGACTCTGTCCGTCTGTCTGTCCGTCTGTCACATTCCTAAATATCTCGAGAACTACTAATGCTATCAACTTGAAATTTGGAATAGTTGTGAACATTGTAAACCTCTACAAATAGAAAGTATAATTTTTTTAAATATATTAATTTTAATTGTAAAAAATGGCCAAAATGAAAGGGGGGCAAACTGTAAATTTCAAGTTACTAGGTCAAGTGGGGTATCGTTGGAAAGAGCTCAAATTGAACGTAAATAAACTATTTTTTATAATTTTTTTGTTGTGGAAAAAAAAGAATTTTGAAGGAAAATGTAAAAAAAATACCGTTCCCCCCCTTATCTCCGAAGTTTACCAACGAAAAATTATGAAAATTTTAGTAAACATTGGTTTTATGCTATATATTACAGGAAAAATATAATCGTGTTTGTATTTTGAATACTTTTTTTTAATTCACAAAAAACTTTTCAAATTTTTACTTTCAATTTACCCACCCTTGCGGATGTATATCGTACTTCAAATTAATACGAGATGTTACGTAAACCATCTTCTGTCCAATAAAGTAAAAACTGTTTAAATCGTTTAACATTATAAAGAATTATCCCTGAAAAACCAGGTCGCGCAAATTAGTTATCAAATTGACCGGGAGATGGCGCTATACACTATAATACTCATTAGTGCCTATACTTTTGTCTTCTAGTCAAGTCATTAGAGTTATATGAAAATATGAGATTATTTTTACTAGGTAGTTTGAAAGAAAGTTTGTACGGAACCCTCGGTGGGCGAGTCCGACTCGCACTTGGCCGGTTTTTTTATGTAAAAACGATAATGTAAAAACGGCCTAAGGGTTACCAAGGCTCGATCGGCGCGCCTAGTGGACGCCAGGCTTAAATTGTCTGGTCTTCGTGTTTTAATAATTTTATGTGTTTATAGTCGTAATTTATTTGCGAAGTATTAATTTTATATCTGTATTTTTAAATTACACTATGTTGTGGTACCGGGAAGCATATTTTAACTTAAAAGGACGTAATGACAACATTTCATACCATGTTTCAGAAAATAAATAGTTTCGGAGTTTAAATTAAGTTTGCAGTGTTTGCACAATTTTATGAATAAAAATATTACTCTCGAAAATGTTTTATCAAATACGTACTTTACATTTTGTTCATTATGTTTACTACATGTACATTCTTAGCTATTATACTTATGTATTTCTTACATAATAATATTCATTTCCATATTTCTAATTAACTACGCGCCTGCTTTAGAGTGCTTTAAATTTTAACAAATCAATGCATCCTTTGGTCGGGGGCTGGGGCCTTTCAACTCAAGGTCGCCGGCGCCGTGGTCGCGGGGCGCGGGGCGTGGGGCGCGGGGTGGGGCGCCGCGGATCTCGTTCATTCAATTCCGCTTGCATGTGTTGCGGACAGAGCGAGTATATTATACGTACGCGGCGAGCACACATACAAGCCGCACGGCAACGCCATCTAGTAATGTTCGACTTTAAACGTCCATGTGACGTTATAGGTTTAGTGCGTGAAAGCTAAAACAGATGTCGCAAGATGTTGCAGTTTGATGACTATTTCGACGTAGGATACTGATAAGAGTTTTGTTGGCCACGCGTGGCTACTGGCGCCATCTAGCTCTTTGAGTGTGGATTAAATTTAGCCTACAGGTCTAGAATACTTAGGACGGCGCCCATTTTTAATATGGGATTAGGTATCTGTACTAGTATTATTTGATCTGTGGCCGGACTATCGAACGTAGGTCCACTGTCTATGAGCGCTGGGCGCAGCGCAGACTGAACTGAGCAGTGAGCGGGCCCGTGTCAGCAGTGTATTTTATGTGCTTTAAAATAGTACATTAATAAATATATACTTTAAAATAGTACATTAAAATAGTACATACAACTCGTGTCGATTTAAAACACTCCCTTCGGTCGTGTTTTAATTTATCGCCACTCGTTTCGAACTTCCTTTTTTACGCACTTGTATCGTACGACGTTTTTCAGTACAGATGAGCCTCCAAAGTTTCGTCCTGGCATATAATGAACCACTTCTCGCACTAGTGCGTAAAAAAAACACCATCTGTACTGAAAAATATCTATCGACACAAATGTATGTCTTATATGTATTTTTTTTTAATATGGCAACAAGAAGTTCTGGTTTAGGATTATATCTCAATAAATGCAGGAATCGCAGGAATTACAATGAACGCCCCTTAAAGAGTAGTCTAATTATATTTTTTTTGTATGGGTACCTTTCCTTGTTAGTATAAAAGCCGGAGTTATTAAAAATAAAATAAAAATAAGAATGAAGATTCTTACAGAAAGAAAAAAGTAAACAATCAATTAATAAAAAATAAAAGAAACAAAAATAAAACTGCAAAAGCACGCCTCAGCCGAGGTTCGAACTCACACCGCTGGCGCGGCGTCCAGACGTCGAAACCGCTAGGCTACGAGCCCGTTGTAATAACTAGTTAATTTTGTGATCCTATTCACCAAAGTCAAGTGCTAGTACATATATCATAAGGTCATCGCACTAGTGTTTCATATTTTTAGTTCACATTTAAATTTTAATATTTTACGCAGACAATCTCGTATCACCGTGCACATAATCAAAGGCTGTCAATACAAGTTACAAAAGTTGTAATTTCCTTACTTTTTAGGCACATTACTCCTTTGGTCAACTTATGTTAATTTGAATATTTTGAATTTTTATTATAAGAAAATATAAAGAATGAAATGTGAGACTAGTAATCAATCGTTATTTCTCTAGTCCGACCTCTCTACGTATTGAATTTGCTTCTAAAAATCAAATAGCTTGATCGCGCGCCCATCGCCATCGCATCGCGTCGCATCGCCGTCGCGGGCCGTCGCGGGCCGTCGCTTACGCAAGACGCTCCCATATGAACACAGCGGTTTGATCGCATCGCGTCGCATCGCGTCGCTTAACATTCGCATGTTCATCGCTAGTTCGTCGCGTCGCATCGCCGTCGCGTTCCGTCGCCCACCTAAGACAAGTCCATAGAGATAGAAGGTTTGATTTCGTCGCATCGCATCGCATCGCGTCGCCGTCGCAGGTTCGTCGCTCACGCAAGACGCGGCGTAAGGCTGAAGTATGGAAGCTACACGCCGTAGTTATATTGCACGCGATGCATATTACACACCGCAGTCTCTTTGAAAGTCTCGCTCACAGTACGTCCTGTTCCCTCACCCGTGACTGGTGCCACAGTGGAAGTATGGCAAGCTGCGCAGTATTTTAACTCTTTAGCAATTTTACAATAAAAATAACATGGTAATTTACTCGGAGGATTCCCGTATTTCAGACATGCCTTATCCTTTCCTTGCACTTTAAATAAGATACATTTTTGGGGCCACCTTATACAGATCGCCCTAATCACAAATAAAGCTACATATTATAAGAACTACGTGTCAAGTGAGCATTCATATAAATGAGAATAAAATTGTTCACTATACAATATCTAAAATAATGTTCAGAAAACATTTAAGGTACATTAAATAAAAATGAAGGAATGGCTGTTTTATGCTATATTTTTGTGTTGGCTCATAATGTAGAATTTACTCTTTTTTTCATCACAAAATCCGTAAAACAATAGCTATTATCTTCTAAGTTGTGTTAGTATAAAATTGAAATTCCTCATTATTTTAAACCAACCAATCACGTAAACTGAATTGTAATTAAATTGATTTAATATTTTTAATTACTTAATATGAGTTTGTTTATTACTTTCTGTATTGCTATGCAATAAGGAGTATTTGCGTTGTATTTATCAAATTTACCTCTGATGTGTTAAATCGTGAAATTAATACCTACACATACTGCAGATAAAACCAAGAGCAACTAAAAAGCATTCAAGAGCAAATATTTTGAAAAGAGCTCCAAAATTATTAAAAAAAATTGACTGATATAAAGTTTATAAGCAAATTAAATCAGCTTTTATTAGTTCATAATCATCATATCACTAGGATGCATAGTTTAGAAAACATTTAAGAGAAATCCGAATAATGAGACTTTCAAACCACCCTCTACTTTTGATATGTTATCTTCTAACTAGTCCAAATAAACTTATGAGGTCAAAAGTTTTATTCTTAACATTTCCTGACTCGATTACCTATAGTGTAATCTCAAAGAGTACAACTACAATAAGTGTTTTCGGTTTAACGTGTACGAGTTGTTCGGCAGTTAGAATACTGCTAAAGATACCACAGTTACCAGGTTTCATTAAAAAGAGTATCTGTGGGCGAAGACAGACCCGTCGAGTTAGATAAAACGCCGCTGGCTCCATGAAAAATTAATGAGTTGATTCACTCCGTCGTGCTTAGTTTCTTTTCATAAATAGTCATTAAATTATTAGCGACCCCGTCACTAAAAAAAGAAGTATTTAAAGAACATATTTTTGCTCGAATAACACAACCTTTTTATGAAAGACAGAAAATATTGAAAGCTTTACTTTGAGTGTGCTTATTTTTGTTTTCAACGATACAATCGCGTCTATAGTAGACTCAGCGTGCGATTATGAAATGTATAGAAAATGATAAGGCGCTTACCGCATCGTTACGTAATTTTTCCTAGATTTCTTTGATCGTATGCGTTCAACTCTGCGTTGATCGTAGAAAAAGAATCGCGCGTTTTACGCATATACGCAATTACGATTTAGGCTCAGTTATACCATCCATATTTAACAGTAATGAACTAAAAATCCGTAAAATAAAACTTAGCGAACGCTTTAACGGTGACAGACGGTTCGGTGCGACCGACCCTTATTGACCTATTTGTTCATGATGTGGCACAAAGTTTGTCTTCTGGCTTGAATTGTCTGGTAATTTGTAAGGTAGAAAGAGAGTACCTAACCTAAGTAACGTTTACAACAAAAAACAAGCTTTTTAGTACAGATGGTGTTTTTTTTACGCACTAGTGCGAGAAGTGGTTCATTATATGCTAGGTCGCTCTTTGGAGGCTCATCTGTACTGAAAAACGTCGTACGATACACGTGCGAAAAGGAAATTCGAAATAAGAACTTCCTTTTTTACGCACTTGTATCGTAATGTACTATTTTTATTACATACTTTTAATATGAATGCAGAATATTTTGACATCATTAAAATATTTTAAGTTCGAGAGATCGGTTCACTTTATATTTGGTACAACCTATTATGTCACACACTTGTTAGCAATTGCCATAAGAGTGAGAGAATAGCAACAGGGCTGGGGTCTGCAGCTTAGAACGGAAACTTCATTGTAGAACACTAATATTACCGCTAATATGAACTTTAACACATTTGTTTATTAATTTTCCATCGATGAACGTATACATAACTACATAACTACAATAATTTCTCAGATATAATCCCAGCTACATTCTCGAACCAAACCACTCAGCGGGCGGCGCGGTCCAACATTCCTCGCACCTTGGAATATAGGTTACAGCGCATTTTACGACCCCTCAAAGTTCCCTTCGTCAAAATTGACAATAATGTATTTTATTGTCAGCGACGTAATTGTTTGTTAAGGGTTATCAGTTATGAGTAATGTTCAGAATTATTGCCTGTAGAATATGAGTATTTTTTCCGCAACTCGATTTTATTCTGATTGTTATTAATCACCGACATAGAAACCCTTATTCATACACGTTTACTTAAGTCGATAAACCGATATAAGTAATAGTAGCTTATTAACTTTAGTAAACGTTTTATGAATTTTTTACTTATAGTTAAGTTTAGTTAGTATTTATTACTTATATGAAAGAGTTGCCTTAAATTAAATGAACAATAACGAAAGAATCAAAATTAATTGAAAATAACCATAAAATTAAAATTTTGAAAAAACCCCCGACCGCGACCTAGTGGACCGATTTTCATGAAACATGGCTAAGAACCACAGAGAACCTCCTATAGAGTAGCAGTCTTGTATATTTTGTTCGCGATACGAGTCACCAGTGCCAGGGGTGCGAGGAGCGGGCGGGGAATGTGTTAAGCGCGCTGTGATTGGCCGTTTCAAGGACGGCGGGCAGTCGCGCCAGGTGAAAGGGACTGTCCCTTTACTGACGCGTAAGTGGCCAATGTAAGTTGACCTATGCCGGCTCTGAATAAATTATAAATATGACTTTTATGTGGAATGTAATGACGTCTGTTTTTAAATTTGAGCATCTTGTTACCTTTCCACACCATTTCACACTACAGGTGGACATCTTTAAGACATCAAAATACCCTTTTCAATTTTTTTACTGCGAAAAACACGCGCTGCTTTCGGGTCTGTTACTTGGTCGCTACTGATCGGGCACGGCGAGCGCCCGCGCTTATATCAGTGCAAATACTAGGAAGGCTGGCGACCGCGAGTCGTCTTGTAATGGATGTCTATAGGGGTTGGTCTGTGCTAACAACACTCCCGACTAATACAGCTTTCAAATAAAAAAAACTAAATCGAAATCGGTTCATCCGTTCAGGAGCTACGATGCCACAGACAGACACACACACAGACAGACAAACAGACAGACAGACAGACAGACAGACAGACAGACAAACAGACAGACAGACAGACGGATAGACAGACAGACACGTCAAACTTATATTATAATAATACCCCGTCGTTTTTGCGTCGGGGGTTAAAAATAACCAAAATGCTTTTTAATCGAAATAACACTTGAAGTTTTGGATTAGTAAATAGCAAACAAACACACATATATGTGTGTTCATACAAAATCATAGTAGTACAGCCAGTGGATTTTTTTATACAGACTGAACTAATCAACTTTAAAGCAGTATATGTATACAGCGTGTGTATTCCATACGAGCGAATATCTTAATGACGATTAGTATCGGACCTAAGGAGCCTAACAACATGTTTTTTTTTTCAATAGATGAGATTTTTTTTATGCATAATAATTCAGCACGCAATGTATTATGTCCACATCAATTAGCGTACCTAAACTAAACGTCATTACGACATGACGTTTATGTCATGTCAAATTAATTGGATGGTGTACATTGCTGCTTGGCCAGATTTCAAAAATTAATTACTCTTAATTAATAACACTTTTTAACAAATTAATGATTATCCTATACGATTCGTATCATCAGATACTTTAACTGGATACATTATTCGCCCGTATGGAATCCACACGCTGTAGGTATGTAAAAAATATGCAAAGATTACTACTACAAATAAAAAAAAAAACTATTTCCAACAACCAAAGCACAAATAAATGTCACTCAATAGGGTCGATAAACCTAAAAGCATCCATCGGATACAAGCACGGGTATTGGAATATCTTGTTCAAAACGGCGTGTATAAATTGTGTGATGGATTTGTTTACTCCGTCGTACTTAATTAATCGAGTATAAAATATGCGGTTTTCCATCACAGATCACAGGAATCCGTGACGTAATAGGTATAATAAGGACCATATTACGAGTATTTAAAATTCTGATAGAATATCTGATATAATTGTCCTTACACCTCGGCCATAATTAAAAACCGGCCAAGAGCGTGTCGGGCCACGCTCAGTGTAGGGTTCCGTAGTTTTCCGTATTTTTCTCAAAAACTACTGAACCTATCAAGTTCAAAATAATTTTCCTAGAAAGTTTTTATGAAGTTCTACTTTTGTGATTTTTTTCATATTTTTTAAACATATGGTTCAAAAGTTAGAGGGGGGGGGGACGCACTTTTTTTCCTTTAGGAGCGATTATTTCCGAAAATATTAATATTATCAAAAAACGATCTTAGTAAATCCTTATTCATTTTTAAATACCTATCCAACAATATATCACACGTTGGGGTTGGAATGAAAAAAAATATCAGCCCCCACTTTACATGTAGGGGGGGTACCCTAATAAAACATTTTTTTCCATTTTTTATTTTTGCACTTTGTTGGCGTGATTGATATACATATTGGTACCAAATTTCAGCTTTCTAGTGCTTACGGTTACTGAGATTATCCGCGGACGGACGGACGGACGGACAGACAGACATGGCGAAACTATAAGGGTTCCTAGTTGACTACGGAACCCTAAAAATGTGAGGGTCCCCCCCCCCCCAACTAGCGTCTCGCAAGCGTAGCGTCGGTCCAGATGTATGGAAAAAGACGCCGCGTCGACGTTGCGTCTTTTGCCATGACAGTTGGCCCGACGCTACGCTCGCGAGATGCTAGATGTGGGGGAACCCTTATATTGAAAATAAACGGCCATATTTTAAAACGTGGTACAATACATGTGCAAAGTAGCCCAAGCATTAGAAAGTTATTACTTAGTTATATAATAAAATGAAACATGTGTAAGCTGTTAGCATCGATCAGGACGAGGATACTATTCCAATTGGCGTGAAATGCCAAGGCCAGGCTAATCCCTCAAAGAATTGAACATCACGCGACTTTTATTCCGCCGCGGCTTTCGTAGGGATGTACTTACATGTGGGATCAATCGAATTCTGAAACTTACGTCGAGATATTCGAAACAACCTTGTGTTTTTACTTTGATATGCCATACTGGCTTTTGTCAGAAGTATCTACCTACGTCCCGTTTGTTGAGGTTTGTTGTCAATAAGTGATTTGTACTATGTCGTTTTGTGTGTCCGTAATTTTCAGCTTTCTTAGCTCAGTGTCCCTTAGTATGTAATAGAAAACTTCGTCGAAACCTTGAAAAACTCAGTTTTTCCCGAAAGTTGACTAGTAGAGAATGCCTTATAGCATTAAGTTCACCTTGTGTATTATTATATTTTCTTTGTGCAATAAAGATTAAACAAAGAAATAAATAAAGCTGTAGCCACGAGTGCAATATTTGAAGTTCCGTAGCGTATCGTAGTTATCTTATAGTTACCCCGCTAGGCAGTGTATTCGCCTTGTATGCGTTATTTTAAAACAACAATAAGGTAAGAAGCTCGGAATGTATTTTGTTATAGTTTTTTTATACTATATCGGATGTTTGCACGAGCATACGGCCCATCTCATGGTAACCAGTGACTGTAGCATGCAGCATGTTTCTGGTACCTATGGTTGCTAAAGAATTATTACACTCGCATTCAAAAACAATTTCAAAGCGCCTGAATCAATTGAATATGATATGCGTTTTCGACATGCATTTGAAGTCCGTATATCCTTCAGTTATTTACCTCAACAATATCAAAACTTCACTGTGTAGTGTAAGACAGCTGCCACGCACAGAGGGCGAATTGTGAAACCATACAAGCGTCCAACATTACCCAAATCTGGGATCGAAATCCGGTAAACAGACACTGATTCTCGACGGATATTGATGCCGCTGTTTACATCGCGCATCCTGCACCATTCTCAGAAGTTGGCCGCACGCAATATTTTGAGACATCCGTGTTTACGCACTTTCATGGTGTATTTTATTGTAAAAAGTTTGACATGACCTCCTGCATACGTTTTTCTGATCAAAACGGACTTAATGATGGTAATAATGCAAACTTTCTTTAAACTTCTGGACTGCCGTTTGGACTAGGTATTCGTAGTTGCCAAATGATAATTATCAAACTTTCGTGGGTTTTTAGTTCAAAGATGGCCCGTCGTGTATCGCTCCATAAGTGCGTTTTCACATTATCCGATCCGATATCGGATGTCGGACCGATATCCCATACATTACAGGCGCCATCTTGGATTTTTTCCATCGAAATCCTTCCGACATCCGATATCGGATCGGATAATGTGAAAACACTGAAAACGGACTAACGGAAAGATTTTATCGTGTTTATGCAGTATCAAACACACCGAAGCAAAAGATAGAAATATATATATATATATATATATATATGATGCAGAATTCTATATTTACCTTTTTAAAGGCATAACATACTGCACAAGTTCCTATTTACTTTCAAACTTATGTAATATAATAATCCAAAAATAAGGGTTACATACGTATTTAAATACATTCATAAGCCTCGAGCACGTTTTTCCTCCCAACTCGAGAGAACAAATTCAAAGAGTGAACCGAAAACATACAAGAATCAAAGAGAACAAATATCTTGGATACCGACATCATTATCGTAAACAATATGCTATATTTGCTAGAGAAACAAAGTACCTACTTCTAGCGGGGCCCTTGAGGAATAAGGAGCTTTTTCGAGATCCACTCAACTCAATTCGAGGTCCATACACTTACTCCCCATATTATTTCAACCAAAAACTGTAGTTCGGTGGAATGGATAAGTAGGTCATGGGTGGATAAGCAAGCTTTATTTATTGTTATAAGCGAACTACTAAGAGATAAGAGCCACTTGACACCAAGTGACATGGTCAAAGCTGAGCTGAGCAGTGTACAGTGCACAAGCGACTTAACATCGATTAATCCGGCACGTTACTATGTTCCAATATTACGTAACGCCAGTCTAGTTTCCTACTTAGATGACGGATATTCCCGCAATCCTTTGCAGTTTTGTCCCAATATTACTTTGCGCTGTGTCAGAATAAACCTAAAGATTGACAACCTTTTAGAAATCTCTTACATAATATAAAAATTGTCCTAAAACGGTATTAACTATTACAAAACGATCTTAATAAACCTATATTTAAACAGTTCATTTTTTATTTTACTTGCCATCAGTTCTCAAAATAAAACTGCTTTGCTAGAAATTTTTTCTGTGAACGGAAAATATTGTCAAAAATATGGCTTAAGCGAACTCTGACAAACATAACTTTTGCCAAAATAGGTTAAACCTTGTACTTTTATATATTCTGTGGTTAAACATAACCGCGACCTCCCAAGAAAACAGAACAGAAAACTATTTCTTAACCCGTAACTATGTACTTAGCATCTCTAAAACCCTACTACAGAAGGCCGGGAAGTCAAACGTCGTCAAACATCGTTCCTCAGTGTCCTCGGGCAGCACAAAAGTGACGCGGAACGACTTCCTCAGATCCTGAATGCGCGTACGCCCCAAGCGGTTTCCCGCCGGGCACGGCTCAGCGCTCAAAGGCTGTGGTCATGTGTACACAGGAGCCTTTTTCAACACGCGTAGATACCTATTGCATGACGTGACTTTTTTCAAAAAGCTGTTTAATATTGATTAATATCATAAGAGTTTAACATAATTTTGCTATTTATTTAAAGATCGCTAATTAATCGATAAATGACTATTCAGCCGAAAAGTCTGGCAAACTTATTTTTTCATGTGGCAGAGGCTCCGGTTGTGTGACAAGCGTGTGGCTTTTTAAAGATTATTGTTTGATGTTTCTTACCGTTACCTACAATATGTATAATAGATTCGCGCGCTATGTACGAAAATCGTAATCGTAATCGTATCGTAATCATATAGAGGATAGGATAGAGGTTTACCTCTAAATTTCCGTATCACACTCCAAAAAAATTGCAATATTACCTAGTACCTAGTCGATATGCACTTTTCCAGCTGTGAGTTAATGTTTAAAGTGAGTTGCAGAGATAAGACAACCCGTTATCATTTTCTATGCAAATGAGTTAAGCTAATAAAGTAATATTAACTAAGGTCAGTGTGGAGTGTGGGGAAGACCGTCTACTTAATATAACTTTTGTATTTATATATCTATCACTTCTTACACCTCCGAAGGTATACCAGTTTTTCATCCTTAATCCATTGGTCTTCAATAGATATCCCTCGGACGAACATTAGTTAACAAAAAACTTGATTCGTGTTTCGAACTCGACCATCGATTTCAACAAGGTTACGCAAAAAATTAAAATAAAATAGAAGCAGTTGGAATATTTGTGCATTATTTATGTAACGTAGTAATTTAATAATCGTTCTTCATGTCTAGTACAATTAGTGCTCTTAAAACGCGATCAATTTATTGTCTTATGTCCTGAAATATGTAACTTCGAAACTGTGCCTAGTCGGAAAGACCGGATTATAACAGTAAGGCAGCTTTTTTAGGCTTTATGGGAAATAAGTCGAGTTTAAACGGGTGTTTCAATTATAAGTTTCGGCTTTGCTTTTGTCTGGACCTGAAAAAGAAGGTTATCAACCTCATTTAAGGGGCACATGACGGTCTTGCCTTATAAATAGAAAAATGCTGATATGTTGAAAATATCAACGTTATTTGTTTTAATACCTTTCACCTTACTCCTTGTTATTAGAGAATATAACTATGAACATGACTTCCATATGAAATAACGCGACAACGAGCACTAGACGGTCTTTCCGTACACAGTGCGTGGGGACGGTCAACCCGCCGAGCCTTAAAAAAAAGTGATTTTTATCACATAACTTTACTTTAATTTACCAAAGTATTATAAAAGCTGTGTAGAATATAAAATTTGCTAGCCCATATGCGGGACCTTTAATAGTCGGATTATGCCGGTCTTCCAGACTGACTTTAATAGATCTACGAGCATATTTTTATCCCCAATTTGAGACTTATTTTCAGATATTTTTTCACGGTTAATACGACTTTCCCCGCTTAAACCATAAACCCACCCACCTCCTTGCATTACTTTAAAACTTTATTCATATGCTAAAATTGGAACTAATTGTACTGTACTAATTCTTACACCGCCACTGTAAAGATAAATTTGTAATTTGTCGTCCTAACTCCGGTTAGTGCGATAGTTCGTACCTACCTACATACACTTTCATTAAGCTTGAGTGAATTCTTTGTCCCATCTTTGGAATTAATAGGGAAACAAGAAAAAACTAACATCGATGAAAAAACGTTTAAAGCGTATAATAGAGAGAATCGTTTTCGGGTCTTTAACAAGAAATAAGCAAAAAAAGCAAAAATAGAAATCTCGTCTTTAACAGAAATAGCAAAAGCAATAGAAATAAGTACATAAAATCGGTAACCAGTTTTGTTGCAGAGATAGAAACTCGATCACAATTTTCCATAAACTCGATTTTTTAAGTACATTTGCTGTACCCCGCCGCATAAATGATTGCTCTTACAACTTAATATAAAAACAAGTGACACTTTCGGACTTTTTTTGCAGAAATAAAATAGAAACCGTCTGCCAGATAGTATGTAGGTACACAACAGACATTCAAGAGTTACCATATTTTTGGACCC
Organism: Leguminivora glycinivorella; assembly: GCF_023078275.1. Taxonomy (NCBI): domain Eukaryota; kingdom Metazoa; phylum Arthropoda; class Insecta; order Lepidoptera; family Tortricidae; genus Leguminivora; species Leguminivora glycinivorella. Next base: position 3,164,931 of record NC_062975.1, read on the forward strand.
GTGCCAACATAAAGTGAAGTAAACGTCAGTGAACTCCAAGAATTCCAACATGAAAGGGATTTGGACAGTTTGTTAATTTAGGTACGGATTGTTTATTAAAATTATTAAGTGAAAGCCTTCACTAACTTTAAGTCACTAACATTTTAGGTTGAATTTGTAAATAGGTACCTACTTACATATTAAAATGTAAACATTTATCAACACGCATGGCCCAGGAACAAACATTTATGGCTATCATACGAAGGAATTTCAAGGCAAGGGCAGGATTTGAACCCGAAACCATCGGCTATTTAAAAAAAGAATCAGAAATTAGGCCAGACTCAAATTTTCGTCAAATATAGCACGTTATCAACTTATCATTATGCAAAAATATAGTCAATTTAGTCCAATCAAATAGCGCATGCTTGAGAAATCCGATACTCCGCTTCCTTATCTAATTTCATGAAAATCTTTGGGGAATTATTGTTAATTCCCTACGCAATATTAATCTCACGAAATCTGATAACGATGTTTTTATCAAGGGGATGCTCCTCTCAAAAACATCCCACTAAATAAACCTAGGATTTTATTTCATTACAAAGACATTTCGCAATTTTTGTACATCTAATCTGTAATACACATTTTATTTGACTTTGTTTCAGTTTCACACAAAGATATCAGACACACTCACCGCCTACCAGAAAATGTCAAATAAATGTCGCCGACCGCCGCTTGGATCTTACTATTGACGCTAGTTAAAATGCTCAAAAGAGTTTTAATTGAATTAATAAAAGAGTTCTAAAGGAACTCTGATGTACCATTTCAAGGATAAGAACTTAAGAACTCATACACTCCAAGGATAAACATGAAAATATACCAGAAAGAGTAATTTATTGACTTCGTCGAGAATATAGTGCAATACTCCGTGAGTAACACATGAATAAACAATTAAGAAGGTTTTCATTTCAAACGTTTTGCTTCTTCGAAAATGATTTGCGGTAGGTATTGGGATATAAGATGGATGGCTGTCAATAGGAGCTTTGGGCTAGCTGAATCGAAATCAATTCAAATGTCGTTTAGTTATCGTTTACACACACCGCGTCTTTCTAAAAAAATGTTCGTATCAGGCCGCACGTACAGGTCCAGATGAGGTACATCATGCGACGCGCATCCATCAGCGGGCACCTGCGGATCAATCACCCGCCCGCCATCCATCATCACCTACAAGTGAACGTTCACGAATGGGACCTTTATTCGGGACGCCGCGATACCCGGATTGATTTACCACGCAAATGTTCCGCGGCTACGATACGGGGACGAATTATGTGTCGTAGAAACTTGTAGCCATCAACGAGGCTAATTTTTCAAACCAGATATCAATCTTGTTAGTAATAATAGTAAGCTAGTAATACTATCAGTGGGCGAAATAATTGCTCATCATTTTGGACATTTTTGAGCCCCTCCGGCTCAACATTACTATTACCAATCACTAATGACAATGGTAAAATATAAACAGGGTAATATGCAATAGAAAATGATCAACATCCAAAACAGTCAATCACTGTAAAGTAGCCGAACTATCTTTGTATAATTCTTCAGTATTTCAAAAGCTTCCTAAAATATCTAAGTACCTCCATCAAACTTTAGTTATTCTATCTGAAATACGTATTTGTCTGATCTGTCAGTATCAAAAGTGATATTTGGACATTTATTTAACCAACTAGGTCACTTTTGACATATCAAATCAAGCTCAAATAGCTGAAATTCAAACACGCCCGTTATTTCAATTTCACATTTTCTCTAAATTGAGTAAGGTCAGGAACGAAATGCCGCCGGCAAAACGTTAGGTGTCTCGTCGAATTCAATATTGAAATACCAACGATCTAATTTACATAAGGCTACCTTTTGCCGAAATTATTACGCAAGGTATATTTTGCAACAATGAAAAAAATATATATAATGAATTATACCAGATTACTTAAAGGGCTATAAAAAGGTACAAACGAGATCACAAGTATCTTTGCAAGTTAACATGTCAAAAATATATATATTATATACACACTCTACTAAGACAATGGCAATAAGATTGTGATAACATAATAAATAAATAAATAAATATCGGGGACACCTTACACAGATCAACCTAGCCCCAAACCACAGTATAATAAAGAGTACTATCGTACAGTATGGCCACTCCCGCTCCCCGCTGAAAATGCCACCCACCCCCTCTTGGTTACCTCACAGTTACCCCCTGTCAAAAACGCGAACAGTCGACCTGTCATATCTCACTCATACAAGCATGGTACGCGTTCACCTATACGAGTTTAGAATGTGTGCTAGGTGGGATCAATAACACACACTAGCGATCGACAAATATAGTACGAAACTAAAATAAAACAGTAACGATTTCCCGTTTCTAAAACAAAAGACTATCATCTCGTCAATATCCTTACGGCTCAGCCACGACATTGGTCTAAGCGCGGCAGCGGTGAGCGGCGGCCATACATTGGAGCGAGACACAGCGATGGCACTTTTCATTCGCACGTATGGCTGCCGCTCAACGCTGTCGCGCTTAGACCAATGTCGTGGCTGGGCCGTTAGATTGGATCTGTCAGGAGCGGTTCCCAGTTCCTTACAGAAGTAATCCTTCTCAGATCCTTTGTTGTTTTCATCTACTGCTCGCAACAGTGAAAATGTTTTCATTTAATTTATAGACCGCACAAGTGTTTTTTCTGCAAATGAAAGGCATGCTCAACTGATAAAGCCACAGTAAACTGCAAACGCAATAAATTACCATGTAAATATGCACATATTATGGTCATAGTGCGCGTTCCATTTCGAAACATAATATTTGGAGTGTGTTGATGTGAACGAGTCACGGGGTGAGTGTTCTTACATTGATATTTCCAGTCGGGACTATTTGAGTTTGCTTTTAAAATATTTCTCAAAAGTACTGGTAAATTTCATATATCCGTTTTGTCCGCAGCATACGGGCACGCCCTTTTATTTCATGTGCGAAATTGGGATAAATAAATAGAAGGAAATAATATCGAATCATTCAAGTGCTATCGATAGGATACGATTCCATATTTCGCCGCATTCACTATCGCTCAGTTGGCCCAGCGGCAAGATAGCAAGGTTTCCGGGACGACATTACTTGGAGGTCGTGCAAACAATGATAATATTTCAACTGCTGACGGCACTAATCACTACATAGACACGATATTGGATTTGCCTATACAGTTTAGAGCTAAGTATAAGGTAGTCCCTTTTCTCGTCATGAGACAGTTGAAGCATGACATGGTTTTAGGAATGACCTTTTTTGATGCATTTGATTTGTCAGTTACGGAACAAGTACCGGGAGGTGATAGCATTTCAGAAGTTTGTGTCGCGACACATGTGACTCCGGTAATTTCACGTGATGAATTGACGGGTAAACAGAAAGCAAGCTTGGATAGTCTTTTAGAAGAAATGGATAAGGAAATTGGTAAAGGTTTAGGGCGAACTTCTTTAATTGAGCACAGAATTGACACAGGTGATCACTTGCCTACCAGCCAACGGCAATACCCTTTTGCACCGCCGATAATGCGAGAGTTGGAGCAGGAGATTGAAGACATGCTCAAGGACGATGTAATTGAACCTTCCTGCAGTTCGTGGCGCTCGCCAGTACTCCTTGTGAAAAAAGCTTCCGGTAAGAACCGCTTATGTCTAGACAGTCGACAGTTGAACAAAATAACCACAAAGGATTCTTATCCACTGCCCAGAGTAACGACGATCTTGGACGGCCTTAAAAATGCTCGCTTCTTATCGACAATTGACCTACGTTCAGCTTTTTGGCAGATTCCGCTTGAGGAAGGGAGTAAGGAGAAAACAGCGTTCGGGCTGGCTGGTAAAGGACTGTATCATTTCAAGGTCATGCCATTCGGTTTAAGCAATGCGTCGCAAACACAACAACGCTTAATGGACCGCTTATTTCCGCCAGAGTACGAGGGTAAAGTGTTTTCTTATTTAGACGACATAGTCATATGCAATGACAATTTTGAGGATCACTTGTCGTCATTGACATTTGTCAAGAATCAGTTAAGAGAAGCAGGTCTCACCATAAACTTAGAGAAATGTGTCTTTGCGAGGCCATCGTTAAAATACTTAGGCTATATAGTTGATAAAGATGGTTTACGCACAGACCCAGACAAGGTGAGAGCGATTTTAGATTACCCTCGGCCTACGACGTTTTCAGAGTTAAAGCGATTTATTGGTTTAGCAAGCTGGTATCGTCGTTTTGTCAAGAATTTTGCAATTGTAGCGTCTCCTTTACATGATTTAACCAAGGGTGGTAAAAAAGGCAAACGTATACTGTGGAACGAAGATGCACAGCAAGCGTTCGTTAATCTTAAAACAGCACTCACTTCTACACCAGTCTTGAAGGTTCCAGACTTCGCCAAACCATTCTCGGTACAATGTGATGCGTCCAATAGAGGAACAGGTGGTGTTTTGATTCAGGAAATTGATGGCTTAGAAGCACCAATAGCCTATACGAGCAGAAAGCTCACTGAAAGAGAGTGTAGGTATTCTGCTTCTGAAAGGGAATTGCTTAGCGTGATTCATGCTGTTGAACAATTCCGACCATATATAGAAGGAAGTCATTTTAAGGTAATTTCTGACCACAGTGCTCTCCAGTGGCTACACCGCAACAAAGACCCACACGGTCGTCTGGCGAGGTGGGCGATGCGTTTACAGCAATTCGACTACGATATAGTACACCGAAGGGGGAAATATAATACGGTACCTGATGCCCTGTCTCGAGCTGTTACAGAAGAAGTCGCATTACTGGAAGTAACTCCAGAAGATAAAGACGACTGGTACAAGGCAGAAGAGGAAAAGGTTGCTAAAGGGGTTAATGAACCAGGCTGGGAACTAAACCAAGGGCGTTTATGGAAGTATCTCAGACTCAAGCAATTCCCAAACGACAACGATAGCTGGAAGCTGGTGGTGCCTCAAAAACTTAGAAACCAAGTTCTAAGTGAATGCCATGACCACCCAGCTTCTGGGCATTTGGGGATCAAGAAGTCGGTCAATCGTGCGAGACAACATTATTTTTGGCCGTCATTGATTCAAGATGTGAAAAGCTATGTAAGAAATTGCGAAGTATGCGCCAAGCACAAACCTTCACAAATGAAACCTACCGGATTGATGGGAAGACAACGGGAGGTAACAGAGCCATTTCAGATAATATCAATGGACTTAATGGGACCCTTTCCGAAATCCAAGAAGGGTAACACTACGCTACTAGTGATCTCGTGTTGGTTTAGTAAATTTTGTTTCCTATTTCCACTGAGAAACGGAAAGTCATCGACAATTTGTCAAATAGTAGAGGAACAAATATTTTTAATGTATGGCACTCCGGGTGTGATTATCTGCGATAATGGTAAGCAATTTGTATCCACACAGTTCAAGGAGCTAGCATCGAATTATGGAGTAAAACTGTGGTACACGCCATATTACCATGCTCAAGCGAACCCTACGGAACGCGTAAATAAAGTAATAGGGACCGCGATCGCCTCGTATGTGCAAGATGACCATAGGGAGTGGGACAAATATATTCCATTTATAGGACATGCAATCAGGACTTCGGTTCACGAGGTGACAGGAAAGACACCATCATTTATGTTCTTTGGGAGGGAGTCATCAGCTCAGGGCATAAAACCATATTTTTTTGAAGATGGCGATAAGCTTGAATTCAACAAAGAAACGTTCGAAAAGGGAATTGGCCTGCGCCGTAGGATATATGAAGACGTTTGCAAAAGAATGAGTATATCTCACGATCTTAACAGTAAAAGGTATAACCTCCGGCGCCGCCAAAGTGAATATAAGGAGGGGGATTTAGTGTGGAAGCGGACAAAGTTCTTGTCCAACGCTGACAAAAAATTCATGTCCAAACTAGCTCCGAAATTTGAGGAAGCTATGATTGCCGAGAAGGTTTCGGAAGATACATATAAATTACGTAGTCTCAGAGGCAAGGATTTGGGCATGTGGCACGCAAGCGACTTAAAGCGCAGAGTTTGAATCCGGTTGGATTCTCTGGAGGAGAGGGGATATGCAATGTTCTTATACGGTTCATAACGTTAATAAGGGTATACTAACGCCATCTCTGTTTATTTCCATGAAGTGAAAGTCACTGCGGTACGTTTTAAAAACATAAAGTTTTATGATGATAATTTGAGGGTAGCGGTCAAAAATAGGACGCGGTAGACAACGGAAAAATAACCGCGGAGACAGTAATATTACTTTTTGAAATCACTTTTGTTTTAAACTTACCACGAAAAACAACAATTTACCTACTACAATTTGAGTAGGTACTTGAGATACATCATGCAAATATAAAAAAAACACTGTCAGGAGAGACGTGCCTTTGTGGGACTTGTAAATTGTGTCAGAAGGGCAACATATCGAACGTGACGCGGTAAGCCTTCTGTTGACACATTCATTAGTACGAATTCGTGGTATTTGACTTAAACATTAAGATGTTTTCAGAGTAATAATTACACAAAGTGCCAGAGAGGGAAAAATTCATGTCATGCAGATTTGTATGATGCCGTTCGGCTGGAGCAGAGCTTGAGCTGGGGCACTTCCCGATTGCCTCACAGAAAAGCGCATAAGACTTAATACCCATTCTCCAGCCATTGAGAGTATTGACAAGTGTCCTATTCATTGTCACGCAGGCAGTGCTGAAAAGGCCCGTTACACAACATCCCTCGATTCGCTATGTTAAGAGTCATGAAGAATCTGTGTCGAATATCGAACGTGTCTATCAGTTTATGGAAAGTGTGCTCTGTATAGCTGCAGTCTCGCGACAAGTCTGATTCAACCTCACCAAGCTTGCGTGTTTACCGCACAAATTTTCCGTTTCCATTTCAGTGTTCAATTCTAAGAAGCTCGCTATAATCTTAAAGCTATATTTCTTCTGGGACTAAGACGGCTGCGTTATGTATATAAAATAAATCGCAAGTCAGGCCCTAGGTGGAGTATATTAAATTAAGTTAAAAGCCCCTGAAGACCATGTAAGGTTGTTTGAATCAATCTAAATACCTACCGGCTACTGCTCAACTACATCAACAACTTAGAAAGAGGAGAATCTTTGTCTCCGTAAGACTGTTTTATTGCTTGCTTAATGGGAAATATTTCTTTATGTGATGCCAAGGGTCGTTTTTCAAGAGAAACAACAGTATGGTGTTCTCCAGAGAAAGATTGTAGGTACTGGTTTTATTTAAGATTCGACAGCGCATAAGTATTAAGTAGGTATAGCCATGGATAGGATATGGTCATTTTCTACTATGCCTAAATCACGTATGAAGTAACTGCTTGTAATTTTTAATCACCCTATGTATACTTGCTTTCAGAGAGTAAAAACTGCATAAATGGTAGACAGTTTTTGTCCTATCCCACGACAATGCATCGTGGGTAAAAAGTGGCACGCGATATTCACTTTGTTTTATAAGTTAGTACTTACTTCCCGTATTAATCATTAATTACTAACTTTGATTATACGAAAATTACAGCGTAGTGAGAGACTGATCATTGTTCAGGTAATGACAGCGGCAAACAATGCTCATGTTTGCGGCGCAGTTACACGATGGCAGGTTAATTAGTAATTACCGCTGAACAGAAGCGATATTTGGCGGATTTAATGCACTGGTGAACATTGTGTGATCATAGCGTAAAGACCCATTTCCACGGAGCAAGAACACGCAAGCGAATTTCTTTACATTGCTGTATTTGATTGCAACGAATTTGATGCTACCTCAACAGTCCGCAATGTAACTAAAATCGCACGCAAGATTGCGGGCTGTGAAAATGGGTCATATGCATTACTTATCAGGCAATTCAAACGACGTACAATTAATTTTCACAACCCAAAAATGAGTAAATTAAAACCGATTCCACAAAAATGGTAGCAATCCCTTTTAAGACGTCTTTTCCGTTTACTATGACAGAAAAGTGACGGGAAAGGGATTGGAACTCCAATTTAAAGATTTACGGGAGAAACTTCAGGCGAACTTGACACGCAAGGAATGTCGGTAAAAATGCGACCTATCTGAAAAGGTTTCCCATTTATATCGGTGAATTTTCCCCTGTTTCTGTTTTTGTGCTACTTATAAAAATAAACCTTTCTATTCCATTGGCTGCGAGGCTTACCACTTGCATATCAATAACTCAGTTCTGTTACTTTTTTGTTTTTATTAAATTACTTATATTGCAGACAGACACCATATTAAACTATCATAAAACGATAATATAAAATAAAAATATTTGTTAGGTATGTAGGTGTTAATGTTAACAAATATAGACGTCATACTGATAGAAGCGCAAAATGATTAGAGCTAATTCACTAAATAACATAATGATTTACTATACTGTAGAGCGAAAGTTACAAATTCAGGATTCTAATCGATAAAATGCCTTAATCGTATAGAAGACTCACAGTTTCCCGTACTATCATTAGACGTTGTGTGTGTACTCACCGAACGTTAGCGAGCGTGTGGCGGCGACTCTTGAGGTATCTGCCGTGGTACTTCTGCAGGTCGCCGATGCTGCCCTGCTCCGCCTGCATCCTGCCGTGCGGCGCGGGCGCCTCCTCGCCCTGCTGAGCCGGTGGCGCGGACGGCGACACGCTGCCCACCGCCCCCCCACGCTTACGCGCTTTCCCCGACTTCCTAGCAGCAGCCGAAATGCATATCTTCACTGCAGAAGGACTGCTGAAGCGCAACTTGCCCGAACTTCGCGAAGAAGTGTAAGTTGTGTCCGTACTGCTTCTGGTGCTTTTGTACGACGGTGTTAGAGTAGCGTCTGTCGCGTCTTCGAGTGGCCAATCTGAGTCTTCTTCCTCTGCTATTCCCGGAAGAGGGGACTGTTGGCCGAGAGGTCTCGGTGAGCTTATTATTGGTTCTGGAGCAACTGTAAACAAAGCAATTAAGATTTAAGTAAATATTTCTGCAATAAAGATTCCAGCTATGTATAAAGTAGCTCACTCTGCATTCTTGCATAGTTCATTAGGATACGAGTGCTATTAAATGAATGTAGGTATTGAAATTACGTATTCTCAACTCATTGCTACTACGTCTCGACAAAGGCACAATTTAAGCGAGCAATTAATGTCTTCCTGTGGGGATGAATTTGCGGACAGAATTCGATATAAGACTTGAATGACGAAAACAATTGGATACTTCGAAAATTGAAAAAAAAAATGCTTACCTACTATTTAAATTTAATAACGGAGCAAACGCTGCAAAATATTGGGATCCGTGGAATTTATTATGCAAATCATACCTGCGGGGAGTACTGAAGTTGACAAAAACAGGCACACCACAGCCATAACAACACAAATAATTTAATATAAAATATCAATGTTACGGCAAAAAGAAGACTAATAACAGAGTTACCATTTGTAGGAAAGCACTTGTATACGATGTCTAGATCAAAACAAGCTCAAACTTTTCCAACACATATTATCTAAAAAGCCAAAGGTTTGTTTGCTTAGTTGATATTAGAAAACTTCATTCATTATGCAAATGTCATCTGCACAAAAACTAATAAGAGATATTTATTTTTCTACAGTTAACCTGACATGTATTATGCAAAATTGAAACAACTTTGAAATAAAGCTCAAAATTACGTGGGTAATATATTCTCTCTGCCTTATAAAGGCTTAAACTATACGTAACTGGTAAGTACCTTAACTGAATACTCCTATGACATTGATACAGATTGTTTGCCTGTTTTGGTCAAAATTATTAATTATTTTCGATAAAATGTGTCGCTTAAAAACCGACAAGAAAGATTTTTTTGTACGTATTAAAACGAATTTCAACGATAGCAACAGATTAATTTAAAATTGAAGGACAGACCAAAAGCGTGGGTATACATTATGCTCATGCCCAGTTACATATTTTTATGGTTTATTTGTAGGGCAGTTACCTTCAAGTAAACATTTAACATTAGTACACTGAGAGAAAATACAACCAGTTTTCATGTTCGTTCAACAAGTTTTTTGGTTAAAATAGCGCCTACGTGCTCTTTGGTTTAAACAACAAGCTACTTGTCATTTGAATCGGCAATATATTTGAATCAACAAGTCGATTTTATAAAAACAACCTGACACATATTGTTTTAAACATACGTTTGGCTGAATCAAACGGATAAACCGCAACAAGTCGAACTTGTTAAATTCACAATGCAAATTTCTCTCAGTGTATGATACACAGCCGCAGAATCTGCGGGCGTAACACACTAGTGGGATAAACTTTACCGCACCGGTGCATCCCTATCGCGCTTACAAATAGTGCGAAAAGGACCTAACGTTATATCTGTTCCAGTTAACAATATTAACGAAAGCTGGAACATAAGAAAATAATAGTGACCTTCCTAATACCTCGCCAAATAAAATATTATCCACGGCCTACACGCATATATTTCATTTAGCCACGGCAACATTACGCGCGCAAAGATAATCACAAGTTTATTGTTAGTTATGAGGACACATTAACTAAATATACCCCGTTTCAGTCGTTTGGATATTACGGGCTCCGGCAAGTCAAGGGCGAGTCATTTGTAACGCTATCGTGACCTTGCCACTTGCCAGTGGCAAATAAACATTATATTTCTACTACAGATATTATACGACCTTAAATTTTTATGTATAAGTAGAAATATGATAGCCTCTAAACACGGACTATTTGTGCTTTTCCTTTATGAAGGGTCCTTATAATGTTTATACTCCGTGTTTAAAATCATGGTCGTCAATGGACTGTAAATGTTGCGTGTTGCCTTAGGCATCAGCTATAAATAGTAGGAAAACCATTTACATTCCTCTTATTTTGCCTTGTGTACTAACTTATAACCTAATTACCGGTGAAAATTAAGTGGAAAGCCTTTAATTTCTTCAGTGATGATAAATACCTGAAAATTATTAAACCAAGCAAGTAAAAAATCTATAAAAACTGAACAAGAGCGAATCCTAGCAACTTGCAATAGTATTTTTTTTTTTTTATAAATGGGCTTACTCTTGACCACAGACTAACCAAAGGCAAAGACGTGGCGTACGATGGAGTGAGCTCGCCCAGAAGATGCCTGTTCACGCTTGATTTGAAGGTTGCCGGCTTATATGAGCTCGGAAATACAGCCGCCGGCAAGGAATTCCACTCCTTGGCAGTGCGCATAAGAAAAGAAGAAGCAAAGCGCTTCGTGCGGAGTAAAAATATACTTTCTTTGCTCAAAAGACCAAGCGCGGATCCAGCTTCGTGCCCAGGGGGGGGTCACGTGGTCTATTTGTATGGCTAGGCTCCAGGGGGGGTCATGACCCCCATGACCCCCCCCCCCCTGGATCCTCGCATGCAAAAGACTGTAGACGAGTCTTGCTTGCCCTTATTCCCGATTACTTGGGGTCGATGCAGCATGTCTTTTGTCTCCATTTCTTCCATATATCTCTATCACACGTCATCCTATCATTCAGTTGCACTCGTTTCATATCATCACACAGTCCATCCGACTATTCTTCGATTAACCTTTCCCGTTTTCTCCCTCAACCTTCATTTGTTTTTAAAATCTCTAATAATTTGTGAAAAGTATTTTTACGTAACACTTTCATCGCTCCGCATCATATTAATAATAATAACATTTGTAATTATGTAAGTATCTATTTATGAAAACTATGCTTCAGTGTCCTTCCCATACCAGAGAAATAAATGCTATGCAGGTATTGCAGGTATACCCATGTAACGCATATCTTCTTCAATTATTCTATTTTATTACTAACATTGCATTCATTAAATACCGAGTTCTTTACGATATAAATACTACTTATTTACATACCTACTTACTTACGGGCCAATTATAACAATATTTATAAAATATCAGGCGATAGGTACGATACCGATTTGTGTGCGTTGCCGAATGCACAAATGCTCACGAAACGCTCACGCTCTTGCGTATTGGCGCGACAGAGCCCGACTACATTTCTGCGGCGTTTCGGTGGCGTTTCGCGTCGCAGAAATGCCATTCGGCTATGGGACCTGCTAGTGTAAAAGTGACGTTTTTTCCGAAACGAATTTTAATATACGTCATACAAACGTCGTAAATTATCTTTCGCTAGGACATGGATCGGGTATGTCAGTTTCAGAAATGACGATTGTTTGAAAAATGCCTCAATGGGTCACCCGTTGAACGCGGACGGATATTATATTCAATTGGAAATGTTTAAGATGATTGGTACGCTAACATTAATTTTACGGTGTAAAACCTGTTAACTATAATAAAGGATTTTCACAGCTCATGAATAAAACAGTAATTAAAATCTCAAATAATTCATTATGTAAATAAATTCAACTCTTTCTCCGCCCCTAATTGCGTCCCCGGAGATGTCCGAAATTCAATTCCAATCGCAACGCTTATCTAAACAGTTGCAAATAGTCTCGTAATTATTCTCATAATATTTACCGTCTCATCAATCAGCCCATTATTCTAGGTTTGTCGGTCGAAAACGTTGAATTAACTTAAACCGAAGATTTCAAAAGTATGGATAAGACAACTAAATATTAAACTGAACGTTTTTCTTAGGTGCGCCTTGGTGGAACGCTACAACGCCATTGGTCGACGAGTTCGTATAACGCGCGCGATTTGTCACTTCGCTCTCATTCGTGAATCGTACATAGCACTCAATGTGCTGGCCACATTTTTGACTGTTTATATGGACATTCATTCTTCATTAATCATATATTTTTAACAGTCAACATTCAGGGAGCTTAGCTAATCAGCTGCATCGGGTTTGAAATGCAGTAAGTATGCCACGTCCTCACAAAGTAAATATACATGTCAATGACTTAAACAGACCACCCGACATTCGGCACAGTTACCTCCCTCCCCTTCGTTCAATATTTGTGTAAAATACGACCACTCCCGCGTATTATGTTGCATAGGCCCGCAAATTCAAATACTGTGTTCTCTTTACAACCTTTTCACTTTGCCGAATATTTTATCGGTGAGAGTTGAATTGATGCTGGAGATTTTAGATACAATACATTTGTACTTTGAACGATATTTGAACTTGACGCCTGATACCAAGAGATATAAAAAAATGAGCATAAAGTACAATGCTTTGTTATCTTAAATGATAAAAGGGCGAGCTCACTCCATCGTAGGCCATATCTTATATTCGTCTCGGCTAGTCTGTGGCCATGAGAAAAAAAAAATCATTGATGTCGCTTTATAGTTAAATGAGGAAAGTAATTGAATTCTGGCGTTTAGGTGTAAAGTATCTCTTTTCTCCATTGGAAATGGTTAATAAAATTTTCAGGTATTGTAGATTTGTAATTGTGCCCAATCTAGCTGTATTAAATTAAACAAAAAAGTCACTTTTGACTATAACCTGGTCCATATCTATCGAAACACTCGAGACGGGAATGATATCTCTAACGCAAAGGATTACTGTGCTCATTCGCTAGATTGTGCCTTTGTCGCTCGGTGCACCGCGATCGAAGAATTTAATTGATTTTAAGCACTTTTTTAGCAAATTGTATGCACTATTAATTAAGGTATTAAAATAATTATTCATATTTAAAAGGATTGCATTCCATCAATTTAATAACTTAAGTTTTTAATTTATTATATCGTCGTTTTCAAGTAAAGGAACCACATTGTCGCTTAAACATAAGCACGTTAAAGTTTATTCATATGAAAATATTAGTAAATTTCGGCCCTATAGTGACAATTTGGTACCTTCAACTTAACTCTTTACAAATAAAAGAAAGTACATAAATGAAACTTACCGTATTCCTCCAGTGGCGTGGGCGGACTATCCCCGCGCAGCGCGTAATCGGCGTCATCGACGACGGGCACCGCCGCGCGCGCCCCGCACCAGGGCACGCAGCAACGGAACACCCCGCCTCCGACCACCGTGCTGCCGTCGACGCACGCGCAACACACCCCGCCCGCACGTCACTCATGCGACTCATGCGCAACACGCCGCGCGCACGCTGTTCATGCGCGATAGATACACCGCGCGCACGCTATTCATGCGCGACTCGCCACGCATGCGAACACTCGCGAAGACTCGAGCGCACACTCTCACGATCACCATCAACAACGTTTGGCACTTTGTGTAGTGAATATAACAAGTCAGTCTTCGAAGATATGTCAGTCGAATCAACAAGTAAAAGGATAGGATGGGAAAGTCTTAAGGATTTATAGAAAGGGATAAGAGGGAGGATGATAGACTCTTATGTTCAATTTTAACACTTTCCAGTTTTTAACACTTATATTTATACACACAACAACAACGGATATTCATGTTCTCAGTTAATATGTTTTGTTCTAACGTCTAACCCATAGTTTCTTTAATATCTGAAATTGTAATAAAAATTATCGAATCACTGTGTACTGGTTATTGATATTTATCTTCCTCAGTTTAATTATAAACTGATACATGTTAAAATGTGTATTATTTGTAACCGCATTAAAACGTCATACCGGGTGTGAATCAGACATACAAAGATATGTAACTTTTGGTTGGCAAGATACCAAGTTGTTAATCGTTCCTCGCGATTCATCAACTACGAACAGTTTTATCGGATTATGCACGGTGTACTTTAGAACTAAACCAACACGTTAGAATTACATATACTATTTGTTTTAGAGAGCGTTGAACCAAGACTACATATGTAAGTGTCGAGGCAGATTGAAACTTGGCGACTGTGTAAGAGCTCTGACGCCGTCGCGGGTAATTGATTGACTTCAATAAACTAAACAGATGGCGCAGACGCAGACTTATTAACCTACTAAAGAGGTCTCTTTAGGCCTTATTTGTTTTCATAAAACAAATGTCCTATTCTAATACTTCATGACTGCGTAACAATATTTAATACCTATTAAATATTTAGATTGTGTCATCCAGCCTTCGTTCGTTTAGCCGTATCATCTAAAGTTATATCCGTCTCATTTGAGCGTCATCATGGCAAACTATCTGTGTACAAATACTTTGAGCGATTATTTTCCTACTGAACTTAACACGAAATTCTACCAAATAATTATGAGGCGAAAAATACCGAAACACTAGAGAAGACATTCCGTTCTCGTTGCCAAGTTGAAATAAAAAGGCAAAACGCTTCACAACGCCAAGCTATGGCAAAAATAGGCCACAAACAAAAGCACAAAATTGTTGAACTTTATCAAGTTGCCACTTTGGCTTGATTCTTCGTTATCTTCATATCTTATGAATCCCCAAAGTTCCCGATACACATTAATCATTCATTTTCCACCTATACCTCGCACTTTCAATGATGATCCCTATGTGAGATTCTTTTTTGTATGGAGGGTAAATAGCACATTAATCTGTTTAATAATTTGTATTTAATGTATTATATTATTATACGGTTTCATATCTTTTTTTTGACCTTTCTAAAGGCTACTTATAAGAATCGTCAAAGGGGACATTAGATTTGTGTTATAATAAACACGCATAAGGTACAGCGGGGCTAATCTCGACAGGGGGCAACTGTAACAGATCCATTTTTTCCATTATTACACTATGATGTTGAGTTCTACATGTTCTACACTGAACACACCTATTACCTATATATAACCGGTGGACACTCTATTTAATAATGCAAACATTGTAAAACATGGAAACAATGGACCAGTTACATTTGCCCCCCAGTCGAGACTTGCCCCGCTGTACCTTATATTGTTGCAGTTAAGAAACGTTTATTATGTTCGATATTATACCAAAAATTCTCTAACAAAATGTGAAAACCAACAGTTTGCTGTCAATAGATGCCTTTCATCTGATTAATACACCTTATTGAATGCGAAATGTAATCACATGCTTTTATAATATTTTGGAGAGTAAATAATTATTTAGGTAAATAGGAGGAATAGACTCGAGAATTAATTAGGTACTTGGAATGTAAATCAAAAACTTCTCTGGGTTGAAAGAGAAACGTGTCACATAGAGAAACAAAAAGGTGCTTTAAGAGCTCAAGAAATGAAAATATAATATTTAATATTCTCAGCTTCATTAATTATCAAGGAACACCTTCTGAGGGTTGCTTATTGTAAAAAGCTGGTAAAGTTTATTTTGCAATAAGTAATTAATCAAATCGTCCCCTTGATTGACTTTAGCTTGACTTTATTCATTCGAAAATTAATTAAGTTTTTGTAGTAATGTTAACATAGATACGTTTTTATTTCAATGTACAAGCTTTTAAAAACCAAATAAAAATGATAATCTAATAAGTTTGTAATAAAAGTAAGTTCTAACAATAATTTGTGTATAAAGCAGAAGGGAGGGACAATCCAAATACCTGATTATGGTCACATACATCTATTGTTTGCCGCGTAATTATAACTTCGGTCAAACCGCCGACGCCAACTAATCTTGTTTCGGAACCCGAACCTGTAGCCAAAAGTACAACCATTGACGCATCATAGCGCGTCGTAGTTATCTCTCTCTATCGCTCTTCAGTATTGGTGCGACCGAGTCTGTAGCGTACCGTGCGCCACATAGCGTCAACGATTGTACTGTTGCCTACAGTCTCAGGTCCGTGATAAGAGCAATGTGTGTGTATAAATCGTTTGATTCGCAGTTTCGGACGGATAAACCAATTTCCACGTTTCAAGGGAATCTCTTTTAGCGAATTTCTATAGATACTTAGCCAAGTAGGTTACTGGGAGCGACGACCGTTCGTCAGTGTCGAACGAATTAGTAAAAGCCGTAGGTATCTATGTACATAAAATTAAAAAAAAATATAGGGTTCAATTTAATATACATGGGGTATATTCTGATAGCCCATGATGCGAGGAATCTAAAAAAAAATCTTGACGTCAAGGTTTGGACCACCCTGTATAGCTACATTACATATTTGTGTATGTGCTGCATATGTAATTACGTGTTTCTGAAACCTTATTAACGTATGTCATTTATTCAGATAAGAAAGCAGACTTCACGCCACGAAGTTTAAGATAAGTATTAGGTTAAACAATTTAAGTATTTACTTCTTACAATTAAGCTTATGAAATTTATCAAAACTGATCTGAACAAGGATTTCTAATCAATAAATCTCGCTTACAATGAGAGTTTTGAATGATTCACGGTTTAGGGAACAAATCTTCATTATCTTCAGAGATAACATACACTAGAGAAATTTCGACGGGTACCTCGGCGGTCGGGGTGGTGTAGCGGTCGAACACGTCAGCCGCGTTAGCTGGAGACCCGGGTTCGATTCCCGGCTTCGCCACCAGTGGGCTTGATCGTTTTTTCTTTAGTGTATGGTATCTATTTCAGTTTATGATTCACGGTTATTTTCATTAGACTTATATTGACCGGGGTATAGACCGTCATTACCTTTTTGATTTTCCGTGATCATGATGCGTGCAACTGCGTCGAAATATCGGGAGCTCAACAAAAATCAAAAAGGTACACGGTCAATATCCCGGTCAATAGACTTTCTAATGAAAATATCTCGTGTTAATGAAACTCTCGCCTCCGTTTTCGGTCTTCAAAGCACACACTTTCGTAAATTCCTATTTATCGTCCTACACAAATATCTCTTTACATAATGTGAATTCGTTTTAATATGCCAGTAGTAAGATCGACTTACCCTCGGCCAAATGTAGGATAATGCAAAGAAAGGATAAAGATTGCGCGGATAAGCGCCTCAAAGGCAATCCCTAGACCCAGGCTTACTGACGTACGTGCGACAATCCCTAAAAAGTACCCGAAGGACAAGAATACCCCAATTTTGCTCTATTTACCCTTGATAAGTGTGTGACCGCGCTATTTTGTATTGGTATCTTAAAACGTAGCTCTAGCCTATGACGCCAACTGATTGAATTCTCAGAAAATGTTGACATTTGTATCATTATTAAGGAAACAATAAGTGCTCTTTCAATTATTTAGCACTGCTGTCAGATTGTCAGATTAGTAAAACTATCTGGTTAAGATTTTTTTTTAAATAGCCTAGTTTAATTATGTATTATTTTTATGTATATTTATTTATGTATTCGGTATATATATGTATGTGTGTTTGTGTTGGTTTTCTCTATATTTTTTGTTCTTGCACTGCCTGTTAGCTTTTGTTTCTGTTCCGTTTTTCCAGCTACCCTAAGGTTGTCTGGAAGAGACAGCTTTTTAGCGATGACACCGCCTGTTGTTACCTAGTTATACTCTCACTCAATATTCTGTATATTTTTTACATGTAAAATGCTAAAATGGTGCAATAAAGAATATTTACTTACTTACCTAATTATTTTTAATAATGATCACAATTGATAAAAATGTCGGTGATCATTTCTTGAATTCTGAGTCAAATGTAGGGTTGTAAATAGAAAAAAAACCAAATGTTTTTTTTTCAGAATTATGAAAAAAAAACATGAAAAAAAACCGAGCACCTTGGTTTTTTTCTAAATATGGTTTTTTTTCAGATGAACAAATAATACGACAATAACGGTTTTTCGTGAGTTGTAACGTGTTTCAATAACAATAACGTACATTTTAATTCAGTATACAAACGTTTATTGGGGAATCCCCGATGCGGCGTGTAGCGTGGAGAGGCGGTGGTGTTGCCAACAGTAAATAGTGATAACTACAAACTACAGATTTCGTAAATGTTACTTTTATAAGACCAGAAATTAAAGTTATTTGATTAAATTCGTTTAATAGTTAACATTAAGTCTAAAAAACCGTATAAAAGTATTAACTACTTTGCAAATTTTGAGATTTCGTACTTTAGAAAAAAAAACATACTCCAGAAAAAAAACTGTTTTTTTTCATGTTTTTTTTCAAGCCAGAAAAAAAACCGTTTTTTTACAACCCTAGTCAAATGCTTATAAGATTTGAGCAGAATTTCACTGCTGTTTAAGATAGCGATATGTCAGTGCAAAAACGTCACTTTTGTCAGTACCATATCCGTCTCTTTCGGTATTTTGATCGTATATTTGACTTATACAGTTCTAATCGCCTCGTTATTATGACAGAACCTTGACCAAAGTCAATCAACAAACACATTATATCCAGTATCGGTTTTTCAGTTTAGTTTGTCATAATAAATATACTTTTGTGGCCAAATCTGTTTGTTGTCCAAACGAAATGCTACATGCAAACTGTTTTATGGAACCCACATGTCTACTAAATCATTCCGATAGCAGTTAATTTAATTACGTACATATTTTAATTTACTTAATTTAATTAAGTTTCTTATCTCTTACAAACTTAAGGTATTCAAGATGATACTGAACTTTTATGTGTACACAGTAAACATAAATATTTGTTTAATGTTCATCAACAAATCATCAAAGTTTAAAGTGAAACTGGTAAGATATGCGTCTCTCGTCCATATATTAAATTACAGTTACATACAGAGTTAAAGTAATTATATATGAAATTGTTAGTAAATAATACCTACTACAATATTGCCATTGCCATCTCCCTTCATAGTCATAGTACTAAATTACTAAATTTGTTTTTTTACTTATTGTCAGCGCGTTGATAGACTTTAACGTGTACAGTTATTTTAACGTTTATAATCATGAGGCACGTGATTGACGTGATTGTAGCATTGGTTGATGGAGATCTAGTAACATAGCTATTTATTTTTATGAAAGACAAATTTTCCCGCAACAGTGACAGTGTCAAACAGTGAGTGCTGAGTTACTATAACGATGTAACAGAACAAACCAATTAAATAGTTTAAAAAAAAAGTTAACTGGAATTATTATCAGGTACAGTCAGTATATAGCCAATTGTACTTATTATCAAAGTCGCAGCGGAGAAAACAACGCACGAAATCGATCTGCCCTCTTGCATAACTTTAACACATACAGATAAATATCCATGCAAATGTTTCATTATGGTACAGTCAAGTGCAAAAATACGTATCGATTTTATCCGCTCAAAAATATGTACCGAGACCTTATTCCGCCGACCTAAAATGCTATGGGACATATTTTTGATAAGTTGTACGCACCCATATTTTTACACTTGACTGTACATAGCGTAGAGCTAGAGACATACCTATCTCTTTATAAATAGGTAATAATTTTGGATTGGTGTCTGCTTTTTGCCACCATGGTTGATCTGACTATACCTACCTATTATAATCACGTCTGTACGTGGATTTATAAGTATAAAGTAATAAGTATTTAGTAGTATAAGTATACTAAGCAGTATTTTTCTTGCTTTGTTTCCCTGCTTTTATCTGCACAACCGATATTGTAGAACCTGAACAAACGTAGCCTGTAACCAGGAACAATAGAACAATACGCGAATCACGGCCGAACTTATAAGAATCGAGATTGCAGTTAGCAATTTATACTTCACTATTGTTTTTTTAAAAGTACATTTACCTGAATAGAAAGGTAGGATATTATAAAACAATAATTTGACCAAAAAGGAGATGGCGGGACGACCTGGACGCATTCTACCCAAAATGGTGGGAAAACGCCGACAACAGGGTTGAGTGAAGAAAACGAGGGAAGGCCTTTGCCCAGCAGTGGGACACAAAAGAGGCTAATTAAAAAAAAAGAAAATTGTTTGGATTTTAAGGTGGCCCACTGCTGGACGGGTGCATATTGATCGATATAACTTTTTTTGATATATTTTTAGTCGTTATAATGATCATTTGATATAATTATTGAATCATATAACAACAAATAATATACTAACAAATTGTATAATTCTTATTTAATATAATGATCATTTTTTCGAATAACATTTATTATAACATTCTTTGTGTATAATGCTTATTTCCGATAATAAATAAATTGTATAACACAAATTCTTTCTAAAGCACAGTTAAAATAAAAAAACAATTGTACAATAAATTAGATCCATCATTTACTCTGGTAAGTAGATTACGTTAGAACTGTGACCCCTACACACAACGCGCTGCTACCAGAAAAATAGGTTAGGTTAGGTTAGAACTGTGACCCTTAAACATATGTACTGCTATCAGAAAAGTAGGTTAGGTTAGGTTAGAACTGTGATCCCTTCAAAAAAGAATAAAATTAATTCATGAAATGTTTTATACTGTTTGCTAGTTATATTATACTAGTCGTATATCAATAGATAGTTATACCATATAACGGTTATTATAAATAAGTGTTATACGAAATAATGATTATACAAAATAAAAGTAGATATTTTGTGGTTATACCAAATGTTAATTATGTCAAATGAGTGATTATATCCTTTAAATATATACGAAATGTTGTTATATCAAATGTTATTATACCAAAAAAAGTTATACCAATCATTACACACCCCTGCTCGACAGACCTCTATATTTCAAAACAATCCAGATGCTGAGAAATTAATTCAAAATATTATTAAAGGGGAAAATGGAAACGCATTTTTTTTAACACTGCACAAACCAACTCGGCTAATATTGTAAGCCTTCTTATAAGGTCATTAAATCAAAATGGGTACGAAATAATAAAAACTAATTTAGTAAGAAGTCCATTGTAGTTCTTCTGATGAAAGCAAAACTTTCACCTTATGGTTAGTTTTATTATGGTATATATCATGGTAAGGTTACTTGAGATCATCACAAGGAAGCTTATTCAGTGTACCTGTACAGGTATTACTAGTATAGACTAATATTAAATGGATAATCAATGTTGTTACGGAATACCAAATAGATAATACTATTAGGCCATGTTTACATGGACAAAAGGTCGTTCATTTCCGTTCAGTTCACTCACGTTGCGCCTAACCGTAAATAGAAATCGAAACAATGCAAACGTAATTTTCTAAATTGAACATGCCATCGATTTGCATTAATAATTTATGCCAAAGAATTTATTTATACACTCGCATGGCTTCGTTTTTGCGTTTGCGCTAAATCTGACACGATTCTTTCCAGGAAACTTCCTTTTTTAGAACCAGCTACCCGCCCGACTTCGCACGGGTATTATACATATAAACCTTCCTCTTAAATCACTATATAATATTAAGCATACAGAATCACATAATAACAGTTATAATTATTCACTGTACATGTATAAAACGCTTACCTACGTGTTTACTCAATTTCCCGAGAGATGTCACTTTTGCTATTTGCAACTAGCTAACGGTATGTTATCGTACTTTATATAAGAGATTTTAGTTATTTCTGTATCGTTGAGAGAAGACAAGAAGACCTGTGTAGTATTCAGTTCAGCCGATTAAACGTACTTTTGGTTTATTATTGAACTGGGCGTTTGATTTAAGGCTTTTTTCTCTTTCGAGACCAGGGGGCCGATTTTAGAATCTCACGGCGTTCGAATTCAGAAAATTGTCACCGAAATTGCCTGCTATTTTCAGTGACAATTTTCTGAATTCGAACGCCGTGAGATTCAAAAATCGGCCCCCAGAGTTCAAAGTTAAACAGTACTATGTAATTTGTTTTGTACAATAAAGTGTTTACTACTACTACTACTAAATCACATAGGGACAAGCAGACAGCGGAAAGTGACTTTGTTTTATACTATGTAGTAATAAAATATATATTGAAAATGTTAAGAAGAAAAGAAATAAGGTGGTGGCAGGGAATTGAGAAATTATGATCAACTTTCCAAAACAAACTCATATATCATCTTGGCTCTTTTGGCGTCACATATAAGTAAAGAAAATTACGACCTTTAATATACGTCAAATATTAGATCTAGATACGTCAGTCAGTGCATGGATATGTCCGTTTTTAAAGTCAGGGGCCGATTTTTGAGTCTCACTGTCACTAAAATACCGGTTGAAAACGGTGAATTGCCTATCATTTTCAGTGACAATTTTCTGAATTCGAACGCCGTGAGACTCAAAAATCGGCCCCCAGGTTTCTGAATGTTTTGACGCCGTCAAATCGGTATCATATTAACTTAGATGAATTGTTCGAATACAGCAGTGAGCAGAACTATTACCACGGTATAATAAAGAGTACTATCGTACAGTATGGCCACTCCCGCTCCCCGCTGAAAGTATCGCCCAACCCCTCTCGGTTACCTCACAGTTACTGCCTGTCAAAAACGCGAACAGTCGACCTGTCATATTTCACTCATACAAGCATAGTACGCGTTCACCTACACCAGCTTAGAATGTGTGCTAGGAACGCGCCTCTTTCATATCTTTGATCGCCAGTGTCCGCGGTGTGCTATTAGTCTATTACAGTACAACGTCAGCTAAGACTAGTGAAATACAATTAAAACCTGCCTACATATGTATTGTATCAATATATCGTCACTACTTTTAAAAAAAACTTGTATCTTCGTCTGTCAATGAAAAGAAAATTGTAGTAAGTATGTATGGAATGCATATAGACTTACTGCGTTTTAACTTTGAGGAGCAGCGTGAGATACGAGAATTTTTCAAAGTAGTGACGATATGTACAGGCAGTGATAAAGAAAGATAAGCAGGCAGCAAAGTATTTAAAGTAAGAAACACAACTTTATTATTTAGAGCATAAGATAACGTTTAGGTATTTTACATAATTCTAGCTAATAAGTTTCTATTTAAATCATCGAAGCATCACAGCAAAGACGATCGATCAAGGTCGTCATTATAAAAATACACATTAATGGCATGTGATGGTAACAAATCATAACGACTATAAGCTTTCTGTTTAATGAGTAATTCCTTTTATTGATGTGAGGTATATTATGTACTGGATATGTGTATGAACAAGGTATCCCCATGGGAACCTTGTACACAAGGTGCTTCCTGTAACATTAAATTCAACTTTGGCCTATACCAATATTTATTCAGTGACTTTTTAATATAATAACATTGAGCATGTTCGATGTTTCAATGTTTCTTAGTCTCGATTCCGTACGTACTTAGAATAAGACCAAAGACAATACTGCCATGGTAGAAAGAATAACGAATGAGTCGAAATAAGAAAAAGACAAACAACAAATCTGATCATAGACGACAAGTCTTACTGACAAAAGTTACAAATGAAGAGTGGGTGACGAAAATGATGAATTCAAGAACTTGACAAAAAACGAATGGGGCTAACCAAGACGATACGAAAGTTTTATCGTTTCGTTTGAGGAGTATCTATACCCATGTTTTCATTATTTACTCTTGTTACTAGAATCACCCAGTATAGCAAAAACAGAACTTGACCTTTTTCCACTAGGACACGAGTAACAGAATGACGTATGGCTTTTGAAAGAATTGTGATGTGAATGTTCCAATCAATTTGCTCGTTGAGCGGCCGCTGGTTCAATTGACGAGTCGTTTTTGTACCACGCACTGTTAACTAGGTAATTGTACCTTTGTATATTCATGTCAACCCCACTATTTAAATGGGAACATATGTGAAGTCAGTAAATATGCTTTGTTGCATTGACTTTTATTTAATTACTTTTTAAATGGAAAATTTCAAAGTATTTTTTAAGAAATGCACTTTTAACGTTTGTAATTCGGTGAAACTTGTACCTAAACAAATAAAAATAAATACTACCTCTCTGAGGTACCTCAGAATCAAGAAAAGCACCTTCCTTGTTTTGTATCAGATTTACTATTGTAAGTAAACAACTAAAATAAATTCATTAGCAAGCTAATTGACTTAGAACAAGCCAAACAATTGTAGTCACGTACCTACTAACAAATTCCTAAGCCTTATAAAATAGTGTCCTGAATTGGCCACGCGACCCATTGTTCCCGGGTCCGAGCAGATGCAATCAGATTATTAGTATTATTGTCATCATCTCATTCACTACGACTAATTACCGACAGTGCCAGGCATCTATTCATCATTGTCTCGTCGGCCTGCCCGGCACGCATGAAAACGAATACTAGGTTAGGGTAAAAATAAACTGGATCTAATTATAATGATCAAAATGCAACCGCACCTTTCGCCGCTGTTTTTATTTCTTCCGTTCAGAAATTGCCTGTTTCGTGCCAGATTTTTTTTTCTTTATTTATGCCAGTAATTACAAACGCTCCAAAATTATCTTATGCAAACATAAACATCATACACGCCGACCGACATAAACATGCCACAGGTTGCCCCTGTAATCAACAGGGATGTAATCAAAAAGTAATTTTTCAGTTCGGTTTTTTTCAACGATAGTCATTTATTCTCGTCTAAACCGACTTACGACTTTGGCCTCGCATACAATTTAGACGAATTTTGGCCATTACAGTGCAATTGTGCGTAAGTCCAGATGAGCGTGTCCGCAGAGTCCTTGACTCTGAAAACGTTCATTGAACATTTATTAGTCAGCAAGTATGTTGTGCCTACGAATTACTCCACACTGCCGGGCCGTAAGCGCTAATGCATGTTTATAACCGCGTGATATTCAGATTATACGCTTATCTCTTGTGTAACCGTGTCTGCGTTGCGTACAACGAGTGGTTTCAATGTTTTTTTTATTTTGTTAAAATGACGTCGAGCATCAAAACAAATGAAAATAACCAGCACAGTGATCGGATAACCTGATTTCGATGTTAACATAATCTAATTGATGGTAATAGATAATAAATTACCAACTGTGAATCACATAACAGATTTACAGTAACATACTGATCGGTTTACCACGGACACAAACACAAAACAAAGCCCGCTTGGCTCACTGCACTGGGTCAGCACTATAGAGTTGGAGGCGGGTGCCGCGACGGCGTCGGCCCCGTGCTACGATCAGCCGGCTCGAGCTGTGCCGAGCGCACGGCACGACGCAGTATCAGTGCATCTCATACATGGCACATGACTCGACGGCACGGACGGCGCAGCAGGCCCCGAGCGTCGCGACGACCGACAGACCGCGACTGGATGGAACGAAGCGCCACTGCGCGCCGCAGCCTAGGGCGCCGCGAGAGCGGGACGACCATACCCGTTTCAGCTCCGACGCTACACCATTTTAGCCCTTGAACCTTCCCTTTTAATTCTCATTTACGTTGTTCAGACGGAGTCACTTATGTTTCTGCGGCCGCAAAAGGCTTTTCACCTCGCGAAACGTCCGACGGCGTAGCGGTGTTACGTAGGCGCTAGAGATAGAGATGCTGCGTGCCGGTTCCTGTGGGTTCAGATGTTATGACACTATTGAACGTGCCTTGTTGTTTGGCCGTGAACATGTTTTAACCCTGCACCCGTGATATCCATTACACAGAATATACGCTTGTCAGGACTCATATGATACAATGCGTTTCAATTATAGTGTCATAAATATTATCATGATTATTAATTTCAATTTCAATTTCAATGCTTTATTGCAATTCATGTGTACACATAATGATCTTAGGCTAAGTATAATATAGTCTCAACATGAACCCTGAGAGGGCATAGCAACATAATTATATATATACACTAACTTAAATAAAAACAAAAAAATACATTACATTACATAGAAATCAAATTATCATCAAATTACATTATTATTATTATTTATTATCATTAAATTACATTACATTACAAGATAAGAATTGAAAGATGTCATAAAAGGTACCTATAAATATTGTATGTTCATCAATTAAGTTTCATGTGTCATAAATTCCTGGTAAGAATAAAATGTTTTACTAATTAACCACGATTTAAGTTGATTTCTAAATATATTGAATATTTGGGCTTGTTTGATAGATTCGGGGATATTATTATATATTTTTATTGATTGGTAATAAGGTCCGTTTTTATATAAAGCTAATTTAGGTTCTGGAAGAACTAGAAGATTATTTCTACGCGCGCTTTTAACAAACTGAAAGTCAGTTATGTGTTTTCTCACAAATAGTCCGACCTCCAATATGTATATACACGGTAAGGTAAGAAGCTTGAGGTCTACAAAAAGTGGTCGACAGTTTTCTGGTTGACGGGTGTTAGCTATCACGCGAACGCATTTTTTTTGAGCTATAAATAGGTCTTCGGCGTCTGTGCTATTCCCCCATAAGATTACTCCGTACCGTAACCATGCATAAGCATAAGCATAATATGCCGAAAGTGCACATTCTACGTTTGTGTTTCTTTTCAATACACTCAATGCAAATATAAAACGTGATAATTTATTTCTAACTTCTTCAATGTGCGTTTTCCAATTTAAATTTGTGTCTATATTTAATCCTAATAGTTTAAAGGAGTTGACCTCTTCGATGCCAAGTTCGTTTATCATTTCCGAGAAGTCTAAGGGATCTTTTTGATATGGATGAAACTGTATTAATTTTGTTTTTTTCATATTTAGCTCCAAACTGTGTTCATTTAACCAATTCGAAATGTCTGTTAAAGTTTTCTTGATATCGCTATGGAAATTATGATTTTTCGGACTTTTGAACAAGAGGGACACGTCATCCGCGAACATTATGCAAGTGTGTGATGTTATTTTGGGCAAATCGTTAATATACACTAAAAATAGGATACATCCCAAAACTGACCCCTGAGGTATCGAACAATTTATTGTTAGGGTGTCTGATTGGACGTTTGAGACTTCACCTGTGTTTTTGTTATGATGTTGGATCTGTACGCATTGCGCCCTGTCTTTTAAATATGATTTTAACCATTTATGTGCATCGCCGCGAATGCCTATTCCATACAGTTTATTTAGTAAGATAGTATGTGAAATTTTGTCGTATGCTTTCGTCATATCCAACATTAAACCAATAGCGTGATGTTTGTGTGTGTGTGGATTGAGTTTGCAGATGGATAATTAATATGGTATTAGTTTAATATTATCAAAATTGAACGAACGAAACTCCCCAATCTCAATATGACAATGGGAAGGTGGGGAAAATCAGGAGCCGACATAGTGTGGTCACCCTACTTGATACATTTGTATGAGAAAAGTTATGTCTGAATATCTTTAAAACCAGACAAAGAATATAAAATATTAGATGGTGGATATTTAGTAAAAATTTTTACTAAATGTTGAAGTACTTTCGAGTGTCTTAGGTGCTACAAATCGTAAGATATTAACATTTTTAACTTTCTCAAAACGTGTGGACTGAGTGAGCACTTACAAAAATTTATTATAAAAAAACCTGACACGTTAGTGGTTCGTTTTGTATTTTACAAATTCCCATTTCACTTTTACTAAACTATACACATATAATAGCGGTCTAAATCTTATGCTTTTCATCAAAATTCGGCTTTTCAAAAGTGTGTGGATTGAGTGAGCATAAGAAACTATTTGTAAAAAATTTAATACGTCACTAGGTGATCTAATATTTATAGAGGTAGGTTGGCCTATTTTTACATATATTTCTATGTAGATATAACCCAAAATAGAAATAATACATATACCTATGTATTAAATAACATATTATGTTTAAAGGAGATTTAACATAAGTAAACTAATTACAAACGAGTCACAGGGCCTTCCGAAACTGACGGAAATAAAAAGTAAGAAGAGTGGTGTAGTAAACTAAAGTCGTTAAAAGGAAAGAACTGTCGTCTCGCAGTACCGAGAGACATGTTACTACGCTACTTAGACTATTTCCGCGCCGCCGCTGCAGTACCCGCGCGTGTTTAGTAAAAGCACAGCTTTATACTACAAAGAACTGAGAAAGGGTAATCTACTTTTTAATTTTATTTTTATTTATTTATAACAAAAGACAACTTAAGTGGTACGTAGGTACATACACAATTTTTTTCGCCAAACTGTGGACAGTTTGTTGCCGAATAATGCGCTCTAAAATAACAAATACAACGTTGTGATGAGTATACCCCCATCTAAATACTTACATATTAAACTAAATAAACTACGACTACGAATCGTAATCAAATAAATAACTAACTTATACTAGTATGAGATTGAGTAAGTGAAATAAAGGTGACCAGATACAATAACCAAAAGCAAATTCATAGGAAAAGAAAAGGCTTCATGCCTTTATCTGTACTTAATTAAGTAGGGCTTTGAAATTATAAATTATTAAAAAAAACATAATAACGAGTTTAATCCTCGCCATTTTCTGGTACATATGTTTCGACCTTTTCAATATCAATACATCAAATTCGCTTCAAAATAAACCGTTGAAGGCTAGTCATGCAAATGTGTCAGTTTCCGTACTGTAGGTTAGTATTATAATGTCCTACTATAAGATTATCAGGGATCTTCAAGTGCTCCTTAAAGTGATGTAAAATTATTTTTAGAAGTATACTAAAATAAAAAAAATCAGATAAAAATCAACCTCGTCTGCTACCGATATTTTATCTACTGCGATGGCATCATGACAAGTTGATATTACTTAGTATAAAAGAACTTCGCCGGTAAACTTGCATTCGCTTTAAGTAGTTCCTGATCTGACTAAAGACTTGCACTTATTTAAAAGGCAACTAGAGTTGGACTTTATAATGACTCGCAGCTCACTTTTGAGTTAATCATAGACGACCGGTCGTAGACGATGCATTTACAAAACAAATTGAGGAACAAAAAATATACCTATTATATTCATATATAGAGGTATAAATATATAAAATAAGTAATCTTTTAAAATTATTGTTAAATTATTCGATAATACAGTTGTATCATTGTTACGACCTACTTGGCATATGATAATTAAGTTTTAATGACTTTTCACTACTCCCGAACTGTTATTCGTCATTTACAAGGTCGTGCATAGATCTTTAAAACCCTACATAAAAGTCTATTCCCCAAAGCCAGCGTCCGTCGGCTTTCCGCGTATGCAAGCAGTATCGAAAAAACTGCCTGTGCGGGAAGGCTTTCGGCAGCTGAGCTGACAGTGCAAACCTTTGCATCAAAATACAGGAAACAGTGTGAATTTCACGAAAGTTATTCAAGAAAACTATTAAAAACTAAGTGCATGGTCGTAAAAAAGCTATTATATGCAACGGTGTTTAACTGAGTCAAAAAATACTCGTGGCGTATTAAATAAACAATTTTCGGCTTCGCCTCAAATTGTTACCCATGCCACTCGTCTTTTTTGACCTCCTTTAAATGCCTGTTGCATAAAATACTATAATCGACGCCTACGGAATCCTTATTCCTCTCGTATTATTAAAGAATTGATTGTCTGCTGCTACAGTGAGTCATATGTGAAGTCAAAACAAAGTTATTTCTTTTACAATTAAATTAAGAACTAATTTAATCGAAAACCGCAAAAGAAGGGCATATACCAACTAATAAATGAAACAAATCTCAGTAGGCAATCAAATTGATATTAACTTGGTCTGGAAGTTACTGATACCTATTAATAGCCCGCTAGCTGCATCGGTCTTAAGTTGCTAACATTGCATCTTTCAACTGCATTTATTGCTGATAATATGTAAAAATAAAAACTAAAAATTAGTAAGTAAAATACCGAAGTGATATTACGTCGGTGAGATTGCCAATTCCGCTATGTGCATTTTAGCTACTTTTCAGGAGAGACAAAAAATCGATTTACTAGAGAAATAGGTACAAACATCATTTCAATTTGTATCCAAAATGTGTCAAAAATAGCAAGAAATATGTTGTGTGAAAAAACATGGGAAATAATAAATCACAAATTAAGATATACTCGTTTTTCTTAATTTTGTGCACATATGGGTATTGGTTTTGAGCTTACTAAATACATATGTGTAAGTCATGCACATAGGAATCATAAATACTGTTCATTTGAGGTTTATCAGAGTAAGTTATGTGCGTTTAGGGTAATAAAAACAAAACAACATGATATAACAATCACTTGTATCAGAAATAAATGATATTATCCAAAGGAAAATGTCAGTATCTGACAAAACTAAAGACCTTCCTTGTCAATTACTAATAATATATATTTACGTACATACATACATACAATCACGCCCGTAACCCATAAAGGGGTAGGCAGAGCACATGAACTACTCAAGTTTCAGTGCCACTCTTGGCATAAAGGGGTTGAAAGAAAACGAAATTAAAAAAAAGAACTTAAAACTCGTTCTGACTAAATTCAACGTAATTATAGCGACAACCTATGCGATAGCGACATACTTTGTCACATAGCTGACAAGGGAAGCTTGCAACCAATTAAGACGGTTTGCTACGTTACCTTGTTTCCCTTTTGTCTGCAAGTGCCGCAAACCAGGTCCATGGACGAACTTGCGACCATCTTCAATGCACTTGCGCCACTCCCTCCGTTTCTTAGCAAGCGTGTCCTAGTTTCGGTAGCCGATCTTAAAGGCAGCCATGTCCTATCAGTTGCAAAAGTTCATGATGAATTTATCAATGAATTCATTCCTAACTTCTCCGTGCATTTTTGCAGCTGATAGTACCTCTTGGCACAGTCTTTGAAGCGAAGCAATGACCTCCCAACATATTTTTTGGCATTCGCTACTATGCCCAGAAGAACACGGCGTGGTAAACGAGAGGGTTCCATGAGGTTCCATACTATGCATATACCCATCAACGCAGTTGCCTCTGTTTGAGAAGCATGGTCAGACTGGGCAGCGATTTCTAGAACTCTCTGGTTTGACGACCTGTGATGATATGCCCAACATCTTACGCAGGCATCGCTTATAGAAGGAGATGCCACGGCGTTTGACTTTGGCATACGTCTCGGCTTCGTACAAGAGTATGGTCTATACACAAGCCTGAAAGACTAACACCTTGGTCTTAGTAGTCAGGAGTCTGTTTTGCCATACTCGAGCACTAAGCTTTCCAAAAGTGGTAGCTGCCTTACCGATGCAAATATCAACCTCTGCCTAGAGCGAAAGATTGTCGGTTATTGTCGTAAGGTTGTCTCCAATAGCGTGCCATTACCACATATTTCAGCTTGGACCTTACTCGCGCCTAACGGGGATTCCATCCCGGGCTTGAGTTTGTAGTTTTCCTTCTCGAAGACAAGTGGCTTATCTCCCCTATAGCTATTAGCTGCTTCGTTTGTGAACTTAGTCGCCTTTTACAACACCCTCGTTTTTCTTACCAGGGTTGGTGCTACTCTTACGCAGAAATTTTACTAATCCATACTAATACTAATATACTAATACTAATTATATTATAAATAAGAAAGTGTGTGTGTCTGTTTGTTTGTCCGTCTTTCACGGCAAAGTGGAGCGACGAATTGACGTGATTTTTTAAGTGGAGATAATTGAAGGGACGGAGAGTGACATAGGCTACTTTTTTGTCTCTTTCTAACCCCCCATTTCCCTAAAATGAGTGGTGGAAGTTTGTATGGAACAGTCCTAATTTTCGAATTTAACTCGAGCGAAGCCGCGGGCAAAAGCTAGTTATAAATAAAGGTCAAACAAGTTAAGTAAGGCTCATTTTGTCATAATTAATCTACCAAAAACCATTAAAAACCAACCAATACGTAAAATTTCATTCTAGCCGCGTAGGACCTTTTTGAAATGCGGCGGCATAGACTGGGCCACTCATCGCCGATATCAATTTGCACGCCAAATCGATCACTATAAATAGCAGAGATCTCGAGCATTCGCTGCAATGAACACTGTTTCTGTAGAACGCCGAATCATTTCCGAGATTTTTTATTTGAATCCACTATTTAGCCTCCAACGTCACTGAAAATGTATGTAATTTTTTTACATCACCCATTCGGAAAGGGTACTTTTCTTCCCTGTTAGGAGGGGCAAAGTGGCAAGTTTCTGTTCGGGAACTTTATGTTGCCAGTATTAAATAAAGAACCGAAAAAAAAAATCGATTTAGCGGAATATTTTTACAATAGCGATATTTATGTACATATGTTTTGGTATTTCCTCATAGGTGATGTGAAAATGACGTATGACACGGTAGCGAAATTATTTCCACCTTGGGCGTTAATACTTGAATCACTACGCACAGGATTCAATTATAGAATCCTTCGCTTTGCTCCGGATTCAATGTACACCCTCGCTGTTAACACGTAATTTTACTCCTTTGTACCTACTATTTAGTTCTAATAAGTAACCGTTTGGTGGCACTGTTCAGTTTCTCCATAGATTAAATATAAGGAGATCATCATCCCATACATTAAAATGTAAGTAAGAACGCGCATACACTACACCACACTTAGATGGCGTCACAAAAATGTCTTTTAGCTTTCGATTATACTTGTAGGTTAATATGCTTTAAGTGTCACTTTTGCCCCTGTGAGGTGACGGGTTAAGAATTTCACCACCCCCTTTCTTCCCGTGGGTGTCGTAGAAGGCGACTGTGGGATATGGGTTAAATTGTGGCGTAGACGAGAGGGTCACTGCAATGTCACAGTTTCGTTTTCTTTCAACCCCTTATTTGCCAAGAGTGGCACTGAAGTTGAAGCTTTAGTAGTTTCATGTGCTCTGCTTACCCCTTTATGGGATACAGGCGTGGTTGTATGTATGTATGTAAGTGTCACTTTTGACATAGATTTATGGCTTAACGCCAATCTACAAATAATCGATGGCAACAAGGCATTATGTGTGGCGCCATCTAAGTGTTGTGTAGTGTATGCGCGTTCTTAGGCGGTCGCATTTTAATATATGGGATAGTATGATCTTCTTATATTTATTCAATCTATGGTTTCTCCAATGAATGTCATTTTTCGTGACGTTTCCATCGACTACGTATCAAAATCACATGGCAACAACACTTAACAAGACGATAAGAAACTTCCACATTTTACATGCATTTCAACACTGCAATTTTAATTAAACTTCAGCAGCGGTTATGGCAAACGAGAATGCAGGTATTGTTCAGTCTGGCTGCTATCGGCATTAAACAGCTCCGTGACCGGCAAAGTTACACCGTGATCATATCGACTACTTCAAAAACTTTACCCATTCACGAAATGCGAAGTCAACTTTGTACAGCCAATGTATTAAATATAGACGCAGATAAAGCACCAGAAAATGTATACACGACCCTATTGCTTATGCGGTAAGGTTGCGGATACACATATTTGGCACTCTGTCCACATTTATATTTAAAAACTTAAGTGTACGTGCGTAGCAAAGTTTATATTTTAATGTGTAGTGAATTGTGGTCTGCTATGATCGTATCGCGACATGACATACACTAGAAACTTTGATCCCATTTGAGCTGATGTTTAAACATGAATTCAGTTAAATCAATTACTGGCCAATATTTGACATATTTATCTTGCTCAAAAATATTCTAGGTTATCTCACGCCAGCGAACCAGTACATCCTATTTTCCGCTTTAAAAACGCGACACAAATCTTGCAAACGTTCATTTCGTCCCCAATTCAATAGGCACACATTTCCTTATTTGTATTTTTCTAATTTCAAATACAAACAAGATAATAAAATGTACCTCACACCCAAACACGTTCAAGGAAAATTTAAATAATATTAAAAACGAGTATCAATTTTATTTTACTGGTCATTTTCATTAATATTTCGTTATCTTACAAAATTTAAAAACGAGAATAAAAAAAATGTTAAATTCAGCTTTAGATCCATTTTCGTACTCGTAATTTATATTAACACACTATTAAGAGTGCTTTCAAGAAAAACGTCAAAATAATGTAATAAACTTTATTGCATAAATTATCAATAAAAAGTACAAATTGTGGACTTAACGCCTTAAGGCATTCTCTACCAGTCAACCATTGGGCAAAACAGAGATAGTTAGTTTGGTGCACAAGATTATAAAGCCAATATATGAGATTATAATGGTTAAATACGTCAATATTGATAGTTTCAGTCATATAATAGTGACTTTCCGTTATCTAATAGATATATTTATTTCAAGTTTCAATTAGGGCATCTTCTTATCTTACTTTTGGTCAGACTGGATTTTTGAAAACTAACTCACTATATTAATTATGATTTTTTTCTCTGATGCACGTTTAGGAAAACCCGCGTAAAGCGCTGAATCAGTCGATCTTGACAGTCTTGAATACTGATATTACTGATATATTTAGTTTTCATATATCCTGTACTACAATCTTCTCAGACTATACCACTGTACTATAATCTTCTTTTTGTTAAAAGGTTTTCAAGTAAAGTAAACGAGGGTAAGACGAATTCAATTTTTTTCAGAAATTACCTAAAACCAAGTGACAATTTTTTGAAACTCTCCATAACATCGAAGTTATTTTGGTACTTAATTGATCTGCAACGTTTACTTAAATCGCTGTTATACCTTAGTGATTATAAACTTCTATTATATATTTTTGTCAATTTTTTGAAAACTAGTCGTCACCGTAACAATTATTATCACTTCTGAACATTTTCTCATAATATGTTAGATCAAGTAGAAAAAGTGCTATAATATGTTATATATTTGTAAAGTAGGTACTCTCAAAGCCCTTTCATTTGATATCACACACGATATGATTACAAGCTCGCTTGCGATTTCGCTATTTTTCACATGAAACCCCACTTACGGGTTTCTTTTCATCTCATCATCACATTATACATATATAATATAGGTATACGTATAAAAATAATAAACAAATCTGTCGTCTTTGATGGTTACATTACTTAAAATTTAATTCAATTTACTTATACATAATTTTAGTGTTATTAATATCCTCGCAAAACCTGTCAAAAAAATTACTTTCATTCCTGCCCCAAAAATCAGAAGAATATGCCAGTCACTGGATATCGAAGGAAAGGCAAAAGTTAGTATTAAAAGAGGGAATCCATTTGAAAGTTCGCAATAATGAACGCCTGATCGCAGTGACGTGGCACTTGTTGAGCGGGGTAGGTCGGAGCCTCTACCATGAGATTTCGACGCTTTAGAATACATCATTCAGTAGCGTAAACGTCAAGGAAAATATCTTATTTTTTAGCGCCTTATTCGGCCATTTTTTTTTCAGAGTTGTCCACCCCACTTTTTTTGTAACATGGGATTTTTTTACGCGATTCGTACTCAAAATAGCGAGGTCTTTGGATCCGGATAGCAGAAAAAAAATGTCCCAAGTCTTCCATATATTTTTCAAACCTTCATTCCGTTACTGCCATACGAAATGTATGAAAACATGGTAACGGAATGGGAAAAACACCTTGGGGCACTTCTTTTTTCTCATATTATGATTGAAAGAGCTCGCGATTCTGAGTGGAAATCACATAAAAAATTCCAAATCCAAAAAAAGTGGGTCCACTTGCAATCCAAAAACTTTGAAAAAAACGGTCCATTCACGTTAAATTTAGACATAACGCTCGACATGTACCCCGCGACGGCGACGGGAGGAACAGAACTGGAGAAAATGCATGACATTTTTAGTTCTCGTGAGTATGTAACCTTTCCATTCAGAGTGAAAGAATTATCCTTTAACTCCTAACCATTGAGGAGTTGACCTTCCATCATCAGCTCAGTTGATTTTTAGTGGTTCCTAGTGATATTATATGTATCAGTCCGAATACATGTACAGTAGTGAAAGAATTATCCTTAAACTCCTAACCATTGAGGAGTTGACCTTCCATCATCAGCTCAGCCACATAAAATTATTACCATCAGACGTAAATACTGGTGTACCTTTGAAAAATAGACTAAAAACATTACATGTGCCTATAACATTTGAAGAGTTCCCTCGATTTCTCCAGGATCCCATCATCAGACCCTGACTTGGTGCCAATGGGACCATCTCGGGGTTATACCGGTTCGATCAAAAAAAAAATTTTGAAAATCGGTCCACGATTCTCGGAGATATCGAGTAACATACATACAAAAAAAAAAAAAAAAAAAAAAAAAAAAAAACATTCAGTCGAATTGAGAACCTCCTCCTTTTTTGAAGTCGGTTAAAAAAAAAGAACACACACATCATTTGTACAAAGGCGAATTTATCCCATTAAGAGATTTCTTCCAGTAAACCTTAGAGCAGTTAAAGGAGAATTGGATACGGTACTTTCCTAAGCTAAACCTTATACCTAACCTACAAACTATAGCAATTTAGGTTATATCATATAAATACTTATGTAATCGCTTGCGAACGCTGTAATGTTCTCTTCAACCAAACAATAAATGTCATTTCCATGACGTTTATATGGATTAGTAAACGGTATAGTTACAAAATTCCAACAGGGGCGGGCAAAGCACATGAAACTGTTAAAATTTCAGTGCCACTCATAAAGGGGTGAGAGAGCAAGTACTCTCAAGTCGCAAACTCATGGTATAAGCTCAGCTTATCGAACGTGGGCAGGTGTGCCCTTCAGCATGGCGCCCAAGGGACGGTCGGCAGCGGTTGCCATGCTATAATAATATGCGGGGTATTATTTATACGCATAATTATTCACTTTTCAATTATCTATCTCAAGTTAAAATCCAATTGGGACGGCGACGGGACGTTAATAATGATGAGTGAAAGCTATGATTCTGTGCCACGATAAAGAAATGAAATATGTAGCAGTACTACACTATGTATAGATTGTTTACCTTTGTACACTTTGTTTCTATAACAAAACCCGGGATTAATTTAGTTCAAATGTGTGTTCCTTTTCAGACTGATCAGGACAAACAGTAATTAGCTAATTCAAGTTTGACAAACGTAAATAAATAACTCCTAGTCGCAGCTGTGCACAGTTAGGGACTAGTTGGATACCTGTAAGATGTAACCAAATATTTATATATATATATATATATATATTTTTTTTATAGCCTATATGGTGTCCCACTGCTGGGCAAAGGCCACCCCTTCCTTTCTCCAGTCCTTATATATTACAGTATTTATATTATATTTAATTAAAATCAATGAAGTCAAACTTCAAAGACGTCAAGTGCCCGAAGTATACAAAATTGAGAAATTGAATCAATTCAGTCGTTTAAAGTTCATTGTTGTGCTGGCTTATTGTTTTAGCTAAAGATTAAGGCACTCTCGATTTCAATTTAATATTATTTATTACCATAGTAAATTAATTACTTTCTGAGGTAAACTTATTTATGAAGTACTTTATTTATAAACTGAAATATCATACACGAAAGAAAAAGCGAAAAGCGAGCCAGGAATCGAACCCGGGTCCCACAAAAAATGGATACAAGTGCGAAAAGCGAGAAATTAAAACACGACCGAAGGGAGTGGAAGTTCGAATTTCCTTTTCGCACGTGGTCTCAGTACATCGCTATCTGTACTGAAATAGTACATTACGATAAAAAATATGTTTTTCAGTACAGATGAGCCTTCAAATTTTCGAATGCCAGGTCGATAATTCGAACTACATCTGTACAGCACTTTTATCTGTCAATTATTCAGTTCCGCAAACAATATAAAACCATGACTTACGCAATTTCAGAAAAGTCTATCGACTCTATACTTTTAATGACCATAGGATTATAAAGTCACTAAAGGGGCATTCCACGAGAAAGTCTCTTACGACATGCTTTTGCCTTGTATGACAGCTACATCAATCAAATCCATAATGCTCGAGAAAATACTGCCAATTGGTTAACCAAAAGTCATGAAAGGTTGTCAGACACAACTTCGCTTTCTTAGCGTCTTCAGAAGTATTAGAAGGAATTGCATGTCGTAAGCGACATTCTCATGGAATGCCCCTAAAATGTAACTGTTAGCAAGCATTGTTTGCCGTTTGGCATTGTAACCATGACAACACATTGTTATAACGTTACTGCGTGGGTGCCTGGAGCCGGCAGGGGCTGGTAGTGCAAACCTTCGACATAAGGCATACCATAGACATGTAAAGTCGTAACGTAAACAGTAACGTCGCCGGGGTTTGAACCCGCGACCTGCGGATTGAATGTCACACGCTCTCACCGCTCGGCCACCAACGTCTCAACTATTATAAGTATAAAACTAGTTAATAATGCGACTCGGACAGGTGTGTCAGTATGTGTCAGAAGTAGTTGCCAATATAAACTTTGTTTACATTTACCGCGATCGGCCACAGACACGAGCGGAATTTCTCTTTAATAATATCTTGACAGATTGGAATTAGAACTGCCACAAAAATTATGTTACGCGCCTAATCTTGTATTAAATATTATTTGACTTTGAAGCCACTACCATTAGTTTTTGACGTTTTAAAAGTCATAGAAATAGTTATTTGTTTAACAAAAAGGTTTAGTGGCACGTGCCCATAATGATACTCGAGCAAGCTCAAGATTCCAATATTCAGAATGTGGATTGTGGAATCTTGACGTTGCGAGGGTTGCGAGACACGTAGGTTAAACAAATTTTGCCACCAAGTGAAACACAAAATTTTTCACCACAGCAACATCACAATAAATGAGGAGTGTCTTTTCAAAAGGACTTATTTCTATAAGTCAACAAGGATTATTTCTTTAGGAAGACATACTTATAGATAAAAATAACCTCTGTTGACTTATAGAAATAATTATTTTTGAAAAGACCCTCTTCAAATCGAGTCAGTCAATTGATTATTCCAAGTCATCATATTTTAAACGTCAATTCAACCGGCCAGCTTTAGGCATCAAGTTAAAATTTGTATAAATTTACTTTGCAGTCTTGTGAACAAAATAAAACTTTGTCAATTGTTTTTGAAAAATCAGAGAACATTTACCATTTGGTGTAGTGAGAAATTATGTAATTTTTAGTTTTAAATAACCATTTGGGCACATCTCGGTCACTGGCGGTCAAATATATGAAATAAGCGCGTTCCTAGCACACATTCTAAGCTCGTGTAGGTGAACGCGTACCATGCTTGTGTGAGTGAGATATGACAGGTCGACTGTTCGCGTTTTTGACATGCGGTAACTGTGAGGTACCCGAGAGGGGGTGGGCGGCACTTTCAGCGGGGAGCGGTAGTGGCCATACTGTACGATAGTACTCTTTATTATACTGCATGTGATTTGGGGGCGATATTTACTTTCTCCGTTTAATTTAATTTTCCGTGACGTCTACGTTATCGAGTTACGTATAAAGATGTCGTGGTAGCCAAACTGTTATTTTAAGAATGATTGAAATCAGTCCAGAACGGATACACGAAAAATATGAGAATGTTTACGTGTGACAAAAATAATATTCACCTAAAAATAAACATTTTTGGCTAACGATTATAAATAGCTACGCCGTTTTAAATTTATTCATATTGTTCGCTTATTGTTAGGGTTCCGTAGTCAACTAGGAACCCTTATAGTTTCGCCATGTATGTCTGTCTGTCCGTCCGTCCGTCCGTCCGCGGATAATCTCAGTAACCGTTAGCACTAGAAAGCTGAAATTTGGTACCAATATGTATATCAATCACGCCAACAAAGTGCAAAAATAAAAAATGGGAAAAAATGTTTTATTAGGGTACCCCCCCTACATGCAGTGGGGGCTGATATTTTTTTTCATTCCAACCCCAACGTGTGATATATTGTTGGATAGGTATTTAAAAATGAATAAGGGTTTACTAAAATCATTTTTTGATAATGTTAATAGTTTCGGAAATAATCGCTCTTAAAGTAAAAAAAAGTGCGTCCCCCCCCTCTAACTTTTGAACCATAATTATGTTTAAAAAATATGAAAAAAATCACCAAAGTAGAACTTTGTAAAGACTTTCTAGGAAAATTGTTTTGAACTTGATAGGTTCAGTAGTTTTTGAGAAAAATACGAAAAACTACGGAACCCTACGCTGAGCGTGGCCCGACACGCTCTTGGCCGGTTATTTTTTAATACTTTTAGAGTTTAATAGTGGCATGAAAAGGATTACATAATGAAAATACAAAGACACGCATACAATAAATAAGATGTAGGTATTAATCATTTCAATCGAATCTTTCTTTGATGACCGACTGGTCAGGTGGCCTAGAGCGTACTGACCGGTGGCGGCTGGTGAAAATTTCTGCTAGACAACACTGAGCAAAAAGAAACCTAGGAACCTTAACATTAGGTACTTCACTACTAATCAATTTTAGTGTATGATAATATTATCGTTACAATGAATACATGTAAGTAGGTACCTAAATTAATGTAAAAGTATAAGCTCCGTTCTGAAACTGACCAATTCGATTGTTCCTCGCATAGGTAGCTGTCAAAACACTTAATCGTCTGAATCGGCTCTTATTTTCCTCTAGAGAATTCACGTTAAGTGCACTTCAACACAAATAGCCAAGATAGTGCCTGAAGACAAATAAAGTACGCTTGGGAACTTGATCTATATCTGCCCTGGTACGAAAAATAACGTGAAACTACACCTAGGGTGGATAGAACTTTATTACTTTACATACACCTACCAATATCCAAGTTTTAAAAGACACCTACATTTCTAAAGTATAATGTAATGTAAGTGTCTAGTAATGAGATTAGATAACCATTATGTGTCATTCGGTCCAACAGGAAGAAAAAACGACCTCGTGGTTCGATCGATCGAACTAGACGAACTTTTAAAATCCCTTTACTCCGATCCGAAATCCCTTTAGTCCTTATATTCCGATCATAACAGGAAAAAAAATATTCGTATTCCGATTGATAGACTAGTCAATCGGACCATGCGACCTAAGGGTATAGTTATGCGGATGGAACACACATACTCGTACACTACATATTACTTATTTGAAATCCATACTATAGTTCTGTTGAAAAAGTATTTAGTTAGTATAAATATGTATTTCGTTTTTGTAACGAAACGCCATGTTTAAGTACCATTGTATATCTTAGCGAATGCTATAGCAGTATAGTTGATTTTACTTTGCGCCTCTTGTAAAAAATAACAATGATATTCTCGTAATATACACCGAAAAATAATTGTTATAACAAAAATATTGTCCGCATAAATAAATGTTTTGCTTGTGTAACGAAACGCAATGTTTTGCGGCGTGGTCGGCGGCCATTTACGTGTCATGAGAGATTACGCGTGGACGCGGATCGCAATAGGTTATATTATTTATCGTTAAACGTACTCACTACGTATTATCCATTCGTTTGGTAGTTTCCATTTTAGGAAATGGATGAAGAGGTGCAAAAACTCTTGCAAGGATGGGAGATGGCAGAGTTGGCAAAAGCAGGTGAGTCACATACCGTACATCATGTAGAACTTAGTAGATAATTAGAATGGTGAGTAAAAAGGCATTTAATGTTGTATTCATTTTACATTGCATACAAATTCATACGACATTACGTGGGCAAAATCTAAATACTGAACTAATAAGGACTGTCCACGATAAAAAGTGGTCATACATAACATGATAAATCTTTCTTCCTGAATGCACATTTTGAAGCAATATTATATTTTGATAAATCTGTATACATAAAACTATATAATAATTAAAGCTATTCCTTATAATGCTTTAGTGTGTCTGTTTCGCCGAATGTATACCATCAAGCATTTCATTTCTTGTACAGTGTTTTTTAACAAACTTCACACGCTTCCTGGCACAATTTTATAAATACTTATATTTTTGTAAGCTGTTTTACACACATTAGAATGACATCTTAGCAGACAAAAAAATACTTTTTGAAACTCATTTCGACTTTTGGTAGTCAGGAAGACTTTCTACTCCAAGCACTGACAGTTGTTTTTGTATGGAGAGCCAAAAAGTGTCAAAAATTCGAATTCAGCAAAGTTAGAAAATCTTAGTACTTTCTTAATCTGATTACAATCAGAAAAATTATTACTATCGTAAAATCAGTATGTAATAGGGTATATTTTGGCTATTATAATTAAACATTAAAAAAATATTTTTGTCATTAAAACTGTTGTGCTTAAAGACTGCAAGAAGACACTGTACAAAAAAATATTGTTATCATGAGATACATACTGCTAAAATTCATAGGCCACCTAAAGTTTATAATTTGTTTGTCTTTTTATAATGTAGTTTAATATCTACAAATTATTTGACAAACATGCTGCTTATAAATTCTCATTATTCTCAAGATTTACCATGTTATATATGACCACTTTTTATCGTGGACAGTCTTTATATATATCTGAAGTGGACGTAGAATATTACTTAATGTAAAATTTATTCATAGAAATTTTAATGTCTTTTTCAGATGATTTACAATGGTTGCAAGTTTCCTGTGACCCATGCCATACTGTGGAACAAAAGTGGAAAAATTCTGCAAAATATAAATTTTGGACGAAATGAAGGACGGTTCTATTAACACTGACGAATATATGAACAAAGTCTTGCACTAAGGATCGTTGAAATATATTTTTTAACAAATTATATAATTATTTTATTTACTTTCAGATTCACCAATTTTCACCGCTCATAGCATCCATTCCATATGCTGGGTGACCCAGGTTTCCGGATCTCAGTTTCAACTATAGGCTTCTGTCTCTTGGAACTGGTCCTAGCAACCTGCATTTTTATCGGTAGGTACCTATGAATTTGTCTGTGCAGTGTATAGACAACTAACATTTCTTGTAAATGTAAGAAAAGGTTTGTTGTCTATACAAGGTGGTACAGTAGGATTAAAGGCTGAGCCACGCCAGATACGTGTACGTAGACGTGCGCGTAGCGTACGCGGTGTAAATGACGAATCCTCATTAGAGATTACACCGCTTGTGTGACGTGTTTCCCGTGTGTGTCTAGCGGTGTATCATCTCTTTTGAAGATTCGTACTTTACAGCGCGCACGCCACGCACACGTCTACGTACACGTATCTGGCGTGGCTCGGCCTTTAATCCTACTGAACCACCTTGTATAGACAACAAACCTTTTTTATATTTACAAGAAATGTTAGTTGTCTATACAGTGCACAGACAAATTCATAGGTACCGATAAAAATATAACACGTTAACGCAATTGTATATTTATTAGAGAGTACCATAAATGCAGTTGCTGTAACTAACTTTCTTGTTCTATCAACCATTTAATAAAGTTTACATAAATCAAGAGAATGTAATATATATCAGATGACTTGTATTCTTAACGATACCTATTATTGGCCTAACTAAAGTTTTATAACCTTTACAAGAATTTCTTGTGGAGTTTACATTATTTTGTTTATTTAGACACTCCATTTGTTATAAATACTGAATAATCTAGCAATACACACAATTTGACTGTGTGACCCTTACAATATTTTTATTTTATGATACGTAATGTATATATTACCTTTACAAGAATATATTGTCAAGGTCACATTTCATTTATTAAGCTCTGCAAGAAAATATTATTTATTTGTACGGTCCACGTGTTATGATTACTAAATATTCTAGTAATACACGCTATTTTAATGTGTAGCAATTACAAGATAACTAGTTCACTAAGCTCAACGCATTTAAACAGACTAGTTTAGTTATTTATACTATGTGAACAATTGTCCCAGAATTTACTAGATTTTCTCGTTCAGATTACACTATTCAGGTATCATGGACGAGACTTTTTTCTCCGTGTAATCTTATACTTTTAAACGAGCAATTCTTGTATATTTATTTATTTATATATATATTTATTTACACTGTAGATCTCGGAAACCGCTCTAACGATTTCGCAGAAATTTGTTATGTGGGGGTTTTTGGGGGTGAAAAATCGGTCTAACTTATCCTTAGGTCCCGGAAAACGCGAATTTTCGAGTTTTCATGCGTTTTTCTTCGCGCGCCATCTCGTGTGCAGTAGTTATTATTATAAATGGGAAACTGTGTGTGTCCGTCTTTCACGGCAAAACGGAGCGAGGAATTGACGTGATTTTTTAAGTTGAGATAGTCGAAGGGCTGGAGAGTGGCATAGACTACTTTTTGTCTCTTTCTAACGCGAGCGAAGCCGCAGGCCAAAGCTAGTAGAATAATTAAAGGTACAAGAATTTATGGAAAACTAAGCACTTATCGTGTATGAATCAAATTGTTTTTTAAATCAATATTAAAACATTAAACGCATACTTTACTTTAAATCTTTTGACACAATTAAATTATTACGCTCGGCGAGGAAGCCCAGACAGAAATACTAGCGAAGCATAAACAAGTATCATTGCGATAAAAAATAAGA
This sequence comes from Leguminivora glycinivorella, assembly GCF_023078275.1. Lineage (NCBI taxonomy): Eukaryota > Metazoa > Arthropoda > Insecta > Lepidoptera > Tortricidae > Leguminivora > Leguminivora glycinivorella. The sequence continues at coordinate 3,209,595 of NC_062975.1, forward strand.
TAAGTATTAAAAAGGAATATCAATATGTACTTATGCCAAAAGGAAGTCGGGAACATATAACCAATATTTGCACAAATTTCTACAAACAGTTGTACTCCGATCATAGCCCAGTGTCTGCATGCCCACCCACAACCACCTACTTTTGCCCGGAATCTATCCCGCCCATTACCGGGCACGAAGTACATCTCGCTTTAGTGAAGATGAAATACAGTAAAAGCCCCGGCGAGGATGGTATTACGGCGGAAGCACTTAAAATAGGGGAACCAACCCTCTTACCTCATATCACTAACTTTTTTAACAATATTTTAAAATCCGGTACATTCCCAAAGACTTTTTGCCATTACAACATCATTCTTTTACACAAAAAAAGGTGACAAATCTGACATCAATAACTACAGACCCATTAGCCTCATTTCACACCTTTACAAAACCTTCATAAAAATAATAGAGCGTCGCATTGCTGGAAAATTAGACAAACACCAACCTCCCGAACAGGCCGGATTTCGGCCTGGTCTTTCTACCACGGATCATTTACAAACAATAAACCAAATCATTGAAAAGTTCATAGAATATAAAATCCCTTTGTATCTGGCCTTTGTTGATTTTTTTTTTTTTTTTTTTGTTACTGCCACTGCTACGTTAAAAGGCGGGGAAGTAGTAAATTAAACAAAAGATCTCACTTCACAAATTTATTCCGCTTAAACCGTCGCAAGCATTCGAAACAATCGTCGAAGGGTCAAAGTCCGTTAACCGTCTGATTAATTTTACTCCCGGATTAAGAAAGCAGCTGTAGCCCACACGCTAGTACTTCCCTGGCTCCGCTATGTAGGTGAAGTGACGGAGTGCTGAAGAACGTCAGCCGTGACTGCCAGGGTCAGCACCAGGTCCTTGGAGTCAGCGTGATGGTGGTCTCATGGCCGGTGATCACCCGTACCATAGCACCCTGGAATTGTTTAAATCCGTCTAAGTATAAATCCACGGAACGACCCCGCTGACTGTGACTGGCCTGAAGAAATAGAAGCGCAGAAGCGGAAGAGATAGTACTGCGTGATATTTAGTGGTATGAATGCCTTGGTGATGTTATAATGTCACAGTCAGACGGAGCTTACACAATAAGCAGTCAATAGTTAAACACTGATTCGAAAATTACAATTCTAATCCTGTTCTAAATTATGGAAAATTACATTAACATTAGCATTATAAGGGTTTCAAGCGACAATAAGCCTTTAAGTACACTACACTAAAGCAATCTGAAAAATCAAACAAAGGAAAGTTCGTTACAACATAACGGAAAATAACCGTTAAGCACACATTCAAATTTAACTGCTTCCTAACGACATTTAAAAAGTTCAACACTTACCCAAAGGGGTTACACAGGCTCTAACTTTCATTATCAACCGTACCTCACTAGTACTGATTTTAAAATTTAGGCAATTACTTTGGCCTTTAAAATATAATTCGTAAACGCCGCGAGTGTAAAGACGCTGAGAGAGAGCGACGTGCGCCGGCGTTGAATGCCCAGAACGAATGTTTACCAGTACCCTCGAACAAATATTTAGAAAACTGGCGCCTGGATGGGAGAACAGAGGTATCGACGTCGGTGGACGGCGATTAACAAATCTCCGTTTCGCCGACGACATAGTTTTGTTTTCGTCTTCAGCTACGGAACTCGGCACCATGCTACAAGATCTAAGCAGTGCAAGCCTTGAGGTGGGATTAATGATGAACATGTCAAAGACCAAGCTCATGACAAATAGCCAAGATGTTAAAGTGTTTGTGGATGGGGAAGAAATGTTATATGTCCAAGAATACATCTACCTGGGCCAAATAGTCTCTTTTCAGGCACGACAGGACAAGGAGGTCGCAAGACGAACCGGAAGTGCCTGGAAGAGCTATTGGTCCATGAAAGAGCAAATGAAGGGTGACTTCCCAATATCTTTAAAAAGAAAGCTCATGGACATGTGCATTCTCCCCATCCCGACCTACGGAGCACAGACTTGGTCTTTGACAAAAGTTCAGAAATCCGCCCTCAAGGTCTGTCTTATGCCAAAACAGTAAGTAAATCCAAGAATGTACAGTAATGCACATTAACAGGTGACCCAAAATGTACCATCCCTTAAATTTTCAGAATGCGGACAAGGTATTCCTGCTTGAAGTGAGCATTATTAAACATCTTTAGAATGCGGTCAGGATATGGTATTTCCGTAATTCGTGCTTTACAAGCTACATAACAGACATTGAGCAAATCCCACACCTAATTCACCGATTCCGATTAAGTATTAAGAACAGTGGCCTATTTTACGACATTGATACTTGACACATACAATTCTGTGCCTATTTTTGGGTTGATGAGTAACATTATTACTCAGCTTCAGTATTGAACAAGCAATGAATGGCGAAGTATCAATGTCGGGCGATAATTGCCACTGTAGTAGCACAAGCTACTTTCCATATTCAAAACTTTGCAATAACCAAGAACACATACTATAGTAATATTTGACAACAGTTACAGAGGCAGGTAATCGTAGGTTTTGTGAATGGCTAGAGTTATAGCGCTTCTATTCTTATAAAGGAGATCGATATTTTTATATTATAATCATTGGCAATTTTGTACAGTTCTATTTATAGTAGTCTAGTTAAGTAGAATGAAGCTAGTAGGTTCCAAAGGGTGTCAAAAGGCCCAGTGTAGCGAACAGTATGTAAATTTCGTATTATTTTTAAAATAAAAGTTGTGTTTTTGACCGAAAACGGATGCATTTTAATACATCTAAGGCCTACCTCTGATAAGAGGTACAGATACAGCACTGAAAAGTTTAAATGAGTATAAACAGCAAATATTATGATGGAGTCAGCAGAAGAAACTCAGTTCAAACGAAAGGCGCTGATTTTATTTCATACGTGGGAAAGTAAAATACAGGAATCCTTTTAAATGGAAAAATATTTTCATAGTTGAATTAAGGCTCGCGCAACTTTAAATATGCAGAAAATGTTGTCATTTCATTTGAATATATAATACACTTGTTAGGTGTATTTAAGTTTCCTACCGGTGAAGCACACTAGTGGGATAAACTTTATCGCATAGGTCCCTAATATCGGACTTAAAAATAGTGCAAAAGGACGGCCTGACGTCATATCGTTTTGTCACTCGACCGTGCTTGCCGGCTTGGAGGCGCCATGCATGTAGATAGGTATCCTGTTCTATACCTTGTACTTTTGGCACTTGAAAAAAGTGTAAACAAACCGGAGCCGTCAAATTTGACAGATCCAGGGATAGTGAACCTTTTAAGGCCAGAAACCTTTTCCTGTAAAATTTAGCTTAAAACCAATATTTCGTAAAAAGTCATAATTTTTCGTTGGTAAACTTCGGGAGATAAGGATTCTAACGATACCCCACTTGACCTAGTAACTTGACATTTACAGTTGGCCCCCCTTCCATTTTGGCCATTTTCTATAATTAATATTAAAATGTTCATAACTGTTCCAAATTTCAAATCGATAGCGTAAGTAGTTCTCGAGATATTTAGAAATGTGACAGACATACAGACAGACGGACAGAGCGTCGCCATAAGGGTTCCTTTTGTACCTTTTTGGTACGGAACCCTAAAAAACATAAATATAACAATCATCAACACAAATATCGAACTCGGAACAGATGATGATGATGATGATGATGATTGATAACAAGCAATGGCAAATGTTAGACATATAAAATTAAAAATCGCGTAAGTTGTACTACCTTTATAGAGTTAGTGCGTTTTCACATTATCCGATCCGATATCGGATGTAGGACCGATATCCCATACATTACAGGCGCCATCTTGGATTTTTCCATCGAAATCCTTCCGACATCCGATATCGGATCGGATAATGTGAAACCGGAGTTACACCCAGATTAAAATGCAACCATAAGTTTTAAACCTCTGCAAAATTAGGTACTTTTTGGTTGATGATTCCCTGAAGAAAATAATAATATTCATTAAATGTAATGACGATATTTTTATATTCGTGAAGGTGTATACGTTTCGTCAAATTAAACGAAATTACATGTTAGTGGAATGAAATGGAAAATAGTAGTGAGCTCAATTATTTTTAAATAGAGAAAAAAATTCAGGAACCAAACGTTACCTAATAAACAACCCTCAAATTTGACAGCTCAGGTTTGTTTACACTTTTTTCAAGTGCCAAAAGTACAAGGTATAAAAAGTAACCCAGTATAAAAGAACAAGTTATTACTCGTAATATATCAAAATAAACACGAGTTATGTCGCGTATATTGATTTTCAGTAGGCAATTCTGTTAGCAGCCCTGACCATAAATTCATAGCTACACCCTGAGCCGAGTTCACGGGCTCCATAGCGACGTAAACATTCATTACGGGGAAATTTCGGTAGGGAATGAACAATCACAAATGAAATTAAAATGTTATAGTACCACTAAAAGGTCTTGGCATAACACGATAAAAATTCTACTTATTTAAAATCAATCCCGGTGGCAGGTGATTTAATCGCTAATAAGCGATGTTTACCTGATAACTTATGGATCGCAAACACTACTATTGAATAAATAAATAAAACACGATTTGATTGAAGCCTAAATATTTGCATACACACGATAAAAGTTTTTTATTAACATAATACATTATTTACATTAACATAAAACACATATAGTACAAACTTTTGGAAAACACTGATTTAAACTTTCACGATTATTAGGTACACTTAACCCTTAAATGCATGAATTTTTCTTTTAACGAGATATGAATATGTGTGATAGACAACGGTTTTCTAATTCTGGGAAAAATAATAAAAAAAATATTTATTACGATTTTAATACTAAATCAGTGCTAGAAGTTAAATAGGCCAAAACTTATTTATATAAATTATAATATATAATTTTTGGTAAGTTTTATTTGTAAAGTTTTACCACTATTAGAAAGGTACACTACTAGTGAAACCCCCATGGTAAAATGTTTAAACATAAACTAATTACTAACTCCGAATAAATCTGCCTAAATCACATACTAAAAATCGTCAACATCCTGTTTTTTCACACTTTTCCGCCATTTCATCTTTATCCTTAAATAATAAATAGTAAATCATAATATTATTTTATTTATTTAATTATTTTTTAAATACATAATAATAAATACTGAATATTGAATAATAATTAAGCTATAAATGTGATTTTGGATAGCTATGTAGCCACAGGCCATCAAATATATGATGCATATATATAATCACCATGCATTTAAGGGTTAAACTTATATTTTACCTGCTTTAAATGTGTCGTTTATTTCACCGGAGTTTTCGTGTAACACACCACTAGGCTAATTACAAACGTTCGTAATATTTCTTTGTCAAACTTTCAATTCAATGTTCAAGACAAAACGTACTGATCTTATACGCAGGACATTTCAAGCGCACATACACCGACATCAGAATGTTATCTGAAAGATGTCATTCAGTCGCTGAGCGTCTCGCCGGCACCAGTGATTTTTTTTATACCACGTCAGTGGCAAACAGGTATACGGTCCGCCTGATGGAAAGCGGTCACCGTAACTTATGGACGCCTGCAACTCAAGGGGTGTCATGATACAGCTAAGGGCAAGCACGATTTCCGAATGACATTTAATATCCTAATGATGATGTAATGGTACTCCTGTGATGATGCAAACTCAGATTAATTAATGTAATCTGAAAAACAAATGAAAGTATTTGCTGAGAATTACTCGTATTTTCCGAAAAAATTAAATGTAATTGGCGTATTAACGAGTTCGTACATAATATATTACAATAAAGTTATTAATTTATTTAATTACCCAGCCCGGTGCAATCGCGATATTACCGGTCACCTTACCTGAAACAATAACATTTTAAATCAGTACATTATTTCCATTTCGTATTAATATAAAAAAACAGTGAAAAAGTGAATAAGTGGGATGTCAAGGTACATACGTCCACAGGCACCTAAATAAATAGTAGAAAAATTTGTTTTTTATCATGCAGAAACGTCTGCGAGCGATATTACATATTTTTAAATTAAAGAAAAATGGAAAAATTCACACCTCCGGCAGGACTCGAACCTGCGACCTTTGGCCTTGCCGGGGCCATAGTAGAAAAATATTAAATTTTCCACGGACAATAGTAAAAACCACTAATGGCCACACCATTTATAATACACAACACAATACAAATATCGGTATAAAATTGATTTGACCTTTAACTAAATCAATAATGTTATTCTGTAGTATGTATATACTACGTTCGTAATTATTACAGCGTGCATAGCCGAATGCACAAATGCTCACGAGACGAAACGCTCGCTCGCTCTATCGCTCCTGCGTATTGGCGCGACAGAGCCAGACTACCTTTCGCGGCGTTTCGTTTTCGTTTCGCGTCGTAGAAATGCCATTGGGCTACGGGGGAGATATAATTTTAATGATATTTCATTACCTACTGTTATAGGTACACATTGCTTGTTTAGTTTCAGTTTAACTGCATTATTACTTTGATAAAGGTCCAATATAGCATGAAATCCCACATATAGGTATATTGTATGTATATTATGTTTGTAAGATGCACGACTATACGACCGATACGTGTAATGTAATCAAAGTACAAACCACTTCCATTGGGTGTGAACAATCACAATCAAGATCGGCGTGAGTCCGTCACCGCCCGCTGAGTGGATTACGGAGAGTGACGTCACACGCCGCGTGAACACTTGATTTTGTAACAGATTCCATAAATCTGTGTGACGTGTGTTATCTGAGCAACTTTTAATATAACCTAAAGTGGCAAAATGAATTGGCTGTACATTTTGTTGACTGTCTAACCTTATATGTCCCATTGGAGAGTAATTTTATCTTCGCGATTACGTAAATAATATGCCCATTTTGATTAGTTAAAAATAGTTCAACAATACTCAAACTTAGTATTTAGTTACATATTTAAAGTCAATTTAATTTATAATTATAACGAAAAGAATTTACATCAAATTACCCTAAACGCTAACAATTTACTTGTCAGTATCAACCTTAACATTTCGTACGTAGCAATATACCCATGTTAGATATAAGTATTATAATGTAAGGGCAAATGCGCCTGCTCTAGAAGCAATGAATAAAGGCCCTGCCACAATGACCAGCCATTACCTTTCCTCAAGGTGAAAAGTGTGGTTGCCCCGTCTGGCCTTAGGATTTCAATAAAGACCGAGCGGTATAATCAGACTGTCAATGAAGTTTAGCTTCAATAGCCCACTTACTATGGGTAATATGACTATGTAAATAAATACATGACATGTATATAAATATCAATGCATTTTTCTCTTCTTGGGGAGTCATTTTTGAACTTTGCCCTTCGTTAATCGTTGCCAAAAATACTATAACTCCATGTTTTTAAGAGTTAGTCTAGAACGGTTGAAAAATTAGATATTTAATGGTAGAAATTAATGATTTGAGAAATAATTTATAAATTATGTATAGTTTTCACCCCACAAGAATTCATTGACTTTAATTTGACAAATGTTCACTCAACTACATGTGATTATAATACATGAGCTATTCTCGTTCTGATTGGAGCCGAGCTTAATTGAGGCGTGGAGCGGCGTGGAATAATCATGAGCAACTTATTGCGCATTCAGCCTTACTTTATTTCATTAAATGCTACTAATTTTAGATATATCACACTTACACTATAACCGGATAGGGTGTACACTGTACAGTCAACCAATTTGAATCATAGGCCTCTGTAGAACCTTTGCACAGAAAACGTCAATGTGACTTCTTATGGCAAATAGAACACGGTTTAAATGAGACAGGGTTCTAGAGTGGCATACTACTGAAAACAAAATGCTGGATGAGTATAACTTTATTTTTAGAGTCAGGTAAATATATTGTTTTTTTTTATCTGATGTATGAATTCACTTGTTTGTTATGTTGGAAATAATTTTTAGGTGACAAATTAGTCTTTGGGGAATAGACTATAGATAGACTTGTCTTGACATATTTAGTTGACATCTATAAGGTAGGATTTTAAAGATCTTTGCACGACTCTGTAAATGTCATTTAAAAGTACGGGAGAAGAAAAATATATTATGAATTTAAATTATAAATGGAGCTTACTTATGGCCACAGACTAGCGGAAGCAAAGGGTGAGCCTTTAAATTTTCAACGATAAACTATGCACTCAGACTATGGCCAACAATTCAACATAATCTTAGATAACCACCTTTATACACGAAAGTGATCACAGTTTTAACATCAACTTCGTTAATTACCAACTTCTTATAATAATACGAAGTTCCTGTGAAATTATGCTTTCCAATTTAAATACTTCGAGTCCAGGCAATTAATTAACACGAATAAAGACATTAAAATTAGGGCCCAGATTGAAATGGACTGTATTAAGGAGTCAGATAAAATAGATTTGACGCAAATGGTGCGATTGTTGTTACAGAAGACCGTGAAATCTGGAGATAATATTTTGTTCAGCGCGTCTGAAATGGCACCTCCCTAAATATTACATATCTTCAGATTCAAATCAAGTTTTGTGGTAGCTAGTCTTTACCTCTATTTTCCTCCATTTGTATATAAATATTCTTCCGCAATTTGATGTATTCAACCATACATAGATATAAGCCCTAAGTTTGGATTTCCTCCATTTTGTAAAACCGTCAAAATTTTAAAAAAAATATAAATAATAAATAAATATTGGGCGACATCTTACACAGATCAAGCCAGCCCCAAACAAATGCTTCTAATTTTTAAAATAACGGAAAAAAATCTCAATACATCGAATTGTGCACACATATTTTCTTAATGTAAAATATTCAGGGAGGAAAATACTACGTTCGTGGTGGTAGATGAGGTAGTCTCAATTTTTGTTATAATTGTGATTTTTCCATGTAATCCCATTTCATCTGCCAACACCAAGGTTTCAGTGACGTCATGTACGAATTCCGGTTAAACGCTTCCCCGCCCTATCGCCCGTGGCAAATGAAATAAAAGCGAGTTCATGAAAAGGTTACGCGCTCTTTTGAACGCAGACTTATTAATATATGCTTAGAGGTAAATGTTTCCTCTCCAAAAGGTCGATGATCACTGTAGCCTAGTTATTATATGTGATAAGGCTAGGGTTGCAAAAAAACGGTTTTTTTCTGGCTTGAAAAAAAAAACATGAAAAAAAACCGTGAAAAAAACGGTTTTTTTTCTGGAGTATGTTTTTTTTCTAAAGTACGAAATCTCAAAATTTGCAAAATAGTTAATACTTTTATACGGGTTTTTAGACTTAATGTTAACTATTAAACGAATTTAATCAAATAACTTTAATTTCTGGTCTTATAAAAGTAACATTTACGAATTCTGTAGTTGGTAGTTATCGCTATTTACTGTTGGAAACACCACCGCCTCTCCACGCTACACGCAGCATCGGGGATTCCCCAATAAACGTTTGTATACTGAATGTTAATTGAATTAAAATGTACGTTATTGTTATTGAAACACGTTACAACTCACGAAAAACCGTTATTGTCGTATTATTTGTTCATCTGAAAAAAAACCATATTTAGAAAAAAAACCATGGTGCTCGGTTTTTTTTATTCATGTTTTTTTTTCACAATTCTGAAAAAAAAAACATTTGGTTTTTTTTTCTATTTACAACCCTAGATATTAAGGCCGTCGTTGATCTCTTTTAAGCTACGATAAGTATTGTGTGTCTAATTAAATGGCACAATGCCTCAAGGGCCTATTTTAGATATTAGCCAGCTTTTGTTTAGTCTTAGTCCATACTAATATTATAAATGGGAAAGTGTGTGTGTCTGCTTATTTGTCCGTCATTCATGGCAAAACGGAGCGAAGAATTGACATGATTTTTTGAAGGGATAAAGTGTGACATATGCTACTTTTTGTCTCTTTCTAACGCGAGCGAAGCCGCGGGCAAAAGCTAGTTTCTTATATAAGTAATTATGTAAATATGTTCATGTAAATAAATAATCTAAAATTAAATATTACTCAAAAACCTTTAGAAGATATTCAAATGTACGTTTACTACAATACAAACTTAAATCAAAGTTGTTACAGCAAACTAGGAGTCAACTGCCCTTACCAGCTAGAGACTTGAAATTACGACTGTGATTACGTACCAGCTTGATAAGAAAGTTCCAAACGAGGAAAATGTGACCCCATTGATTGCGAATTCTCTCAGGGAAAGTGGCGTGTGGAGTAGAAGTTGCGGACGCGGGAGGAGCGACCCACCAGATGGCGTGGATCGATACCTAGCCATGAATAATTAAAATGAATGTGCTGCTTTTTTGAACTTAACCTCGAAAATAATTCGTTTGGAATGTTTACATTGTGAAAGCTAGTTTACCACGTGTAGTGGAATTAGAGATGTTTTAGTTGACGTTGAGTAACGGTGAGTAACGACTTTCATTTTTTAAATGCGACCTTCATAACTTTACTTCCTGAAAGGGTCACCTGCAAAGTAGTAAAAATAGCATCAAAATAAACTAATAAAAAACTGTACTTTTGTAATTTATTTTGAAAGGTATTTATTGTTCATAGTGTGGAATTGTGGATATCAATACTAACTAATAAAATCGAGCTACGCGTTACGCGTACAATGCGTACATACGAAAAACGTACACGTAAGGTGATATGTTTTCGCCCCGTAGAGAGCAGCACCTACAAACACAGAGGCCGTAGCCGAATGCGACGCGAAACGAAAACGAAACGCCGCGAAAGGTAGTCTGGCTCTGTCGCGCCAATACGCAAGAGCAATAGAGATAGATATCTACGAGCGTTTCTCTTCGTGAGTCGTGAGCGTTTGTGCCATTCGGCTACGTACCCAGGTCTACTATAACGGGTCACTGACAGTGGTTGTGTTAACTAAATATACAAAAGTGTAGATCTATATTTTAAATTATTATTCTCATAATATGCTTAAAGCTCACTTAGTTCCAAACCAATCCCGCACAGTTATTGATTGCACTTACACCTGTAACCCCCAAAGGAAACATCTGCTCCTGGCGGATATAGTACGTATCCGCGCCTCGCCTCACAAGTTACGACGACGGAAGCAGACAAGAGACCTCATTCACACACCTTATTGCATCGCTTCATACCGACCAGCATAAAGTGCCCTTGTAGTCTGTGACAAACAGATTCAATCAGCGGTCATAAAACATTTAACCGAGTCTTATGTGCGAATAAAAGTTCAACACGTCACTTCTGACGTGTAAAATGATGAGCAAAGATAGAATCGTTCTGACGACAAGTGTACAAACGTTATCTAAGATTAATGTGTAACATAAGATCAGTGCACAGTGACAATAAAATTGATGATGGCGGATAATACGATTACCACGAACGTAATATAAATAGATCACCTCGGTTGTCTAACTTATTAGACAACATAGGTGAAGTATTTTCAAATGTCAAATACCTAATCATAACAAAAGAACAAGTGGAGTATACATAGATAGGTTGCAATAAAACACAGAAGCAAACTATCTAGGTACTTACTATTAAAAATACTGCTACTGCTCTTGAAAGCTTCGTGAGAATCGTGGGGAATTGTGTATTTTTTTAATGGAACTAACAAACCTTGAGGCGCTACAAAAGCGTATACATTTTTTACGTTTACAGAATTATCCTAATTCTAGTGGCCCTTAGAAGGAGCACTTTACGACATCCATATCAAGTTTCAGTATTTCCATATAACGAATAAATATTACATTACAAACTAACTAAGAGGTGTTAGTAGGTATATTTGCATTCGGCACGGAGTAACCCGCTGAGCGAGCTCCTTTAGAGTGAAATGATTGTAGACATTATTAATATCTAACTGTAGAATATTATGGACACATCTCATATTGCTAACTACACCGCTCGCTCTGAATTTAAGATAAGCTTAATCTATCGACTATTATTACGTTATACATGCGTATGTGTGTTTCTTATAGGTATTAGCAGTGTTATTTTCGGCGTGAACTTATTTCATCCAGAAGTGCCCCGTAGTTTTTCGAATGTCGTCCACCCAACCCAACGAGCCAACGGATGCCAGGCACTTCTTACATCCGATAGCGGCCACCATTCGGTCAACATTTTGGTACACCTGCCATCACTCTACCTGGCAACATGCCCCGTCTAATTCCATTTTAGTTTGGAAATGACGTCACCCACGTCCCGCACCTTGGTTCGGCGTCGGATCTCGATATTCCTCACTCGATCTTGAAGCTTAATGCCGAGCATGGTGCGCTCCATCGCTCTCTGTGCTACCCGTATCTTATGCACAGCCTTTTTAATGAGCGTACATGCCTCGGCACCGTATGTCATGGTGGGCAGGACACACTGGTTGAAGAGATGAGTCTTCAGGCATTGTGGAACATTATTCGACTTAAGTTAAGGATATCCGCTAGTTTGTTGAATGCAGCCCAGCCTAGCTGGATTCTCCTGGATATCTCTTTGTCTTGTTGTTCATATGTCCAAGATAAACGTATTGTTTGACCATCTCCAGATTTTCGGCTCCAACCGTTATGGTAGGATTCGAATCTCCAGTGATGTTCGACATAACCTTGGTCTTGGACATATTCATCTTGAGACCTACCTTTAAAGAAGCAAGGAATAGACTTTGTAGATCATCCAGGGACTCGGCAAACAAAACAATATGGTCGGCGAATCTTAAGTGCGACAAGAAGACACCATGGATGTTGATACCGGTTCTGTCCCATTCAAGCGTTTTTATGACGTCTTCCAGTAATGCCGTAAAAAGCTTGGGTGAAATAGTGTCTCCTTGTCGCACGCCCCTTTTGATGGAAATCGGTTCGCTTGTTTTATGGAGACGAACTTGCATGGTTGCCGAGCCGTATAGCTCCCGAAGCAGATCAACATAGCGCGCATCTACAGAACAGCGATGAAGAGCGTCAAACACGGCCCAATGCTCGACACTGTCGAAGGCCTTCTCATAATCGACGAAAGCCATGCACAAGGGCCGATTGTATTCGTGACATTTCTCAGCAGGAGCGGGCATCAAACCGTGATTGAATAGGAGGAGGGAGGAAGAAGAGGCGTTTGCCTAACAGTGGGACACATATTAGGTTATTTAAAAACACGATACGACCAAATGAGTTTGCCATTTGTCACTGATTGAAACCACAGAGAATGGAATGAAAAGCTTCATTTCCTGCAGAACCAGATCAGCAACGAAATTAGGATCATGCAAAATGAAGCAAACCCGGGTTACCTGGGGGAGTAAGCTGCAAAAAACAAACGCCTCCTATTCAATCAGCTGATTTACAGTCTTACACACAGCGGCTGTAAGCAATTAGCCACCGCGGTGGTGGGCAATAGGTATTTTAGAACGGGCAATATTTCAAGGAACCATGAAACCTTGAATATATTACACACCCAGATAAAAATACAGCAGAAGATCCACATATAATATTCTCGTAGATACTAGATACTGTAAACAATAAAATTGTATCAAGTCGTATGCCGGGTCAAAGTCATCTTATCTCCCCACATATCCGGTTTCGCATGGCATTATAACTTCATATTCCGGCGGTTCCTCATCTTTCTTAGTGCTCAATATAGGATATTTTAATAAAAATAAAGTATATATATTGGAAATTGTAACAAATATTGCATAAAAGGTCCAAAAACGTAATCGAATACGAATAGTTTGAGCAGTTTATTAACCACCAAGGTCACGCCGATTTCACGCCGATTTATAATCGGCGGCGGCGGCGTGGTCAAAATCGCCGGCGGCGGCGGCGCGCCGGCGCGGCGCACACGTCTAGTAATGAGCGAATCATAACCAATATTGTAATTTTTATTTAATTTATTATTTTAATCATTTATCAAAAATATAACGGCCTTCGTTACCTACTATTTGTCTCTATCGTTCTGGTAAAGAATGAATAGCATCGGCGAAGAAGTTCTTAGGTTTAGATTCAAAAAACTCAGCTATGTACTGTCGTAGATGGGCTTGATCATCGAACTTTTTTTCATTCAAGGCATTGCTTAGCGATCTGAACAATGCGTAATCCGTAGGTGCCAAGTCTGGAAAGTACGGTGGATGAGGTATCACTTTCCAACCTAGCTCCAATAGCTTTAGCCGAGTCACTTTTGCAATGTGTGGGCGAGCATTGTCGTGTAAGAAAAAACTTTAGCATGCTGTGGACGATTCTGACAGATTTTTTGGTTTAAATTTTCAAGCTGATTACAGTATACTGGTGCGGTAACAGTCATTCCACTTGGTAGGAGTTCCCAGTGAATAATACCATGAATATCCCACCAAACGGACAGCATAACTTTTTTTGGGTGAGGCTCTGTTTTTGGTGCCTCTATTCCTTTTTCGTTTGGAGCTAGCCACTGACGTTTGCGTGTGTGATTTATATATAAGACCCATTTTTCATCTCCAGTGATAAGATGGTCCAACCAGTTGAATGTGCGGTGAAAAGACAGAAGTTGTATGCAGATATCGGCATGGCGGTTTAGTTGATCTCTATCAAGTTCGTGTGGTATCCAAACACTGTATATTTGTAGTTTTTTCCCAACTCGTGTAAATGTGTTTCTATGATGACATGAGAGCAGCCTAACTCGGTAGCAAGAGTACGACTCGTTAGCCTCGGATCTCCTTCAATTAAGGTTTTTAATTTGGCTACATCAATCTTCACCGGTCGACCAGACTTAGGTTGATCTGATAATGAAAAGTCGCCACTACGAAACCGCTGGAACCATCGTTTCGCCGTGGCCTCAGACACAACTTCAGGAGCAACACGCTGACATATATTACGCACTGCTTCGGCGGCTGAATGGCCAGACTGAAATTCATATAGTAAGCAATGCCTTACATGCACTTTTAATTCGTCCATTTTCTTCCTTATATTAGCTCGGCGACAGCTAGTGAATGACTGACGAGAAACTGTGCGACTCGCCCTTTATATACTTTCGACCATAGAAGATTCTAGAACTCTCTCAAAAATTTTATAATTTAAGCACCAAACTGTCTGTTTGATAAAATTGGTGTTATACAGTCATAAAATCATACTATTGTTATATGTAAAATGTTGGTTTTATAACACATTTGAATATTAACAAAAAACAATCAAATCCCTTGTATTATACACGCATTGTAAATTGTACCGACAGAAGCATTCGTCCGTGATTCCCAAAATATACAAAATGAGCTGCAATTTGCGAAACACGCTAAAGGTCGAATTTATCTCTTCACATTTGTCCACAGTGCGTTACTGATTCAAATAGAGCAGACAGAATACATACTTGCCTATATGTATGCCTCAAGATGAGTACAATCAAGCATAAAAAAGTGTAAAAATGTGTCCCATAGAATCTTAATCTGATGTAATAAGAGCGTAGAACCATATTTTATAAGTTGATTTTTTCGACACATATTTTTCACTTGACTGTGGGGTCTGTAGGTACATAAATAATAATATTGTCTTCGGTTACCGCGATAGTTACTCATGAAATAAAACTATGGAAACGGATTAAATCGCGTATAATGAATTTAAAATACATCCCGACGTTTCGAACTCTTTACAGCGTTCGTGGTCAACGGTGGTGGTGGTGGTGGTGTGGTAGTGGTGGTGGTGGTGGTGGTGGTGGTGGTGGTGGTGGTTCGCGGTGGTGGTGGGGGGGGGTTCATTATACGCGATTTAATCCGTTTCCATAGTTTTATTTCATACATAAATAATACTTAAATATTTATATCTCATATCTTTAACCTGTTGTCTGCACGTATTTGAAATAATATTCATAAAGGTTGTATATAAAGCCTGGATCCAGGACAAATAATAGTGAATAAATAATAACGAATAAAAAATAATTGTAATGTGAAATAATAGTGTGCGTGTTTACATTAAAATGGTAATTTACATAAATTACATCAATAATGAAACACGTACCTAAACTATAACATAGATTGAAAGCCATCTCCATTTCCAATTCTCTCACGGCTAAGTGCTCAGGTACAATAGTGAGATACGGGCATAAGGAGACTTGGTATAATCTGCGGCTTAAATCTAGTAGACTTGACGTACACAAGATACTCGAACATACACAAACACAACCCAAGCTACCTTGTTTCTAGTAGGCAGGGAGTCTTACTTAAATAGTTTCAATTTGATTGATAACTAATATTAAGGTAAAGAATTTTGAATGAAGGTGGAAGTTGATTGGAAGTAGTTTACTAAAATTTCTGTAATTAAATCGATTTGTTCCAATCTTAGACATTGAAAATGTAATAATATATTGCTAGGGTATACAGGCAATCACGAAAACCATTTAATAATTCACCTTACTCAAATTACCTACCACCTACCTCATATTGTTCTCAGATAAATAAATTTATTTCCGAAATATTTACGAAACTACGTTAAGTAATTATTATTCTCACACGTGTATAGGTGTATATCCGTAATTATAGTCATATCCACCAATACCATGCAATAATCTCCAAATGTAACGCAAAAACCCGGCAATGAATAATAATGTAACCCAAATATAAGTACTCAGAACTAAAATATTCAACAACTGCTGCAGCCTACTTTTAAAATCCTGATACACAGATTATACAAATTAATGTGGGAGGGAATCTAGAGGGTGGAAGGTGGAAGAAATTGTGGACTGCGTAAAAATAGGTACGTAACGAAAGCAGGTGGCTCAAACCGATTTAGTAAAAACGCTAAATATTATGCTTAAGTGATATCTATAATATATAAGAGAAGAAGCTGACTCACTGACTGACATATCAACGCACAGCCGAAACCGCTGGTACTAGATATTGCAAATTTGCCACATGGGTTCCTTCTAAGGCGTAAAAGACCACTAAGAAAGGATTTTTAAAAATTCACATCCTAATGGGGTGAAATGGGGGTCCAAAGTTCAACGTTTGAATAAGATTACTTTAAGTACGCGGGCGAAGCTGCGGGAAAACTACACATTACATTTTTATGAAGGTTGAACTAGTCGCAAGTAGGTACCTACTGAATAATCACAAAATTTAAATTTTGAAAAAAAAAACCCCGACTTAGTGGACCGCTCCCGACTAACTCAGTTTTCAAACAAAAAAAAACTAAGTCTAAATCGGTTCACCCGTTCGGGAGCTACGATGCCACAGACAGACAGACAAACAGACACGTCAAACATATAAAACCCCGTCGTTTTTGCGTCGGGGGTTAAAAATATATCTGACTGTAAGAATTTAGCTTAAATAAAAATTAGCTATAGATTTTCTTAACTTTCAGCATCTCCACAAGAGAGATATACACGGTGAAATAAAAAGGACCGTTCAAACTTTGCATTCTTTTTCATACATTTCGACTGTCATGATGCCGCTCATTTCTATGAAACAGCTATATTTTTTTTCGCGATTTCAGCAATGGTCCCATAATAAAAGTTGTTAATTATTACCTCAAAAGTCACTATGCAAAGCAGTGGGGGCTGGTGAAATTTCTGCTAGGCAACACTGAGCAAAAAGAAATCTATTTTTTAACCCCCGACGCAAAAACGAAGGGGTGTTATAAGTTTGACGTGTCTGTCTGTGTGTATGTATGTCTGTCTGTCTGTGTGTGTGTCTGTCTGTGGCATCGTAGCTCTCGAACGGATGAACCGATTTTGATTTAGTTTTTTTTGTCTGAAAGTTGAGTTAGTCGGGAGTGTTCTTAGCCATGTTTCATGAAAATCGGTCCACTAGGTCGCGGTCGGGGTTTTTTCAAAATTTTAATTTTGTGGTTATACATTAGGTATCTTACTAGTAACCAATTTTAGGCAAGCCTGTGGGAATCCGCTTGTATGGATCAGCCGCTGCTGATGCAAAGTTTAAACGATCCTTTTTATTTCATCCTGTATTATAACCAAGTAACCAATGTAACCATGTTATAAAATTTGTATGACCCAGGTAAGTGACGACGTAAGTGAGACGACGGGGGACTGAAAAGGTGTGGAAGGAGATATGGTGCGCCGACCCCAAATGGATGGGATAAGGGCAAGCGAGTTAATGATGATACTTACAAAGATCAAATTAGAGATGGGCCAAATATTCGGTATTCGGCACATTCGGCAATTTTTTCAATGTTCGTATTCGGCCGTTACATTGCCGAACATTTACCGAATAAACAATGAAGTAAATAAATAGAGTAAGTAAGTTGTTTCGTAATTCATCGGATAATAACTTCCTATACATACTCGTATTTCAGCATTCTAAGTAACTACCAAAGGGAGTTAAAGATGCGTTAAAATATAAATTTATACAATAATTTTGTAAAAAAGTAAAACTAACATAGCTTAAGAAACAAAAACCAAAATTGCCTTATGCACCAAATTAAAGGAACATTAAGAGCCTTATTAAGATACATGTACCCATTACCAATCATTGAAAAGTTTTTAAGTCTAAGCCAGGATTTAAAATATGGCGGACCCAATATTCGGTTCGGTAACACCTGAACCGAATATTCGGCCGAATATTCATATTCGGCAAAATCCGTATTCGGCCCATCTCTAGATCAAATGTTACTACTTCTTTCTTCATTAGGCGCTCGCCTCTTACAATTGGTCGAAGAGTGAACAGTTCCAAAAAAAATATTACATGCGCTATGAACACAGAACACTGGCCTATAGATTTGTAAGAATCTTAGTAATTCGCTTTATAACCCGTGTTAAGTGTATCATATACATACCTAATACTTATTACGATTATATGTATTGGCTTTAAAGTAAGTGACAGAATAGAATAGTCGCAATCTTTTCCAAGTTGCTACTGCAAGTTTATTTTAAATAACGTTAAAATAATTTTGTCTTGAAAGAATGTGCTATTACACAATTAGCAAACCAAAAATATTTTCCCTCCATAACAGTTCAGAAACAATTTAATCCCCGTTAAACAAAGTGTGTTATTAAGTAATTAGTCGAACCCCTTACAAACCGCGTAGTCTCAAACTAAGTTCAACGGAGTAGGGCAGCGTGACGCTTCGTATCGCATGTATCGTTCCTGTCATCCAAGTTGGCTTTTCGTAACAGGGAATTACGCGTTACGGCGCGCGTCTTTGTGAAAGGCATGATCTGTGTTGTAGGTAGGGTAGGGTATGGTAGGTAGGTACCCCGGTGCGCGGCGCCGGCCGTATCGACCGTCGCCTGTTGAATGCCGCCCCGCCCCTCCCACCTCCACCCACCCTAAGAAAAGATAAGCGTGCACTGCCCACTTTGTTGACTTTCGCTGAAATCTCACAATCTGATCATTCCGGTTCATGAAGAATGGCGAATAAGTGAAAAGAAAAGACGCTTAGTTCTAAAATATGCTTTATATTTCATTACACATTTTTATAAAAAAAAAACACTCTTATGCAAATTAAAGCCTATTTAGATACGTATCGTCAGCACTCAAGTACCATATAATTTTGGCCATCCTAACCAATGCTACAATACGTGAAAGTGCATAAACAAATATATTCGTAAATGTATATATTTTTTATTCTTACATTAACATCTCATAAAACTCAAGAAGAAATAAAAGATTATTTAACCCTGCTCGATACATAATTTGTGATTTTATCTGCTTAGTGTCTGTCTGGTTTGTTAAATACTTCAAAACTTTCAGAATTTTCTAAAATTCTCTATTCTGCTATCGAAAACCGCTTTATTCTAACGGTCCATTAAATAAATCGCCAATTTCACTAATAGCAGCGCCTAAAGGCCGAAGGGACTTTCCTGTCTTCGAAATAGATGGTCTGTCTGATATGAGAGAATTGTGACGCCGTTTTCCCACAAATTCGATATACTCCAACAAAGTCGGAAGCCGTGTAAATCCTCCACCCAGAAATTTACTCCAACAAACTTCTGGGAGACAACTTTCGTGGTCCAATGTTCCCCGGCTTTCCCGTGTGCAGTGTATAGACACCGCTACCTATACCGACCACTTTTCACGTGCTTAAAATAGGAACGCAATGTCGATATTCCGAACGTTACCCGCACAGGACACTAAGCATTATGGCCGTGTGACGACCCCGAATTCCCTTTGTTCATCCGCTGGCAATTTTATTTATGCTACGAGTGCTCTTTCATTTATATTTTACAAAAACCGGATGTGAAATTTTGTAACTTGAAACGTGTTGTAATTAAAGTTTTTTACGCCAACTGGTGAAGGGTCTGATACTTCGAAAACGGATGAGAAAGTCGCGATTTTGAAAAATTTATTGGACTTGGTTCGAATTTTTGTAATGATTCAGACAGACTTGGCATTTTCTTCGTTTTTGTGTGGTAAAAATATTAAGTAGTTTCACTCAGTGCATGGTGGCGAAATCCATACTATAAATGGGAAAGTGAGTGTGTCTGTTTGTTTGTCCGTCTTTCACGGCAAAACAAAGCGTCGAATTGACTTGATTTTTTAAGTGAAAATAGTTGAAAGGATGGTAAGTGACATAGGTTACTTTTTGTCTCTTTCTAACCCCCCAACTTCGTAAAATGGGAGGTGGAAGTTTGTATGGTGCATTCCGCAATTTTCTAAATTAACGCGAGCGAAGCCGCGGGCGAAAGCTAGTTTGTTTATATAATTTTGTGCCTTAAAACCCTACGAGACTAAACTTGCAAAAGTTATTAGCGTGTAATACATGCACAATAAGTAGGTACCATCAATCACACTATTATAAGAGCATACTCTTGGCAATTGTAAAGTCCATCAGTCATTCTATCAAACTTAACCAGATTGACCAAAAACTCTTCTTGTGGTATTTGATGACAGGTAAGGATTTGATTGCCGTAATTGTTTTAAAAAGAGCCGCTATTATTTCGCTCAGAGACGCGCAAATCTAGTGTCGGAAGCCAAGTGAATCTTACGACATTTACTCTCGTCCTGTGCCATCTGATGCACTCACAGACCACCTTGACTACAATACGGCTACTCAAAGTCACCACACATATGATTTCCCGTAGTAATTTAGTGTGGGAACGCCACCGTTTGGTCGTTATGTTACTGTTTACACCCAGGACTCGTGTAGTATAGGAGTATTTATAAAAAAAAAGTTTAGCGTTGAATCTGGGCTGCTAATTACTCGTAATTGCGCTGTTCAAATCAGGGTATTTTACGATAAAAATTTGTCATATTGTCTGGTGCCCGTGTGCTCTTTATTTACGCTTTATAATGCGGTGTCTCTCTACCTATTCTAGCCATAAGTTCTGTTATTAAAATAATGTAATTTATTTACCACAAGTAAATGTTTATTTGTAGGTAAGTTAATAAGGTTTCTAAACAATATATTTTTTATTCAAAATGCCCGCCTTTAGCTTTAATACATGCCCTCAAACGATCCGGCCACTCGTCTATAGATTTACGCACTGTCTCCATTGGAAAATTTGCCACTGCTACCTTCAAAGATTTTTTAGAGAATCGATATTGGTATGGCGTATAGTCTCAAGTATACGCACACAACTCTCGAGAAGCTAAAGAGATAGTTGGAAGGGTTCAGCGAGGTCATCATCCAGCTTACGTCATGGTTTGGTGGGGTGTGTCGTATCAAGGCGTCTCTGAGATCCATTTTTGCGAAAAAGGAGTAAAAATTTCAGCTAAAGTGTATCAGGATACGGTTTTAGAAACAGTAGTTAAACCACTCAACGATACAATGTTTAAAAATGTGCACTGGACCTTTCAACAGGACTCAGCCCCGGGTCATAAAGCTCGCACCACCCAGATTTGGCTGCAAAGGAATGTTCCGGACTTCATCAAGGCAGATGATTGGCCCTCATCTAGTCCCGACTTAAATCCCCTGGACTATAAATTGTGGTCAGTCTCTAAAAAAATCTTTGAAGGTAGCAGTGGCAAATTTTCCAATGGAGACAGTGCGTAAATCTATAGACGAGTGGCCGGATCGTTTGAGGGCATGTATTAAAGCTAAAGGCGGGCATTTTGAATAAAAAATATATTGTTTAGAAACCTTATTAACTTACCTAGAAATAAACATTTACTTGTGGTAAATAAATTACATTATTTTAAAAATATGTTTATTTTCATTTGTAACAGAACTTATGGCTAGACTAGGTAGTCTGTAGATACCATTTAGCCGCTTGAAGGTCGCACAGGTCAGGTTTAATTACTACTTACATTAATTTTGTGATTACACCTTTTACTCAGATCATTCAGTTCCATTTTTATAGACAAAAATAAAGCATCAGATTATGTACACCAATTACCCTCTCTTCAGACAACGGCGTAAAATTTAATGCCCCCTGAATAACGCCTGCGACGTTTATTCGGTAATTTGTAGGTAAAGTTATGATCGTTACGATCACAAATCCATCGAGAACAAAAGATAAAGTTAATGTTTTCATTTTGATACGGTATTTAATGGAATTTACATATTTGGCCATTAGCGCTGCCTTTTCAAAATGAAACTTTTGAAACAAATTTCAAGAATAATAAACTCCAGACATGTCACGTTGAAACGACCTAATAATGTGCACGGCAATGTAACATAATAAAAGTTGATTTTACAAACTGTCAAAAAATTTTTGTATTCCATGCCCGTGGTCCATAATAATGAATTTCTTTTATTTCAGAAGAAAATGTCCGAATTGTACTAGAAAAAATAATAAGTATTAAGTACCCTTAGGCACTGAACCCCACAAATTAAATTGTGCCTGCGCTGCGATTGAAAGAACCCCTTCCAATATTCAATCCGACACAAATGTAAGTATACTTTTGTAAATGTATCGATGCATTTCTAGATTCTCCAGTACGGACTATTATTACAAAGGATTTCTTTTCAATCCGTTTCGCTGTCGAACACGGAACGCGAGGCATGTACGTATTCTGCAATACAGTATATTGCATATGCAATGCCTGGTTGTCAATGTTTGTTTATATCAATGTAAACACTGGTATTTACTTCTTCGGTAGAAATGATTTCTGCCTTAAGATATAGTAAGTAAGGTAAGTATTACTTTTTAGGAAATATTTCAAAGTTCATGCTTATTATCAATCATGTACTTCCTTGCTATCTTATGAACGTCGCAACATCGCAACTATATTGCAACAATTCGATTCTGTCGCCGGTCATATAGTTCTCAAACGTGCAATACAGATTTGCCACAGCCGCGATTCAAAACCGATATAGTTGCATCAATGCATTCGCAGAGATACATTTCAATTATTTCACTTGTAAGATCACGCTATCAGCAAACTTTCTAACAACCGTGTCCAAACTAATCGAGCATCCAAGAAAGTAAATTGCTGTACAGCCATATCCCAACATTATGTCGACAAGGACCAGACACTTGTAGCCACTCGGTGGAAAACCGGCCGAATATAAAAGTAGTGATCACCATGATTAATGGTTCCGCTACACCCGTCAGCAATATCTTGCAGCCTTCCAACATAATAAGTCACCGTCAACCCTTATTGTGTAACTCTAATCACTATTCCGTAGACCTTAATACCTTCTATAAACATACTAAGTGACTAAGAGTTTTGAATGATTCACGGTTATTTTCATTAGACTTATATTGACCGGGATATAGACCGTGGGTGGGAATATCGGGAGCTCGACAAAAATCAAAAAGGTAATCACGGTCTATATCCCGGTCAATATAAGTCTAATACTAAGTGACTGTTGAGGACGGATCTCATTAACTAAGAAGATTAGTGGCGTAAGCCTTTTCAAGTAAAGGGGATAATCTTTTGCTGCATGCGACCCTTTTTTCGTCAGATGTGCTCTGGGCGCAGGTTGACTGAGATGG
The DNA here is from genome assembly GCF_023078275.1 of Leguminivora glycinivorella. Lineage (NCBI taxonomy): Eukaryota > Metazoa > Arthropoda > Insecta > Lepidoptera > Tortricidae > Leguminivora > Leguminivora glycinivorella. The sequence goes on from NC_062975.1 coordinate 3,233,341, forward strand.
GGTCCTTAACCGTTTGGCCGTCTAAGATGTCAATTGACCCGCGTGGCTACAACCCACGTTTTGGGTTACAGAATGCAGAAAACCCCGAAAGTTCTACATACCTCCTTAATAAAAAAAAATCATACAGGCTCTTTTAAAACACTCATTATTAGGTACTCTGTGGCTCATTTTTCTACCAATGTTGATCAACAGAGGCTCAAGATAAAAATTACTAATTCAACCAATCTCTGAGAAGTCCTATTTTGTTTGTCTTGGGAACCTTAGCGACACAAATTCAAAAAGGCATTTGGATTTAAGTTTATCCTCAAGTGTTTTTCTTTAGCTAACAAATTACTCAAGGGGTTCGTTTTATTGAAGTGGAAATTTCACTTCGGAAGAGTTAATGAGAGTTTAGCCTACGTGGAATTGAAACTAATGATTATATAAGTTTTTTCGCAAAAAAATGATTTTTAGCACAAGCTTTTATTGCCGACTGATACTTTTCTTTCAATAGAGACGTTTCTAAAAACCCCTCACTCGATGGGGATACGACATTTCATTACAGAGTTTCTATGGTCACCTTTCTGCTCCATCATCAGATCAGCTCCATGATACCATAATATTGCATTGTCACGTGATTTACATATGTGTGCAAAATTACAGCTCAATCGGAAACCGGGAAGTGGGTCAAATTTAACTTGCACGATTTGATTACAGACAGACAACGGGACCGGTGAAAGTAAATAAAAGCTTGTAAAAATGGAAACAAACCAAAAGAATGAATAGGTAATGCATATTGAAATGAACGGCTTAAATTACTAATAAGTAGTTTATTTAGTTGTGATTCTTTGCCTTATTTCCTGATCTCAACGTTCGTAGTTTTCCACCAATGCAGATACAATGTGTCTATCCGCCATGTATTTCTAGGTTTCCCTCCAGCCCGATCTACACGCTTCTATATATGATGTGGGTCCCACTCAGCAAACAATTTACTAGGATATATCGATTTCCGCAGATTACCTGTTTCCGGAGAATGCTAGCTAGATCAAGTGAATTTAGGAACATTGTATTTTTCTTTTATTAGGAATTTATTCCATACGAGTACGTATTAAGTCACTTTTGAACCTCTTCAATAGAGTAAAACATTAAATTGTTCAAAGGTTAACCTAGAAGATATCCCTTCAAGGGATGTAAACGTTTTATTTAAATATGTGTTGTGTTTTTTTTTAACGATAAAGTGTTTACTACTACTACCACTACTACTAAAATGATGTTAATTTGGTTTTCATTCAACCTGTCCATTTTGCTAGTAGGGGCGGTACCTACTGTCAAGTATACAATAATTGTTCGAAAAAGTAATTACTAAATTCTATAATGCAGACATAGTTTTGATGTCAGGATGACATTCCATTTAGCTTCCATGTTTGATTGTAGTTTTCCCAATTTTCATAAAACTCCCTTATTCCTTGCGTGACCCGCATACCTACATATCGCAGTAATTAATGTGTCAGCCCTTATTTTCGCACGCGTTAATAATGTGACCCGTTAAAGTGTTTGAGTCAGTTGCGTGGAAGCGTGCGGTGGGTCGTGTAGTTACGATGTGGGGCGATTGGTCACATGGTAACGCATTTCGCCACTAGGGATTGCAATCCGGTTCGGCGAATCCGGAACCGGCACTTTTGAAAAGCGACTGGACCCGGTTATTTACCTGATTCGGATTTTTCGAAATACGCCTAAAAAGAGCACGTTATGAATTAATTCAACAAATGGACGGTAGAAGATGAACTTAACATATAAGTACACAATGAAACTTTGGTAGATTTAAGATGATGACTGATTATTAATTTTTGTGAGAATATTTAACCAATGATTTATTATTTTTTGTTTAATTTGTACCAGGACGATAATATAGGTACGTGATATTGTTATTGTACCTATATTTATAAACTTTAAACTAAATACGTTCCCAAGTAATTTTATTTCAAACTTCGTCTTTACATTCAGGTTGACGTAATGTATATCCTACCAAAGAGGATCGAGTATTATTACAGAGTTACTTTCGAAGTAAAATGTTTAATCACAGTGCATAGACTGCCATCTCTTCACACAGGCTTAAAACATTTGAACCTCACTTTAGACAATATGGGCCATATTCTTAGCTTGATATGAGTTAAAATGTCAAATATTAATATTAGCGCCATCTAGGTGAGCGTCCCCCAAAGGTGTAACACCATCTAGGCCACCGTACCTTCTTCTCTATGGTACTAAGGTACGTTTTTTTCTTAGACTTTATCTGTCTATTCAGTTATGCATATATGTCTTTGATCCTACTAAGTCTTGTTTAAACTCCTTTTATATCACGCAACAAATCTACACAAAAAGACATTATTTTTGATATCCTCATAGAACACAGGACAGTCCAGTTAAAAATCAATCCGGTTTTCAATCCCTAAACACGACGCATGAAATTCACCACAGCGGCCGCACAAGCAGGCCAACTTTATGTGTTTAATTTGCATGTTTCCGGACGCTGCGCCGCGCTATCTCAACGAATTATGAGCATTAGCGACATAAGCGTGGATGGTACGCATTTAAATAAGTACTTGATTTTTTCTATGTCTTAAAATAAACTTTCATGCCCTGCCCCTCTAGCACAACTTGCCTTGTCGCGCGCGAGTCCATACTTGAAGTCGCGCTTGATGTATGGACTCGCGCGCGACAAGACAAGTTGTGCTAAAGGGTCAGAGCTCTATACTTAAAGAAACAAAATTAAAATTTTGAAAAAACCCCCGACCGCGACATAGTGGACCGATTTTCGTAAAATATGGCTAAGAACACTCCCGACTAACTCAGTTTTCAAACAAAAAAAACGAAATCGAAATCGTTTCATCCGTTCGGGAGCTACGATGCCACAGATACACACACAGACAGACAGATAGATAAACAGACAGACAGACAGACGAACTCACACACAGACAGACACGTCAAACTTATAACACTCCGTCGTTTTTACGTCGGGGGTTAAACAACGGGAAATTATTGAAGAAGTAAAAGATAAGTAAGTTTCGTTGTAAGTAGTTTCTCTATTTTTTTAATTAAGATTTATAGACAATTACGTTTTGTTTAAACCCCTTAATTGACAAGAGTGGCACTGGAACTTGACTCTGCTTACCCTATTGTGAATATGGACGTGAGTTTATGTATGTATGAAACATAATCTGACGAGTGCAATCATTATAATTATTTTCCTTGGCGAGAGGTAAAACTTTACTCCATAGGACACAGTAACTAAGTACCTACCTATATATTTTAAGATCTGAGTCTGATTTCTGAGTGTAACTTTGCCCCCTTGTCCCCCGGGCATAGTAACTTCAAGACTAAGTTTGCTTAGTGCGACCTCTCTGTGTAAAGCCTACAATTACTCAGCTACTGTGTTTACAGCTGAAATACTTCATCACTAGCGCCATCTGTCTAAATTTTCCAGTACTATGTCACCACTGCCATGCTTTTGCGCGAAAGGCGCTTACCTTTTTTAATGCCAGGCGCTAGATGGCATTGATAGCCTTGTATACGAGTATATTATGCAAAATTATTAAGAATTATGAAGGGGAGATATCAAAAAGACGCAAAAAAGCGTTCGTTGAATAAAATTTGGCGAAAAATCACAAGTTATTTTATCTTTTGAGCCTGAAAATTACTGAAATAATTATTCGAAGTTAGTTAACGCATTTCATGTAATGAAAGTTAACTCTACAGTTTATGTTAGAACAATTTCACAATTTTTTAAGAGCTATACAGGGTGTAAACCTAATACGGGCGAACCTCGTAACGGTGTGTGAGTAGTTTTCCGTATCAAAAACTACTGAACCTAGCAAGGACATCAAAAAATTTCAGCTTTCTACTGAACTGAGATTATAGAAATAAACTAGTTGACTTAAAAAATGGAATTAGATAAACTTTACTTAAAATTGAAATATTTTTTTCATCCATACAAATTAATTCGGCCCGCAACGTAATGCAAACACACTCGCGTTTAGCGCTCGTTGACAGTTGTCATTGATCGCAACAACGTTTACAGTACATTGCTGCTGGGATTTTTTTCAAAAATTCATTATGGGGTGAAAATTAAGAGTAACTCAAAAACACCTCTTAATTAATGATAAAAATATTGAATTATATGCCTGGTTTCATTTATCGCCCTTATTAGGTTTACGCGCTGTATAACTTCTTCTTTGTCGACATACACGTAGAAAAAAAATCTAAATTTATAGTCATATTTGTATATTATAAAGAAACAACACTTCGCACAAGGAGCGCACTCTAACATAGTTATTTAACTTAACCATGCCACCTTTTATTATCAATAATAGTACATTATGATACAAGTGCGTAAAAAAGGAAGTGTCTTAAGGAAGGAGTGTCTTAAATCGACACGAGTTTCGAATTTCCTTTTCGCACGTGTGTCGTACGACGTTTTTCAGTACAGATGAGCCTCCAAAGTTTCGACCTAGCATATAATGAACCACTTCTCGCACTAGTGCGTAAAAAAACACCATCTGTACTGAAAAATACATTACCTATAAACTTTCTAACAAGTAAAATCCAGAATTGTGATGCATGCATTATGCACACACTTGTCATGTAAGGGCAACAACAGTTCATAAGTATTAGCGATGTGAGTAATTCATTTAATGACAACTACATCGGTTTTAATAAATGCCCGCACGGCAACACACTGTATAAATAGTTAATAAAATAGTTGGTTCAGTGTCGAAACGTTACAAATATACTACTTATAATAAATACGTATGTGGAACTGTCAAACATTGCTTAGCCTACTATCCTGATACAGATAAATGGTCCCGCCGTGAATACTCGTACAAGAAGTCCTAAATATTTATTACAGTGACACGCTATATGCCAAACTCGTCCCTGAAAATTGATACAATATTTTCAAATCCATTTTTTCCTGAAACATATGTAGTAAAATCTGCTCTCTTAACAATTCTTAGTCTGAGAGCAAAATGATGTCGGTACTTTAACAATTAATCAAAATGCTGTAATTTCTGAGTTCTCTAAAAAGTTTCCTGATACATATTTATGTATTTCTTTTCATTATATTACATACGGTGTAACAGGAGGAAACCGTATAATTTAACAGCGTATTTCTTAATCACATCTCAAGACAATAATGTCATAAAAACTTTTCTGGATTTTGCATTATTTCACAGTTAGAAAAATAAACAACTCCTTCTTATTTCCCATCTTTATGCAGAAATTTCAAAGAGTGATAAGCAACAGATTAGTTACAAAAAAGAAGAATAAAATTATCGAATTTTATTTGTGTCAGCATGGCGTACCCTTTTAGCACACCTCGGACACTGGCGATCAAATATATTGAAATAGGCGTATTCCTAGCACACGGTCTATTAAGCTCGTATAGGTGAACGCGTACTATGCTTGTATGAGTGAAATATGACAGGTCGACTGTTCGTGTTTTTGACAGGCGGTAACTGTGAGGTAACCGAGAGGGGGTGGGCGGCACTTTCAGCGGGGAGCGGGCCATACTGTACGATAGTACTCTTTCATCATCAATCATTTAAGAGTTGGACTCTTGTCGGTGGAGCAACTTCCATGCGTGCCGGTCTTCTGCCTTCCTTTTGACTTCCTGATACGACACAACGTTGATTTTTTCCTTTATTTGGGTCATATACGCTCTCCTTGGTCTCCCCCTTTGCCTTCTTGCCTCAATTCTCCCTTCTATTATGTTTTTAATGAATTCGTCGTGTCGTATCAGGTGCCCAAGCATTTTCCCTCTTCTGTTATCTATAGTTCTCAGCAAACTTCTTTTTTCTCCTATTATATTTAAAACCTCTTCGTTAGTTTTCATTTGAGTCCAACTGATCCTTGCCATTCGACGCCAGCCTCTTCCTATCACGCTGTGTCATTGTCCACGTTTCGCTACCGTATAGTGCTATGCTCCAGATGTACACTTTTATTAGCCTAGGGATAGTACTCTTTATTGATGATGAATGCAAATTCTTTTGATCTTAGCGTGGTTAAGATCGTTCGAGTTCCTCAGTTACACCGTGTATAATACTGGTACTTACGGATACGTGTGTGCAGCTTTGTGAATTACTGCGTCGGAAAAACCTATTTTCTCCCAAATTGATTGATTACTCCGGTCCATTGGACACGCAACAACAGAGTAGATGCCCAAACGTTGCCCAAATTTCTGATCGTCGTGCCTATTTTCATGCCGTAACATACGACTCACGGAGTATAATGTTTTCGTCTAGTCAGAACATTTTTCGAGATACTGCCGTTTGTACAAACTTGTTTTGGTACTAAGGTTGAGGAGTTTAGTAGGAAAGAAAAGTACAGTCTGTGCAGTGATAAAAGCTTGTTCCAGAATTGTTTTTTTTTTTTCCAAAAATGTATTGTAGAAAATTAATGTATTATGTAACAGACATAACATTAACTAACCAGTGCAATATTATCCGATTTGTATTTGAAATACAATGAAAATGATCCACCTGTAAGAAATTAAATTCAAATTTTCGGTAATACCTAAAAAAGTCTGTCAAAGTGGAACACAATGAACTCTGGTTGGGGGGTTTGGAAACGAAAAGTAAAGACAGGGATAAAAGCTTGTGCCAGAATTGAATTTTTTGCTAAAAATGTATTGTCCAAAATTAATTTATTATGTATGTAACAGATATAACATCAACGAACCAGGGCAATATCATCCAATTTGTATCTGAAATACAATAAACCATCTGTAAGAATATTAAATTCGAATTTTCCCTAAATTGTACATATAAATCGTCGACCTACACAAATCCTGATTAACCAATTATCTAGGTAGGAATTTGTTACAATTAACAAAATGAAATGGTTTAAAACATTATATAAAATTAATGAATGACTATTTAAAGTCACACACAGGTCGAACGCGATTAATTGACATTATTTTTACCTTTTTTCCCAACGTTTCGGCCAGGTTGCACTGGCCGTGGTCGCGGAAGACTGACGTCCCAGGAAAGTGTCACCGGAGATGTAAACAACACAAAACTACCCGATATTAATTTATATAAATGTTCGGGGTAGACAAATAAATATAATCTACCCGCTTTTAGTTATTGTTTATTTCCCACCGCACGACACACAGCACTCACAACATCCGCGCACTGGTCCGAAGATAGATCTTTTGGTTTGAACATTTGAATCACAATCCGGGGACAGCGACACTATTATCCCCGGATTGTGAGGGAGGCGATCGAAATTAAAAAATATCCTAAAAACTTTAACAGGGAACACGGGTATAGATTATCGCCAACATGGGGACCAGTGATTCAAATGTTCAAACCAAAAGATCTATCTTCGGACCAGTGCGCGGATGTTGTGAGTGCTGTGTGTCGTGCGGTGGGAAATAAACAATAACTAAAAGCGGGTAGATTATATTTATTTGTCTACCCCGAACATTTATATAAATTAATATCGGGTAGTTTTGTGTTGTTTACATCTCCGGTGACACTTTCCTGGGACGTCAGTCTTCCGCGACCACGGCCAGTGCAACCTGGCCGAAACGTTGGGAAAAAAGGTAAAAATAATGTTAATTAATCGCGTTCGACCTGTGTGTGACTTTAAATATGTGTACAAAGCGCGAGAACTTAAAGTGTTATAATGAATGACTGTAACAGAATCCCTAATCAGCCTGTCTAAATGTAAAATACCTACATTTAAATTGGTAGCATATTTAATTCAGAGTAATTAAACCAGTAATATTTTGGCACCCTAATTAAAATCATAAAATGAAACCTCGGATCATGTTACATAACAAAAGTATTAATTACATTTCACTGTTTTCATAATACAAGAATATTGTGGAACGCAGAACTGCGTGGATTTGAATTAGTAATTACAAGATACATGACTAAATTTCATAAGTAGGCACGAATGAATATCGTTCCAAAAACTTATAATAGTACATTTCGTTATTAGTGCGAGAAGTATGTAATTACATTCTCGCACGTGTGACGAACGACGTTTTTTAATACAGTTGCGAAAAAACTTAAACACTACTACAACGAAATAAATACACACCCTAACCTTAGCACATTTGTCGCGCGCGAGTCCATACATCAAGCGCGACTTCAAGTATGGATGGACTCGCGAGCGAAGGCGCAGCGCAAGGTATTGTCTTCGTGCGAAGTGCATGGAGGGGGTAAGCAAAGCGATCGCAGTGCTTGCGGTGGTCAAAATCGACACTGATTGTGGTTGTCATCTATCAAAACTCATAAAATATAATACAATGTGTATAATGTTTGATATGGGGCATCAATGTTGTTTCGTTGTTAATTGTACAAATAATGGCATAAATAGTCGTTGCACGTTCTATGCGTTTCTTAGAGCACACTGGAAATTGGATCAAAGAACTAAATTGATGGTTCCCCTTGTTTTGGCATAATTTTACAATCACGAATTCTTTTTGGCATAATCTATATTGGCATAATTCACCTTTCGCATAATCTGTTATGGCATAGTATAGTTACGCATAATTAGTTTAGGCATATTTTTTTGTTTACCGAAATATTTCGTGCATAAAGGTTATTCGCCGAATGGTTTTTATGCATAAATTATTTCTGCATAACATGGTTTAGTCTAAATTTACCACGCAGAACTTTTATCATAGGTAATACTACTTTATTAATGTTGCAGTTCTAACCTTTGTCAAGAATTTGTCTTTGAAATTCTTGTCAAGATGTTGTATTTCTTGAGGTCGCAGTTCTAACCTAACCAAACCGACTCTCTTGACATCATTTAGTATGGGCCGATATTCTGATTTTAATAGATATGCCAAATGCAATTATGTGAATTAATTTTATTCGTTAAAACAATCGGCGTAAACTGAATTATGCGAACTTATTTTCGGACAAAGTAATATTCGTATTATTTTAGATTATGACAAATACGTTTTGTGCCAGATTAACATTCGGCGAAAATCGATTATGCGAAGTATGTTATGCGAAAATTGTTTCGGGCAATTAAAGTTATGCCAAATAGAGGGAACCCCTTTCGGTAGTCTGGGGTTGGAAGTTTATACCGTGAGTAATGCTTTGGAAACTGATTTTTGGTATTATATCCATGTCTTTATAATCTATCTACCTAAATTACACTTGAAATAGTAGCTCTTGTTATTCGATTTATTTAAAATTAACGAAAAATTGTTAAAATATAATGTTTGTTTACATGTCATTTTTTGACATTTTCCACTTCAGGTTCACATGGTAGTGGGCGTAATTGTCGTGCACGTAGCCAATACTACCGCCTGGCAACTATTACTTCTGTAACAGAATAGTAGGTAAGTAATATTGTCTTCGGTTATACACATACTTATATTGTATTGGTTCGGTTAGAATAGTAAGTGTTGGATAAAAAATATTTAGTTCCATTTTCCAGTTAGTCTACTCTTTTTTGCCAAGCTATATTCTAAACGTCAAAAATTGAAGGTAGAGGTTCAGCTGGCGTAGCCAAATGGCAATCGTCGACGCCCACAGGCGCAGACAGAAATGTAGTCGAGCTCTGTCACTTATTCAAGCAAGAGCGATAGAGATCTATCTCCATAGTTACGAAACAGATATTGTCGTGATTGTTTGTGCACTTGGCTACGTACACTGGTGAGATTGTACTCTAATACTTTCTATTATCCTATCTCCAATATTTCCTTTTTCAAATTAAATAAATAAAAAAACATTTTTAGTAATAATTTGGCTTTCGGAAGTATTCGATCACTGCACGAAGCCGTTATTACCCGTGGGTCTTTGTACCCGTGATAATTATGTTTGTTTATTGCCTTGATCAAAATTGAATGATTGGTTTTGTTTAGTACATAATTGGGCTATTCTCAGAGATGACGTTCGGTGCCTGATTTCGGTGCTGATTTTTATTTACTACCTTTTTGATATATCAGTCTATTTACTAAAATCTAGCCTAAATACAAAAAATATTGGTGGTGGAGGCCTCCATTAGAACCTTATAGTTTGTAAGAAATCTGACATTTTAAAACCACCGAAATTATGTATGGGCACTGTAATCAATTTGCACCACCGAATTCAATTTTTACACATTATTCCACATTTCAACTTTATATATAATTTATTATTCAATTTATTGATATTTTTCATTTTAATTGGATGACAGGTCATGTAAAAAGGCTCATAATCGCGCAAATTTACTAAATTTAACATGGTAATATACTAGTCATTATCGAATAGTGAATTTTCTACCCATACTATGGCTTAATTTGCTTACAAACATAGTTTTATGTTTATACAAAGTATATCCTACTATTTAAGTATGAAATGTTAGAAAAAAATAAACAAAACCCGATTTACAACGCGGCAATCGAAGTCGGTGGTCACTTTTTTGATATCGGTGGTCAAAAAATCCAACGAAACCACGGAAATCAACACCACTGATATCAAATTTTATCGCTTTTTTGGAGATAACTGAAATAGCATGGATGATACAGAGGAGATGACATAATGACGAAACAACATCCTTTCAAGGATTTATTAGTACCTTACATAACGACAAATGCACTAAAACTGTGAGAATAAATTGAACCACCGAATCTTAAAAAACATGGGACCAAACCCACCGAATGACTGAGAAACCTTTAAAAAGTCCCCTTTATGAAACGCTACTGCATCTCCTCTACACTGAATGGTTAAAACATAGCTAAAACATACTATATTTGTGCCACTAAGTAAGTCCCTGATCTACTAATTTGTAAGAGTACTGTCATGTTTAACAAATTACACCGAAATCAGTCACCAGCCCGGGACACATCGTAAATTTGTCTTTACTCGATGAGTTTAGCTAACATATTATTTTTATATAGAAAATATTATAGGTTAACTAACACCTTATACGTGAATATCTATATCAACTGCGATCAACAACTCCATCTTGAGTTATGATTTTTTGTTATCAAATTCTGGGTGCGGGACACGCCCACCGAAGGTCATTTTTATTACTTATATTATACAAATAATAAATAAATAATTTTATAGTGTACCAAGTAGAACAGAGGCTAAAGATTACGCCTGAATTAATTCAGATAGAATAGAATAGAATAGAATAGAATAATTTAGAACAGTCCGTTCTGATTTTATACAATTTTTTGCCCCGGACATATCTACAACAATTTTTAGAACAGTCCGTTCTGACGTTATTTGCCCCGGACACGTAAAAACGCGCCTCCTGAGAAATGCCCAATTATGTTTACTTTCATATTTAATGGATTTTTCGTTGAAGCCGGTGGCTTCAAGCAGGGCGGTAAACAATTTTCATCCATTTACCCTTTGATATATTTTACCTTATTACACGTTGATAGCAAGTTTTGGTTATTTTAGGAACATAATTTATTTATTGTACAAATGTACTATGTTCAATACGAGTTAGATTCATTAAATATGTAATTATGTAGTTTTATTGGCCGCATTTTAGCTAAAGGTAACGTTACTGTATAAATGACCCAGACCACAACAACTACAGCAGTATTGCAACACAACATTACTGCCGGCAGCATTGCGGCTCTAATGTCAAAAGCTCTGAGAAAAAAAATACTACTGATAATAGCGCTAATGTATGTAGTTAATTACTAGTAGTGTTGCAATGGGGATGGGGTATTTTATTTAATCATAGTAATTATCCACGACATACGTATTCTTAATGACATTCATATATTCGAATAAGGCTGCCAAAGACAAAATAATAATAAAATATGGCAATTTATCTAACTTAAATTTTACAGATAATTAATTGTGACGGATGATGACATTGATGACATGATGCTAGCAAAAGTATTCGAATTAAAATATTTTTTGTGTAAATTATATAATGTTTAAGAATAGACATTTTAGTTAAATCAAACAACCGGCTAACACTTCAGTGTAAGCGTTTTAATTATTTCAAGCTTTTATTTACTTTCGCCTGTCCCGTTGTCTGTCTGTAATCAAATCTTGCAAGTTAAATTTGATAGGAGGCAAACGAGCAGACAGGTCGCCGATGGTAAGCGATCACTGCCGCCCATGGACACCAGAAACACCAGAGGTGTTGGAGGTGCGTTGCCGGTCTTTAAGATGGGTGTACGCTCTTCGGGTGGGATGGGTGTTCGGTTTCCGATTGAGCTGAAATTTTGCATGCATGTATGTTTGAATAATAACGCAACAGAACACGTTGTGTTCTAGTTTTGTCTATTAAATATTTTTAAGGTGTTAGAGGCATAGCAGCAGAATCGCCATGGTAGCCGTTAGTAATAGCCACGGGTAATAATAATAGACCATTACCGTCGTACTAGTTAGCATATTTTCCTGCGTTACTGTTTTTTAGAAGTCTCTTCGATCTAATTCATTATACGCATTCGTAATCTAACAGAAATTTGATGAAATAGGTAATAAACTTGTATTTACTAACTAAATTATGCATATGTATTTAAATAGTTAAAAAACATAATTAGTTGCATATCAAAATGTACAGTATTTAATTATTAACTCGTGTCTGGCTATACGTTGGTTACGAACGAGATGTAGGCATTAAGTCGAGGGTGAAATTGCGAGAAGCTTTACCCGCTGGGATAGCTACCGCCACTATAAAGTGGGTTTAGTTTGCAATCCGAGAGCCGGCCAACTATAATAAGTTTTGGAAAATTCTAGCTTTTATCGATGACTATATTTATCTTTCCACATGTAAAGAATACTGATTGAGACAGTTCTAAAAACCTCAAACACGATTAAGTTGATCATGTAGATATGATGTTGGACCTGTGTGGTGACGGGTTAAGAATTTCACCACCCCCTTTCTTCCCGTGGGTGTCGTAGAAGGCGACTGTGGGATATGGGTTAAATTGTGGCGTAGGCGAGAGGCTGGCAACCTGTCACTGCAATGTCACAGTTTCGTTTTCTTTCAACCCTTTATTTGCCAAGAGTGGCACTGAAGCTTTAGTAGTTTCATGTGTTCTGCCTACCCCTTTATGGGATACAGGCGTGATTGTATGGATGTATGTATGTATGTATGTAGATATCCAATGGCCACTTACTGTCTACAGCGCTAGATGGGTAATTGCATGTAAATGTAACACAAGTGACAATTTTATAGCGTGTTTATTTATTTATTTAACAGAGGCGATTGCGTTGGCCGGGCTGGGGCATGTGCACAGGATGGAACCCTGCCGTTTACCACGCCGTGTTCGTGTGTCGGCGAAGTAGCGCATGCCAAAAGAGATGTTGGGAGGCCGTTGCTTCGCTTCAAATACTGCGCCAATAGGGACATGGCAGCCCAAGATCGACTACCAATACTGGGAGAAGCTTGCGGAGAAGCGGACGGAGTGGTGAAAGTGAGTTGGAGATGGTCGCAAGTTCGTCGATGAGACCTGGTTTGCGGCACTTGCTGACAAAAGGGAAAGAAGACACCATAGCGAAACAGCGAGTGGGCAATGTCAGCTATGTGGCAAAGTATGTCGCTCATAGGTCTGTTTAGCCACCAAAATCGGTCTCTCGGACATAGCACCATAAATCGTTTGAAATAGATGCAAAGGCCAGTAATATGTATATATTTATTTATGAGTGTGTCTCCAAATATGTATTACTTTTACCCATAGGTATATCGGTATTTAAATGTGTAAGATTAATAGTGAAACAGACAAGTTATTGGTCACTTGCGTTACTTTCTGCCGTGGGATTGATCAGCTTGGTAGTATCCATAATATTGCATTGTCATTGAAAGTTGAGAAGTGGGTCAAATTCAATTTGCAAGATTTGACAAGGGAACAAATTGAATTATTTTAAGAGATATTTTTAGATTCGTTTTTTTGCAATATTTTACTCGTATAAAGTTACATCGTTACAATAATTAAAAAAAAAATATTTTAAATAATAATATATAATATCAAGTTTCTTGTGGGTTAAATTGTGGCGTAGGCGAGAGGCTGGCAACCTGTCACTGCAATGTCACAGTTTCGTTTTCTTTCAACCCCTTATTTGCCAAGAGTGGCACTGAAGCTTTAGTAGTTTCATGTGCTCTGCTTACCCTCTTTATGGGATACAGGCGTGATTGTATGTATGTATGTATGTATGTATCAAGTTTCTGTACGTTCAGCATTTCCTACCACGGTTTTGTACTAAGTAGCGACTCTAACAAAACATTGTATGCATTTATTGTCTGCAGTGCGGTATGCTCATCTGGAGGTATTCAAATATTGAACTTACTTAAGCAAGTTAGTTTATAACGTTTATTATAAGTAACATTGTCTATACGTAATAATATGTTGTCCTAACATATTTACCAAGATACTAGAATATAGATTTATTTGTATCAAAGTCGAAAGAGCATTTTTCTTTTAATTTATTATAGGATATTTATATGTCTTTCCCATCACGGAACAATGGTGTTCCGGACTTTTGGGAGGCGTGCGCGGGGCCGAAGCCAACACGTAGAGGCCCTTTCGACACTTTAATGAAATGTAAGGGGTACACCGAGCGGATGTTGCCCTTGCCCGTATCATGGGACACACGCAGAGGCAACACCCGCCAGGGTGTAAAAACTATTTGAGAGTTAATGGAATCTAAAATGAACTGGTCTATTTTGATGAAAGTGATGGACTAATTACTGGGCTATGGATAAAAAAACCGGACGCCTGCCTAATAAAACGGTATCCAATTTTATTTCCGGCAGACGGTGACTCGTCCCCACAAGATGGGCCCCCACAAAAAGCGACATCCAAGATGGCTCAAGGGCAACACCGGTGTGAGAACTCAAGGGTGTCGAGAGGTGTACACCGCTTTCTGCCCAGTGGCTGTCAAGCCACTGCACCAACTCGCGTCTTATGCAAATTTTCACTTCCACCCCTGGGGCATATAGCATAGGATATTTATTATTATCACACAGATTGACAGTAGCAGAAGACTTGGTGTTGTGGGTACTCAGACAAGGATATATATATAATATATTATATACTATACAAATTGTACTTATGTACATAGAAAATATCCGTGAGTTAGGAAAAAAATATCAGTACTCATCAGTCTCATCACACAAATAAATGCCCTTACCGGGATTCGAGCCCCGGACCACCTAACCGTCAAAAATTTCTAATGTATTCTAAACTAAAAGAAAAGTTATAAATTAATTTAGGCCAAGCAATAAAAAGGGAAATGCAAGGAAAAGGAAATGCAAGGAAAAAACTTTCGAGGTCGTAACTTTGTTTGGGCTAGTTAGGAGCTTAACATATCCAAAGTCCCCAGCCGTGCCCCTAATGACGGGAGGGAGGGGGGATTTGAGGGTGGGTTTTCACTTATTACTCGAAATATATGCACCCTAGTGACATGATCATTATTAAAATAATATAAGCAGATTACAATTTCTACAAGTTTGTTTCTGTAAAAGTTTTCGATATCTTGTACAGAGTTCGAGATATGATGTGTCAAAATGACATATTTACAGAACGAAGCAAAGGTAAGAAAAACGTACACCCATCTTAAATACCGGCAACGTACCTCCAACACTTCTGTTGTTTCGGGTGTCCATGGGCGGCATCAGGCGACCTGTGTGTGAGGACTTTTGCTAATGCAATTTTTAGATCTAGTCTGAACAAAGCTATGAAGCCAAAAGTTTTGTTTCAAGCATTTCCTGGCCTAATTTGTAAAAAAAATCATTATATAGGTACCTATACGGTTATACAGGCAAATCTACATTTGGGCAGTTCTCAGCTTTGTTAACACATTCACTGCTGAACTGCGGTCGATTATGGGTTTCCCCGTACGTAGCGGCAATGCGTCGTAGATGCAACAACGACAACGTGATTAGCATTGAATGGGTTAAGGTACATTCACCGCTGAGCTACGTACAGGCGTAGCTCTACGCCGTAGCAGTGGCGGGTTAACACATGCTTACGGGTGCTACGCGCTACGAGCAGAAATGCGTATGTAGAGAAAATAGTTCGTGTAAAGAAGCAAAATAACAATGTTTTTTTATTTAATAAATATTAGGGGCCCAACGTAGCAAAGCTTACATGTAATATGGTTGCTAAGCGACGATATACATGCTTAAATAGATAAATACATACTTTATATACATAGAAAACATCCATGACTCAGGAACAAATATCTGTGCTCATCACACAAATAAATGCCCTTACCGGGATTCGAACACAGGACCGCGGCTTAGCAGGCAGGGTCACTACCAACTACGCCAGACCGGTCGTCAAATATCCCATCCGTGACTCAGGAACAAATATCTGTACTCATCACACAAACAAATAGCCTTACCGGAATTCGAACCCCAGGACCGCGGCTTAGAAGCCGACTAGGTCAGACCAGTCGTCAAAGTCAGTGTGTTCAAGTAATTCGTTCCAATACTAAGGACATTGACCTTAAAGAAAAGATATAATTCTATAAAAGAAGGACTATTTCCAAACGAATTCCTCAATATCCCATATAACGTGTTCCCGACAGCGGTCGCGACGTTTGCATGCCTCCAATAGAGTGCTCGGAGAATTACCTCCCCCGGGACCAAGCCCGGTAGTGATACAGGGTGGGAAATCTAAATGGTAAAGTAAGCGAAAATCTATGGAGTTAGTTTTTAGAACCCGGAAAAGTAACATAAATTTTATGGAGAAGTGAACACTGCCCCCAAATGATAGGTATACTGGTACAAACAATGATAGTAATACAGGGTAGTAAAATTAGTAATGTAAGCGAAAATCTACGAATTAACATTAGTTTTTAAACATATATACAAATTTTCGTAATAAGAAATTATTACGGTCGTGCTGCACGGCGCGAAAATCTAAAAATAAAATTGTTTTGCGCCTGAGGGGTTAATTAAAAAATTTCCTCGACCATAAAAGCAGTTTTCTATCATTTTAAAATTAATTTTAGAGTTTTTTTTAGGTCCTTATAATACTTGTAAACTCGTTGGTATATTTAAATGGAATGTCCTTTACTGGTATAATAGTTACTTTGTTATACAAGGGGGCAAAGTTGTATTTTAACGCAGAGTGTAGAATTGAAAAACGAGCAAGTGAAAGGATTATATATTTGAACCACGAGCGAAGCGAGTGGTTCGAGAGTAGAATCCTGAACTTGGCGAGTTTTTCAACATACGAGAAGTAAAATACATTTGCACCCGTGTGTAACACAAAACTTTTTCCCTCACTATAGCGAGGATATTACAATACAGAAAAACGCCTTGATCACTGCTTGCAGTAGTTCCACATCGCTAGATTCACCCACTTTTATGAATTTTAAAGCAGAAAATTAAACTATATTCAAGGTCAAATGACTTTATCCACTAGTGGATAAAATGTGTTTTTACCCGCTCCCATTGAAGGATAAAACACATGTTTCCGAGTAGTGAGGGGAAATAGTTATTTGTTTTACAAGGGGGCAAAGTAGTTGTTTAACCGCACGTGCCAAAATATTGATACCCGAGCAAGCGAAAGATTCCAATATTTGTGTCGCAACGCAACGCTCAAGATTCCACAAAAAGTGGAATCTTGAGCGTTGCGAGGGTATCAAGGCACGAAGGTTAAACACAAACTTTGCCACCAAGTGAAACACGAAATATTTCACCACACCAACAAGAACATAATACTGACTATAAAACATCAAAATAAATAAAATCCATCAATTTATTCAATATTTATGATTCAAAATCATCATTTAATAGGTAAAATCTAGCAGCCAGATTAAGACATAGAGTTAAAATTTGTATGAAATTAAATTACTTTTCTCAAACATGGTATGAAATATTGATGTTATGTGCCTTATAATTGGCAGCGAAGTATGACGTTGCAGGTGCGGCTAGGACAATTGATAGATAATGGAATTTCATACAAACCTTGCAGGCCAAGGCCGGCAGTCTTCTTTTTTAATTTCCAAACACAGATAATTGTGACATAACATCCAGGTATTTAGCCAATTCCAAACACAGATAATTGTGAAAAAAAACTATAAGGGGCTTTATAGACGTGCCGACTGCAACTGGTACGGGCCCTAGACAATATTTGATTTTGGAGTGCGTTTTCATACAAAAAAAAAAATTCGTTTTTTTTTTAATTTTTTTTTAACTTTTTGTTTTTTTATAAGCATATACAGGGTATCAAAGGGGAACGAAAATTCGATTATTTTTGCGCTACGACGCACCGTTTAGGAGATACAGCCATCCAAGGTTACTATTTTCAGTAGACTTTGTTTATTTCATACCATGTTTGAGAAAAGCACTATACATACCTCGGCGGGAAATGGGGTTGCCCGCCTCAGACCTATCCGTCTTCTATATGTCTTCGGCCGGCAACCCCCTTTGTCCCGGCCTCTGTAGTAATGTACTATTGCCCCCTTGTGGATAAAATGCAATTTTGCTAAGTGTTTTCAAATAGCAAAGAAAGCCTTTACCAGTTGGTGTGCTGAAAAGTATTTTTTCTACTCCCGTGTATTATTCGTCATTTACCGTGTCGTGCATAGATCGTTAAAACCCTACATAAAAGATGCCCGCCCCCGGCAGGCGCCCCGCGTACCCACGCATACGATATAGCTCTTACAGCATTGTTAGGTAGCCGTTAAGGGATATAGCGGGCCGCGGAGCGCCGGCCGGCGGGTCAAAGTCACGGTAAACATTGGCTCCGCGCTCTTTTAATCTATAAAATAAATATGTAAAGTATTCGGTGTTATTAGTTAGTGCAATGCGTGTAATATACTTAAAATATTACGGACGAGTGTTATCTCAAACTATCTTCTACTATTAAGTGTACTTTTAAGGTGACAAACTAATTGCATGAAATATAAACATTAACGAATAAAAAACATAAACAGTCACTGTGCGGACGTAATCTAGTGCTTTCAAGTGATTCTATAGTAACCATTGAACATAACAAATCATTCCGCCACTTATAGAACAAAAACAAATAGTGCAGTCTATAAGTTCACAAAAAATTGTGTGCATGGGTAGATTTCGATGCATAAAAAGTACGTGACATCACAAGAACACTCTGGACTCATACTACAACTAAATTCGTTCAGTACGTCACAAGCCCGTTTAGCCTAATAGAAACATCGTGTGCCTACTGCGTAGAGCGTTCATGGTTCGAACCCCACGAGCGGTAAAACTTTTTGTATTTTAAATATTTACAAAAAGTAACAGAATGTCTTCTAAAGTAAAGATCTGTGTGAAGTGTGAAACTGAGATAATAACTAAAAATTATTTAAAGTGCAAATTGTGCCAGAGTTGCTATGACGTCAGTTGCACAGCAAATGTAACACAAAATAGATTTAATCTTATGACAAAATACAACAAAAGTTGCTGGATTTGCCACAAGTGCCGTAATCAAAGTCCAAATACCGTAAAGAATAGCACACAGATGGCAAGCTCTAGTAAACAAGCAACGAAAAAATCATCCGTCAAAATAGCACCTAAAAAAAGTAATCCAGTGCAGAAAAGTACATCCCCAATTACTTCTCCGAAAAAAATAGAATGTCCTACAGTAGTAGAATCTCCGAAGTCATATAATTCTCCTCAATCAGTTGAATCTTCTGAAGCAGTAGTATCCCCAACGACATTGCTGGAATCAGACTCAGAAGAATACACTGGTGATGACACCGCGTTAAGCCTCCCCAACATCTCTACAACCGAAGACCCGCAGGTTCTGGAATTTAAAGCCGAAATATCCAATTTAAAAACACAACTGGCGAGTGCCCATGCCGAAATCGATAGTTTAAACTCTACAATCTTGGAAATAACGAAAAAACTAGAGAATAAACAAAAAGCAATAGAGCTTTACAAACAAATATTGGGCGATAGTAGACATCCACAGAAAATAACACCGAGAAAGAAACTGGCCATGACTATTAAAAGCCCAACTCAACAAACTGCCGACACTCTGTTTAGCTGCACACCGTGTAAACCGCCAACATATAGTAACAACGACAAAAACAATTCAAGCAACATCACAGAACCCATGCCTCATCAATTCAGTGCCAGTCCTAATAACGAAGAGTGTACCCCCTGCAAACTAGACACGCCAGAAAAAATAGTTAGTCCCTCCGCTGAGACTACTAGCCACTCAAGCACTCCAGAAACAACAGATAGACAACAGATCCCTGACTACAATATTAAAAAAAAAGAGTCACTCAGAGGCGGCACAAATGCTTTTAAATGACAAGCAATCTTCGCCTACAGATCTTCAGTTGGAAAAGCGCAAGGTATTAATTTTTTCAAGCAGTAAAAGCGTATTCATAAGAAGATACTTGCAGAGACATCTTGGAGACTCTCACATCGTCACAGCCTATACAAAACCAGACGCTTCTACTGACAAATTGCTGGAATGCTGTCACTCACTGTGTAAAGACTTCACGAAACATGATTATGTTATTATTTTAAGTGGAAATAATGATAAGAGTATTATGAAATTACAAGCATCGTTATTTAATTACATTGAGAAATTGACTCATACAAATATCCTTATTAGTGATTTGTATTCTTATCAAAGCGACATACGGGAAGTATTTAAAATGATATGCGATGAATTTAAAGATTATTCTTATTTTATAAGCCCCCTTAATGTACCGTATTATAGTCGTAAGCTAAAGCTGTGTATTTCTCTGTTAAACCGCATTAATAGTTTAAATTATAAATACGACTATTATACATATAAAGAAATACCTGAACCTCATAACCAAACAGCACATGCTTCTGGTGAGGCTGAAAGTGCTGAATCTGATAGCAATTTTTTTCGTCCCTTTTGTGAATAAAGATTTTGGAGTTAGAGAAACAGTTGCACAATACAGAATAATGCATCAAAATATTGCTAGCATTCTTGCTAAAAAAGATGTCTTGGAAATAGTTTTATCCTGAGCTTAAAGATTTAGAAACACATCCAGATATTATTTGTTTAAGTGAAACTTTTGTAAAATCTGGTGATGAGGGAAATATACGGTTTATGGATTACAATTTAGCTTCATTTTACTCCAGGAACAGTAAAAGAGGTGGAGTTTGTATATTAATTAAAAAGGACATGGACTTTGAAGTCGTTAACTTAATGGATGACATAATCGAAAGCAATGTGTTTGAATGCTGCGGGATTTATATTTCACAAATTAATATGGTCCTGGCATGTATTTATAGAACGCCAACATCGAATTTAAATACCTTTTTTGCTAAACTAGAACAGTTACTTCACGTTATGTCAAAAAAATATCATAAAAAAAAATTGGTGCTAGTGGGAGACTTTAACATAAATATACTCAATCACAATCATTGCTCAGATCAGCTTTTGTCTATCGCGGAGAACTTTAATCTGTCTTGTCATATTAACGTACCGACCAGAGGGTTGAATTGTATCGATCACATATTTAGTAATATTAAAAACGCAACTGGTACTGTTCTACCGCTAGCACTATCTGATCATGACACGGCACAAATGCTAACATTTGAAGTTAGTAAAAAACCCCTATTGCCGAAGTATATAACTATCATGAAAAGGGATTATTCTGAGTGTAACATTGAAATCTTCCGGAGAGCTTTAGGTTCCCTATCATTTTCTGAAGTCTACACCGAGCCTGATTTTAATAAAAGTTTTAAATGTTTTCATGACACTATATGCCTTTTTTACAATCTCTGCTTTCCTATAATTAAAGTAAAAGTAAATATAAACAGAAAGCGGAAATGGATAACTAAAGGTCTAAAACTGAGTACGAAAACTAAAAGAAAACTTCGGCTACAATATTACGCGCAAAAGACAGCCGAAAGTAAAAATAAATACATATCATATTCACGTCTTTTAAGAAAGTGTATAATAAGTGCACAGAAAGCTACGAATAGGAAATATGTGATTAATAGTAAAAATATTTGTAAAGCGTCCTGGGACGTAATAAAAGATCAAGCGGGCAAACCCAGTAATAATCAGTACATAGATAGCATTGAACATAATGGTTTTAATGTTACGAATCCATCTAGTATAGCAACTATATTTAACAACCATTTTATAGAAACAACGAACAAACTTAATAATCCACTTAATGTATCTTTGATGGAAAACCGAAAAGTACCTAACTCAATTTATCTAATGCCATTCGAAGAACATGAGGTTTTAAATCTTATCGCCTCGTTAAATAAAACCAATGCCGAGGGTTATGATGGCATTACTACCGCGGTTGTTAAAAAATGTAAACTTGAAATTGTCTCCGTATTAACGTATTTAATTAACTTTTCATTACTTTCTGGTATATTCCCTGATAACCTAAAGAAGTCAATAGTAAAACCGTTGTATAAGAAAGGCGATAGAAACGATCTGAGAAATTACCGGCCGATCACTCTTGTGCCTATCTTTTCAAAGATTTTTGAGAAAGCTATGTACAAAAGACTGATAAGCTTTATAAATAAATTTAATGTTATTACTAAAGATCAACATGGCTTCCAAAAACATAAGTCAACCACACTTGCAGCTTTTAATCTGGTTCATGAGATAACACATAGTTGTAATGATAAGAAGCCAACTACTGCTCTATTTTTTGATATGTCGAAGGCGTTCGACTTTGTATCACACAAGGTACTGCTAAAAAAATTGGAACATTATGGTATCAGAGGGCTTGCTCTGGATTGGATAAGGTCGTACTTAGAAAACAGAACCCAGTGTGTAGAAATAAAAAAAATAAACAAAAATAACGTAACGGAATTATTTACTTCTGAGTATCAGAATAATAACTATGGAGTGCCTCAGGGAAGTGTCCTTGGGCCTCTGCTCTTTTTATTATATGTAAACGACCTTCCTGATAGTTTACAACATAAATGCATCTTATTCGCCGACGACATATCAATTATAATATCTAGTAATCAGTCAGAAAATCATTTAAACCACGAATTTGACATAAACAGTGCAATAGATTCTGTAGTAAAGTGGGTTGAAGGAAACAATCTTCAAGTTAATTTAGATAAAACCACTTATTTACGCTTTAATCAATCTAGTCAATCAATAATAATTAATTATAATGGGCATTTATTGCAAGAACGTGACATAATTAAATTTTTGGGAATACATTTAGATAATAAGCTAAATTGGAATGAACATATTGGAACTGTATGCACAAGATTGAATAGATTTGTTTTTGTCCTCAATAGATTGCGTAGAACAACTGATTACAAAACCACCATGGCTGCATATTACGGGTATGTCGAATCAATTCTCAGATATGGACTCATGATATGGGGCAATGGAATAGATATCATAAGAGCATTGCGATGTCAAAAAAAATGTATTCGTGCAATCTGTGGTATCGCACCACTCGAATCATGTAAACCGATGTTTCTTAAGCTGAAAGTTCTGCCATTACCTTGCTTGTATATTTTTGAAATTGCCAAGTTTGTAAAACAACATCCTGAATTATTTGTTACTGCTAGTGAAATATACCCTAGAAATACGAGAAACGGTGAAAGACTGGTAGCGGGAACCCAAAAGAGAACTGCTATTTTTAATAAAAATTGTACCGCAATGTGCGTGGAAATATATAATAACTTGCCATCTGACATCAAATGTTTGCCATTTAATAAATTTAAGCAAGCCTTGCATGAATGGTTATTAAATAAAATGTTTTACTCACTCAAAGACTATCTGACATAATGTATCATATAAAATAATACTTAGGTATTGTAGTGAATACTTAGTTTAAGAACAATATTTGCATGCTGTTTGTGGACGGTTGAATAAGGAGAACATTGTATTATGTAACACCTGTAATCTGACCCTATTCACGCAAATAAATGATTTATGATTTATGATTTATGCCATTCGGCTAGCCACCCTGATCTTTCTCCACCGCCCTTTCTCACCCAGTATGTTAACGTATTTAGTTTGCAATTCCGTGAAACGTGACTGGGTATGAGCTGGCTATTTGATTAACTCAGTAGTCACGACTATAAGCGTATTTTTACTCCCTTTATTGGCGCTTTAATAATATATGGCTTCCTTCCAAATGTGGAACATAATATTGTTGGAAAAGTATTAAATAGGTACTTCAACGGCTACCTTTAAGACACTGACAACACCCAATGACCTTGACACTAGCGGACACTGTCTATTCGTATGGGAGTAAGTGAGAGCGCGGTGTCACTAGGTACGAAAAGTACGGAAAAATATTAAAATTAAATAGAAAGATGCATTATTTGTGCAATATGTTTCGTTAGTGTTTTAGATATGTATATTTTTGTTATTGTAATTTTAATTAAAGACAATTAAGTGAATAATTGAACGATATAGAACCGTTTAATGACGAACTCGAGACCAATCTTTGCATTTTTTTCTGTCGAGCCGATTTCATTGAATCGTGTATCGAGTACGGCTATGTTCATTGAAATATAATGAATATGTTCATGTAAATAAAGAGTTTCATGAATAATAACATGTAATTTACTTGCCTTACTAACACTAATAGTTTCTCTTAAAAAAACTGCGCAAGTAACATCAATTTTGCGCAATTGGCTGTTGTCAGCCCCAAGCGAAAAAAAACCGGCCAAGAGCGTGTCGGGCCACGCTCAGTGTAGGGTTCCGTAGTTTTCCGTAATTTTCTCAAAAACTACTGAACCTATCAAGTTCAAAATAATTTTCCTAGAAAGTCTTTATAAAGTTCTACTTTTGTGATTTATTTCATATTTTTTAAACTTATGGTTCAAAAGTTAGAGGGGGGGGGACGCACTTTATTTCCTTTAGGAGCGATTATTTCCGAAAATATTCATATTATCAAAAAACGATCTTACTAAACCCTTATTCATTTTTAAATACCTATCCAACAATATATCACACGTTGGGTTTAAAATGAACATAGTAAAAAAAAATCAACCCCACTTTACATGTAGGAGTATACAGAGTTCACCACAGTCTTGTCTTGTTATTTACCTCCGGTACCTCCTACATTATATGGCGATCCTGCCAGTCGGGCTGCACCAGGCAGCCCCAGCTTAGACTCCACCAACGCTCCATCATCACGGGCCCCGTCGCAGCAACATGGCTCCGCACCACAACATCAAGGCCCGCATCGAACCAGCACCACGCCGCCAAGTCACACCAGCCACGCTAAGCGTCGCCGCCCCAGCAGCACTAACATTCAATTGGACAGAACAATGCGAAGACGCGTTCAAAAACTTAAAAATAACCATCACAACCACTACCACCACAAAGATGGACAACAAGAAGATCGAGCGGCAATATATAGAAGTGGCCATGCGTAAGCCGAGCGCCGTCGGACCCAGCCCAGCGCAACATCGTCCACCAGCTACTCCGCACCGCAGCGCCACGGCCCCTTCGCAGCACCGCGGTCCCTCCGTAACGCCACAGGTTCGCACCGCAGCACCACGACGCACTTGGCGGCACCGCGTGCCACACCCGCCCCAGCCCAGCACACAAACAGCGTATCAGGGTAAAATATAATCCATTACATATTCACACTGATCGTTATTATGTTTCCATAATATATTTTAATTTTTTCTTATATATATATAAAAATAAGTATATTAAAGTTCTTGTAGGTATTAAAAAAAAAAAATGTTTATAGAGAGTTATAAAAAACACCAGATTTTTTTTGTAAGACTATTTGAGTCTATCAGACATCAGAAATCGATTAGTTCATAAATGACTATACTTCAAAATAACAAAAGAAAAGACAAACAGACTCAATAAACAAATCATAATAAAAATTTCTAAAAGTTAAATAGTAGATCGCGGAAAATTCATACGAAACTATCAAGTTTCACATAATTAATAACTACCTATAAAAGGTGAAACAACTCTGTCACGACATCTTATAATACATAAATCAGGACTCATGTTCCATGAAAAAAAAAAAAAAAAAAATCATATAGATATAAAGTATCTATACAACATACAACTTGTTGAATTCAAATATCCCATTACTGTACAGTATCAAAAGCTTATATGGAACCCAAAAGAAATTCGAAAATCGAGAAATGGTCCCATGCCATTGGTATAAAAATAAAAACTTTTTTTTTCCATATAATTCTGTTTTGTTGCAGTACTATATGTACTATAATAAAAATTAAAGTAATCGAATACAAAATAAAAGTCGTGCTATTGAGATTGACTGATTTTTATCGAATAGAATTAATCTTTTTCTTTCCAATTTATTGTACGGTTCCGGTCGTAAATATATAAAAAAAAACACCTTATCAAACGTATTTACTATTATTCCACAATCAGGCAGGCAGTTAAAAAAAAAACTGACATAGCCTAAATCCAGTAATCACTTAATATTCATAAAATAAAAAAGTGATGTATAGATATTATAATTTATTTTTTCTCTCTCAGTAGTAGCGAGACCGGATAGATCTCAGGGTGGCTAGCCGAATGGCACAATCGCTCACGAAACGCTCACGAAACGAAGCGCTAGTAGATATCTATCTCTATCGCGCTTGCGTATTGGCGCGACAGAGCCAGCGGCGTATCGCTTTCGTTTGGCGTCGGAGAAATGCCATTCGGCTACGGGGCCAGGCTGTAAGGAACTAAGGATAAGGACAATATCAATATATATAAAAAAAAAAAAAATTAAACTGCTGATAGGTAAAATTAATATTATTTAATGATAGTAAAAAGAGGATAATATAAATTGTATAAACTAAAAAAAAAAAAAAAAACATAAGTATGTTTACAAGTAACAAAAAAAAACATAAGACAAACGTCTTGTCGGGAAAGCAAAATCAGTTAAGTGTCGCAACCAACGATTAGCCTGATCACCTAAAAGTTATTGTGACTCTTAAATGCTTTTATGTTTTCAAACCGACATTATTAACAATACTGGGTAGCTAGTAAATTATAATGTAAGCAGAGTACACCAGGATACAAACCAGACACAGGCCCCTTGAAACCAAAACCAATTCGAGCGAGCTCTCAATTGTGAAGGTCCTTGGGCACACGCAAAGCTATTGCGTTCTAATGTGTAAAAGCATATGTCTGGAAAAACATACTACATTTTTGAGTATGTATCAGCGCGCTATAATAAATATATTTTTTTGTATCCTTAATATTTATATATTGTAATGTAGGGTCGGCCGACCGTATGCGCTAAAATGCGCAGTGTACTCTTTAAAAGAAAAGTGAACTTTATGTATCACGAAGAAGCTTACATTATTTCCCAATGCAGACATTAAGGTACTATGGCTCATGGGAATTGATTTCTATATAATACAAGCAGGTATGAAATCCTTGACGGCTGACCATGATTCGATCGAGAATCAATCGTGGAGACTCTTGGACACACAAAATAGTGTGATGCTTAAAAGCAATGCCTGAATGTATGAATAATACTAAAAGTATAATTGTAATCGCCAGTAGTAAAAAAAAAACACCTAACAAATTTAGTAAGCAGGTTTTATCTGCGAAAAAGAGGTGTAGGTACTAAAAACAAATACTTTTACCCCAAACAAAATTGATATCACAAAACGACATAGGTATAAAAATTTATTAAAATAGGAATACAAATCTAAAAAAAAAAACACCATAAAATAACAGAGGGGATAAGAATATGAAAAATAAAAATAACCACAATACTCACTACATCAATCGCTATACGTACATTTTTTTTTAACTCAAATCACAAGTCAGAATTGCTGCATACACAACTCACAAAAGTAACTAGAATACAAATATCATATATTTATTTATTTAAACTTTATTGCACAAATTTACAAAAAAGAGTACAAATGGTGGACTTAACGCCTTAAGACATTCTCTGCCAGTCCACCATTGGGTTAATATATATTATTACCTCAAAATTAGAAAGTTCAAATAAACTAACTACCTAATGTATATTTTATCTCGAGCACAAAAAAAAAAACAACAACTGAACTACCAAATAAATTAACACCTCTTGGCATTCTCTTGTAAAAAAAATAAATAGCGTGACTACGCTATACAAATAGTTTAAATCATCTATAAAAATACCACAAACAATCAGACCTTACTAAAATAAAATGACAAAGATATAAATAACTCGAATACAACTCACGTACAAACACGTTAACAAAAAAAAAAAACAACCAACTTAATACAAATAAAAAGCCAGCCAACAATAAATTTCAAATTAATCGGTATCAAAAATTCAAAAAAAAATTTTTTTTGAAGTCGAACTACTTTCACCACAATATAAATATTAAATACCCAAAACCAAAAGTGTAATTGTACGCAACTACATCCTTTATTTTATAGCGTGTAGTAGTAAAACTAAAATCACAAACACAACGCAGCCAAAAAAAAAAAAAATATGAATAGAAAATACTTTAAAAAAAAATACCTAAAGCATAACGCGGAACAAACACGAAATTATTAGTGAAATTGGGTGATGCTTTAAAAGTGATGCCACAATATATGAAATATTATATAATATGTTGTAATTGCCAGCGTGAGCGACAAATAAATATTTTATTTCGGTACCCAGACCAAGGTACTAAGCAGACAAACAGCCATTAATGCGTTGTGTACCCTTATCGTTAGTGATGCAATTGGACTGCAGCACACTTACCGATGGTATTTTATCCCCTTTAGCACAAATACATAATTGGAAAAAAAAAATATAGATTGATAGATAATAACAAAATATTATTATCTAACTAAGATTTATAAAGCATTTCTGGATAATGCTACTAGTAATTAAAACATATCAACAGATGACGCCATCCAAATAAGGAATCGCTAAAGCGCATCAATTACATATCATATTACATATCTCAGTATAAGTAAACACCTGTCATGCAACAATGTAATCATTTACCAGCTTATGAATGAAGTGTTATATATAGACTAGTAAGTAAATTATGTACTATAAGTATACCTACCGATAGCTTTAACTTTTTTTTTTTAATTGTATGTTTAAGATCTAGATTGTTTAGATAAAATATTATACCTGTAACCATTAAGATATACCTATATGTAAACAAAAAAAAAAAACTTCTAACTAAACTATTTCTTGTATCCTGAACAAATAAATATGTATTGAGCTGAGTAACAGCCATAAATGAAAATGCGTGCCCTTGCCGTTTGTGATGCACTTAGACTGCAAACAAAAATACGGTTATATTGTTTTTTTTAATACCTTTCACATAAATACATAAGTAAATAGGACAGATAAACACAAAAAGATTACATTCAAATATCTTATTGAAGTTTAAAAAACATTTATTGTATTGTATTGTATTCGTTTATTTCAGACAGAACAGTCCATATTGTTACATTACGTTACCCTTTCATTTAAAATTAAAGCTATAAAATTCAATAATAAATTTTATGAATTGATATTAAAACATATGGTCGGATGACACCATCCAAATAAGGAATCTCTAACTCGCAAATATTAAATATCTACACATCTCAGTAACAGTAAAACCCTATCGTGCAACAATGTATTCAATTAACCATAAACCATATTTAAAACTGAATTGTTGATAAACACAAGTATTTATCTTGGACATGACATTAATAATTATGTAAAATGCAAACTACATTAACTATTTCTTTAATTTTAAGTGTGTTTTTTTTTTAGTGTATAAACTTAGCTATAATGCCTTACCTGGTTTCAGAATGTAGGCACCCTAGATAATAATTATTAAAAAAAAAGGGTGAGCATGTACCTATTCCTAAAAAAAAAAAAAATTTTTTTTTTGTTTACTGCTATACATTCAAATATATGCTAAATACATACGTTTTCAACTTCTCCTCAATGATACTAATAAATTAATCTCAAGATCAGATGCCACCATCTAAATAAAGAATCGCAAAATGCGCAACAAATATGCAGGTTGATACTGGTATCATATTATTGCTGAGATGTCAGAAAAAGTAAACATCTGTTCAGGTAGCAATGTAGGTATTCATTCACTATCTTAAGTTATGAATAAAATATTATAAATAGACTTTGTAAGCAAACAATGTATTCAGCTAGCTTTAAGATTTATTTTCATATATATTAACCAAATGTGTAACCAATAGAATTAAGTACTAAGATTTATTTTAATATGTTAAACAAAAATGTATAATCAATAGAATTAAGTACATAAACATAAGTCAAAAATAGTTTAAGTAATGAACTATTTTTGTCTTGAAAAAAAAAAGGGGAAAGCTGTAGTGAGGTCACAGTCATAGCAGCGTCATACACTCACACATCTTAAACAGATAACCTTTAGAGAACATTAGATTAACAATAAGATAATAAAGTATCAAGTATCAAGTACCAATTAACCTTTGAAATATGAGAACATAGTATCATGGAATAGATACCATGATAACTCCCACATAAATAGATAATTAGATAATATCCTACTATATAAACACGATGTATCTTCAGTCAAATATACAGAGTTCACCACAGTCTTGTCTTGTTATTTACCTCCGGTACCTCCTTCATTTCAACATGTAGGAGGGGTACCCTAAGAAAACATTTTTTTCCATTTTTTATTTTTGCACTTTGTTGGCGTGATTGATATAAATATTGGTACCAAATTTCAACTTTCTAGTGCTTACGGTTACTGAGATTATCCGCGGACGGACGGACGGACGGACGGACGGACGGACAGACATGGCGAAACTATAAGGGTTCCTAGTTGACTATGGAACCCTAAAAAAGGAGTTCAAAAGAAAATAATTGATATCGATTAAAATTATCATACATAAATTTCAGACTCTAAACTTATTATCGACCCCCAGAGCAACAGAACAATGGCAGAGGGATGGTGTTATCTGTTTGAGGCCAATTATGTCTGTCAGTGAGTCAATACGAATTACATACTAGCTTTGCAGCCGAGATTCCTTTCGGCGAACGATCGCACTTAACGTGGAAGAAATGTTTTTTTCTTTTTGTCATACAGGGTACGTGTTTTTTTATAGTTATGATATTTGGAAGCCGGTTCTGAACGCTACAGGCCCCGACTTACTGAAAGCAATATTAATGCGAAGATTGCGAAGACAAGGCCACCCGACCCATGTCTCGTCGATGCTTTCACGGCTTAATTTTGCGTAATGCGGCCTAAAGCTCACCACTTGCGATTTATTAACGAGATAATTCAAACAAGCTTCCATTAACATAAAAAATACAATACCTATACAACATTTGTACTAGCTTTGTTGCTCGTAAGTAAGCTGTTTGTTGATCGTAGGCTGCGGGCAGTTATATCACCAATTTCGTTAGGTGAATAAAAAAATGTAAGGAAAATCTTAGACACGACATTCTCATTTACAACTACAAGCCCTTTTTTTTGTCTTTTTTTTAGTATGTATAGGTAGACGTTTGACCACGATCACACCTGATGGTAAGTGATGATGCGGTCTACGGTGGAGCACGCTTACCTATGAGTTTCCTTTCGGCCACACATGCAAAGTTAAAGCTAGTACAGCAGTAGTAGGTATGTAAAGCTAGTACAAATGTTGTATAGGTATTGTACTTTTTATGTTAATGGTAGCCTGTTTGAATTATCTCGTTAATCAATCGCAAGTGGTAGTCGAAATAAAAAAAAACCTATAGATTCTACAGGAACCACGAGATGGAAGATCAAAGGGCCTACTGCGAACTACATCCGACGTGTCGCATCCATGGTGCCAACTTTGCAAATGAAGAGAGAGAAAACACGGCGTCGTACGTTGTTCGCCGGTACCAATGGGCGAGAACTGGCGAGAACCGTCTGGACGTTCCAGGGTGCGTAGCCAAATGAACAGCTTACGATATTATCGTAGCTAGTTATTTCTATCGCACGCTATTGACATGACAGAGCCAGACTGCGTTTCGTTCAGCGTCTAGCGTCAACGATTATAATTTTGGCTAGGTAGGTATTGCTGGAGAAACGAAGTGCAATCAAACATTACCGAACTCGGCGTGTGCCGGCAGCTTTCGATAGAAGTAGTGGCTTTAGACAGAGAAGTATGGCGATTGGCGGTGTCTGGCGTTAGACCTGATTTATACGGCGTGCGAACTCGCATGCGATTTTAGTTACATTGCGGGCTGTTGAGGGTACATACAATTTTGCACAGCCATCAAATACCGCAATGTAATAAAACTCGTCTGCGAGTTCTCGTACCGTCTAAATGGGTCCTTAAGGGGGCAAATTCCGTTTCGAGTCGCTACGCCACAGCAGTAAATAAATAAGTTAGTAAGCATAGATCCAAAACTTATTCTGCATTAATTCATCGAAATCATCTGCGTCGTTTAATCTAAATCGGATCATCACTTTACATGGAACAATGTAACAATGACAGTCGTATAAAGATAAGGCTTTGAAAAAAAAAGAATAATCTGTACAACTTATTTAAACTTCCTTTATTCGTCACAGAATCGGAAAATGGACCAACAAATAGTCGATCAAGCAGTCGGATGGCGATAATCGATTCGTAGTTTACTGCAGTCAAACTACTTAAATTAAGGAAATTAGATTTCTACGGTATGTACTTTTCAAACACATGATTTGCATACAATCAAACAATATGAATGAAGGTAACTTGTTCATGTGGGTATCATAAAATTCATAAATATCATTATACCTAAGTTTTCGGAGCACGTGTAATTCTAATTGTCAAGTAGACAAGGGAAAGGACGGGAAATATATTATTCATTGCGATCGCACCGCGTTCTATCGCTATTCTTAAGTTTTAGAATATTACACAATTCAGCATACCCAAATATATTTATATGAAATCAATTTAACGCTTTGTTTCCCTCTATTGCTCGCTCTCGCTATAGAAATGCGACAGCGATAGCATGTTTCGTTCTATCGCAAGTGACTGACAGGTTCGCTACGCAGTCAGGGGTGGGAAACGTAAGATTATGTACCTAAGGCCCACTTGCACCACCCCCCACCCCCTTAAGTCAAGGTTATTGGGCTGTCAACTGTCAAATTACATATAAAATGATGGGTTAACCCTCCATTTTCGGTGGTGCAAGTGACCTTAAGTAAAGTAACCTTATTTTAGCATGTGACTGATAGTCCGTTATGAGACTGCGGCCTTGAGGATCAAACTACCCAGCACATAGTCGAACGATGCCCTAAGAGACGTTTCCAAGGCAGCCCGGTGGATCTCTATACCAATTTGACACCTGACGCGATCGGTTGGTTGCGTAACCTGGATGTCGACTTATAATATTAATTGTCTGCAAATATACGCCATGCGCTTAAATAATAATTTTAGCATGTGGCATTTTAGTTTGTGGCCGCTAATGTTTTGAGTTTGGACAGGGGCGGCTCACTCCGCGATCCTTTCGCCGCGCTACAAGTACATGCCGGCGGCCGCGAGTTCGCGGCCCATTCAGTGGCGACGACCTTCGCGCGGCGCAATAGAATTCAATGTCGTCTGCACTCGTGCGGTCCGTTTGTTAATGTAGGTAAGAATTTAGAATGGCGGCGTTTTGTGAACATCAAAGGAGTGAGCCTTCTGTACTTGTACTATTATATATTCTGTGGTTTGGACGGCACGCGGCAATCAAAACATAACGTTTTAACAACACAACTCAATGTCAATACGCAGCAGTGTGTGATGTAACATGGGATAGAAATACTCGTACATTCAATATGTTATTGCAAGCGTATTTTATCGTTTCCGACTCGCGTGAATACTTCAGCTGAAGAGTTGACGTAAATTAGTGAATTTGCCTGATTTTCAGATTTGTGTAAGTAAAGTTACGTTGCCGAGAAAATTATACCGTAGATAGCATTTTAATCTTATTCAATAAAACATTAGACATAAATTAGGTAAAGCGCTGGTGGCCTAGCGGTAATAGCGTGCAACTTTCAATACGGAGGTTGCGGGTCCAAACCAATTAGTTTTTCGAGACTTAAATTGTGTAAAACATCATTAGATATTTTCCAGTTGCTTTTCGGTGAAGGAACATATCGTGAGGAAAACATAAAAAAGCCTTTAATAAAGGATGAAACAAAGGGTAAAGCATGAAACGTTTCCGATATCCGTTGATCCGCATCGTTCCGTGCAAACACGCACGTTTACATTGAATTAATTGAAAAACCAAAACTCGAATTGCTCCGGGATATAAAATGACGATGTTTTATTGTATACAAGTTTGATATCCTACAGTTTTGAAGAAATAATAAAATCCGACGAAGGTAGAAACCTCAGCTGTCGTCAACACGTTTGCGACGTTTAGCATCGCATATGTAAAAAGGAAGTAGAATAGAAAGAAGGAACCAGAAGTACATTTACAGTACTAACTTAGATAAAACTGATATTAAACCTGATGTCGTAAAGTTGCATAAGAATGTAGGTATGTGATTAAATCCCAAGAATGACAGACGGCTAAGGGAGGGCAGATATGACAGACGTCAAAGGTCATGTGCTATTAAATGTTAATAGTAAAGACAAAGTTACTCAAAACTAAACATGCGAGTCCACTAGCCGAAAGATTCACTTTTCAAACGTTAAAGCAGATTTTGTGGCAATCGTCTGTTAATAATTTAATATAAGTCAGTGGTGGAGAAAGTACGGCCTGCGGGCCATGTCCGAGCACTGCAGTAAAATGCATTTTTGATTTAAATCTGGTCCTTCTCTAAAACTTCTTCAAATGTTGTACCCCAATGAAAGTTTGTTCGTAACTGATAAGATAAAGCTAGAATTGATGACGTTGAATTGAAATAGAATAGCTGATTAACAAGATTACAGTTCCCAACCTTCTGTCAGTAACAATAGTAAGTAATTGAAACATCAGACAGCTAGTTAGAGTTCATGTCATGTTAATTATCTGCTGTCTCGACTAGTCAACTGCGACAGTGATGAATTTCACTCCTGAATCACTCCAGCCACCATGACGTTTTAATACGTTATTCGATATCGAGAACGTCACGGAAAATTAATACACTTGAAGCTGGTACCACAGAATATATAATAGTACAAGTACAGAAGGCCCACTGCTTTGATGTTCACGAAATGCCGCCTTTTTAAATACTACAAAATTCTTACAAAGAAACGAGCCGCACGTGTGCGGCGTCCGGTGATAGGGTTACCAATGGATCCAAACGAATTAATACTCACATAAAATGTTACACTATAATATTCAAGTCTTGGGTACTTTCTAGGTATATACTGTATTTATATATTTTTGTTCAAGTTCCAACATCACAAGCCTTATTGAACTTTTCCATTGGACTTAATCAGTAGTAGATCTAAGTAAGAATGTCTTATGGTATTTATTTTATTCAATAAGTCTATTTAACTAATATTATTATCATCCATTCCACACGCGGACATCGCTTAAAAAAACCTCGTGACGTAAGGTAACAATATAAAGTGCGAACGTGCATTCCGTGAGAACGCGCGCCACCCCTGAGAAGGCCGCGAACTCGCGGCCGCCAGGATGTACTTGTAGCGCGGCGATAGAATCGCGGAGTGAGCCGCCCCTGCTGGTACGAAAATCCTCAAATTTTACCGGCGACTATCAGAAAGCGTGCTAGCTAAAACAAATTGTTCCTCTATAACGGCAATGTTAAAGCAAAGAAGGCTCACTTGGCTTGGCCATGTGCATAGAATGGATCATACCAGACTCTCGCGTCAAGTCATGTTGAATCAAATGCTAAGAGGCCGGTTGGACGCCCTAAGCTTAGATTTAAGGATTGCTGCAAGAGGTACCTGATCTGCTTTAATATTCAACCTCACATTTGGGAATCTAAGGCTGAGATGAGACCAGAGTGGCGCCGTGACCTTAAAGCGGGTGTAGACAAACATGACGAGGATTGGTTAGAAAGCTTCAGACAGAAAAAACCGGCCAAGAGCGTGTCGGGCCACGCTCAGTGTAGGGTTCCGTAGTTCAAAACAATTTTCCTAGAAAGTCTTTATAAAGTTCTACTTTTGTGATTTTTTTCATATTTTTTAAACATATGGTTCAAAAGTTAGAGGGGGGGGGGACGCACTTTTTTTTCCTTTAGGAGCGATTATTTCCGAAAATATTAATATTATGAAAAAACGATCTGAGTAAACCCTTATTCATTTTTAAATACCTATCCAAAAATATATCACACGTTGGGGTTGGAATGAAAAAAAATATGAGCCCCACTTTACATGTAGAGAGGGTAACCTAATATTTTTTCCATTTTTTATTTTTGCACTTTGTTGGCGTGATTGATATACATATTGGTACCAAATTTCAGTTTTCTAGTGCTTACGGTTACTGAGATTATCTGCGGACGGACGGACGGACAGACAGACATGGCGAAACTATAAGGGTTCCTAGTTGACTACGGAACCCTAAAAACTACGCGCCCCCCTCCCCTGAACTCTCATGTCATATCATGTCTGCGATCGCTGTGGTAGAAGATGCCGCTCTGGTATAGGTGTCTTTAGCCACCGGAGACGTTGCTATCAACCTCCCCCATATTACATGATTTACTAGCCGCTGCAACAATCATCTGCAATAGATGACGTGGCCAATGATGATGATGATGATAACAGAAAGCACTTAACTTAAACACCAATCCAACAAAACCGGGCCGTATTTACTTTGGAAAGTACAACAGAAATGTAAAAGTACGATCCATCAAACCGGAGAGAATGAGACTTAAAACGAAAGGGGATGACCATACTTAAAGCGGTATCTCGTACCAACGTTGTCCTCATTTTCCTCCGTGAATGTTGATATTATTAGAAATATTTTACACAGTTTGATGTATTTTAGTCACAACGAACCTAGTTTTAAAATTTTATTGATCGTTGTAGATTTTTTATACCACGTCGGTGGCAAACAGGTATACGGCCCGCCTGATGGAAAGCGGTCACTGTAACCTATGGACGGCTGCAACTCAAGGGGTGTCACATGCGCGTTGCCGACCCTTTAGAAACTTGAACACTCCTTTTTTGAAGAACCCCATACTGTAGTTTATAGAGCACAAATCCCCTGGTTTCACAGCTTCCTGCCTGCGTTAAATAAAATAAAAATATTTTAATATTTACCATCAAACGTCTACCTACAAAAAAAAATCTCTTTAATTTTTTTTGTAATATTTTTATTTTTTTTTTTAATAAATTAAACTTCCAAAATTTCAAACGTAGGTAGACTAGCTTAGCTAATGATTGGAATACTTATACAAGATTTTCCATATTATCAATACCCAAGGAGGAAAATGAGGGCTACTCTTGTGTGGAGAGTCGGTCGTCCCCTTTCCTCTCGAACCACAATTGTCTCCCTGTCACTTTGCCGAAACTTCTAAATGCTCCGCAAGTTAGGGAAGCTACTTCAAACTTGGACAGGTATTGTGTCGCATCGAATATGGGTACCTGTCCGGTTTATACTACATATATACAGGGTGTTTATTTATTCACTGGTAATTATTTACGTGAATTTATAAGTTATGACTTATGGGACGGGTACAGTAAATTTTATCGCAACTTTTTTAAGGCTACAATTAATATCTAAGTAATTTGTTAAATACGTATTCATTCCATTTACAGATGTTAATGCACCCTGATTATATGCAAAATAATGCTATTTAAAATATAGGCGCTCTACATCAATTGCACATAGTTTAAGTACCATAATTTTTGCAAGAAAAAGTTGATTCACCCATAGACGCTTCTCAATACTTGCAAGTTATTATAAAAGGTAATAAATAATTTATTCATAACGCAAAATTATGAGTTGCTTCTGTATACTTTCACATAAATGCAAACGCACACTGTTCACATAACTGTCCATTATCATTAATACCAATTATTACCCACGTCTATTACCTTGTTTATATCAAGAACCAAATATTTCGGAGACCGGTCTGATGGCGTAGTTGGTAGTGACCCTGCCTGCTAAGCCGCGGTCCCGGGCTCCAATACCGGTAAGGGCATTTATTTGTGTGATGAGCACAGATATTTGTTCCTGAGCT
This sequence comes from Leguminivora glycinivorella, assembly GCF_023078275.1. Taxonomy (NCBI): domain Eukaryota; kingdom Metazoa; phylum Arthropoda; class Insecta; order Lepidoptera; family Tortricidae; genus Leguminivora; species Leguminivora glycinivorella. The sequence continues at coordinate 3,271,231 of NC_062975.1, forward strand.
CTGAGTCATGGATGTTATCTATGTATATATGTATATGTATATGTATATTTATATATTAAATATATCGATGTCTGAGTACCTACAACACAAGCCTTCTAGAGCTTACCGTGGGACTCAGTGAATCTGTGTAAGAATGTCCTATAATAATATTTGTTTATATGTATGTATATATATATATATATATATAGTGTGGCTGGGCGGATGACGCCTGACTTTTAATCCGGGTTCAAACCTGGCTTGTACAATGACGTTTATACATACACAGATGCGAATTTCCACGTAAGTAATAAGTAGTAGTAATAAGAGCGCCGTATGTATTGGAAAACTAGTAATCCGATCAACCGTATTGACAATAACTGTCCGAACAATATCAAGTAATATTATTTTATTGCTCGAAAAATAAAGGACATCGTATTGAATAATTCCACAAAACTGTGTTACGTAAAAACTTTCCTTTACACGTGTATTTTGAATTACAAGCTTTCAAATAATAAAAAATAATAGGTATCAGACCTTAGCAAAATATTTTACTTGGTGTCTACATGATACCCTCAACTAATTTAAAACAGATTTTTTAGAGTAAAAGAGATAGATTCAGAGGTTGATAATTATTTTCACGGTTTCATTTTTGAAAAACAAAAATACGAATAGATTGTATGTCACATTATACGAAAATACTAAAAGTTACACGAGTTAAACATGGACCATCAGTCTGGTCTAGTGGTTATGTGACCCTGCCTGCCTGTTGCTAAGGTAACAGTCTTAGCTGCGACGAGTCGTGGATGTTCTCTACGTAAATAAATGTAGAATTGGTATTAAGTATATTATAATGTTCCGATGTATGACAAGCCGTGGGGCTCTGTCAATCTTTGGAATGATATCCTAATATTTATTTATTGGACCATGAAAATAAAATTAGTTTGTCATGCCATCAATTTATAAAAAAAACCGGCCAAGAGCGTGTCGGGCCACGCTCAGTGTAGGGTTCCGTAGTTTTCCGTATTTTTCTCAAAAACTACTGAACCTATCAAGTTCAAAACAATTTTCCTAGAAAGTATTTATAAAGCTCTACTTTTGTGACTTTTTTCATATTTTTTAAACATATGGTTCAAAAGTTAGAGGGGGGGGGGACGCACTTTTTTCCCTTTAGGAGCGATTATTTCCGAAAATATTAATATTATCAAAAAACGATCTTAGTAAACCCTTATTCATTTTTAATACCTATCCAACAATATATCACACGTTGGGGTTGGAATGAAAAAAAATATCAGCCCCCACTTTACATGTAGGGGGGGTACCCTAATAAAACATTTTTTTCCATTTTTTATTTTTGCACTTTGTTGGCGTGATTGATATACATATTGGTACCAAATTTCAGCTTTCTAGTGCTAACGGTTACTGAGATTATCCGCGGACGGACGGACGGACAGACAGACATGGCGAAACTATAAGGGTTCCTAGTTGACTACGGAACCCTAAAAAAGAATTATTGAACATTAAAGAAATCACTATGGTTTCAACGTGGCTCCAGTTGTAAAAGTATTTTTTTTTGCATTATATAACGTTTTAAAAACCAATAAACACCTTTTATTTGAAAATGTACCAGGAAAGGGGGCTGATGGGGAGGGTTGTGATTAATGACCAAGAAATTTGCCGATAAAGGCATTGTCAGAACATTAAAGCACATGTCATGCCATGCCATTCCATGGATTTATTAAATACTTGTATTTACTTATATTCACACAAAAAAATGGTTTCGGATACCTACGAAATGTATTCAAACAAATCGATCAATGTCAATCTGTTAATATTGAATCTGTTTAACTTTTGTTTGTGTTTCAACAGTGAGTCTTCAAAGAATATAAAAAAAATATAGGACATGCTTTACAGGATGTGATCTTTGGAGAATTTAGAATAGCGATCGTCCCACATATAGGTATAGGTTTTGTTCTGGAACAATCCATTGCCTACTCAAATATAATAAAATCAGATGTGAAGAATGTATCTTGTTGTGACTTAAAAAAATTCGCATGTTCTTAAAAGAACTTTCTCAGAACAACGAAAACAGGAGTTTTGTCAGTGCCTAGATACATATCAGTGGGACGAAATACTCAAAAAAACATCATGTCCTAGTAAAGCTATGGAACTTGTTATGAATGTCGTCAAAAATAAATTTGAAACATACTTCCCTCTAAAAAAACAGTTACTGAAAAAAACTGGACACAAATGGGTCAACGATTCTTTAAGGAAATTACGTGTAAAAATATCACAATTGAAAAATTACATAACGACTCATTCCGACAGCGTCGAGTCTCGCACGCACCTACAACAGCTGGAAAATGAATACTGGATAAAATTACGGCAAGTACGTAGTAATTTCATAAACGGTTGCATATCTAACTGCAAGGATGACATGGGCAGGAGCATGTGGCGTGTCATATCAACGGAGACATGTAAAAATAATAAAGGTAATAGTGCTATCGATGTGTTCGTTAGCCGGTCAGCTGGCGACTGCGTAGGCACGCGCGCCGCCGCCGCCGCTGCGCTGCTAAACCGGTATTACATCGAAACCAACGTTAACAATGCCGTACCGTGCACTAGCACGGCACTTACGTACCTCACGCAATACCTACCTGCTACGTGCCCGCCTTTTAAATTCGAGCCGTTTGGGCTGGATGAGATGATATTCGCATGCAAAAAAATCAAACGAAAGGAATCAAAGGATATAAATGATATGTCGACTCGCCTTATTGACTATTTGCCTCCGACTGTCATCTCACTGCTACTAACGTTGTTTAATGAGTGTGTGTGTCAGGGAACCTATCCAAGCGTTCTAAAGAAGATAAAGGTCCAACCCATCTATAAAGGCAAAGGCGAAATGCATCTGCCTAAGCATTACCGGCCTATATCGCTCATACCGGTAATTTCTAAAATCTTTGAGCGTTTGTTGAGTACCAGGATAATGAATCATATTACAATAAACAACTTGCTAAATCGGCAACAATACGCTTACCAGCCTAGTAGGTCTACCGTGGACGCGGCGCGTGACGTCGTGGCGCGGGTGACGGCGCACCTCGAGGGCGGGCGGCAGGTCGCCGCCGTCTTCTGCGACCTGTCGCGCGCCTTCGAAATGATTGATCACGCGCTGCTTCTCGCCAAACTATCTTCCTATGGGTTTTCAGGCTGCTTCCATGATATCATAGCGTCGTTCCTGAGTGACCGCAAACAGAGCACCTACGTTCTCGGTTCCAAATCTGACCTCGATCCAATAGGAAGCTGTGCGGTCCCTCAAGGCTCCATAATGGGAAACAACCTTTTTCTCCTCCTGGTGAATGATATTTCAACAGCTTGTGATATCCCGGAATACGTAATGTTTGCCGACGACACTTGTCTTATAGTAAACGCAGAAGATGTAGACTCTCTAAAACTAAAGTTATGTCAAGTGATGCACCAAATGGCTTCGTGGTTCTCATCCAACGGTATGCTGCTCAACGTAAATAAAACAAATATTGTACACTTTAAGTTGCGAAAAAAATACCTACCACTTAATATAGTAGCAGATAACGTTCCTGTACCCCAAACGGACTCCTCCAAATACTTGGGATTCGTGATCGACTCCGGGCTGACGTGGACACCGCACATTGACCACGCGTGTGACAGGCTGTCATCGGCGTGCTATGCTCTCTCAAGATTGGCACCAACCTTAACGAGTGAGAACGTCAGAAAAGCCTATTTTGGCTATTTCCACTCCATTTTAATACAAGGTGTTGATCTTTGGGCGACATCTGCTAGCCGAGACAAGATGTTCAAAATGCAAAAAGGGCTTTACGTATTATTGACCGAAAACCAGCTGATCACCCAGCGCAGGAGTTATTTAAAAAGCACCGTATTTTGACTCTGCCCTGTGTTTACATATTAACGGCATGCAAATTCGTCCGTTCGAACCTAAAAAATTATAAAACCTACGGCGAAATAAACCATCGACCGTCGCGCAGACGTGACCTACTAGTGCCCCCTCGCCGTCGGCTAGCGAAGGCCCGTGCGATGCTGGACGTTGTCGGCCCTAATCTATACAACTGTGTACCTACTGACATAAAAGAATCACCTTCCGATGCTATATTTACAAGCAAACTCAAAAAAATGTTATTAGAGTCTGCTTATTATAACATCAACGAGTTCCTCAAAAGGAGTCGTTGTCCCGAAAATCCATAATACCTATGCTTATATATGTTATTCTGGTTGTAACACTGTAATAAAGAGTATATAAATTGTTTATGAACTGTATTACACATTGTAATGTACAAATTTTTGTTGACCTGTAAATTTGGTTATAAATTTACCAATAAAGAAATCTAAATCTAAATCTAAATCTAAAACCACATATATATGTCTCTCAAACCGCTTATTCTGCAGGGCTTGGCCATGATTGGTGCGATATTATGTTAGCACGACATAGACTACCCGTCCTTATGTCATTCTCAGTATTTATTTTCTTTCTTATGTCATTATTATTAATATACTTGGAAACAGAGTGGTCTATGTCGCGACGAGATATTGTCGCGCCAAACATGTGCTAGCCTTACTGACCATGCTTGACTGGTTATAGCTGGTACTGCTATTGAAAACATTTTTAAATTGTATTTTACCATAATAATAAAATTATGGCCGAATTAGCAATTTATTTTAATTGCTGAACTCCTCGTCGTTCCAGTTTAACACAACTAATGAATCTTCAAAATTCTACATTTTAATTACAATTATCTGGCGTAACTTATTAAGCCAACCGTCGTTTCTAAACTTTATAAAAAAATTTAAAGTTTCATTTCTGTCGCTAAAGGATAATTTGAGGCATTATTAAAAATCTTAAATATCAAATTTATTTCTATTAACCTAGGTCAAGTATTCAAGATTCATTAACGTACAAAATTTTTCTTTCATTATACCTAGACGTCGCCGAATTGCTTTGCGAATTTTAAGTTTTCGATTTAATATAATATATTTTATTTAGGTAAGATTCATGTAAACTCTCGCTATATCTGTATTCTTCGCATCGCCATTTTGATTAATCTTCTGGTACTTCACTGAGCCCCCACGTCACAGGCTTGACCTAGTGTGAGGGCTATTGCTAACCATACTGTATTTTATCTCTGAATGTAACTATACCTACTGTTTAATTCCTATATTTTATCTATGTCTGGTAATGAAATAAACTTTTTGTATTTTTGTATTTTGTATATATTTGGACATATGATTTGTCTTGCGCCGAAATTGATGATATCATGAGAATATAATAGCTGATAATTTAATACCAGTACAGGTCTCGCCCATAATTTATGGAAATTTAGGATTATTTTGACTAATATATAGTTATGATAGCCATCTTAAATATTGCCGGTTATAAAAATTACATCCTGTAAAGGTAACTAAGCCATCTTTTTTAGGGTTCCGTAGTCAACTAGGAACCCTTATAGTTTCGCCATGTCTGTCTGTCCGTCCGTCCGTCCGCGGATAATCTCAGTAACCGTTAGCACTAGAAAGCTGAAATTTGGTACTAATATGTATATCAATTACGCCAACAAAGTGCAAAAATAAAAAATGGAAAAAAATGTTTTATTAGGGTACCCCCCTACATGTAAAGTGGGGGCTGATATTTTTTTTTTTATTCCAACCCCAACATGTGATATATTGTTGGATAGGTATTTAAAAATGAATAAGGGTTTACTAAGATCGTTTTTTGATAATATTAATATTTTCGGAAATAATCGCTCCTAAAGGAAAAAAATGTGCGTCCCCCCCCCCCCCCCCCCTCTAACTTTTGAACCATATGTTTTAAAAATATGAAAAAAATCACAAAAGTAGAACTTTATAAAGACTTTCTAGGAAAATTGTTTTGAACTTGATAGGTTCAGTAGTTTTTGAGAAAAATACGGAAAACTACGGAACCCTACCCTGAGCGTGGCCCAACATGCTCTTGGCCGGTTTTTTGACAAATAAATTAGCTGCAACTTTTTATTTGGCGTTCTTATTATTCTGGAGTTTCATTTAGGCAATTGAGAGTAAAAATATCTGATCAAAGTGACCAATAAACGAAAGTAATCGGAAGAGACTTAGGCCTTCAAGGTAAGTCGTCCTTTGTAATGATACCTACTGTAATATTCCCTACATTTAACCGGAAATCTTATACTTTTAAACGAGCAATTCTTGTATATTTATTTATTTATTTATATATACCGACGATCTCGGAAACCGCTCTAACGATTTCGCTGAAATTTGTTATGTGGGGGTTTTCGGGGGTGAAAAATCGATCTAGCGTAGCCTTAGATCCCGGAAAACGCGAATTTTCGAGTTTTCATGAGTTTTTCTTTCGCGTTAGTAAACGTAAAATATGGTCGTTAATTTCGCCGCGCGCGCATCGATTCCGCTTAGCTCAGTCGTACGAGGTCGGTCTAATGTTCGCAGATATAACGTACGCAAAACGTAGGCATAGATATAGTTAAGTAATATACTGAACTCCCCATCGGCACACAAACCTCTTCAAGGTTTTACCAACGATGGGTCTTGTGTAAGAATGTGTAATTTTTCGTTTATTATTCAATAAATAAAAAAAAAAAAGATAGATCGTAGGTGTCAGGGTTTCGAATCCCGGCCAGAAATTAAATTTTTGTTTTTTGTCTTTTTTTTTGTTTTTGTATTTATAAGAGTTTTTTCTTATCTAAAGACGTGATATATTAAAATAGAACGCCCAGATATTATTCAATTAATTTAAAATCAATCGTCCCAATTATAGCACAAAGGAATACCTAACAAGTAATGCTAACAAGCGAGTACGATTTATGAACCGGAAACTTTAAAGTTACGTTAGTATTTCAATTTAAGGTTGAAATTATATTGCACTTTCGTGAAATATGGTTTGTCTTCAAATTATGCAAAGTTGTCTATGTCAAAAATTAGAATATTTAGTCTACGCATCCTACGTAACAGTTACAATTTAAGGTTGAAATAAATCAATGCGTATGGTTTGTCTTCAAATTATATCTATGTCAGTCTGTCGTAACATACCCTCAATGCGTGCATCGCCACGCTTGGCACTGTCGTTTTGCAAGTGAGCTAAAAGGGCGCGGTGACTTCGCCACGAAATTGCAAAAGCATGTGGTGTTTACCTATAAGTGGTTATTACACTTAGAAAAATACTTCTTTCAATGTATAACATCACTTTTTAGTGTAAATAACTGTTGGTGAACCAATGAAATAAATAAATAAATAAATTGTCCCATTGCGTACTCTCGTCGAAATTGCTGCACGCTCTCGGTCCCAGTCGCATCTCGCATCTAGCCTTAGGGCCGATTTAGACGGTACGAGAACTCGCATACGAGTTTTATTACATTGCGGCATTTGATGGCTCAACCAGGGGCGGCTCACTCCGCGATTCTATCGCCGCGCTACAAGTACGAGGGTCATGCCAAAAGAAGTTAGATACTCCATGGTCATTTGACTGATACTGGCCAGTTATACACCAATGTAAAGGTAGGTTATCTGCTTATAAATTTAAAAATTGAACACTTGGAAATTCTTAGGATTCCTTTTTCAATTATTTTTTTTCTAAATAATTTTGGCGGGAATTTTCCGCAACAATGGAGCTTACTCGACGTGATTTTCGTGTTATGATATATTATGACTTTAAAAAAGGTTTAACACCTCAAGAGTGTTTTGAACTTTTAGTCTCGACTTTTGGAGAGTCTGCGTGTTCACGTGCAACTGTTTTCAATTGATTTAAAAGAGGACGGGAGAGCTTTGAAGATGAGGCGAAGACCGGACGGCCGCCAACCGCAGTCACTGAAGAAAATGTAAAGACTATGGAAAAAAATATTCGTGCGAACCGACGAATTACATATGTAGAGCTCGAGCGTGAACTGGGCATTGGATCAGCAGCATTGCAAACTATAATTCATAGTAAACTGTCTCTTCATAAGCGTTGTTCAAGATGGGTGCCGCACAAGCTCTCCGATTTACAGAAAGACCGTCGCGTGGATTGGTGCAAATTTATGATAGATAAATTCGACGCAGGCGAGAACAAAAACGTATATGATATACTTACAGGTGACGAAACATGGCTATATAACTACGATCCCGAAACAAAGCGACAGTCCACAGTATGGTGTTTTGAAGATGAGCCGACGCCAACAAAATGTCGCCGAACCCGAAGCACACAAAAACAAATGGTTGCCTCATTTTTCTGCAAGACGGGACATATTGCTACAATAGTGCTAGAAGATCAAAAGACAGTTAATTCAGAATGGTATGTGACAGTTTGTGCCCCAAGAGTACTGTCAGCTTGGTGTGACAAGCGGCCGAAGTCAGGAACCCGGCACCTGCTCTGGCACCACGACAACGCTGCCCCGCACACTTCCGCTAGAACACTTGACTATTTCAGTTCAAAAAACCGGCCAAGAGCGTGTCGGGCCACGCTCAGTGTAGGGTTCCGTAGTTTTCCGTATTTTTCTCAAAAACTACTGAACCTATCAAGTTCAAAACAATTTTCCTAGAAAGTATTTATAAAGTTCTACTTTTGTGATTTTTTTCATATTTTTTAAACATACGGTTCAAAAGTTAGAGGGGGGGGACGCACTTTTTGTTTCTTTAGGAGCGATTATTTCCGAAAATATTAATATTATCAAAAAACAATTTTAGTAAACCCATATTCATTTTTAAATACCTATCCAACAATATATCACACGTTGTGGTTAGAATGAAAAAAAATATCAGCCCCCACTTTACATGTAGGGGGGGTACCCTAATAAAACATTTTTTTCCATTTTTTATTTTTGCACTTTGTTGGCGTGATTGATATACATATTGGTACCAAATTTCAGCTTTCTAGTGCTTACCGTTACTGAGATTATCCGCCGACGGACGGACGGACGGACGGACGGACGGACGGACGGACGGACAGACAGACATGGCGAAACTATAAGGGTTCCTAGTTGACTACGGAACCCTAAAAACGTGACTATTTTGCCCCACCCCCCATATTCCCCTGACCTAGCCCCCTGTGATTTTTATCTCTTTCCTAAAAATTAAAGAAAAAGTAAAAGGAAGGCGATTTGAGAACAAAGAAGATGCGTTGGCTGCGTATAATTACGAAATTTCTGAGGTGTCTAAAGAAGAGTGGTCATCGGTATTTTCTAAGTGGTTTAGACGGATGAAAACGTGTATACGTGTTCACGGTGAATACTTCGAAAAAATAGATAGCTGTAATAAAGAATAAAGTATGTAAATTTTGAGTATCTAATTTATTTTGGCATGACCCTCGTACATGCCGGCGGCCGCGAGTTCGCGGCCTAATCAGGGGTGGCGCGTGTTCTCACGGAACGCACGTTCGCACTTTCTAATGTTACTTTACGTCGCGAGTTTTTTTTAAGGTTCATATGCTATGTCCGCGTGTGGAATGGCTAATAATGCTTAGTTAAATAGATATCATGAATAAAATAAATACCATAGGACATGTTTAGACAGATCTACTATTGATTAAGTCCCCTGAAAAGATTCAATAAGGCTTAATATGGCTTGTGATGTTGGAACTTAAACAAAAATATATAAATACCATATATATATATCTATATATATATATATACCAAGAAAATACCCAAGACTTGAATATAATAGTATAACATTTTACCTGAGTATTAAATCGTTTTAATCCGTAGGCAACCCTATCGCCGGACGCCGCGCACGTGCGGCTCGTTTCTTTATTAGAATTTTTTAGGTATTTAAAAAGGCGGCATGTCGTGAACATCAAAGCAGTGGGCCTTCTGTACTTGTACTATTATATATTCTGTGCCTCAACATACAATTCAGCAATATATGGTCGCCGCAGTACCAGGTACATATTGATCGACTCGAGCGGATTCAGAACGTTGTTATTAAATCACTTAGTTACAGGACTGGTTCTGTTTTCGATAACACCGCGATGGCACTAAAGTATTTTAATATCCCTTCCCTAAATAGCCGTAGGATTTATTTAGATGTTATGTTTTTCTACAAAATTTGTAAAAATGCCATCCATTGCCCTAACCTTTTACTAAAGGTGCTTTTTAATGTTCCGCATCGCTCCTTACGTTCCAGACCCCTATTTAACGTTACTTTTGCTCGTAAGAGATATGCACAGCATACGTTCTTCAGAAGAGTGCCCAAGTATTGTAATAGACATCTAAGTAAGATAGATCCCTTTCATAGTTCTCTTTATAGTCTTAAAAACCAATTAAGGAAAATTATTTTATAACCTTTTTTACTTCCTAAAAGTTAAATGTTTTATATTATAGCTAAACTTCATCTTTTATATAATTATGGTACACCTTGGATATCTTCATTCTAAATTCACTTGTTACTACATGCTTTATAAAGATTTACGTAGTAACCATCTTTGCATACTTTTGTATTTTCAATACTTATTGTATTATGTAACCTTAGCCTTACCTTAGCATAGCTTTGCAAGTGTTATGTATTTTTACTGTTCTAAATTTTATGAACCTCCAGGTCTTTTTTAGAGTACGTTTGCATGCGTATATTTATATGCACCCTTTTCATATGTATAAATGACTGTATGTGTTCTAAATAAAAAATAAAAAAAAGAATAAAAAAATAAATAAAAATAAAAAACATCCCGCATTATAACTAAAACCGCATGCGAGTTCGCACGCCGTCTAAATCAGGCCTTATGGACTCTTTTTTAACGGGATTCATTAAATTGTTTGGATTAACTCATACAAAAAAGTAGGTCCCGTGTGGTGACAGGTTAAGACTTTCACCACCCCCTTTCTTCCTGTGGGTTTCGTAGAAGTCGACTGTGGGATATGGGTTAAATTGTGGCGTAGGCGAGAGGGCTGGCAACCTGTCACTGCAATGTTACAGTTTCATTTTCTTTCAACCCCTTTTTTGCCAAAAGTGGCAATGAAACTTGAGTAGTTTCATATGATATAGACCGTGATTACCTTTTCAAGGAGGGTTAGATCGCGCGCTGCTGTCTACGCAACTTTGACATCCACCCGCCTTCGTCAGTTTTCCGTGATCATGATGCATGCAACTGCGTCGAAATATCGGGAGCTCGACAAAAATCAAAAAGGTAATCAAGGTATATCCCGGTCAATATAAGTCTAATGAAAATAACCGTGAATCATTCAAAACTCTCATAGTTTCATATGCTCTGCCTACCCTTTTATGGGACACAGGCGTGATTGTATGTATGTAAAAAAAGTAAAACAGTCGCTAAATATGTCATACCTGCGATAAGACTGCGGCGCAACAGGCCAGCTCCGCCGCGAGCGCAGAACCAGCGCCACGCGCGGCGTCGACCCGTGAGGATTGCTCATCTGCGGAGCGGAGGTGCGCTTGCGACTCCACCCGCGTCGGCCGCCGCCACCCTGGCCCCACAGGTGCGCTGTGGCCGTGCTGTGTTCTGCCAAACAAATTGGGAACATCAGAATCTAGAAGAGAATGAAGGCCAGATGCATCAACCACATTTGACAGACACATCGTCGTCACGCAGCAGACGACTATGGAACTCCCCATACAATAAAATTTAACAAACGCTTTAACGGTGACAGACGGTTTGATGCAACCGGCCTTAAGATCGGTTTAGCACTACGTCTGATCAGAATCGGTGAAAATAAGATTCATTATAGTCATAGAACTATTTGTATGGTAGGTAGTTTACGCATTACATCTGAAGAATGACGGAAAGAAATCGGATGACGGGGATCGGGTGAAGTGCGTAAAGTAACATGTACATAGTTCTTCGGCTATGACGGATCTTAGTTTCACGGATTCGGATAGGACGTAGTGCGAAACCGCTCTAATACACATTTGAAATACATTCAAAGGGCATTCGTATACAATATGAAAAGAACCTTTTTACCGCAAAAGTATGGGAAGGTAATTAGGTTTCTGACATGCGCGGTCGTAGAGAGCGGGAGGTGTAAACATGCAAACCGCGATAATTTAGAAAAGCATTTTCAAGTAAACTTGTCGTTCATTTTCAACGTTCTGTTCCTCGGGCGAAAGCGTCAATTTTCGGCATGCTGCCCTTGACATTGTCGCTTTCCAGCTCCGCCGATAGAAAATAGGATATGTCGTCCAATAAAAAAGAAGGCCCCAAATCGCTTAAAATTGTGCATTGAAGCAGAAACATGTCTTACTCTACTGACAGTATGTGATATAATACTATTTTACGCCACTATATTATGCTTCGGCCACCCAACGTCAACCCGCAAAATAAATATTTTCGTCGGGTTTTAGTTGTCCCATGGCGCCGAGAGTTGTGTACAGTCAACATCAATAGCAAATGAAACAATGCACCAAAAGTGTGTGTTACTCTTACTTTGTGCAGACACTCAATCTCTTTTTGTTTAGCGGTTACAGAACAGTATAGTTACCTTCTTTTAAAGCTTTGTTTCATCTGATACTTTTGATGCTGACTGTACGGCCATTTTCAGAAATTGGGACTCACAATTAGCGTCAATTATTGTTAAAAAAAAGTTAGATCTCTGTCTGTTATGAAACGACAATTAATCATAAAATCTCTAATATACATCAATTATTATTTTTTACGTTTCGAATTTAAAGTAGATTATCGCTTATAGTTTATACGTAATTAACACCATAACTACCTTTTTAATTGAAAATGTTTAACTATCGTTACAAAACTGTCAGGAATTTAACTTTTTGTTAACAACTCCCACTAATTTTGAGTCCCAACTTTTGAAAACACCCGTACAACTGTACATCAACGCATGTCAGGCCGGCACCTGCGACTGACGTTGTATAAATCAACCTTCGTCCACGACCAAGGCCACAACTCACGAAGCCGGGGTCAAAACATTTCAAAAAGAAGATAGATAATTATTTCAGTACCTGGGCCACAGCCTGGGCGTTTTCAGAATTTGGAACCCAAAATTAGCGTTAAGTTGTTAACAAAAATAACTCGTTGTCAGTTTTGCGACGACAATTAAGCATAAAATCTGTCTTTAAACTTTCTTCACGTTTTGAATAGAGATTATCGCTAGAAGTTTATGTAATTTACACAAAAACAATATAGTTTTATTAAATTTCATGCTTGATTATCGTCACAAAACTGACAGCGAGTTAATTTTTGTTGACAACTTACGCTAATTTTGGGTCCCAAATTCTGAAAATGCCCACCTAAGGGCCACTTGCACCAACGAAAATGGGGGTTAACCCGAGGGTTAACCAACCATTTAATATGGTATTTGATTTGACAGTTGACAGCCCACTAACCCTGAGTTAAGTAGGTAGTTGGTCCAAGTGGGCCTAACAGAAATTTAGAATGTGAGCAAGTCAGAGAAGAAAATACTAGTCATATGATTGAAAGTTACCGCTACATACATAGTAAGATGTAGTCTGCAGATAAATAATTGTAAGAATTGTGTTTCTAAAAATAGTTGAAACTTAAAACAGTTAGTATCAAAAATTTACCTCGTTACTTTCAATGACGATTTCCTATTTTTAAAAGTTTTAAAAGTCATGGTAGCCACATAGTTCAGTGACATAGTTGGCAAGCCAAGACAAAGCAAGTTTTACGACTTCTTCATAAAATTTGCAAGTATTATTATAATATTTACTACATTGAGATTATGACAAAAAATATTTATTCTTGTATCGAAAATCAAATAACATTGTGATTTTCAGCCACGGAACGACAGCATCGCTTGTTTATGGCATATTGATCCTTCTGGCGACCTTATCATTGGCTTTTTACATGCAAATTAGCTAACGTTAAGAATAAATTGACTCGGCATGAACCCACAACCTGAAATAGTATTTGACTTCATTTAATGACAAATCGTGACATTGCTTACCTTTGACAAATCATAATTAGGTCAATCAATTGTCAATTTTCATCTAGTTCGTTTTTTACAAAATAAATCTTCAAATATTTGATTAAAATTAACACCAAATCCACTCCACATCCATATGCTTAAATTAAAACGAGACTTAAAATATTTCTAAAGCTTTTCTTTATTATTATAAATGGGCTTACTCTTGGCCACATTCCCATTACGAATTGAACGGAATAAACGTAAACAAACTGCTGTCACTGTCAAAGTAACACGTGCAGATCAAGTCAGGGGTTCGTAAAGTGAGGGCCGACAGAAAAACAGTGGGTATATACGGCCGAGCGAGCGTGCGAGCGAGGCCGGATAGGGATACGAGGCCGGGAATCCGTTTTCACGCCGAGGCATGTATAGTGCTTTTCTCAAACATACAATGAAATAAAAAAAATGCTCTAAAGGACAATATTTTATAAAAAAAAATTTACTTTGCAGGCCTAGGCCTAAAAAATAATATGAAATCCCTTTACAGTCCTCTCGAGTTGTTGCGCCCAAAAAGCGATACTTCCCAGCCCATTTTAAGGAACGTAAAGACAATATTTCATTGCATGTTTGAGAAATAGTGCTTTTCTCAAACATACAATAAAATAAAATAAAATGCTATAAAGGACAATATTTTATAAAAAAAAGTTACTTTGCAGGCCTAGGCCTAAAAAATAATATGAAATCCCTTTACAGTCCTCTCGAGTTGTTGCGCCCAAAAAGCGATACTTCCCAGCCCATTTTAAGGAACGTAAAGACAATATTTCATTGCATGTTTGAGAAAAATAACTTTTAACCAGTTCACTCTATTACATACTTAAAATCGTGAATCGATCGAACATGATGACTGTTATATTATGTTATGATCCCATGACATGCAACTCAAAATAAAAATCGGTCCAAAATGGACGAAGTTCTGTCATATCAGATACTTACAAAACCAATAATTTTTTGGAATATGTAAAGATTTTTAATAAACTTGTCAAATATCGGCAATTATAATACCTCGAAGGGTGCAAATTTTTTATAGCACCGGCCACACCTTTGTTTACTCGTACAATAATTCTAGCGAATTCAAAATAGGAATATAGCCAAAGCCTAAGACGTGGCCTGCGATGGAGTGAGCTCGCCCAAAGTAGATCTCTGTTTACCAGTGGCGGCTGGTGAAAATTTTCTGCTAGGCAACACTGAGCAAAAAGAAACCTACCTTTACATTAGGTACTTTACTAGTAATCAATTTTAGGCAAGCCTGTGGGAATCGGCTTGTATGGATCATCCGCTGCTGCTATTTACTCTTGATTTGAAGGTTGCCTGGTTATAATGAGCTCGAAAATATAGCCGCCGGTAAGGAATTATATTCCTTGGCAGCAATGCAGCATACATCAAAAACAACAAACATATTTCATATTAAGTGACAGCTGTACCGAAGTTGTACTGTATTCGAAAAATCCAACAAGGATTTGACTCACACACGACACCGATCTCGCAATGTCAAAAGTGATATTTCTCCAGCAAAAACGTCATTTTTGACATTGACAGATCGGTTTATTTGGTATTGCTTCACTCTAAAAGTCTAAGTAAAGTCTTATTCTAATTGGGCCACCAGTCTTTTTTCACGGATAGTGTGAAAAAAAAATGGTATAAATAGATAAAACGGAAATAAAAAACAAACATCGTAGATGTTGTCTTGTTAAGGCGTTTCATTTTAAAAAAGTTAACGCCGAAAAATGTGGTGCCCTCATTAAAATTCTACAATTGTATGTAGAAATATGATCTCTATGTCACGCGCTACTGTTATACAAGTGGAATAGCGCTTCCATGTTATTAATTTTCCCTCTGCGGCGGCGGCGCACCGCAATGTCGTTTGTTGGTTTAATTTATGAAGAATAAAGTGGAGTCTGGATCTCGTAAAGAAAATATGGTCCGAGTTTAAGATTTAATTGTTTCATATTGGATTCTCGGCTCGTTAAAGAGCAAACTGGGGCTATGTATAAGCTTAGCATTTTCCCCTTTTCTTAGAACTGAGGAATAATAGACCTTGAAAGTACCGAATTTAGTCCCAAGTGGTTTAGACTATATTTAGGCTTTTCGATGTTTATTATTAATATATAATAGAGTGTAGAGTTAAAAGTGAATTATATACTCCCTGATTCATTAAGACAAAACAGGTCGACCGCTATCCATACAAAAAATGTCTTTATTTTTCTCTCTGCATACTTTAAATTATGGCTGCACAATTAGATGCATTTAAATTTTATATTATATATTTCTTCTAACAATACCTCTATTTTATTTCTGCATTTCTCATTGATGTAAGTATGGCTTTTTAGAAAATGTATAAAACCAGTTTTTATGCGCCTAATTGATTATAAATTAATAATAAAATATTTTCGTTTAACTGTCTGTTCCAAAATGTCAAATACAAAATATTGTCTTCGGTTACCGCGATAGTTACTCATGAAATAAAACTATGGAAACGGATTAAATCGCGTATAATGAATTTAAAATACATCCCGACGTTTCGAACTCTTTACAGCGTTCGTGGTCAACGGGTGATTGAGGAAAAATTAAAATGTGCAAAAGCTACCCACATACAAGAAATATTAACAAACCATGACAATTTTCCTAGAAATTCTTTATAAAGTTCTACTTTTGTGATTTTTTTCATATTTTTTAAACTTATGGTTCAAAAGTTAGAGGGGGGGACGCACTTTTTTTTCCTTTGGGAGCGATTATTTCCGAAAATATTAATACTATCAAAAAACGATCTAAGAAAACCCTTATTTATTTTTAAATACCTATCCAACAATATATCACACGTTGGGGTTGGAATGAAAAAAAAAATCAGCCCCCACTTTACATGTAGGGGGGGTACCCTAATAAAACATTTTTTTCCATTTTTTATTTTTGCACTTTGTTGGCGTGATTGATATACATATTGGTGCCAAATTTCAGCTTTCTAGTGCTAACGGTTACTGAGATTATCCGCGGACGGACGGACGGACGGACGGACGGACGGACGGACGGACGGACGGACGGACGGACAGACAGACATGGCGAAACTATAAGGGTTCCTAGTTGACTACGGAACCCTAAAAAATTACCATTACTATGTTAAAAATTAATTAACCAATTAATCTACACAAAATTGTCAAAGAACAAACTGCAAATGTCCAACACCATACAACAAAAAAACCGGCCAAGTGCGAGTCGGGCTCGCGCACAAAGGGTTCCGTAGCAGCAAATATAATAAACTTATTATGTCAATTTATACACCTGCCAAAATTACAGTTAAATCAACCTATCTCAAAAACTATAAGAGATACTTTGATCAAACCAAAAATCGTTGAAAGAGTTAATTAGCATGCATCACCTCTATTTTTTTTAGAATTTTATACCCCGTAGTTATAAAAATAGAGGGGGGGGGACATACTTTTTACGACTTTGAGAGCTGATATCTCAAAAACCGTTCACTTTAAGAAAAATGTTTTTTAGAAAACTTTATATCATTTTAAAAGACCTTTCCATTGATACCCCACACGGGTATGTACATCGAAAAAAAAAATTTTCATCCCTCAGTTACATGTATGGGGGGCCCCACCCCCAATTCTTTTTTTTACTATTTAGTGTCATAATTTTGTAGCGGTTCATACAACACATATTCCCATCAAATTTCATCACTGTAGTACTTATAGTTTCCGAGTAAATCGGCTGTGACAGACGGACAGACGGACAGACGGACAGACGGACAGACGGACATGACGAAACTATAAGGGTTCCGTTTTTGCCATTTTGGCTACGGAACCCTAAAAATGCCTCACAGCCTTCGTCGTGCTTGTTCCATTATCAGATGTACTGGATCCCAAGCCGGTGGTAAAGTAAAGCCATCCTCTCTATTAAAGTTTGGATATTTTTTGATCTCAATGGCCTCTCGCAACATTCTGGGTATATATCGCTTCTCCTTAGCAAGAACCAGAGGCTTGTCAAACTTTATAGCATGATTGACTTTATCCATGACATGTTCAGAGACTGCAGACCTTTGCCGACGGTGCTTGACATCCGCTATGTGTTCCTTCACCCGTGTGGAAATGCTTCGTTTCGTCTGTCCCACATATGACAGCCCGCACTCACAGTCTAGCCTGTACACTCCCGCATTTTGTAGAGGAGTTTGACATTTCACAGGCCTCAGGAATTGGGAAATCTTCTTCATAGGCTTGAAATAAGTTTTAATAGAAGCCCGTTTCAAGATGTGGCTGATCCTATCCGTGACTTCTCTGACAAAAGGGAGAATAGCAGGCCGGCGCTCGACTGTAGGGATCTTCAAACGGGCCTTCTGCTTGACACGCGGTATCTTGAGCTCGTTCGCCAACAGCGCCTGCCTGGCATGTCGAAGCTCCGCGGCCAAATGCTGGTCGTCACATATATTTTGGGCTCTCTGAAACAAAGATTTGCCTACAGTAGCTAGTTGACTGGGATGGTGGTGGGATTTGCCATTTAATAATCTTGTATGTGGGTAGCTTTTGCACATTTTAATTTTTCCTCAGTCACCCGTTGACCACGAACGCTGTAAAGAGTTCGAAACGTCGGGATGTATTTTAAATTCATTATAAGCGATTTAATCCGTTTCCATAGTTTTATTTCATGTCAAATACAAAATTTAAATTTTGAAAAAACCCCTGACATAGTGGATCGATTTCCGTGAAACATGGCTAAGAACACTCCCGACTAATTCAGCTATCAAACAAAAAACTAAATCTAAATCGGTTCATCCGCTTGGGGGCTACGATGTCACAGACAGACTCACACACAGACAGGCAGACAGACACGTAAACTAATGACACCCCGTCGTTTTTGCGTCGAGGGTTAAAAATAATAATGAGAATCTTTAATGGAGAATTGATCTTTCCGTTTCCTCTTAATAGATGTGACTTTATTTTTATGTTTCATTTATATAATATATCTGTGTAGAGTATATTTTACGTCATATAAGGTCTTAAATTCGGCAAGAGCGTGCGACTTTCAATCCGGAGGTGGCGGGTTCGAACCCCGGCTCTTACCAATGAGTTTTTCGGAACTTATGTGCGAAATGTCATTTAATATTTGCCAGTCGCTTTTCGGTGACGACAAACATCGTGAGGAAACCGGACTAATTCCAATAAGGTCTAGTTACCCTTCGGGTTGGAAGGTCAGATGGCAGTCGCTTTCTTAAAAACTAGTGCCTGCGCCAAATCTTGGGATTAGTTGTCAAAAGCGGACCCCAGGCTCCCATGAGCCGTGGCAAATGCCGGGATAACGCAAGGAAGAGGAGGAAGGTCTTAAATCCGTCCCAACTCGTAAGCATAATTATTATTGCTGGTGACTGTAGGTACCTAAGAAGACTAAGAACTTAAAATTTTTTCTTTAACTCATTAAAATATTTAATATGTCTAAATACTTCACGCGTAACTTTACGTGTATCAATAGCGATAAAATTTGAAGCGCTTAAGGCTCAAAGAGCCCTTATTTATTCAATTAAGCCTTTGATTCGTTAAGATTGCAGACGACGCAAGAAACCCTTATCGTACGTAATCAAAATCAAATCAAGAAATCAAAAAAAAATCAAATCAAACATATTTATTTTCTTTCACAATGTTCATCTTAAAGCTAGTGATTGGAACCTCCTTTTAAGCTTTATTATAGCTTGTGCCAGGAGGTACCGCTCTTCCATTTCTAAAGATTGTTACCAAATATTGTGCTACTAAAGTATTTAAATGTAATAACCTCTTAAACAATGTTTCTAAACTATGAAATTTAAAACTAGGTACTTAGAATTACTGAGCCAGAAATATACAAGAGCATTCAAAATCAATACTTCAAAGCTGGTCAATATAAAATCAGGCAAAATCCCTCGTGTGTGTGTGTGTGTGTGTGTGTGTGTGTGTGTGTGTGTGTGTGTGTGTGTGTGTGTGTGTGTGTGTGTGTGTGTGTGTGTGTGTGTGTGTGTGTGTGTGTGTGTGTGTGTGTGTGTGTGTGTGTGTGTGTGTGTGTGTGTGTGTGTGTGTGTGTGTGTGTGTGTGTGTGTGTGTGTGTGTGTGTGTGTGTGTGTGTGTGTGTGTGTGTGTGTGGGTATGTGTGTGTGTGTGTGTGTGTGTGTGTGTGTGTGTGTTTGTTTGTGTGTAGTATTTTAAACTGGATATGTTAGTAGGGTAAGTTATTCTTCAGATTCCTCCTATGTTTGTGTCATAAGCCAAGCCGGTATAATATTTTTACACTCATAGTAGTGTTTACTATATATATTAAGGTTTTTGTTTAATACATTATATAAGTTAGAAGAGAGTGCTTCATAGTGCCGTTTTGCAAATTTACTTTTATATTGAGGTACAGTAGCAACTTTATACGTTAGTCTTCTATGTGTACATGAGTCATTATATGGTAAGTGCTTATGTTTTTTTAGGACTACGTGAAGAATAAACAGTCTTCTTATGGAAAGAAGATTTGTCATACTATAATTATAGTCTTTCAGTTGGAAATCTTATTTTCTTAAAATACATGACCTTTAGAAGGCTGCGCTGTGCACGTTCTAGTTGCAAGAAACGTGTTTTTGCCGCGCCTCCCCAAATAGATATACAGTAAATTATGACAGATTGTACCAAAGCAATATATATTTCTTTTAGAAGATCTTTCGCGGGACCACTGGCTGCATCTACTCGTCCTGGCACCACGTGTCTTAGAGTTTTAAAAATCCAGATTAATTTCCATATTCGTGAGGATACATATTCAAGTTGTGGGTACCAAGACAATCGCTGATCCATGAGAACCCCGAGATATTTAGCTTGTTCAACTTTTTTAATATTTGGGCAGCTACAGCTATAAACATCTGGGGTCGGTGTATCATCACAAACGTGTATTTTAATATTATAATCACTGCTGGGTTGTGTGTTGTTGGAAATACTAAAGCAAACATAGCTTGTTTTAGTAGTGTTAAGGGTAAGTATGTTATTATGCAACCATTTCTGTATTTGTCTTAATCCTTCCTCAGCGTGAATTTTAACTTTATCCCAGGTCGCTCCTGTAAAAACGACTGCAGTATCGTCGGCATATGAGAAGATTTTAGCGTTTGAAATTTTCATATCGCAGAGGTCATTTATGTAAACCAGAAATAAGGTAGGGCCAAGAACGCTTCCCTGCGGTACACCGTGAGTGATTTCCTTAAGCCCCCCCTATACATTTTCCCAGTTTTACATTTTGTTTCCTGTGAGATAGGTAGTCTTTTAGTAAAAGAAGCGGTATTCCTCTTATTCCAATTTTTTCTAGTTTGTGTACAAGGATGGTAATAAACCAGTGTCGATGAAAATAGATATTGAATGTTTCTACAGCTAGCTATAAGGCTCGGTGCGGAGCGTTGGGCGGGGCGGGCAAGTGTGTGCATCAGAATGACTGACCAAAATGGCAGATCGATGTTGGACTACCAGCAGCATTGTTAAAAAATAGATTTTATAAAAACTTTTTAACAAAAAATAAAACCGCCTTCAAAAATAAGCGCGTTACAAAACACGGAGAAACTAAAAAGCAAAAAATAATAAACCTTTGAATTCAGATTTCTTATCGGATTGCAATAATCTAAACATCCAAATTATAAACAAATCAATTACTTTTGTAGTCGGTACCAGACCTGTTCATCGCCTTGCTATTTATTCCTGTTTGCACCACCCAACCATACGCAGGCTGGCACCGACTCCAAAAATAATTGATTTGTTTATAATTTGGATGTTTAGATTATTGCAATCCGATAAGAAATCTGAATTCAAAGGTTTATTATTTTTTGCTTTTTAGTTTCTCCGTGTTTTGTAACGCGCTTATTTTTTAAGGCGGTTTTATTTTTTGTTAAAAAGTTTATTTATTTCTTGATTTTTAGTGGTTCCTATTGATATTCTATGTATCAGTCCGAATATATGTACAGTAGTGAAAGAATTATCCTTTAACTCCTAACCATTGAGGAGTTGACCTTCCATCATCAGCTCAGCCACATAAAGTTATCACCATCAGGCGTAAATACTGGTGTACCTTTGAAAAATACACTAAAAACATTACGTGTGCCTATAACATTTGAGGAGTTCCCTCGATTTCTCCAAGATCCCATCATCAGACCCCGACTTGGTGCCAATGGGACCATCTCGGGGTTATACCTGATCGAATGAAAAAAAAATTTTGAAAATCGGTCCATGATTCTCGGAGATATCGAATAACATACATACAAAAAAAAAAAAAACATTCAGTCGAATTGAGAACCTCCTCCTTTTTTGAAGTCGGTTAAAAATAAAGTGGATAGGATAGTCATTCTAACGTCAGGTTGACTGCCCAAATTAAGTATGTCACCACCTAATTGGTTGGACCACCTAATTTGCAACAGTATATGTACTATGATTTACTTACTACCTATTTGCTACCTTTACATATATTATATTTCCTTCCAGATTTTTTTTTGGTAAAAAATAAGTAAATTATAGTACATTGTTGCAAACTAAGAGGTCCAACCCCGACATACTCAATTTGGGCAGTCAATCTGACGTCAGAATGACTGCCCACTTTATTTTTATAAAATCTTTTTCAACATCGATCTGCCATTTTGGTCAGTCATTCTGCTGCCCACGGGCAAGCGCACGTACTACGTGCGGTACACCCTATGCAGCGTCAACTCAGGGCACTTCAATTATTTGACATGTACGCCGCACGTCCCGACTCGCTGCACGCGCAATATTACACTAAAACACTAAACTGGAGTGTACGCTCATTTTATTGCTCATACGAGTATTTTTCGTAACTCGTGTCGATTTAAACTACTCCCTTCGGTCACAGTTTCTTCTCTTCATCGCAACTTATATCATATCGTACCGACTACTTAAGAGGATACGGTAGCGAAAATGCTAAAATAGAAAGGAAATTTTAGTTAAATATACAAGTGTTATTAACTAGATTTATTGAAAAAAATGTCCATAAAGAACAACTCAGTCAAAAGATATTTCAAAAAAATCTTTAAAATCGAGGTTCCGCTCTCGACTCTTTCCTCCTTCAAAACATCAATCGAAACGAAATTTGAGACTGTGAATAACAATGAAATAATATATGTCGGACCGTTTAGCTTTTTTGGTTAATTGTTACCAATCTTGAGTATCACACCTTTTTTTGCGCCACAATGAAAAAGACCGTTTTTGGAATTTTTTGATTGGCTCTAAAATCTTTAAAAAGCAGAATATCAAAAAAAAATCAAAACGGTCCGACACAGATAAAAATAATAACAATCTATGTTGAAAAAAATATTGCTCTATCTTCAAAAACCAGGGAGGAAATAGTCGAGAGCGTTTGTATGGAGAATTGACCCCTACCGTATCGTCTTAATGTAGATTAGAAATATGGAATAGGAAAAGATTAGAAATAGAATGATTATAATTTCACAATTTTTATGTATTACCATGATGGTAAAAACT
The DNA here is from genome assembly GCF_023078275.1 of Leguminivora glycinivorella. Lineage (NCBI taxonomy): Eukaryota > Metazoa > Arthropoda > Insecta > Lepidoptera > Tortricidae > Leguminivora > Leguminivora glycinivorella. The sequence continues at coordinate 3,294,581 of NC_062975.1, forward strand.
CGAAACGCCTTAATTATAGTGTGTTAATTTTCCTCAACTTCCGGTATCGTATGGCGCAAACTCGTACTAAACTAATTAAGAACCAAATGAAGGGATTAAAACGATCACATAGCTTGCCGGAAATTAATTCCAGTAAACGGTTATTTTTGACCTAAATTGGCTGGTCTAGTTACGTTTGATTCTCAGCTTCGCCACCAGTAGACTTGATCGCTTTTTCTTAGGTGTATAAATTATCTATTTCAGTTTGTAATTTAAATAATTTTATTTCAAAATTATTATTTCGTGAATGAAAGTATACGTCTGCGTATACATACTCGTATACGTACATACGGCAAATTAGAGGGCATTTCAATGTTAAATGAAAGGATTCAGAATAGCAAATGAGAGGGTTGAATTGCTTACTTTGCGAGACTATGGCAACTTAGCAGGCAGTGGCGGCAAGAAGGGTTTAGATTTCGATTGAATTCTTGGCGAGCCGAACATTTAGCTGAATTATTCGGTTCATCATTCTATTACGTCTGGGGTCGGCAAAGTTTTGAGAAACCAACCGCAGTAGAACTTACTAGTACCCGCTTGGAGCAAACTTTGTTTATCTTGAAACTAAACTTTCTAAATGTTAAATGGTATACGGAAATTCTTACATCAAATTATGACTCGGAATTAAATATCTGTGCTCAGCATACTAAAAAACGCCCTTACCGGTATTCGAACTCAGGATTACGGCTTCACAAGTAGGGTCACTAGGTCACTGTCCACTACCCAAACACCATTGTACTTCCAAAGAACCGCAAACGGTTCGCGAGCTGCGGTTTAACGACCCCTTTATTAAGTGATTCAGAAACTATATAATTATAAGTTAAAACTTCATTAAAACCCTTCTTGCGTATAGATTTTTACTTGATTACCCTGCCTAAAAGGACTGTAGTTCACATAAAATGTGGTAAGTTAAAATATATTTAAGTTACATAAGTCTATCCATGATATTTTGTCGATTTGTCACGTGAAGCAACTATACCAATGTTAGCGCCTTGCGTTACCCTCACTTCTTTGTCTGGTTTTGAGTGATTTGTAGCCTTACTGTGAATCTGTCACTGACATATCTGCTAACGTGTGTGTAGCGTAACGTGTTTGTAACTATTTGATGGATTTCACTCGTAGATACTTTCACCGAAAGTAAGTTACTCGAACGTAAGCAAATATATCAGCGTATAACTCATTGTATAGGCACTGACTGACCTTCATTACGTACTATTCCAATAGCCGTCGAAGCCAAATGAAACTCGTATCTATTTGTGTAGAAGTAAATCAATCGTACGGATAGAATACGGAGAATATCGTACCTGATTGATTTACGATTGAACGATTGGAAAAAAATAGCGAAAGAGAACTAGCTTTAACCCTTAAATGCATGATTTTTTCTTTTAACGAGATATTAATATATGTGATAGTCAATGGTTTTTTGGCTCTGGGAAAAATAATAAAAAAAAAATTATATCGATTTTAATACTAAATCAGTGTTAGAAGTTAAATAGGCCAAAACTTATTTATACAAATATATAATTATTGGTAAGTTTTATTTGTAAAGTTTGACTACTATTAGAAAGGTACACTATTTGTGAAACCCCCATGATAAAATGTTTAAACATAAACTAATTACTAACTTCGAAAAAATCTGCCTAAATCACATACTAAAAATCGCCATCATCCTGTTTTTTTACACTTTTCCTTAAATAATAAATAGTAAATCATAATATTATTTAATTTATTTAATTATTTATTGAATAATAATAAATACTGAATAATAATTAAGCTATAAATGTGATTTTGGATAGCTACATATTGAGCCACAGGCTAACAAATATATGATGCATATATACATCACCATGCATTTAATAATAGAGTTACAGCTTCCGCTTACAACTTCTGTGTGCAATGAAATCTAATTTTGAACAGGGAAATATGTTTTTTGGGCTAAATTAACCTATAACCACAAAATTAAGATTTTGATAAAAACGACATAGTGGACCGATTTTCATGAAAATATTAACAACACTCCCGAATATTCAGCCTTCAAACAAAAATAATCTAAATCGGTTCATCCGTTCGGGATCTGCCATGCCACAGATAGATACACACACAAACAGACAGACATACAGACAGACAGACAGACGTCAAACTTATAACAAGTTCCGTTGTTTTTGCGTCGGGGTGATGAAATTCATTCTCAATTAGTGAGGTGCTATTCTCGGAAAATTCCTCAAGCAGCGAATCATATTCCCCAAGGAAAGAAAGTTCCCTTCACAGGTACATACAGTGGTACTGTAGTGCCATGTGCTTTATTAAGTAGGTAAGTACATGTTTAACTCAAATATGGAAAACAACGATTCTCATGATTCAACACAATCGCACAGTGCACGGTGTGTAACCGTTGCGAGCACTAACAATTTTGATTCAAAGCATGTCACCAGTGGCGTTATAACAAACGTGGGTCTCACGAAAGTACACCATACATCATACACCATGCACATACTTCATATTGAAGTAGATATACGAGAACATACACCGTAATACAGACTACCAACTTTTTAGGATTGCCGTAATTACAAAATTACGACCTTCTGGCCCACAATAACTACTAAACAAAGTGATAGCCAAGTGTCCATAAAACATGAGAAACGTATTTTCAACAACATGACGTACATCATAGACCGTGTCATTCACAATGACGCGCAAATTACGACAAATCTAACCTTTAATAGAATGACAATACGAATTAAGGCACACGTCTTCGACTCTTCGTGTATGACTGTATACACGACAACAACTCTTCGAACATGGTACCTAGCCAACTTCACAATCGCATGTTCTTCGTATGCGTTTCGTAGCTAGCTCTGCCTTATAGCTCTTCTGTAAAGGAGCGACAGAGCCGGATTGCATTTCGATCACTGCGTAGCCTCAACGGTTATCACTTCGGCTAGGTCGGCAGGCGCCGCGCAACTTGTACACAGTTTTCCGATAACGCCAGATGAGTCTCGAAATTCAAGAGCCATTGAATACTACGATCGTTTGCCTAGCCGGCGTAATAAGAGAAAAAGTACAGCTATTCGATCAAAACTTTTCACCCTTTTTTCATGTCTATCAGAATAGTTAGGATTAGGGCCCATTTAGACGGTACGAGAACTCGCATACGAGTTTTATTACATTGCGGTATTTGATCGTTGCAAAAAACCTCAACAGCCCAGCAATGTAACTAAAATCGCATGCGAGTTCGGACGCCGTCTAAATCAAGCCTTAGGTACCGTCCATAATAGTTAAAACCCTACAGCGTATTATCCGATCCGATGTTGGATGTAGGACGGATATCTATTCCGATATATATTCTAACCAGACATGTACTGATTAAAAATAAATCATGTAATTGCATTCTTGACTTAACCCTAAAATCCTGCCTAAGATTTCAGCCTCACCATCATCATAAAGATATAAAAAATATATTATGGCCTTATTGAGACCCTATTAAGGGTTGAGGTTGAGTGTCTTACGGACCAAATTAGCCTAATCAAAAGGTCTGTAGACCTCTAATTAGAAATATTTTTTTTATTTCGAAGCAGCAATAATATTATTCGAAAATTATATAGATATTTATGACATACTTGCCATAGCGTGACAGATAATTGATTATCGTCGGACATGGTATTTTATTTTTTACCTACAGGCTCGGAAACCTTTTTATGTTTTAAAACTAGTGGGTAAAAATGCATGGCATCCATCCACTACCTCGAAGATACATAGAACAAACCAAAATGAGTACCTCTTATTTGAAACTAATATACTTATTCTTGATTTAAACTTGTCTATTGTATGTACTTTACAACTTGTCGATATATTGTTATCGACATATCCGTGCATGGCGTGAAGAACTTAATAACTCGAATTACATGATTTTTTTTTTTATCATTGCAATGGCTTTCTACGGCATTTGTTTTGTAGGAAAAAAATTGACAACTCGATATCTACGTAACTTTTAGAGATATGTCCGGTGACAGTATATTGACATCTCTACATTTAGAGTAAAATTTTTAACAAAACGAGATATAAACGAGACAACGTACAAAAAAATAACTTATATCATAATATATCTTTATATCAACTTATATTCATAAACCAGAATAGCATACGTAAAATGACATATCAAGCTATCAAAATAACCACCAAGACACTATTTTGTTAACAACTAAATATATCGTTTTATCTAGTTATACTCCACTACCGTAAAAACGTACGGAACTTAATATGTCATTTTATACTTTTAACTTAACGAATACAAAATATCATAAGTTGACATAATTAGATGTCAACTCATTGCTTGGGTATAAAAATTTCCATGCGTAGCATTTATAACTTGACAAGTACTTTGAAGGTCCAAATAAAAGTATACATTAAGACTTATGTCCTAAATCTAATTTTCTGTAAATTTATATTTCGACTTATCAAGTTATCCACGCTGTGCACGGAATATGACATTTAATGTTACCTGTAACCTACAGAAAATAATAAGATAACATAATTAGATATTTAGTTATTGCACTTATTGCTACGGTTTTATTTTCCGGGCACAGCGTGAATAACTTAATAAGTCCTATGAGGATTAAAACAAAACCGTACTATAAGACTTATATACTTAATTTAAACTTCTGTAAATCTATATTTCGACTTATCAAGTTATTCACGATGTGTACCGAATATGACATCTAATGTTATATCAGTAGTGTTTAGGTTTTCGGACAAGCCAAACCAAACATTTGTTCGTAACTGAATAATTTGTTTGAATTATAAATCTTTTGTGCATATATTTCGACTTGTCAATATACTCACGGAACAAAGATATGGGTACGTTTTGTTATATTTATAGTTACCGAGTTATTCTTAAGTTAAGTCAGCAAAATTAAAATTGGTATGTGTAGTTATCCATATTTATTTCACAACAAACTTTTAAAATATAACGAGTTGGAATTTAAAATTACCGCCAACGAGCGCGGCTCGATACGCGTGCGTTTGCTTCTCCCTCTAACATAGACACAAGAACCTACTTGTCAGTCAAACAACAACAAAACTTTCGTAAGAGTGCTGCGGCTCGTGAATAATATTGTTTATTTGAGTGTTCTGGTAATTAACGTGTTTTGTATTGAAATAAAAATAGCGTAAGGAATTATATTTTATCATGGATTCTGAGGAAAAGGTGAGATATGACCACGAATAAAGTTTTTATTAAGAATAACCTAGAAAAAATACTTTTAACTCAAAAATTTATTTTACATGATTATGACTTAATTGTGTAACGCTTACTTCATTTGTTACGTTTTTAATTACAGAATGAGTTGGTTATTCAGTTAATGAGTAGAAAACGCAAATTAATGGAACTTCGAGAAGAAATCAAGTTAAAATCCTCACGCAAAGAAAATAACTGTGAAGACATAGGTGAGAATATCATTTTATTTTATAATGTTTTATAGTCATTTGGTAGATATTGCCAGTAGTACCTACGTACCTACAGTTGGTAATGTAGGTACTTACTTAGTAACCTTAGAGCCGTTACAGGTGGACTGTAACTAGGGTTGCCAACCGTACTGTAAAATATAGTATTATACTGTATTTTGGCTTGATGTACTGTTAAAAAAGTGGTGAAAAAGCCAAAATACTATATTTTTAAAGGCCCTTAACTTAAAATTTCTATGGGTACTATATTTTTTTTGCGTCAAAGTTTGAGAAGAACTATATTTTTCTCAAAAAAAGTTGGCAACCCTGACTGTAACCCAACTGCAACTACTCAAAATTTATATGGGAACTGCACGACGACTGCTTTTCGACTGCACCATTTCTATAGAAATCGCAGTTTGGTTGCAGTCCGTCTATACTATACTGGCACTTAGTAGGTACTTAGGTACCTACTAATATGTTATATGATTTACGTTAGGCAGAGCAAGAAGTTTTGTTCTAATGAGAGGACCACCTAATGATCGCCTACCTTAACATTCATTTTACCTTATGTACTGTTTGTCCTAACGTCCTAATTACGATAACCTCATGGTAAAATACACCCCCTATACTTTATTTCAGATGAATGTAATCTTCAGACTCCATTCTCCGTTGAGGTTCCTTCACTTCCTTCTATTTCTCCACCACCGTTTTCTCCACTGACCCCTCTGGCACTCCAAACTAAATTCAAGGAGCAGAGTAAGTACACTATTAATTAAATATTTAAATAATGATATTAAATAATCACTTGTACTAACTTATCTATTATTATCATTCCAGAGACGTGCAGTACCGAGTTGTTACGTACAAATTCTCCGCCTCTGGGTTTTTCCTCCTTTTTAAATAACAATGATCCTGCATCATCCCCTCTTCAACCAATGTCACCAGAGACCCAACAGTTATACAAAGATTTAACTGTAGAAGAATTATATAGAAGGAACTCAACGGATATTATTGAAAACAGTGACAATGATGCAGACATTACTGATGACAGTTTGAATGATCCAGATTATGTTGTCGATAAACCCAAACAACGTATAGTATTTGAATCAGAACCTGAGAATAATTCGACTAGCGATATAGAACATGATGACCTTGAACATAATATCGTAGTGACCGAAAAATCAAACCCAAAACCGGTGTTTAAAGACACGAATACGCAGTTAGAACTACCTCAACAAGCTACCACAAGCAAAACAGATACCAACCTAGGACTACATAGAGATGTTGCAAGTTCCGTATACGAGAATGCACAAGAAGCGGAAAGTCATAATGGGACATATGAAATAGATGCGGCACCAGATCAAACACAAGACATTTCTTTATCTACTGTAGTACAATGCAATATAGAAGAGCAAGATACGACATCTCTCACGAGTACGACCGATATCAATAACGAAGATTCAATTCTGACAGAAAGACCAAATGTTGTTGAAATTAATAGAGAAGAGACAGAAATTGAAAATACCGCGATAGATAATCAAAATTCCAATGTTGTTAATGCTGAAACAGAGAAAAGAAACAAACAACGATCAATAAAAAAAACCAGAAAAGAGAGAAACGAATCTAAAGTACTGAGGAATACTGGGAAAAGTTACGTGTCGGAAACAGGTTCTGTGGTTCCTGAAAGAAAAACGCGAGAGCTCAAAAATTCATGTAGATTAAAATGTGCAGAAAGATTTTCAGAAGACGAGAGAAAGGATTGCTTTCAAAACTACTGGAATTTAGGGCAAAGAGAGAGAAGAGCGGCATTCGTAGCAAAATCTATAACAATATTTCCCAAAAAGACTCAAACAACTGCTGGCCATTCCAAAAACAGAGATTGTTATTGTGTGTATAAACTACAGGTTTGTAACGAAGAAAAACCAATTTGCAAAGAGTGTTTCTGTAGAATTCTAGATGAAACCATAGGATTTGTTAACGTGGTTATACAAAAGAAAAAAGATTCCCCTACTGGAATTATAGATATTGATCAGAGAGGTAAACAACCTCCTAAAACTAAAAAAACCATTGAAGACATGTCGTTAGTTAAAGACCATATTCTTAGTTTCCCTAGTTATGAAAGTCACTATTGTAGGAAATGTACTGGTAAGAGATATTTATCACCTGATCTTTCTATCGCCAAGATGCACCGGGAGTATAAGCTGACAACATCAAACCCAGTTTCGCTTAAGCTGTATGCACAATGTTTTCATGAATTAAAACTATCGTTTAAGCAACCATCGAAAGACACCTGTAATACTTGTGATGTCTTCCAGGCTAAAATTAAGGTTGCTGACGAGAATAATAAGGAACAACTAATTGCGGAGCTAGCTGAACACCAAGCTCAGGCAGAAAAAGCTTATTCCGAAAAACGTGTTGATAAAGAAATAGTAAAGACGGACTCTTCTGTGAGAGCTTTCGCATTCGACCTTCAACAGTGCTTGCCAACACCTTATTTGAAAACTTCTGTTTCATTTTACAAACGGCAACTGTGGAGTTTTAATTTAACTATACATGACTTATCAAACAACGAAGCGACATGCTATATGTGGGACGAGACTATCGGAGCTCGTGGAGCCAATCAAATCGCGTCTTGTTTGTGGCATTTTTGTAAAAGGCTACCAACAGATGTTAAAGAGCTAATATTTTATTCAGACACGTGTGGTGGACAGAATAAAAATAATACTGTAGCTATGATGTTCATGTATATACTGCACCATCACCCCACAATACAAACAATACACCACAAATTTTTGTTAAGTGGGCACACTCATATGGAATGCGATTCTGACCACGCTGTTATAGAAAAAGTGAAGAAGAGGACCCAGATGAAAATAAACCATTTAAATGATTGGATTCAGCTGGTACGAACATGCAAAGTTCAGAAACCATTTAATGTTGTGGCAATGACGCTAAAAGATTTCTTTGATTTTAGTGAGTTAAAAACTAAAAAAGGACCGTTTTCTTTAAAAAAACAAAATGAGCAAGGTGACGCTTTTCTCTGGCAACCAATCAAATGGTTGAAATATAGCAAAGACCGCATAGGCAAAATAGATTTCAAAGACAACCTTGATCGTGAAATGCCATTTCAATCAGTAAATTTTAAGAAAAGAGGCAAAGTTACGCTAGATTCTTTCAAATTAAATCAGATATCTAGACAGCCATTGCCAATCAGTGCTGAAAAAAGAAAGATTTGATGGATTTAATTCAGTTAATTGATGAGCCATTTCGTGAGTTCTATTTAAATATCAAGACCACAAACTGTGCTCCCACGGATCCTGATCTCGACGAGGATAACCCAGATGAGGAAGACACTTTTTAATGTAATGTGCGACTGAAAAGTAGTTAAATGCATGCGTTTTTGTATTTTTTTCCCGAGTGCGGTAATTTTTGTTTTTGTTATTTTTATTTTCTTTTTAATCAAAAATGCGTTTGCGTTGTAATTTTAAGAAAGTTAATATTTTTGTTTACTTACGAAGTACGTGTTTCATTGGTAGGTAGCTACCCTCTATAGTGGATAAGTTGATAAGTCATTGGTGAACATAATTTTGCTGTTCCTGGTATCATTTTTCTGTCATCATTTGTCGACTAAAGACACCAAACGAAAAGGGTCAGACAGACTAGACAGAGATTTCGGATGTTAAGTACTTTCTTACGACCTTATGAAACACACGTAAGGTAAGTCAACTTCACTTAAATAATACGATGTTTTGGCGCCAACATTTTGGCGCAGAACAAGAACGGATATTTTTAATTTTTACATATAAATAAATATAAATAAATAAATAAATAAATACATAAACTTCGATATCATATCTAACGAATAGAAAGTTAAAAATTTCACAGCTATTCTTATTAGAGCGTTTTCAAATTATTCATTCTCTTTATGCGATAAGTAGATAGGACAAGCAGACAGGTCGCCTGATGGTAAGCGATAACTGCCGCCCATATCATGGAATGTCAAAGGCAAATGTCAAAGATGGCGCCTTTAATCTATAGGATATCGGTCCTACGTCCGATATCGGATCTGATAATGTAAAAACGTACTTACGAGTAGGTCATGAGATCGAGTAATAAAAGTATCTGAGCCTTAGGAGCTCTAAATAGCAAATACATATCTACTGTTTACTTAACGAACGTGTTAATGGCACCAGTGGGCCTTGCCGTTTTTTCTTTCGTGTATGATATCTATTTCAATTTATGAACGTGTTAATGTTTTACGCAACACCAGCACACACGATAAAATCCGAGCTTGCGTGATCTGTAAATAAATACTTGCTCCTTGCCTAATGTACTGAAGATACGAGTATAATAAACATAGTACAAAGCTTCTACTATGAGGTCTATGAGTTTTCAACATTTAAGGCCGTTTTCACATTATCCGATCCGATATCGGATGTCGGACAGATTTCAATGAAAAATATCCAAGATGGCGCCGGTAATGTATGGAGTATAATTTATTGTAATGTGTGTTCCTATGTATTACATTTCTGAGGTTGTGCACTAAAGTGGATTTGTATTGTATTGTGTTGTATAATGTGAAAACGTACTTAGAATACATTACCTACTCTATAACGTAAGCAAACGTTATGGAAACTGTATGCAATTTTGGATTCGAATAAATAAGCGTATTGTATTGTATTTCGACCCCAACCCCCCATACTACTTTGCGTGGTATGGGGGGTTGGGGGTTGGCGACTCTTGCCATCCAAACTCCTCGAGAAATCCTATCAAACCTAATGTTTAGGACCTCGGGGAGGTCTCCCAGGAATTTGAGATATTTTGTACTGTATGGATGCACTCCGCTGCACTCCAACACCACGTCAGATACAGTCTCCTCTGTCTATGCCGTATTAAGTAACCGTTTGAGGGCCCTGTTTACTTTCGCCATACAAGTACAGCCCCTGAGATTTCAAAACGGTTTTCGGTTGAAATTGAACGTCATCAATCATCATATCATCATCATATGAATCATATCAGCCCTTTATCGCCCACATAGGCCTCTGTTCTAGTGTCTTTCGTCTTTTAGTATTTCTCAAACGTACCTATATAAACGTAAAATGAACACTGACTTGTCTTATTCTCGTATTTTCAATTGTCACTATAAAATGTGATAGCCCTTTTGAAAGCTCACGCGCTATGATTTAATTTTCAGTACAGGGGCCCATTTCTCAAAACTGAAAGTTACAAGTTACAAGCGGGTCTCTTTCCAACTTGTCATATTAGACATTGACTACCGCTTGTAAATTGTACTTGTAGCTTCGAGAAATGGGCCCCAGGTGGTGCTTTTTGCCAGCACTAGTGCGCAAAGTGGTAAACATTTCTTGTCATGTCGTATTTTCAAAAGGCCATATGAGTAATGCCTCCCAAATGATATGTCCTAGCACATAACTTCTCTTCTTTGTCGTATCCTCATGGCTGAGGGACGTGACGAATGTGGACACTCTTCACGAGTTGTCTCCACGCCACTCGATCCTGGGCCCGGTGCATGCTAGCCTGCAAAGTGGTCTTTGTCACAGACGTTATTCTGTCTGCCCAACGCACATAACATACACACATAACATACGCACTGAAAAACGTCCTATACTACTCGTGTCGATTTTAAACACTCTTCGGTCGAGTCTTAATTTATCGCGACTCGTTTCGAACTTCAGGGTGCGTAGCCGAATGGCACAAACGCTCACGAAACGAAACGCTAGTAGATATCTATCTCTATCGCTCTTGCGTATTGGCACGACAGAGCCAGACTACGTTTCGTTTTCGTTTCGCGTCGGAGAAATGCCATTCGGCTACGGGGCCAGATATTCCGCACTTGTATCGTAACATACTATATCAGTACAGATAGTGTTTTTTTACGCACTAGTGCGAGAAGTGGGTCGTTATATGTCAGGTCGAAACTTCGGAGGGCCCTCTGTACTGAAAAACACCGTACGATACACGTGCGAAAAGGAAGTTTGAAACGAGTGGCGATAAATTAAAACACGACCGAAGGGAGTGTTTTAAATCGACACGAGTTTTTTAGGCACTTGTAATGTATCGTAATGTACTATTCCGCAATGTTTACGCTATCGATTATTCGCATTCGAACTCGTGCTAGCCTCATTCGACATGGATTCTTAGCCTAAGTCTGAAGTGACCTTGTCTCTCAAACCTTCAAATATATAGGTTGGTTCGATTGATGCGTATCCGAAAGGATGGGTTTACAGATGCAGGAATAGGTAGTAGGTATATGTTTATCGTAAACATTTGTTCCCGAGTTATGATATAAATCTTTTCTTTGTTAAAACGTACTTAAGACGCTACGATACCCCTCATTTCTCCATACAAACGCTCTCGCCTGTTTCCTCTCTGGTTTTTGAAGCTAGATCAATGGTTTTTTCAACACAGACTTTTATTATCAATATCTGTGTCGGACCGTTTTGCTTTTTTTGATATTTTTGTTTTAAAAGGAATTAGAGCCTCTCAAAGTTGGCAAAAACGGCTTAATTGAATTTGCCAGAAAGAAAGGCGTGGTATTCAAAACTGAGATCAATTGTCCAAAAAAACGAAACGGTCCGACACAGATAATTTCCTTGTCATTCTGATTTCCAAATTTCGTAACGATTGGTTAAGTTTTGGAGGAGGAAACAGTCGAGAGCGGAACCTCGATTTTTGCAGTTTTTACGCGGGATTTCGCGCCTGAGCTGCAGTTGTCCCTATCGCACCAAATTTAGGGGCGGGGCTAAGTTTTTATATACGTACACTAAAATAAAGTGATGGGAAATACTCGACATCTAATGTCGATAATCTAGTGATGTGAAAAGTTATCGATATACTACGTCGAAATATCGACATACCGTGTTTGACGAACTTTTTAGAAATACGTACTATTATATGTTCATATTTAAAATTGGTGGCCCAAAAAAGACCAGTCTGCTCCGAGACCACGGGGACAATGCCGTCCTTGAAACGTCGGAGGTTAGTGTTTAAAACATAGTAAATACGCGATTAAGTCCCGATTTTAAATATGTGTAAAAATCGTGAAAGTTTGAATCTGTATTATATATTCTGTGGAAATACTAAGTCCATATTTTATAAGTATAGGTACGTAACAATTGCATACAGGTATAGGTTTATTTTATACATGCATAACTTTTCTCGTCATTGGTTTACTAGTAACAATTATAAAGTTATGCTGTATTTTACGATAGATTCCACGAATATTAGGCAACTATTTGGTATTCGGTCTTTTCAGCCATTTTGCCGAAAATTTGGTATTCGGATAAGGGCCTACGCTAGCTTACGCGGATTACCCGCAACGGACGCCCGCCTCAAAGAAATTGTATAGACACCGCTAACTGGCGCGGGCGCGTGCGACGGACGTTAATCCGCGCGGCGGGCGGCGGGTGTCCGCTCCGTGCGCACGCGGCGGGCACACGCTCGCGGACTTGTTTCTTGCATTCAGTCGAGCGCCGCATCGTGCCGCGGATACACGCGCCGGACAGTACAGTTGAGACAATATAATGATCGACACGGAGCGCGTAATATTAGATGTGCAAGCTCAACCAGTATTATGGGATATGAGAAATGAATTATATAAAGACAGTAAATTTCACTTTTTAAGGCACTTGTTATGAAAAAAATTGTTCTAAACATGTGTAAAAACTTATTTTCACTTGTATCGAAATGTACTATTACTTATAGCTATTGCTAGCCTTTCTATGGGTGTTATCGGAACATTGATTCTATAATCATTTTTTTCAAATGCGGCTCTAATCTTATGAATAATTCAACAAATGTCTTTGAAGTCATTTTAAGATGTCTGTAAAATGCTTTCTCATCTTCTCTCAAAAGCGAAACTTTGGTTACAAATTCACTATTCAGCAACCTATTTTTCAGGAACACGGAGATCTGTCGACGTTTCTGTTTCTGCCGACGTTTTTTCGCCATATAATAAATTATTAAAAAAACCATTATCTAGCGGATACGTCTGTACACACTGTGAACCAAAATTATACTGGTAGCGCTAAGTTAGGCGTGCGCCCGTCGCGGGCGTCCGTCGCGGACTCGCTGGCCCGCGGCGGGTGTCCGGAGCGGGACCCGCGAGCGTGCGCACGCGGCGGGCGTCCGCGTAAGCTAGCGTAGGCCCTCTTTAAAAAAACGATGGGCCTTATTTAGTAATATATAGTTTGTTCAGGTTGGTACCAGTACCTGCCCTTAATAAGGCCCAGTGCTTATATTTCTTCTAAGTTTTATCAATCATGCCGTTTTGTATATTTTCTTCGCAGACATAGAATCAAAAAATGCCCTAAATAGTTACTTCTCTAAATAAGGCCCATCGCTCGCTTCTTAAGTTTTATAACTTTGTGTAAACATTGTGTTCATGAATTCAATCATCAATTTTTGTGATAAGTATTTATACTACGGTCTGTCGTCTAAAACACATTTATTCAGGACTATGAATTTAGGATATGGTACTCTAAATTAGAGGGGTTCAAGTCTTAACAAGCAGTGCGTCAAGGTCAATGTGGTCAAGATAGGCAGACTCTATTTCATATTAAGTTTAAAGGGACAAGATTAGGTACCTAATTAAAGTAGTGTGCGGTAGCCTGCTGTCCTACGGGGCAATAAATATTATAATGTATTGTGTTTATGTGTATTGTGTATCATAAATACTGGGCGTTTGCAGGGTCGCCTTCCACTCTGAGGCCACCACTCAAATACTGGCGCTGTTGATAGCTCATCTTTGAAGATTATATCCGATCCATATCTATTTCCGCAGCGCTACTTCTTGGGTATCGAAGGTTGTGAACATGTGGACACATGGGCGGCATGGGCCTTATTTCATACCTGCATCAAAAAAGACCCATAGTTTTTCTGTTTAATAATACTTACTTTTTACTTTTTTACTTACTGCACGAAATTTTTGAACCATTTACACTTATCAAGTTATAAAATGTAAATAACATTTCGAAACTTAATAGCCGGGCCTTGTTTGCATTGACATTACATATGCCCTTAGTAGGTAGATAAAATGAGTATTACCAACGTTTTAATTCTGCGGTAACAAAAATGCTTTGCCGAAAAGTATAAATAAGATCTAAATAATAAAAGTATATAAAGTATCTATACGCGCTGGTAGCCTAGCGGTAAGTGCGTGCGACTTTCGTTCTGGAGGTCGCGGGTTCGAACCCCGGCTCACACCAATGAGTTTTTCACTTATGTGCGAAATGTCATTTGATATTTGCCAGTCGCTTTCCGGTGAAGGAAAACATCGTGAGGAAACCGGACTAATTCCAATAAGGTCTAGTTACCCTTCGGGTTGGAAGGTCAGATGGCAGTCGCTTTCATAAAACTAGTGCCTACGCCAAATCTTGGGATTAGTTGTCAAGGCGGACCCCAGGCTCCCATGAGCCGTGGCAAATGCCGGGATAACGCAAGGAGGATGAGGATGATGATAAAGTATCTATACGTTTAAATAGCCTAGGTTTAAATTTAGCTGGCAAATTAGTTAAGCATTTTTATGGTTGGTATGCATGTTGGTAACCACGAAAAAATGCACATTTTATTACATTATGATTATGGTAAGTAATTAAATAAATATTGGGAACACCTTACACAGATCAACTTAGCCCCAAACTAAGCAAAGCTTGTACTATGGGTGCTAGACGACGATATAGCGCAGGACACCATCGCGAGCGCAGACTTCTGGCCGAAAGGTGTGGTTTTTCGGCGATTCCGGGGCAACTTGCCGAATCCTACACCGGGGCAAACGACGCAACGGAGCCACGCTGTTACGTCATCGCCCAAATAAATTGTTTAGTTTTAAACTTTATTGTTTGTTTTTTTTTTTCATGTTCTTACTTACTGTTTTTTTTTCTTTTTGTTATCTAAGTTTCGTGACGCATTGGTTTTACTGTAATGTCATGTAAACATGTTTTTACTAATAAATAAATAAATAATACATACTTAAATAGATAACATACATACATACAATCACGCCTGTATCCCATAAAGGGGTAGGCAGAACACATGAAACTACTAAAGCTTCAGTGCCACTCTTGGCAAATAAGGGGTTGAAAGAAAACGAAACTGTGACATTGCAGTGACAGGTTGCCAGCCTCTCGCCTACGCCACAATTTAACCCATATCCCATAGATAAATACAAAACCATCCTTAAATAGATAAATACATACTTATATACATAGAAAACATCCATGACTCAGGAACAAATATCTGTGCTTGTCACACAAATAAATACCCTTACTGGGATTCGACGAACGACGAACGACGACGGGAACCGAAGACAACATTAAAATTAGGTAGTTAATAAAAGTACTTTGAAGTAACCTGCTGTCCTACGGGATAAATATTATATTATATATAGGTAGGTATCCATATATTTTTATTCTTTTCCTTCCGGCGACTGTCCTTTGTCACCCATGTTTCACAACTAAAGAGTAAGACGAAATTGACGAGTGAAGATGATCTGACTGAAACAATTACTTTTCATATTATTAATGTTTACCATTACACACAGAGCACAATCTCATCGGTAAATATTATCAATTTTACTTTATTTCGACGTGCGTTTATCATAGCGCTCTTGAATCATACGATTTTGTAAATAAATTATCTCCTAGATACATACTATCAATTGTGTCGCTTAGTTTCAAACTTGGGTACTTAAATCCATTCTGCTTTAAGATTGAATATATAAAAAATATATATTAACCTTGTAGCAGAATGGATTTATCCAGGTTTGAAGTTAAGCGACACAATTACGCTTAATTTGGTATGTAAGAAATACCTTATTTTTTGTTAAGTTACTGATGGGCCTTATTTCATACATGCAGCAATTTGGGAAAAGTGCACCTAGTTAATGCACAATTGCACATGGACCCAATTTTTTGACCCATTTACACTTATCTAATTATAAAATGTACATAACATTTCGAGACTTTTAACCGGGCCTTATTTGTATGTAGATTACAGATGCCCTTAGTTGGTAGATGAAGTGAGTGTTATATACGTTTTAATTCTATGGTAACAGAAATGCTGATATGTAAGTATAAATAAGTTTTAAATAATAAAAATATCAAAAGTATCTATAGGTACGTTTAAGTACCGATACCTAGGTTTAAATTTAGCTGGCAAATTAGTTAAGCATTTTTATGGTTGGTCTTGTTCAGTGCTAAGCCTTGTATTTCTAATGCTAGGTAGGTAATATGTATACACAACCCTAGAAAATTAGAAATATAAGATGCATATGTAGCTTTCCATCTGAAAAAGGTCCTTATGCTTCATATGCAATAAGATTTTGTTTGGCAGATTTTTTGTTAGAATTCTGCTAAAAAGTTCTAATTACCTTGGAACATAATCCGGTGTCTGGTAAGTATAATAGGTACCAAATTGTTACCTAGTTAAATTTTCCTACGCTGTCACTTCTGTCAAACATGTGCAAAAAAAACGAATAAGATTTACATACATTTTTGGTAGGTAGATACTGTCAACCAATTATGTAGAATCCTAGGCCACTCTAGAACCCTGTCGTATTGACACCGTCCTTTATTTGCTACAGAAGTAAGTTTTACTTTTACTGTGAAAGGGTCTAGATTGGCCTATGACCTAGGATTCAGATTAATTGGTTGATTGTACGTACCTACTCCTATAATATGGCTTCTCTTTGAAATCGAAAATGTTTTAGCTTTTTACATACCGAATAACTTTATTTCGCTAACAATGTGACTATCTTAAAAGAAATCATCTTTTAAGATAATCACATTATGTATAAGATAAGGAATTGTTTCTACCATTCCTTAAAACATTACAAATTTGCATTTTAGTCAAATCAGTACACTTAATATCTTCACGGAGTCCAAAACATTATGCATCAGAAGTCCGAAACTAGACAAATATAGAGAGATTAGAGAGCGCTTGAGCGCGAGTAAGTACTTGTGCCGGCGACGGACGCGGGTGTGTGCGTGCGCCACGCGCACGCACACAGGGCCTCTCTGTGGGTTCCACCCCCGTCAGCGCGACGGCGATAAAGACCTAAAAATCTCAAATTTGAATTCGTGCTTCGGTATCGTATCCTCTTAACGGAAACCGAAGGTTTGGTTTGAATCAAATTTCGGCCGAAGCCGTTGTATGGACGTGATAAGATCGTTGAATGAAATGTCTGTGAGCCTTGTTTTCCACATACATGTCATACATGGACGGAAAAACAGTGCAGGTGAGTTAGTAAACATGTAATAACAGTTTTCACCCCGAGGATATAATATATATCAAAGATGTACGGTTACACAGAACTTAATTTAATAGAAGAAACAAATTCATATATTTGTATAGGGGCCGAGCGTGTCAATTTTGTACTGAAGTTGATTCTTGCCTGTAATTTTAAATATGTCTCAGGCTCTTGATTGTTCATAATTTTTGTGTTGTGTTGTTGCAATTGAATATCACGTAACGAGGCATTTTTATGTTTTGGTTGACTTCAACCTACAAAAATTGACGCCCGAAAGCTGCAAGCTGCGAGTAAAGACGGACAACTCAGTGGATTTCACTGAGTTCATTTGACACGCTAAGTAGATACGTTTGCTTGATCTATGGTATATATGACATCTGTGTACGGTTATGTATTATTTTATGCTTGACTTGTATTTAACTATTCTGTCTATTATTATTAGTTTATACTTTATAGTAGATAAGATAACAGTCAGACACCCTCGATAATTATATCTGTGTTAAAAATGTAAGTGAAAATCAAAACCACAAAAAAAAACACACTGCTACACTGCCAACAAAACTATTCGATAGCAAAATAAATAAACTATCATTGGGATACACGGAAGGATGCGACCCTTACTCGGGGAAAACGTGTCTAAAAATGTAAGCACGCAATAACAGAACAAAGCCAAAGCAAAATATTGCTGGTCAAACAAAGTTTGTCACAAGAAAAAGTCGAGAAAACAAAGCCACACTGCCAATACGTAATAAAAAACCAATAAACTCTCGCGCAAACACATGCAGTGCCTGCTCAAAGCAAGCGCGTCTGTGACTATTGTGACCGAAGAATAACATCATAAGACCACACTTACACTTTGTCATTAGAAAAAGGTGGTAAAATTCAATTACATTTTAAATCTTTCCGCCTTTTTCTAGTCACATAAACGGCTTGCCAGATTATAAAGGATCTGTCACGCGCACACACTGGCACTCACGTGGATGCAAGGAAGGGTGCGGCCCCTGCTCGGAGCAAGCGCGTCGACCGCGACCACTGAGCAGCACGTCGCGGCGCGTGCGCTCCGGCGCGCCATCGTCCGCGCGCGCGCCGCCGCCGTCCTCCCGGCCCTCCTCCATCACGCAAGCAGACATCACTATTTTTAATCCAACACTTTACTCGCACGCGGACACACACGAAGCGAGCGCTAGCATACGCGATTTGCATACAGTTTACTCACCTTACGGTCTTTTGGTATACCTTTGTATCACTTGACGTTAACCTGAAATAGAAAGATTGAACGTTAGTACACAAAGATACTGAGAAAAAAATTACCTACAGCGCTGCTTATTACTATCAGGAGGTCTCTTAAGTATATCTTAAAATTCTAAATATAGTTTTACCCCCTTATTCATAAACGTACTCTAAAGTTATCAAGCCGATAAAGATCGTTTGTCCTTTTCTATCACACTCAATACGTCGGAAAGGGACAAACGAACTTTATCGGCTTGATAACTTCAGTGTACGTTTATGAATAAGGGGGTTAGTATCTCATTGGATAAATGGCGTTAACTATACCTATATCTCATTATACCGTAATCCAGTAAAGGGACCTAATTGGGGACCACGGTTCCGGGTTTCGTGTAAACCTACCCGGGGCCCAGTTCTCGTGTAACATTAATACATTCGATCCATTATATTAGCGTCTGTACGGATCTGCGAATTTTAAGTATCTGGGTTCGGACCTTCGGACCGTTTTTTGCGGATATGAGCCGAACGAGTAATCTAGACGGACGCACTGCACGGGTAGCTGTACGTGCTTTGGCGGGTTCGTGTCGTTCGTAGGCTTACCACCGCCAGGTCTTACTCGTAGACAGAACACGGCTACACGGGTAGTTATATCAAGAATTCAAGGGTCCTAATTCTTATAGGAGCACAAAAAGAGTTATCAAAGGCGACAAACCAGGGTACCTACCACCGTGGCCGCGCAGTCCGGACTATAGCGTCTATAGCAGTGTAAGCTGAAGACGTTAGCTTGATTCTGGTCTCAGCCACCGATGGATTTCTTTACTTTCATTTAGTGTATGATATCTAAGTATTTCAGCTAACAATCCTTTTTATAGATTATGAAAACTTTTGCTAACTGATAACCGGACTTACTGGACCTAATCGGATAGTATCCCTGAACTTCGTTGTTTCTGAGCATACGATAGGCGTCTATTCAGAGTAAACTATTTTGATAGAACACATGCGGAGCACAACAGCCCTGAGCCCATTGTTTATCGGTATTCTATAATCCTACGTTGAAGCTTCTAATGCTTCTATCGAGTAACCATCGGGCGTAGCACACTACTTGGATAAACTTTATCGCATCGGTGCGTCCCTATCGCACTTACTAAAGCGCGAAAAGGACGACCTGGCCCCGTAGTCGAATGACATTTCTACGACGCGAAACGAAAACGAAACGCCGCGAAAGGTAGTCTGGCTCTATCGCGCCAATACGCAAGAGGGATAGAGATAGATATCTACGAGCGTTTCGTGAGCGTTTGTGCCATTCGGCTACGTACCCTGATGTTATATCGTTTATCACGCGACCGTGCTTGCCTGCCAGTTTAGGCGTGGGACAATTTAATTATCATTACAGCTGTAAGCTTTCGCAGCGGTTAGTCCCTTTAATTATTAAACAAATTGATTATGGCATAACAATCTAAGCATAAATCGATGAAGGTATCGCTGCCAAGCCTCATGCCTGGGCTCTATACTCGTAGCACATGAACATGCATGGGGGACCATTTTTTAACAATTAGTATAAGTCTAGTTTTAATTTTCCTTGTTGATTAGTTTGCTTTGTTTTTATTATTTAATTTGTACATTTTTAATGCCTATTATATTACTATTATGTTGGGATATACCTACATATTTACGTTCAGTATAGTTTCTACTATTTATAATTTGTATCATTTGTATATAAATAAAAGTAGGTACCTACTTTTACCATTTGCAGTTTAGATGACAAAGCAAAAATAAGAAAAATGTTAACTATGTGGCAAACTTGGAAGTTAAGGAATCTCTTGGACTATAATTTTAACACTAGAATTGTAAAACACAAATATTGAACAAAATATAGGAACCAAAAGTCCTATATTTATTTTAGTATTTGTGTTTTATGTGTATCGTTTTAACTACAATAAAAGCCTTCTTGAGCTTACCGTAAGTGCGTTTTCACATTATCCGATCCGATATCGGATGTCGGACCGATATGCCATACATTGCAGGTGCCATCTTGGATTTTTTCTATTGAAATCCTTCCGACATCCGATATCGGATCAGATAATGTGAACACGGACTAAGACTTAGTCAGTCTAAAGTAAAAATGTCACATGTCAATGTTAGTTTTTATACCTCATAGTAATAATAAGGTCGTCACTAGACAGACGCCCTCTTAAGTAAATCGCAAAAGTAAATAGGCAAATGCAATTTATAAAGATTCTTAAAAAATTTGAAATGTAATTAAAGTTTGGACGCTTTCACAGTCCAGCGCCCTCTTTATGGGTCACGACGAACTTTCCACACAAATAATATGGATCAAGTTAATTATACTTTTACAGTAAACATGCCGAAATCAACCTAATAATTAACCGGTGCAGACGTAATAAAAGTCGTTAAATTTTATCGTAATTATTGTGAGTATACTAACATACATAACATAAGGTACCGCGGGGCAATTTTCAACTGATCGATTTTTTCCATGTGTTACATTATTATGAGCTCCATATAATTATATTAAACTCGTGCCATATACTTATATGACCAGTGGGCACTATTAAATAATGCAAAAATATACTTAAATCATAAAAATACAGAAGTCTAAAATTTCGACTTTATGACATCGATGGGAGGAAATGAGTGTCAACCGCAATAATATCCTAAAATGTTACATACATACATATATACATGCAATCACGCCTGTATCCCATAAAGGGGTAGGCAGAACACATGAAACTACTAAAGCTTCAGTGCCGCTCTTGGCAAATAAGGGGTTGAAAGAAAACGAAACTGTGACATTAAAAAATGTTAGTTATTGATAATCTAACAAACCATCATAATTACCTACTCATTAAGTCCATAAAATATCACGAATCGACAAATACAAATCGATAAATAAGATGTTTCGGCGGGTCTTTTCGGCGAACACATCTTTGTTCCCCAGTCGTTAACCAATTTGCTTCAATTGGGCGGAGTGCTATTTTCGTAACCTCATTAAGATTCCGTTGAATGGAGGTTTCGCCAGACTATCCTCGGAGGCTTAACAAGCATTTATTTACAAAATATAGAGCAATAAGCACAGTTTTCACGCATTTGACCACTGAACAAGCAAATATATGAAAATACTGGTACCTGTGTGACACACTGTGTGTCATGAAAATGTGATGTTATGATATTATTAATCTTCTTCTTCTTCTTCAACCTAGCGTTTTCCCGGCCTAGCGCCAGGGTCCGCTTTCCTGATATTATTAATAATTTAAAATATTTTTTGTTACTTGAAAACACAGTGATTTAGTGTATAAAAAATGGTACAATAAACTAGAAAAAAACACAAAGGTTTTGTAACAATGTTAGTGTTTTCGTGTCATAATTACCCCCACTGACTCTACAATGAAAAGTTGAAACGTGAAATATTTGTCCATAGCGTGCTCAACTTTTCACAATTTACCCATATAATGCAAGTACTTACACCGGCACTATCACGTACGGCAAACATCCGCCATGCTCAAATTCCAGAACACGAGGCGATCAATTTTACGAATATTATAAAATGTACACATTAAAAAATGTAATGTAAGATTGGAACGAGTTCCAACGACATTGGTTTGATGGGAATGATGACTGGATTATATTTTTAATACAGCTAGAAATATTCAAATTCATAAACAGTAAACTTAAGGTGATGCAAAGACTTTCTTCGTTTTCCACATTACCGAATTCCTACTTCTACTTCTGACAGGGTAAAGACATGACTGGTTAAAAATATTTGACAGAGTTTTGACCGGCCCTGTTACTCGCGTATCAGTGGAAAATAACAGGAACCGCATGCATACCTATTCAGCGAGAAATAACCACCTCAAAACGTCGAACCTATTACTTCGTTTTTTTCTTTATTTACAAAATAAAGTTCTCATTGGTTGGCCCATCCAAATATTGTCCCAAACTAACAATCGGGTAACAGGCGTAACAGACGATCGATCCTGTAACAGCGCCAGGTCAAACTTATTATCGTAATTGGACAATCCCGAGGGTGGCCGGCACGTTATATTTATACCGGATACAAACATATTACGTACATAATATACAAACAATCATATTGACCTACTAGTAGCGTATCAACCCAAGCTGGCCGATTACCTACCTGAAGCAGGGTTTTACGTTTTATCTACTACTACGTTTCCTTAAAAGATATATCCATTGTTTGTATTTACGTAAGTAGGCACTGAAGTGTTTATGATTTCAGTAGTATAGTTGTGGTTATTTTGTGTGTAATGTAAAAAAAAACATAAAAAAATCAAGTTCCCATTGTAGGCTACTAAAATCCTACATAAAAATTTGGTAGCAAAACATGACCGCGATTTTACCTTCGCCCCATTCTACTTAACATAAAAGCGTACCATCTTCTTTCATCCATGTTGGAACTTCTGCCACTATGATTAATAAACAAGACTACTGGACAGAGATAAAGTTCATACATCTTTATTAAGAAGATAGCATATCTTCATTGTTCAGTGACTAGCTTTAGAAGCGCTTCAAATTATACCCGTTATTACATTTATTTACGAATACATGCTGTTTCAATATAATATATCAGGGGCTTTCCTCGTTCGCGTGCAGTCAAAGTTTATTATCAAATTTTATACGCTTTTAATTCCCGGATTAGTTCATAATGCGTGAAACTGTATTGCGTGCGGAACTTTCAATTCCGGCAACACGACGTATATTCAGCACCTCATCAGTATGCTAAGCTATGCCGACTGTTGGTAAATGTCGGAAGGATTTTACGTCAGATCCACTTGGCGCGTCGCTGTAAAATGTAGGTAATTTTACCGTCTACAGCTACATTTTACTATTTATCTTATTATACCATGACCTTGACGGATTTGATAAGGACTGGTGGAAAACGGGTCGAGACCAGGATACGTGGAAAGGGGAGAGTGAGGCCTTTGCCCAGCAGACACTTTGACAGACTCATTAAAAAAATCGAGCTTGTAACTTAACTCAGGTTAAGTGAATTAAGTATAATACTAAATAATAAAAAATATACATCTTCACAACAGTAATGTGTCGCTTAACTTCAAAACTGGGTAAATCCATTCTGCTATAAGGCTGATTATCTCTCATATCATATGATATTTTTTATATATTCAACCTTAAAGCAAATGGATTTACCCAGGTTTGAAGTTAAGCGACACAGTTATAAATGTAGGGTATTCAAAAGCAGATTTACTTTACGTGTCAAAATAAAAATGCGTACACATTACCAAAAATAAACATAAATTGCTAAAGTTAAATTTCTCGCGATTTCTCTGCGAAGGATGTCTCAAGATGTTGATCCACAAACTCGTGACACGGGGCAGGTTACTAGGGGTCATGACTCATGAATCATGACCGAAATATATATTACAATACAGTGGGTTCACTAAGAACAGACGTGTCGTGTGCGTAGATGAAAACACTTGACTTCCAAACTTTTATCGGTGCACGAACGAAACCATTTGGTATATTATGTTATCTAGCGTCCAATAAATAAATAACCTGTTTACTTACAGCTACGCGTAATTTTAGAACAAAACGGGACTTAATCGCGTAAACACTTACATTTATATTTGGCCCGACGTTTCAAACATCACATCATGTTCGTGCTCACGGGTAGACTGACGAGGAATTGCATCAACATCTTCTAGCCGCGCGAGTTTCTCGAACTACCCGCACTTGTTCTTGATTATTCACTTTTGCACTAGGGTTGTCACTTTGCTACGAAGATGTTGATGCAATTCCTCGTCAGTCTATCCGTGACCACGAACATAATGTGATTTTCGAAACGTCGGGCCAAATATAAATGTAAGTGTTTACGCGATTAAGTCCCGTTTTGTTCTAAAATTATGAGTGCAAATCGTGTTAGTCTAAATCAATATGTTACAGCTGCGTGTCTCTTATATATCACACACCTATCGTGTATGCACATTGATTACTCGATTAAACTTACACTCAAAACTCGTAGCAATACTTACTCAAGCAATTCCACTTCAATCTAACTTTACTGCTGGCGACCATACGCTCATTTGAATGCAGCCTGTAATGCATGTGTAATTACGAGTACATAAATTGGTATCGAGTGCACCCACTGATTCATTATCTGTAATCAATCCCGGAGAGACTCGGGGTTTTGCTGAGAAAACCACGATCCATTGTGCTTCACCGACATCCTGTAAGAGTAATTATTTATTAATGCCTTATATTTTGATTTATCTTACTGTTATTTATGATGAAAGTATTAAAGAATATCAATTGACTCATACTAGTCACTGGTTTCCGCCATGTTGGATTGTTATAAAAATGGCGGACATACAGTGACGGTGGCCAGTTCGAGTACAGACGAGTTGTAGTGAAGAAGTCTTGAATTATTTATTGTAAATTGGTTGTTAATATGTTTGTTATAAGCGAATAAAGTAAAGTGATGGTACAAGTAATAGTTTTCATCATCAACCCGGTAATGTCCCCAACAGGTCAGAAATGGGACGAAACAAGAATCTGTAAAGATTTTTGCCACGCCACACGAACGTAAGGTTTTCTTTCCTTTGGTTTTTTTTTTTGTGGAAGTACCATTATCTTACTTTACGAAACATGCACTGAAATTGTTATGGTAAGTGAGACATTTATTTTTCTTTCTTTGGCGTTGTAGAACTGGTTTGATAATCTACCGTCATGACTATATTGCAAAATCTGATGGAATAAAATAATTGTGGTAAATTATATCAATAGATCAATAATACGCATAAAACAAAAGTATAATTATTGATAAAACGTGCAGTAGTCAATCACTTCTCATTATTTAACATTATTGTTAAAAAAAAAAGATGTCATCATTACATTTACTTACCCTCAGTACTGTGTATTATTAAAAGTTATAACGATTTCTTATTTTTATGAATCCAAAATGGAACACAACTTGTTCAGAAAATTGCATATTATTTTACACATTAAGCGCTACGATATGCTGCAGCGGTCAATTTGTGACAGTATGTCAGTAGTGTAATATTGGTGCACCTGGATCAAAGAAGATCCAGGTGCCACCAATATTACACATTAGAATACTAATTTGAATCGATCGATCATTCAAATACTCATTTTGCATCCATTCAAGATGTCACGTATTCAAGTAGTGAGGTATTATAATGCTAGTAGGTACATCTAGCTACCACCAATATTACATATTATAATAGGTACTAATTCGAATCGATCGATCATTAAAAAATTTTTCGTTCACTTAAGAAGTCTCATATTCAAGAAGTGAGGTAGCAGAATACTTGTAGATTACGTAAATGTAACTGCAATAAATATTACACGTTCGAATACTTTTCAAAGCAATCCAAGAAATCATCATTCAAATATTAATTTCGTCTCCATTCAAGAAGTCATGTATTCAATGGAACTAGCGAGATAGGAGAATGCTTGTACTAGGTACATCTAGTTGACTCGTTTTACCTACCTATTCAAATATGTGCTAATTTTACATCAATTAAGGAAGTCATGTATTTAAGAGGGGGATATTTAGAATATTAGTAGGTAATTAACACGGTATAACTATAATCGAGTTTTTGTATACATTGAGGTATGTAATCTGAAATCTCTAAATAGAAATGTCTACCCGATATGAGTAATGATTTTGATTTCGTACTGATGAGTTAGGTACTGTTCTCTTAATAAGATATTATTTTATAGTTTTATGTACCTACTCTAGGTAATTAACATTGAGGTAAAAGTTGGATATAGTTAAATGAAATTACGTGTACTTTTATAATGTTTATTAACTTAAGAACTATGTTCATATTACACAATCACATTAAATTGTACCCTTATTCGATGGTGTACCCATGTGGCGTATCTGAGGACAAACCTTCGTCTATCTTGTCAATTACTCTACGCGTTAATTCGTAAACTTGGTCTAATAACGTATTTTTCACTACATATTGGGCACACAGCTCGGCATTACATTTACATATATGTTCAAAGTTCTCATTCAATTTGTTACTGTCGTAAATTTCTATTTTGATGACTTTTGTACCTCCATTCCGATGTGGTTTTTTGATAAACGAGTAAACGGGTGTTGCCTTCCTCTTGACCCCCAAGGACAGACGTCTCACCCCTGACTCCCGTTCACTCTGACTTTGAGTTTGGGATGATGCCAAAGGAACGAAGTTGAATAGGTGTTCTGATGTATCCTGTAATTAATAATTAAGTTATTAGTTTAATGTTAACTACGAGTATTAACTTTTAATTAAATGAAAACTTGAAATAAGTTACATTAATAATAAAATATTTTATTGCACACAAAAAAAAAACATAAGTTACAGAGAAATCCGATGAAATTAACGAAGTAGGTGACTACAGGTGGACTTAGCGCTAAGCAGACACATACATTAAAAATTGTATTTACTTAATTATTATTTTATATCAATTACGTATGAGTAATGTAACCATTATAATTTGAAATTATTTTATAATAATAATACAAACACTCACTCTAAAAAAAATACTTACCGACATATTTTCCGTAGAACTAATCGCGTTGAATATATAAGAGTAAATAATATTTTCACTTATTTTCGGGGGTTTATATCTGAAATTATTGTGTTATTAGAGTTCAAAATCAAACGTTTAAAAAAAATGACATCACATTGTATTGAGATACGATTGGATTTACGATGTTAGCAATAATGCACTAAAGCAAATAAAATATACTAGCTCCGATCGCGACATTGTCTGTTTTTCTAAGATTAAAACCATAAAATGAATTTAATGAATAAAAAAAATATATGGTAAGTACCTTCACGTATTTGTTTTATATTATACACGGTGATCTGATTTTGCTGCGTTGTGGGATTTGCAATCGATGATTGTTTCCACCGACTAAGTGCTGAGTTGCGTTTTTCAATCACGTTGACAAATTTCATATAGGTATTGCGTTAGCTCCACGTGAATTTTCACTACTTAAGCTCCTCAGATCGATCCTCTTGATTCATTCCGCTACACAGGAAGCAAGGAAAACCCACTGTTCTCTCTACTGAAGCTACAAGGACATCATCATCATACAATGTAAGTGTGAATAAATGTATATTGTAATGTTGCTTATATAATTTTGACGACTTATCTGACCTACTGGTTAGTGACTAGCTACTAAGCCAGGGGCTTCTGGGTCGAATCTCAGTAAGGGTTTGTGTGATGAACACATATATTTGTTCCCGAGTCATGGTTGTTTTCTATGTGTTATTATGCGAGTACTCGCAACGCAAACTTACTGTAGGACTTAGTAAGAATATCCTATATTATTTATTTATTTATATTCGCAAAGTAACAAACTCGTAAAAATAATTAATCATTATTCAAATAAAACAACGTTAGAGTAATGGAGAATTATAATTATAAATGAATTATTTTAATAGCACATTATTTATTTTATTTCCAGGTCAAAACCCTCGTCCCACGCTGAAGATTTATATCTCTCATCCTCCACGGAGGAAGATTCGTCGGCACCGCCGCCGCCACCGCCGAAGGTTGACGTGATCGACAAAAAGAAAAATCCAAGCCGCCAACATCGACGAGCTCGAGCAAGAGGTAGGTGTATACATAAATATTAGATAGTTGTGTGTTCTCAAAACCATAAAATAGCCTTTACGTAGTATTCTAACGCAGATTATAAATTAATAATATTTTAATAGTAACTTATTTTTATTTCCAGGTCAAAACGTTCGTCCCATACCGATTCGTATCTCTCATCCTCCACTGAGGAAGATTTGCCAGCACCGCCACCGCTACCACCGAAGGCTGACGCGGTCGAAAAAAGAAAAAATCCAAGCCATCGACATCGTCAGCAAGCTCGAGCAAGAGGGTCAGAATAGCTCCTGTGAAGCCGCGGCACGGCACTGCAGCGGAACTATTCGGTGCCGATAGCGATGACGAGGGATTAGAAGCGAACCAACCTGCAGGGGAGGGTAAATTATTATCGTACATTTCACGACGACTTGCGAACGGTTTTGCTCGTCAGACAAATCCTGATAAAAAGGGCACCCACTTTGTTGAGGTCAAAGTGTATAAATGCGATGATATTGAAAAGGTGACACCAGTAAATCGATGGCGTCATGCTGTAGTAAATATTAAAAACCGAACCGATGATAATACTGAAGCTTGGAGACACTTGGCTAATTTTATTCACGCAACGCGAAAGGAATACCGAACATGTGCGCCGTCATTTGTTAGCAATTATTATTGATCAATTTAAGCCCTCGTATATATCTCTTATTACCACACTTATTAGTGCATCTGTAATAAAATACGAGGATTATAAATAAATGACTAATAAATAACGAGCTGATATTTGTGGTATTCCTTTTACGTTCTGTGAATAATTTTAACTAAATGTTCAAACGTGTTAGAGTGAATTTATTTCTTTTTCGTACATAGAATTATTCCTTTTTGTAAAATATGGGACCAATTGCATAGATTGAACTATGCGTGGATCCAACTATCCTGAACACAACGTAAAAGTAATAGCACAGATGTGAGCCCTCATTTATTTGTTGACATCTATTAATAATGTTTTTTACCCATATTCATTTTGAATTACATTACCTATGTTATGAAATGGAATATAAGTATTATATAATACATACTTTAATTAATTATAAATGTATATCTATTGTAGTACTAATTTGGAATAAAATGATATCTATAAAGTGTGTTATTTTGTTTACAGTGGGATCACGTAACCGTCCGTTATCCAGAACTATTTTAATGAAATGTGACAAATGTCAAATTAAATTGCCTAAGAATGAATACAATGCCCATTTGAGAACTAATTTACATAAATCGAATTGCATATTGAAAACTGATTTGAATAATATTGAAATTATAGCAACAGCCTTTAAAAACAGAATAGTCACCTATCGTCTGAATGCAACACAAAATGAATACGTAACTCCTGAGACGTTTTTGTGTGATATCAAAAGTAACATTATGAAAGTTGTAGAAATGTCATTACGGGAACATAAAAGTATCAAAATAAACTATGAGCTTTTCGTTTACTTTACATTACCTCATTCAGGCAAACAACAGTTAAAGTCATTCAATACAAAATATGATGTTATTTATGAAAACACAAATATCAATGAACTGTTTGAAAATACGATTGAACATTTAAAAAATAAAGTTATAGAATTTGAGCACCGTGAATCAGGCTGGTCTTTTGTCGCAATAAGTCATTTAGAAGTTAACGTAAACAAGTATTGTCCGATGCGAGGAGGTACTTACATACCTTTACCCCCAAGTGTCAAAAATACTAAAAGCTGCATTAATATTCAAAACAACGATAATTGTTGCTTTTTATGGAGTATACTGGCTGGTCTATATCCTGCAAAGAATAATGTGTGTCGAACTAAATCATACCCGCACTATTCAGATGTTTTAAATATCGATGGAATGTCATTCCCATTATCAGTCAGCGATATACAGTTATTTGAAAAAAATAACCCTGATATAAGCATTTGTATATATGGATTGGATAATAAGTATGCAGTAACAGGTCCTCTATATAGATCCAAATCAAAGAAAAATAATCATTTTAATCTATTATATATTGAAGTCGTTGGTAAAGGACATTACTGTTTAATTAAAGACCTGGTACGATTAGTTAGAAGACAAGTAACTTTACATAGAGGCCACATGCATTTCTGTGACTCATGTTTGCAATTTTTTAAAAGCGATAATAAATTTAAAACACACCATTGTTCCGAAATTGTAACAGTTTTACCTAATGAAAATACTGTCATTCAATTTAAGAACTTCGAACGTAAACAAAAAATCAATTTTATTATATACGCTGATTTTGAAAGTATGTTAATTAATTGTAATTCAGACAGTAGTAAAAATACGCAAAACCTAAAAAAGCATGTCCCGACATGTTTCGGTTATTACATATGCTGCTCGCACGATGCAAGTTTGAATAAATATGTTTCTTACAGAGGTGAAGATTGTGTAAAAGTTTTTGTTGAATGGTTAATAAACGATATTCATGAAATTCACAACATACTAATTAAAAATAATCCTATGAATCCATTAACATATAAAGAAAAGTGTAATTATGAGAATGCTACACACTGTCATATTTGTAAGCAGTTTTTATTTGGTGACAAAGTCCGTGATCACGATCACATTACATCAGAGTACAGAGGTGCAGCTCATTCACTTTGCAATTTGAAATACAGAATCTGTTCCTTTATACCAGTTGTCTTACATAATTTGACGGGGTATGATAGTCATTTATTTATAGAAGAACTTGCAAAGTACCCCGGGTCTATCAAAATAATGCCACAGTCCAAGGAAAAATATTCAAGCATAACAAAAACTATATATTCTACTAACAAATCGAGCGCCAAACCAATTGAAATAAAGTTTATCGATTCTTTTCAATTTCTTAGTTCCAGTTTATTTGAGTTAACCAAAAGTTTGAATAAAGAGGATTTTGTTAACTTGTCTAAAGAATTTACTGATACCCACCACTTTCAGTTATTAACACGTAAAGGTGTTTATCCCTATGATTACATTGATTCCTGGTTGAAATATGAAGACAATAAACTACCGACAAAAGAAATGTTTTATAATACTCTAAAATCTAAACACATCTCAGATATTGATTATAATCATGCCGAAACTGTGTGGTCAGCTTTTAATATAATGACTTTAGGGGAATATACTGATTTATACTTAAAATGTGACGTCTTGTTGTTAAGCGATGTGTTTGAACATTTTAGAAATACAAGTTTGAAGCATTATAATCTAGACCCAGCCTATTATGTATCTGCACCTAATTTAAGTTGGGATGCTATGCTTTTGTTTACAGACGTAAAATTACAGTTAATACACGACTTAGAAGTATATCAGATGATAGAAAGAGGGATACGTGGTGGATTAGCCCAGTGTTCTCTTCGGAATTCAAAAGCAAACAATAAATACACCCCTGATTTTGATACTTCTAGACCCACCTCATATTTGATGTATCTGGATTGTAACAATCTCTATGGTTATGCTATGAGACAAAAATTACCTGTATCAGACTTTGAGTTTTTAACTTTAGATCGGGTTAGAAATTTTGACATACTGACTATACCAGAAAACGGTGAACATGGATACATTTTAGAAGTTGACATGAGTTATCCTGATCATTTACACGATCTGCATGCCGATTTGCCTTTTGCACCTGAAAGGTTTGTTCCCCCAGGTGGGAAGTCAGAAAAGTTAATTGCAAATTTATATGACAAATACAACTATATCATTCATTTCGTACATTTGAAGGAATGTTTAAAGAACGGGTTAGTGTTACAGAAAATACATCGCATTCTACGTTTTAGACAGTCTAACTTCTTACAAAAATATATTGATCTAAATACTCGATTACGACAAGAAGCTTCTACTTCATTTGAAAAAGACTTTTTTAAACTATTAAATAATGCTATATTTGGAAAAACAATTGAAAATAAGCGAAAACATTTACATGTTCAATTAGCAATAAAATGGAAAGACAATGACAATAAAACAAACAAACACTTAGGTGCAGAAAAAATATTATTAAAACCTAATGTAAAGAATGTATCCATATTTAATGAAAACTTTGTGGCTGTTCAATTAAGTCCTGAAAAAATTTGTTTAGACCGCCCGATTTATATTGGATTTACAGTTTTAGAATTGGCAAAAACACATTTATATCAATTTCATTATAATTTCATTAAAAAAACGTACAAAGAAAACGTGAAACTCTGTTATACTGATACTGATAGCCTTCTTTATAACATTATTACTGATGACTTTTACAATGATCTAAATAAAAACATATCAAAATATGATACTAGTAATTATGACCACAATAACCCTTATGGTATACCTAAACTAAATGCTAAAGTACCTGGTTTATTTAAAGATGAATTTGGTGGTACGGTAATTACTGAATTTATTGGATTAAGAGCAAAACTGTACTGTTTAAAAAATGTAAAGAAGACAATAACGAAAGCAAAAGGTGTCACAAAACCTATAACGAATAAATTAAGAATTAAACATTTTGACAAAGTTTTGCAAACAAAAAAAGTGTATACCCATAATATGAATATGATTCGATCAATCAAACATGTTTTATATTCACAGCAAGTTGATAAAGTAGTTTTAAACTGCAACGATGATAAAAGGCAGATATTGCCTGACAATATACAAACATTACCATGGGGGCACTGTAAGACTATATTTTAAATTATATAATAATGTGATACTAAAATTTGTTTTTGTTTGTTTTTTTGTACCTATCTGTAATAATCTCCAGAAATTTAATAAATTTATTTACTCTGTTAATCAATTGTTTTATTTATGTTAAGACATATCCTATAAAAAGCGTTGAGATATCATATTTTTTTCATAATAACAATGAAATTCATTAAGCATACCCAAACTCTGGAAGTAAATAATATAATCGTTGAAAATGACGTGCATAAAAATACAAGACATAGTACATTATTACCTAATACAATCCGCTGTATAATATGTGGACCTTCAAACTGTGGTAAAACTAATGTAATATTAAATTTATTATTACATGAAAATGGTCTAAAGTTTAAAAATATCTATTTGTATTCAAAGACCGCTTTTCAGCCAAAATATCGCTACCTCCAACTAATTATGGAGAAAATTCCAGATGCTAACTTTTTAATATTTAATGACAATAAAGACGTTATCCATCCAAATGATGCTATGACCAATTCAATCATGATTTTCGATGATGTTGTATGTGAAAATCAAGTGAACATTAGGAATTACTTTGCTATGGGAAGACATCGACAAATTGATTGTTTTTATTTATCGCAAACTTACTCCAAAATTCCGAAGCAACTGTTAAGAGACAATGTGAATCTCTTAATTGTTTTTAAACAAGATGATACTAACTTAAAACATATATACAATGAACATGTAAACACCGATATGGATTGGATAAAATTTAAAGAACTTTGTTCAATTATATGGGATGATTGTTTTAGCTTTTTATTAATTAATAAAGATTGTACACTAGATAAAGGACGATATAGACAGGGGTTTGATACATTTATTTACTTTTAAATTTCCCATTATTTAATGTTTTAAATGTTGACGAAGGCTCACTTGAAACTGAGTGCTCGTATTAAAAGGTTGGTGTCAAGACTGCTGAAATGGATACACATTTAAAAGATCAACTTATCAAAGCAGTAGATAACATAAAAAACAAAATAAAGAAGATAAATAATGAAGAACATGAAAATAATATTAATTTAAAAAAAGTTTTTAAACCTATTACTGAACCATTAGAAAACCTCGTTATGCAAAGTTCTTTTGTTAAACCAGCTATTAACATGACTACAAGTACAGATACGAGTGACAAATCTCAGAATTTAAATGATTCTATAGGATACAAAAATTTCAAAGAGATAATTGCTCCTGATCAGCATTCAGAATATTATGAATACTCTAATGTTAGTAATAAAACTTCTCAAGAACAAAATAATGATACACTTCTATCTCTAAAAAAGAAGACATGATTGATTTATATGAGGACATCAATATACCATTCGGGATTCGTAGCACGAATAAAAAGTTGATGATGGGTAATTCTGATGTATACTTGTCTTTGATAAATAAGACTTCCGATACTGAAAAACAATATGTTATTACTATAGACAACAAAAAATTTGAATTAACCGCAGGGTTGAAAGAACTATTGATGCGAAACAAACCCAATCTCAGTCTTGTTACTGAAAAAGATAAAACTGAATACAAAGAAATGTTAACCCGTACAAACGCACATAAACGAGATTTTGATCCAAACGGAAAATTAAAAGGAGACAAAGGTATAAAATATTGCAGTATTATCAAACCTCTCTTTTCACAATTACTTGACACTAACATTAAAACAGGTGGTAACTTACCTGCATTAAAACATTATAAAAGTAACACAGATTATATTTATTGGGATGATCCAAATGAATTAATTGAAAGGCTTAAACTTTTGATTGCATCCAAAGACGCTGGAAACACCAACCATGATAATGAAATTATATCAATTATTGAAGAATTAAAGGAAGCCGGTATTGTAAAGCAATAAAATAAATTGAAATATTATGTTAATGCTCAGTGAATAAATAAACGTGTCTTAGACATGACAAATAACAATGATATTTATAATTGTAAAGCAGAATTTAATAAAGTATTAAGTATAAAGGAGGAAAATATATTATCTAATACAATAAATACAGAAATAATAAACAAAATCGATGCCTGTATGAAAAAGGTGATGAATATAGATAAAAACATTTCGGTTTTAATGAATCGAGTAACAAAAGTTGAAAAGAATATTTCTAACAAAGAATTTGAATATAATATTAATAAACATTATGAGCAAAGCGGACGTCGTAAATGAAATTCATAAAAATGCAAGGGTGAATTTTCCTCGAAGAAGCGTCATTTTAAGAGATATTGATGACCTCTGGCAAGCAGATTTAATAGATATGCAGACTTTTTCAAAACTGAATGCTGGTTATAAGTACATATTAGTGATTATTGACTGTTTCTCAAAATACGCTTGGGCATTTCCACTCAAACGTAAGACTAAAGAAACCGTATCCAAAATGTTGGAAACATTATTATCAAGAGGACGTAAACCAATCAATTTACAAACAGACAGGGGTAATGAATTTTATAATAGTAATTTCAGAAAAGTTGTTCAAAAATATAATATTAATCATTACTCTACATTTTCCACCAAAAAGGCATCAATAGTTGAAAGACTTATAAGAACTCTTAAAGCTAAGCTGTATAAGGAGTTTAGTCTGAAGGGTAATTATAAATGGGTCGATGGAACTCTTGACCAGAAAGTTTCAGAATATAATCATACTTTTCATAGGACGGTGGGAAGAGCGCCGATCACGATCAATCGTAGTAATAAAGGAGTTGTATTACAAAGATACATTAAGAATTTACTAACAAAGAAAAACCCGGTTTGCAAAAGGTTTCGTATTGGAGATTTTGTAAGAGTTAGCAAGTATAAAGGATGTTTCGAGAAACGATTTACCCCTAATTGGTCAACAGAAATATTTAAGATAACTAATGTTCGAAATACTAACCCCACTACATATTATCTAGAAGACGCCAAGCGTAGGCCTATTTTAGGAGCATTCTATGCGCAAGAAATTCAGAAAACTTTGCATCCTCAAGTTTATCTTGTTGAAAGAGTGTTAAAACGTAAAGGAAATAAAGTATATGTTAAGTGGCTCGGCCTTCCACCGAGTGAAAATAGTTGGATTGATAAGACAAATCGTTTGTAATCGGGTTTAAATTTACTTTCACTGTTTTGTACACTCATTTGTATTTCAAACTCTACACTATAGAGACCAGTACAGACATATCCAACATTTAAATCTATTTCATAAAAAATGAAACGCACGAGAAATAATTCTGAAAACGAAAATAAGAAGAAACTTAGCAATCAGAAATTTGGAGCTGGCTTAAAGAAAACTTTTAATAATCTTGTTTCACACACTAAAAGACATATCAGTAATCTAAAGCCAAAATGTAAGAACATGCTAATGGAATTAGCGTATGCTGCTGCTCAAGAATTAGCATCGGACTTGCCTATACAATTACCCAGAGTGATACCAGTACCTAAAACTGGCGGATTTCTACCATTGATTCCAATTTTAGCAGGATTATCGGCTACAGGAAGTTTAGCAGGAGGTGTTGCGGGAATAAGAAAAGCTATTAACCATTATAAATCAGCAAAACGACAACTAGCTAAATTAAAGAGACATAATATGAAAATGGAGGGTAAATGTATTGGAAAAGGAGTGCATCTTAAACCCTACAAGGGTGGACTAGGAATTTATGTTACAAATAAAAAAAACTAGATGGCAGGCTACCCAATAGAGCATTGAGTAATATCGATATAATAAAACATTCGAAAAGTATTCCTTACTTTCGTGGTGTATTCATGAGAGATGAATTACCACCAAAACCATTACCGATGGAATGTGGTGTTATTAATTTAGATTCATCTGAAAATAACGGTACTCACTGGGTAGCCTATGGAAAAAATAAAAATTATATTGAATATTTTGATAGTTACGGAAATTTAAAACCTCCAAAGGAATTCATAAAATATATGGGAGCTAATATACGCTATAATTACGATAATATACAAAAAAATCATTTATTTAACTGTGGGCATTTATGTTTAAAATTTCTGAATTCATTCTGGCAGAAATATTATTAAATAAGTAAACTTATGTGTTTAATAAGACCAAAAACATAATACAACAATATTATAATAAACGATATCTTCTACCGTATCACATTCAACCTCGAACAGTGTCTAGAATCGGGTGTTAAGCATACGTTTACATAATTTTACCTTACAAAATCAAGTGATACATTATGTATGTTTTCAATAAAAGCGGAATTACAAGAATACCATCGAATATTCAACTCCCAGTCTTCAAAGGAGCAAGTCGATTAAATTCTAGCAAGAGAATTACTAAGAGCAATAAGTTATTTCTTCGTTCTCTTGGGTTTAAAATAAAATAAAATACTTATAATAAGATGTTGCATATCACAGATATTCCACAACAAGATAATTCAATTGAAAGCTATACCATCCATTCATACAATCCCTACAATCATAGCTTTAAGGAAAATGACGAAATCAGGATACCTATAAATCAACAAGATGTGTATGTATTACCATCTGCAAGCTCCATTTACATTGAAGGGTATGCAAGTGTATGGCGAGTAGATGCTGCTGGGAAAAAATAACAAAAGATGTAAATTTTACAAATAACCCCATATTATTTTTGTTCAAAGATATAAGTTACGAACTAAATGGGATTGAAATTGACCGGAATAAAAATTGCGGGATTACTACAACGATGAAATCTCTTATTTCAATGAATGAAGGAGAAAGTAAGAACGCTGCATTGTGGGGTTGGGATCTAAGCGGGAGTATTCTAAAGCAAGGTCATTTCTCCATTATAATACCTCTGAATAAAGTGCTTGGCTTCGCGGAAGATTATAATAAGATTTTAGTCAACTGTAGGCACGAACTTGTACTAAACAGAAGTAATTCAGTTTTAAATAGTGTTGTACTTGAAGAAAATGATCAAGTTCAAATTGATATCCATAAAATCCAATGGCGGGTACCACATGTTAGAGTTTCTGACCGTAATAGATTGCCACTACTAAAGTGCTTAGAGAAAGATCGATCTATACAAC
Source organism: Leguminivora glycinivorella (assembly GCF_023078275.1). Taxonomy (NCBI): domain Eukaryota; kingdom Metazoa; phylum Arthropoda; class Insecta; order Lepidoptera; family Tortricidae; genus Leguminivora; species Leguminivora glycinivorella. The sequence continues at coordinate 3,332,895 of NC_062975.1, forward strand.
TAGCATTCCGGAATTGGGATTTGTATGAATATCCACTTTTACCTAAAACAACAAAACATGCATGGTCAGTAAAAACCGCTTCCCAGTTAGAAAAGCCTAGATATGTTATATTAGCATTACAGACTGATAGAAAACTAAACAAACTAAAAAATTCTACTATATTTGATCACTGCAATATAACTAACGTCAAATTATTTTTAAATTCACAGTACTTTCCATACGATCCTCTTAATTTAAAATTTAGCGAAGACAAATTTAGTATATTATACGAAATGTATGCCAACTTTCGTCAGTCGTATTATGGGGTCGGTGTCGATCCTCTGCTTAATCTGAACACATTAAAAAAAACTCCTTTATTTGTAATAGACTGCTCAAGGCAGAACGATTCATTAAAAACTGGCCCAGTTGACGTTCGAATAGAAATCGAGTCCTCAGAAGACATACCTGATAAAACGACAGCCTATTGTTTAATTATAAACGATCGGCTTGTCGAGTATAAACCTTTGAGTAATATAGTAAGGAAATTATCATGAATGTGATTTTGGATGTTCAAGGATTTAAAAATGAAAATAATCAATTTATACCAAAAGAAGTGGCGATTATTTCTCAAAAAAGTTTTCTTGTGTTTCTGATCAGCCCTCCCCATCCGTTCTATACCTTAACAAAGAAAGAACGTTCACAAGTCTCTTGGGTGGAAAAATACAAAGGAATATTATGGAATGAAGGCTATGTATCATATTTTAATTATAAGAATTTGATTGTTGATTACTGTAAAGATAAACACATTTATACAAAAGGTTATGAAAAAGTGCAGTGGGTGAAAGAAATAACAGACAGTGATAATGTTTATAATTTAGAACATTTTGACTGCCCAAATTTAAAGACTTTATGCGAAAAATATTCAAATAAATGTGATATTCAAAATTGTATATATCATGCTAATGTCTGCGCTTTTAAAAATGTATCATGCCTGAATAAGTGGTGTATAGAAAATAATGTTTTTTTTACAAAATAAAATATAATCATGAATACCTGTGTTATTATTTTAAAATTATGATGATCTATAAAACAAAATAATATAGGTAATAAGTAATTTTAGTACCATCATAAATATCAAACCTAAAGTCACTCGAACCAATTTGCAAATAAATAATCAATTAAAAATGGACAACAATGTGGAAGACATCGATGAAGTTCTTATTTATCAATGTCATATACCGACATGGACACCATATATTATACTGGTTTTCGAGTATTGGCATGAGTAATCAGAAAAGATAAATGGTTCGTATAGACTTGGTTACAAATTTGAATGTTTGAGTGTTACTTTTAGAATTGAATCTGATAAATCAGAACTTACTAACATCCTGCTACCTCGCTACTTGAAAAGGTGACTTCTTGAATGGACACAAAATGAGTAATTATTTGAATGATCGATCGATTAAAATTAGTATTCTAATGTGTAATATTGGTGGCACCTGGATCTTCTTTGATCCAGGTGCACCAATATTACACTACTTATGTCTTTAAGAAATCGTGGAGTTATGAGTAAACTGGCACTTTGTCAATAGGAATAAACTCTTGATTAAACGATTTTTCCTTTGTATTAGCAATGCCTCGAGTTGTTAAAAACGGCTAACAAAATTTTGCTTCAAATTCACATCTCGGTTTTTGAAAAGTGGTGACATTTATTATACCAGTAAGAAAATAATCATGGGTCAAATACTTGTTACTTAATTATGATACATATTCGAACTTATCAGATTATACAGATCTGGAATACAATTTAAAATAAATATTTAATTATATAAGCTGTGTAAAAATATGTAATCATAAAATATTCTAATATTGCAATTTCTTGAGTCAAGGGACACAATATTGGTAAAAAAAATACGTAGGTATACATATTATGACATGTTGATTTTAGTTCAAATTGAAAATTATAATACAGGGTTACTTGATATTTGATGCGTTAAGTACGATATTGATCATAGTATTTTTAATGTATACAAAAGTCATTTCCATCTGAGACGTGGCATAATGCCGGACCGTGCCCAAATCCTGGACTAAGTTTTTAAATACTTTGTGTGAATCGAATCCATTACATTAATCGTTAAATCGAAGTTGTGTCACTGTCATTCAATTCTGTCACTGAATTTAAAATTTAATGAAATTAACTTTATTGTATTTAAATGCCGGATTGTATATCCATCTGTTTTAATAATGTGACTTCTTATTGTAAAAAGGAAGTCTTAAGCTTAACCGTAACTAGAAATATTAAAGTTTTGCTATGTTTAATCTGATTGGCAAGAACATGATTGAATGTTACCATATAATATTAATTTCCAATCAAACTAAGTTCTAAATCTTCATCTGTGAAGCATATGTTGTACGTCAAGTCGTTTTAAAAAACATGTTTATCGTTATAGCAGTGGTATCGTTACAGCAGTTGTCAATCTATAACAACAATCTAATAATATGATCGTTATCATTTCTTTTAAAAAGTTTGGTCACCTCTGGTTGTTCGTGAAATCATTTTCGGATATACGAGTAGTAACTCGTTATAAAACAAAAATGTTTTTCCTTATATGATCAATCATCATTAGTATAAATCTCAAATATTTTAACTGTGTTATAGATTTTACAAAGTTTAATTCCATGAAAATTGAAGTGCTTGGTCTCCTCTTGCTTGTTGACGGCAGGCAAAAGGTTACATTTATTATTACTATTCTACAATGGCCAGTGATGGCGCAAGTATCTGATCAATGTATATCAAATCATTCTTCGTATATTACCATGATGATCATGGGTATGTATTCGATGGGAAATCGACAACTAATGTATAATGCTGTGAATTTAATCAATGATAATCATTGTTTGTTTCTGAAATAACACTAATTCAATATTAATTGCAATAATGATTTATATATTGCAATGGTGATAATTCAGGCAAATGAGATGACATCACAATTGGAGTCATGTCTTCATATGTAGTCATATGTAGAGTCATATGTAGAGTCATATGTAGAGTCATATGTAGAGTCATATGTAGAGTCATATGTAGAGTCATATGTAGAGTCATATGTAGAGTCATATGTAGAGTCATATGTAGAGTCATATGTAGAGTCATATGTAGAGTCATATGTAGAGTCATATGTAGAGTCATATGTAGAGTCATATGTAGAGTCATATGTAGAGTCATATGTAGAGTCATATGTAGAGTCATATGTAGAGTCATATGTAGAGTCATATGTAGAGTCATATGTAGAGTCATATGTAGAGTCATATGTAGAGGCATATGTAGAGTCATATGTAGAGTCATATGTAGAGTCATATGTAGAGTCATATGTAGAGTCATATGTAGAGTCATATGTAGAGTCATATGTAGAGTCATATGTAGAGTCATATGTAGAGTCATATGTAGAGTCATATGTAGAGTCATATGTAGAGTCATATGTAGAGGCATATGTAGAGGCATATGTAGAGGCATATGTAGAGGCATATGTAGAGGCATATGTAGAGGCATATGTAGAGGCATATGTAGAGTCAGATGTAGAGTCAGATGTAGAGTCAGATGTAGAGTCAGATGTAGAGTCAGATGTAGAGTCAGATGTAGAGTCAGATGTAGAGTCAGATGTAGAGTCAGATGTAGAGTCAGATGTAGAGTCAGATGTAGAGTCAGATGTAGAGTCAGATGTAGAGTCAGATGTAGAGTCAGATGTAGAGTCAGATGTAGAGTCAGATGTAGAGTCAGTCATTATCAAGAGTTATATTAATAGGTGTATTAATCATGTCGGTCAATATGTAGAGTTGGTCAAAATCATGTAAAAGAACGGTCAATATGTAGAGTTGGTGATACTCATGTAACAGAACGGTCAATATGTCGAGTTGGTCATAATCATGTAAAAGAACGGTCAATATGTAAGTTGGTCATAATCATGTAAAAGAACGGTTAATATGTAGAGTTGGTCATGATCAATTGATCATGTAATAAGTAATAACGCGTGAATAATAAAATTCGTCCGTAGTTACAGTACACTTTTTGTACGTTTGACTATTTTGATCACAGTACAAGGTATAATATGTAGATTTGGTCATAACTCATAATCATGTAATAAGTAATAACGCGTGAATAATAAAATATTTTGATCGTAGTACAAGGTATACAATTAACGCTATTATGGTACTTATTGGTAGATATCAACAAGGAGGATACCTATGGCACAATGTAACATGTATCTTATGGAATCAATGTTTGATGCACGTGGACGGACGTGTTAGTGTAAAGCACGTGGATGAACGTGCGAGTCTTTTAAGCGCGTGGATGGACGTGCGAGTATTTTAAGCGCGTGGATGAACGTGCGACTTTTGAAGCGCGTAGATGTACGTGCGAAGCTTTTAATTTTAATACACGTTGATGAACGTGCTAACGTTTAATTTTAATCTTAATAAACTAGTTTTTTAAAGGTGCGCGGGGCCCGAGGGCCCCGCGGTGTTCTTTTGTGCTTTGCTTTTTGTACTTTGCTTATGCTTTTGCTTTTTGTTTTTGAGCTATGCTTATGCTTTTTGTTTTTGAGCTATGCTTTTTTGTTTTTTTGCTTTGCTTGTTTGATTAATTGCTTGGGAGCACTCTCTGCCCGCAGCTCGGCCTGCGGCCTCGCGTGCTTGGGAGCCTATCAGACACGCTCCGGGCCTTCGGCCCTCCGCGTAGTTACTGTGGGGTTGTAGGGAAGTTGGAGCTTAAACACGACCCAATACCCACTTTTACTACTGGGTCGTGTTTAAGCTCCAACTTCCCGGTCCGCCGGCGAGCCGATCAGGGACGCTCCGGGCCTTCGGCCCTACGCGGAGCTCGGCCTTCGGCCTTCGCTCGGTTCCGAAGCTCCGCGTCGGGCCTTCGGCCCGCCGCTACGCCTATTATGACACTTATAATTATTGTTCTGCTTGGGAGCACAGTCTGTACGCAGCTCGGCCTGCGGCCTTCGCGTGCTTGGGAGCCTCTCAGACACGCTCCGGGCCTTCGGCCCTCCGCGTAGTTACTGTGGGGGTTGTAGGGAAGTTGGAGCTTAAACACGACCCAATAGTAAAAGTGTCTTGAGAAGCTCACGACGGGCCTACGGCCTGCGGCCTCCGGCCCGTCGTTTCGCTTCTCTAAGACACTTTTACTATTGGGTCGTGTTTAAGCTCCAACTTCCCGGTCCGCTGGCGAGCCGATCAGGGACGCTCCGGGCCTTCGGCCCTACGCGGAGCTCGGCCTTCGGCCTTCGCTTGGTTTCGAAGCTCCGCGTCGGGCCTTCGGCCCGCCGCTTCGCTTATTTAGATACTTTTTGTTATTGTTTTGTTTGGGAGCACAGTCTGTACGCAGCTCGGCCTGCGGCCTTCGCGTGCTTGGGAGCACTCTGCCCGCAGCTCGGCCTGCGGCCTTCGCGTGCTTGGGAGCCTCTCAGACACGCTCCGGGCCTTCGGCCCTCCGCGTAGTTTCTGTGGGGGTTGAAGGGAAGTTGGAGCTTAAACACGACCCAATAGTAAAAGTGTCTTGAGAAGCTCACGACGGGCCTGCGGCCTGCGGCCTCCGGCCCGTCGTTTCGCTTCTCTAAGACACTCTTACTATTGGGTCGTGTTTAAACTCCAACTTCCCGGTCCGCCGGCGAGCCGATCAGGGACGCTCCGGGCCTTCGGCCCTACGCGGAGCTCGGCCTTCGGCCTTCGCTGGGTTTCGAAGCTCCGCGTCGGGCCTTTGGCCCGCCGCTTCGCTTATTTACGAGTAGATACTTTTTGTTATTGTTTTCTTGGGAGCACAGTCTGCACGCAGCTCGGCCTGCGGCCTTCGCGTGCTTGGGAGCACTCTGCCCGCAGCTCGGCCTGCGGCCTTCGCGTACTTGGGAGCCTGTCAGACACGCTCCGGGCCTTCGGCCCTCCGCGTAGTTACTGTGGGGATTGTAGGATTTGTACGGAAGTTGGACCTCCGGCCTGCGGCCTCCGGCCCGCCGCGTCGCTTTTTAGACACTTTTACTTATATTTTCTTGCTTGGGAGCACTGTCTGTACGCAGCTCGGAACTTGGACCGGAGCAATGACCGTCGGGCTGACAGAACGCTCCCTCAGGCTGGTAGGGAAATTTGACTTTGTACCCTCTCGCCGCCGTTTTTGACTTTTCCAAAAATTTTTTTTTCTCATTTCTATTTTTGGCCCCCGTTCTTACCACATGCCAACTTTGAACGCGCTCGGACCGAAAATAAAAAAAAAATTTTTAAAGTCGGCCATTTTGAAATTTTGTAAATGCCATTCGATGGACCTCAGATAACTGTACAACATTAGTTTAAGCACTATTAACCTTTTTCCTACCGTTACGGAGCTATGGGGATTTAAAAAAAAACCTCCATACAAACTGGTAGGGAAATTTGACTTTGTCCCCTCTCGCCACCGTTTTTGACTTTTCCAAATTTTTTTTTTCTCATTTCTATTTTTGGCCCCCTTTCTTACCACGTGCCAAATTTGAACGCGCTCGGACCGAAAATAAAAAAAAAAAATTTCAAAGTCGGCCATTTTGAAATTTTGTAAATGCCATTCGATGGACCTCAGATAACTGTACAACATTAGTTCAAGCACTTTTAACCTTTTCTCTACCGTTACGGAGCTATGGGGATTAAAAAAAAGACCTCCATACAAATTTCAATTGGCCTTCAAAGGGCGCCATTTTGAATTTTTCAAAATTTTCTTTTTGTATACTAATCTTGGGGTGGCTGTCTACCCGTGTGCAAAATTTCAGCGCGCTCGGACCATTTTGAAATTTTTCAAAAAAAAAAGTCGGCCATTTTGATTTTTTTTAATGCCATTCGATGGACCTCGGGTGACTGTATAACATTTGTTTGAGCACTTTTCACTTCTTTGTACCGTTACGGAGCTATGGTAATTAAAAGAAAAACCTCCATTCAAATTTCAATTGGCCCTCAAAGGCCGCCATTTTGAATTTTTCAAAATTTTCTTTTTGAATATAAATCTTGGGGCCACCTTCCACCCGTGTGCCAAATCTCAGCGCGCTAAGACCATTTTGAAAATTTTCAAAAAAAAAAGTCGGCCATTTTGATTTTTTTTTAATGCAACTTTTTTCTACTCGGATACCTGTATGACATTTGGTCGAGCACCCCCCGGCTATCTCTTACGGTTTAAAAGTTGCCATACAAAATAAAAGTGGCCAGTTTTTCCACATTTGTAGCATTTTTCAATTTTTTTTTATTTCATTCGAATCAAGGCCACTTGGAGATTCTATTACCAAAATTTGAACTCTCTACGACAAACTTGAAAAATCGTCAAAAAAAAAAGTCAGCCATTTTGGAAAAAAAATGGCGGCGTCAAAAACTGCCCAGGGTCCTCTATGACATTTGGTCGAACACTCCCCGGCTAACTCGAGCCGTTTGGCCAGGCCGTCCGACATTTTTTTACCCGGAACCGGTAGACCGACGGTCTGATCTATCCGGGGTCGCAGGACCAAACTCTATACGACCACACCAAACACTGCCACCCGCAAAAACCCCCTCTGCCTATTTTTTGAAAAATGTCAGTCGGGTTGTAGCTTTATATTATATAGACTAGTTTTTTAAAGGTGCGCGGGGCCCGAGGGCCCCGCGGTGTTCTTTTGTGCTTTGCTTTATTGTTTTATTGCTTTTGCTTTTTGTTTTTGAGCTATGCTTTTTTGTTTTTTTGCTTTGCTTGTTTGATTTATTGCTTTGCTTGTTTGCTTTTTTGCTTTAGCCTTTGCGTGCTTGGGAGCACTCTCTGCCCGCAGCTCGGCCTGCGGCCTCGCGTGCTTGGGAGCCTGTCAGACACGCTCCGGGCCTTCGGCCCTCCGCGTAGTTACTGTGGGGGATGTAGGGAAGTTGGAGCTTAAACACGACCCAATAGTAAAAGTGTCTTGAGAAGCTCACGACGGGCCTGCGGCCTGCGGCCTCCGGCCCGTCGTTTCGCTTCTCTAAGACACTTTTACTATTGGGTCGTGTTTAAGCTCCAACTTCCCGGTCCGCCAGAGAGCCGATCAGGGACGCTCCGGGCCTTCGGCCCTACGCGGAGCTCGGCCTTCGGCCTTCGCTGGGTTTCGTTTCGAAGCTCCGCGTCGGGCCTTCGGCCCGCCGCTTCGCTTATTTAGATACTTTTTGTTATTGTATTCTTGGGAGCACAGTCTGCACGCAGCTCGGCCTGCGGCCTTCGCGTGCTTGGGAACACTCTGCCCGCAGCTCGGCCTGCGGCCTTCGCGTGCTTGGGAGTCTCTCAGACACGCTCCGGGCCTTCGGCCCTCCGCGTAGTTACTGTGGGGGTTGTAGGGAAGTTGGAGCTTAAACACGACCCAATAGTAAAAGTGTCTTGAGAAGCTCACGACGGGCCTACGGCCTGCGGCCTCCGGCCCGTCGTTTCGCTTCTCTAAGACACTTTTACTATTGGGTCGTGTTTAAGCTCCAACTTCCCGGACCGCCGGCGAGCCGATCAGGGACGCTCCGGGCCTTCGGCCCTACGCGGAGCTCGGCCTTCGGCCTTCGCTGGGTTCCGAAGCTCCGCGTCGGGCCTTCGGCCCGCCGCTTCGCTTGTTAAGATACTTTTAATTATTCTTCTGCTTGGGAGCACAGTCTGTACGCAGCTCGGCCTGCGGCCTTCGCGTGCTTGGGAGCACTCTGCCCGCAGCTCGGCCTGCGGCCTTCGCGTGCTTGGGAGCACTCTGCCCGCAGCTCGGCCTGCGGCCTTCGCGTGCTTGGAAGCCTCTCAGGCATGCTCCGCGTAGTTACTGTGAGATTTGTAGGTAAGTTGGAGCTTAAACACGACCCGCACTCTCTGCCCGCAGCTCGGCCTACGGCCTCGCGTGATTGGGAGCCTGTCAGACACGCTCCGGGCCTTCGGCCCTACGCGTAGTTACTGTGGCGGTTGTAGGGGTTGGGTCGTGTTTAAACTCAAACTTCCAGGACCGCCGGCGAGTCGATCAGGGACGCTCCGGGCCTTCGGCCCTACGCGGAGCTCGGCCTTCGGCCTTCGCGTGCTTGGGAGCACTCTGCCCGCAGCTCGGTCTGCGGCCTTCGCGTGCTTGGGAGCCTCTCAGACACGCTCCGGGCCTTCGGCCCTCCGCGTAGTTACTATGGGGGTTGTGGGGAAGTTGGAGCTTAAACACGACCCAATAGTAAAAGTGTCTTGAGAAGCTCACGACGGGCCTACGGCCTGCGGCCTCCGGCCCGTCGTTTCGCTTCTCTAAGACACTCTTACTATTGGGTCGTGTTTAAACTCCAACTTCCCGGTCCGCCGGCGAGCCGATCAGGGACGCTCCGGGCCTTCGGCCTTCGGCCTTCGCTGGGTTTCGAAGCTCCGCGTCGGGCCTTTGGCCCGCCGCTTCGCTTATTTAGATACTTTTTGTTATTGTTTTCTTGGGAGCACAGTCTGCACGCAGCTCGGCCTGCGGCCTTCGCGTGCTTGGGAGCACTCTGCCCGCAGCTCGGCCTGCGGCCTTCGCGTACTTGGGAGCCTGTCAGACACGCTCCGGGCCTTCGGCCCTCCGCGTAGTTACTGTGGGGATTGTAGGATTTGTAGGGAAGTTGGACCTCCGGCCTGCGGCCTCCGGCCCGCCGCGTCGCTTTTTAGACACTTTTACTTATATATTCTTGCTTGGGAGCACTGTCTGTACGCAGCTCGGAACTTGGACCGGAGCAATGACCGTCGGGCTGTAGAACGCTCCCTCCGGCTGGTAGGGAAATTTGACTTTGTCCCCTCTCGCCGCCGTTTTTGACTTTTCCAAAAAATTTTTTTTCTCATTTCTATTTGTGGCCCCCGCTCTTACCACGTGCCAAATTTGAACGCGCTCTGACCGAAAATAAAAAAAAAAATTTTCAAAGTCGGCCATTTTGAAATTTTGTAAATGCCATTCGATGGACCTCAGATAACTGTACAACATTAGTTTAAGCACTATTAACCTTTTTCCTACCGTTACGGAGCTATGGGGATTTAAAAAAAAACCTCCATACAAACTGGTAGGGAAATTTGAATTTGTCCCCTCTCGCCACCGTTTTTGACTTTTCCAAATTTTTTTTTCTCATTTCTATTTTTGGCCCCCGTTCTTACCACGTGCCAAATTTGAACGCGCTCGGACCGAAAATAAAAAAAAAAAATTTCAAAGTCGGCCATTTTGAAATTTTGTAAATGCCATTCGATGGACCTCAGATAACTGTACAACATTAGTTCAAGCACTATTAACCTTTTCCCTACCGTTACGGAGCTATGGGGATTTAAAAAAAAGGACCTCCATACAAATTTCAATTGGCCTTCAAAGGGCGCCATTTTGAATTTTTCAAAATTTTCTTTTTGTATACTAATCTTGGGGTGGCTGTCTACCCGTGTGCAAAATTTCAGCGCGCTCGGACCATTTTGAAATTTTTCAAAAAAAAAGTCGGCCATTTTGATTTTTTTTTAATGCCATTCGATGGACCTCGGGTGACTGTATAACATTTGTTTGAGCACTTTTCACTTCTTGGTACCGTTACGGAGCTATGGTAATTAAAAGAAAAACCTCCATTCAAATTTCAATTGGCCCTCAAAGGCCGCCATTTTGAATTTTTCAAAATTTTCTTTTTGAATATAAATCTTGGGGCGACCTTCCACCCGTGTGCCAAATCTTAGCGCGCTAGGCCCATTTTGAAATTTTTCAAAAAAAAAGTCGGCCATTTTGAATTTTTTTTAATGCAACTTTTTTCTACTCGGATACCTGTATGACATTTGGTCGAGCACCCCCGGCTATCTCTTACGGTTTAAAAGTTGCCATACAAAATAAAAGTGGCCAGGTTTCTCACATTTGTAGCATTTTTCAATTTTTTTTTATTTCATTCGAATCAAGGCCGCTTGGAGATTCTACGACCAAAATTTGAGCTCTCTATGATAAATTTGAAAAATTGACAAAAAAAAAAGTCGGCCATTTTGAAAAAAAAATGGCGGCGTCAAAAACTGCCCAGGGTCCTCTATGACATTTGGTCGAACACTCCCCGGCTAACTCCAGCCGTTTGGCCAGGCCGTCCGACATTTTTTTACCCGGAACCGGTAGACCGACGGTCTGATCTATCCGGGGTCGCAGGACCAAACTCTATACGACCACACCAAACACTGCCACCTTCAAATCCCCCTTCTGCCTATTTTTTGAAAAATGTCAGTCGGGTTGTAGCTTTATATTATATAGAAGACTAGTTTTTTAAAGGTGCGCGGGGCCCGAGGGCCCCGCGGTGTTCTTTTTTTGTTTTTGTGCTTTGCTCTTCGTGTTTTGCTTATGCTTTTGCTTTTTGTTTTTGTGTTTTGCTTTTGATTTTTGTTTTTGAGCTATGCTTTTTTGATTTATTGCTTTGCTTGTTTGCTTTTTTGCTTTAGCCTTTGCGTGCTTGGGAGCACTCTCTGCCCGCAGCTCGGCCTGCGGCCTCGCGTGCTTGGGAGCCTGTCAGACACGCTCCGGGCCTTCGGCCCTCCGCGTAGTTACTGTGGGGGTTGTAGGGAAGTTGGAGCTTAAACACGACCCAATAGTAAAAGTGTCTTGAGAAGCTCACGACGGGCCTGCGGCCTGCGGCCTCCGGCCCGTCGTTTCGCTTCTCTAAGACACTTTTACTATTGGGTCGTGTTTAAGCTCCAACTTCCCGGTCCGCCGGCGAGCCGATCAGGGACGCTCCGGGCCTTCGGCCCTACGCGGAGCTCGGCCTTCGGCCTTCGCTGGATTTCGAAGCTCCGCGTCGGGCCTTCGGCCCGCCGCTTCGCTTGTTAAGATACTTTTTGTTATTGTTTCGCTTGGGAGCACAGTCTGTACGCAGCTCGGCCTGCGGCCTTCGCGTGCTTGGGAGCACTCTCTGCCCGCAGCTCGGCCTGCGCCCTTCGCGTGCTTGGGAGTCTCTCAGACACGCTCCGGGCCTTCGGCCCTCCGCGTAGTTACTGTGGGGGTTGTGGGGAAGTTGGAGCTTAAACACGCCCCAATAGTAAAAGTGTCTTGAGAAGCTCACGACGGGCCTGCGGCCTGCGGCCTCCGGCCCGTCGTTTCGCTTCTCTAAGACACTTTTACTATTGGGTCGTGTTTAAGCTCCAACTTCCCGGTCCGCCGGCGAGCCGATCAGGGACGCTCCGGGCCTTCGGCCCTACGCAGAGCTCGGCCTTCGGCCTTCGCTGGGTTTCGAAGCTCCGCGTCGGGCCTTCGGCCCGCCGCTTCGCTTGTTAAGATACTTTTTGTTATTGTTTTCTTGGGAGCACAGTCTGCACGCAGCTCGGCCTGCGGCCTTCGCGTGCTTGGGAGCACTCTGCCCGCAGCTCGGCCTGCGGCCTTCGCGTACTTGGGAGCCTGTCAGACACGCTCCGGGCCTTCGGCCCTCCGCGTAGTTACTGTGGGGATTGTAAGATTTGTAGGGAAGTTGGACCTCCGGCCTGCGGCCTCCGGCCCGCCGCGTCGCCTTTTAGACACTTTTTTACTTATATTTACTTGCTTGGGAGTACTGTCTGTACGCAGCTCGGAACTTGGACCGGAGCAATGACCGTCGGGCTGTAGAACGCTCCCTCAGGCTGGTAGGGAAATTTGACTTTGTCCCCTCTCGCCGCCGTTTTTGACTTTTCCAAAAATTTTTTTCTCATTTATATTTTTGGCCCCCGCTCTTACCACGTGCCAAATTTGAACGCGCTCGGACCGAAAATAAAAAAAAAAAATTTCAAAGTCGGCCATTTTGAAATTTTGTAAATGCCATTCGATGGACCTCAGATAACTGTACAACATTAGTTCAAGCACTATTAACTTTTTTCCTACCGTTACGGAGCTATGGGGATTTAAAAAAAAACCTCCATACAAACTGGTAGGGAAATTTGACTTTGTCCCCTCTCGCCACCGTTTTTGACTTTTCCAAATTTTTTTTTCTCATTTCTATTTTTGGCCCCCGTTCTTACCACGTGCCAAATTTGAACGCGCTCGGACCGAAAATAAAAAAAAAAAATTTCAAAGTCGGCCATTTTGAAATTTTGTAAATGCCATTCGATAGACCTCAGATAACTATACAACATTAGTTCAAGCACTATTAACCTTTTCCCTACCGTTACGGAGCTATGGGGATTTAAAAAAGGACCTCCATACAAATTTCAATTGGCCTTCAAAGGGCGCCATTTTGAATTTTTCAAAATTTTCTTTTTGTATACTAATCTTGGGGTGGCTGTCTACACGTGTGCAAAATTTCAGCGCGCTCGGACCATTTTGAAATTTTTCAAAAAAAAAAAGTCGGCCATTTTGATTTTTTTTTAATGCCATTCGATGGACCTCGGGTGACTGTATAACATTTGTTTGAGCACTTTTCACTTCTTTGTACCGTTACGGAGCTATGGTAATTAAAAGAAAAACTTCCACTCAAATTTCAATTAGCCCTCAAAGGCCGCCATTTTGAATTTTTCAAAATTTTCTTTTTGAATATAAATCTTGGGGCCACCTTCCACCCGTGTGCCAAATCTCAGCGCGCTAGGACCATTTTGAAATTTTTCAAAAAAAAAAGTCGGCCATTTTGAATTTTTTTAATGCAACTTTTTTCTACTCGGATACCTGTATGACATTTGGTCGAGCACCCCCCGGCTATCTCTTACGGTTTAAAAGTTGCCATACAAAATAAAAGTGGCCAGTTTTCCCACATTTGTAGCATTTTTCAATTTTTTTTATTTCATTCGAATCAAGGCCGCTTGGAGATTCTATGACCAAAATTTGAGATCTCTACGACAAACTTGAAAAATCGTCAAAAAAAAAAGTCGGCCATTTTGAAAAAAAAAATGGCGGCGTCAAAAACTGCCCAGGGTCCTCTATGACATTTGGTCGAACACTCCCCGGCTAACTCCAGCCGTTTGGCCAGGCCGTCCGACATTTTTTTACCCGGAACCGGTAGACCGACGGTCTGATCTATCCGGGGTCGCAGGACCAAACTCTATACGACCACACCAAACACTGCCACCTTCAAATCCCCCTTCTGCCTATTTTTGGAAAAATGTCAGTCGGGTTGTAGCTTTATATTATATAGATAATACATTAAACAATAATATAAGTAGTAGAATTCTTACTGATATAAGCAATCGATTCAAAATAATCAACCAAAAATAATATTCTAATATTTCATTACACGCCTTACGTTAACAATCGGGATATGTAGTTGGGAAAACTTAAATAAAATGTTAGTCAATTACAGATAATTTGAGGCGCAATGCCATGTTCATGAGTGCTTTTATTATTTGAGTTAAAAATTTTACTATGTTCATAAATACCTATAGAGTTTGCATTATCCGACGAGTTTTTAATATTCGAATAATTCGGATAATACAATTTTTATTATTCGAATATTCGAATAATTCGGATAATTTCGGATAATTTATTAAACGGAACAAAATTAATGTTCCAGGTGCGTATAAGCGTGAAATTGATAACGGCTGAGATAGATGAGCGCCATAATGCGAAATGTAGGAGGTAGGGCATAGCGAATGATATTCCGCTTTGTGTGGTAGGGCACAGCACAGCGGATATCGTCTCGCTCGAATCTAGAGCAGAGTCCAACTGGGGTAGTACCTCCGCCTTACAGAAGACCGCAGCCAAATAGCACTAGACCCTACTCATAGTGTTGTGTTCCTGCCGGTGAGTAAGGCTGCCAGAGCTCAACGAGGGTGCGGTGTGCTGATGACGGGAGGACTTACGGAACTAACTTGTTCCGTCTATTGTCCTTTGAGTCGTCGGCAACCCGAACCCTCCTTGGAACTTGTACACTCCTTTTTGCTATGTACTTAACACAGCAAAAGGGAGTGTACAAGTTTCTAATGGGGTGGCAACGCGCATGTGACACTGTTTGAGTTGCAGGCGTCCATAGGTTACGGTGACCGCTTTACATCAGGCGGACCGTATACTTGTTTGCCACCGACGTAGTATAAAAAAAAAATGTACCTACATATTTTATTTATTTTTTGCGTAAATCAGCAAACTGTAGAAATTAAAACACACCTAGCTCTCTATCTCTATTTCGTTCTATGACTAGAATCTTGCAATCAGATAGTGAGCTGTTGATATAAGACAGTAGTAGTAATTAGTTAGGTGTAAAGTATAAGGAGAAGTTTTTCTGACAACACCTTTACCTTGGAAATGGATGGTAGAGAGGATGGCTTGTTGAGAGTGGAACGTGAGACAACATCATTGGATATAATGATGGTTATAGGGCCATACAGCGTTGTCATATTATCCGATCCGATATCGGATGTAGGAAGGATGTCAAAGGCAAAAATCAAAGATGGCGCCTTGAATGATTTCGAGAATGTTTAGGAGTCGGTCCTCCGCTCGATCGGATCAGATACTCATCTTAAATCTGCGGGGGCCCTTCCGGCTACACTTCGACCCATCGGGATCTTTTGTGAAATTACCCCCTTCGATCTTAAGATCCTTCAGCTATTCAGGAGCTTCTCGACCATCTCCACGTATCGGATGATGAGGCTCATGGGTAGCTCTCTGATGTCCTTTGGTACAAGGTAGCCTGCTCCAAAGTTCTTCATTCTTTGTCTGGAGAGGGCATGACATTCACACATTAGATGTCTGATGGTCTCTTCCTCTTCGCCGCACATGCGACAATCAGTGTAGTCAGCGTGTCCCATCTTGGCCAAAATTCCTTTGATCCCGTAATGGCCTGTGAACACCCCCGTTATAATTTGGAGTTTTCTTTTGCCTAGCTTTCCTAACTTTTTGCTCCATCCAGATTCAACCCTCCGCATAAAGAGCTTTGAATGCTTCAGACCTAACAGGGCATCCCACTCTTTTTGGTGATTAGCCTTTGCTTGGTCTTTCATAGCCGCTTTAATGGTTCCTTCGGATCTGTGAAGTTGTCTACAGATCTGGCCTGGCCTTGGCAAGTTCATCAGCATTTTCATTGCCAATGAAGCCTTCGTACCCCGGTATCCATACCAGTTTTACCTTGTTTTGCCTTCCAAGCTTGTTAAGAGCTTGGATGCCGTTTAATACCAGTCTAGAGTCAACTCTGGGCGATGTGAAGGCTTTGAGTGCCGCCTGACTGTCGCTGAGTATATAGATATTCTTTCCTTGGGTTTGTCTAACTATATTCTTATGTACACAGGTAATTATTGGGTATGTCTCGGCTTGGAAGACAGTGGCATTATTGTCCATGCTGATACTACCACTGTAGTCACTAGTCATTTTCATAAATGCCTACGCCCGTACCAAATGCCATCTTGGACCGGATCGGATATTTAATATAAAAAGTTGAAAACTCTTTTCGTAGGCTCTAAACAAAAGCGTCCTGGTTAGGGTCTTAGAACAGGAATGAGCAAAGATATAGGTACTCGTTCAAAACAGAATAACCAAAAAAAGAGAAGCAATTAGTCGAAGACACTTTCTATCCAGGTGTGGATCATTTAAAACCTTAGTTGCACAGTGGCTGGTACCAAAGTACCACTGGAAGAGAAGAGGTGATAAATAAGTAAGTAAATTCTTTATTGTACCACCAACATAAAATATACCAGACATAAAATTTAAAAGAATGAAGAAGGAGGAGGTACAAAGGCGAACTTATTTAAACATTCAAATCCAAAACGCCTCAAATTGCTCAGCAGCGATTTGATGGGTTTTAGTTTCCAAGCTGATCAGTAGATCGGCTAAGATTTCAAAGTATAAGTAGTAATTAGACCGATTTTTGTGTATGCATGTAACTAATGACTTAAAAGGAAAATGCCTTATATTTCTTAGTGAAGTGGAGGGAATTCTGGAGTACTAAATTGCCATGGAACTGATAACAGCTAAATTCGGAGTGAGGCGCTAAATTTCAATTTCCAAAAAAAAGGGACCAGGAAATCTAGGTATAAATCTCCCTTATTAAGTATGGTTTTACAGATAACTTCACGTTAGCTATTAGCAGTAATGAAAGTAGGTTGGGGTAACGTTTTCATATTAAAAAATAATACTTGCACGTTTTTCTGTTTTTTTTTTTAATCATCCAATTAATCGAATATTCGATAAAAACTGAGTGCGTGGGGTGAGGCATTCTGCCTACTTCTTGTTCACGAATGCTTTCTTTGTTTTGTAAATATTAGTTTGATTTTGAAGATAAATAGGTGTTAACTTGTTAGCAATAACATTATCCGTATTAAGAATTGATCGAAATTGGTTCAAGTGACGTCTATCTATTAAATATATCACTTATAAATAAAAATAATGTTTATAGAAATTATCCGTTTATCCGGATAATTTCACTTAGATTATTCGAATATTTTCGGATAAAAATATTGGCGGATATTCGAATAATTCGGATATTCGAATATCCGGATTGCAAACCCTGAATAATATAAAAGGTTCAATGTATAAACCCATTTCATAGATATCAGGAATAAAACTAAAATGTAGAAACCCAACATAATATTCATTGTCTAAATTCACAATAGCCTTTCATGGAAAATAAAGTTATACTTGATGTATATCGAGGGTTGCCTGGTGAAACCCAATAAGTGACAAAAAGTGAGATTTTAAGGTAAAAACAGTTTTATATCGATTCGGTATCGCTTAATCTAATGGTATTATCCGATAAGCTGATTTGACTTGTATTTCGGAAATATGCCCAGTTGATAACCCAGTAAGTCCGTGATTTCAAGATTTAATTTAGAACTTAACACCACAAGTCCATTTAAGGCATCTGTTTTTAATATTACTTAGTGAAAGAACCACATAATATATATTTATAGGTTTTTAATGCAGAGATATTTCTACTAAATCAAACTAAACACACAACGTAGAACCAGTTACTAATACTTACCCGATATTAGCTCATTACGATTTGAACCTTAAAAGTAATCTGGTAAGAATTAAAATACGTTAGGATCATTTGTCGGATTCTGCTTTTACGATATTATTTATTAAACGTACAACCTACTTCAAAGAGAAACCCAATAAACAAACTTATAGTACTTATCTAAACCAAATCTTTAATAAATATTCGTTTAAGTCTAGTTGTTGGATTCTCGCACGGGCCTTTAGCAAATTTATTTAAAAAGTGGTCCGGGGAAGAACCCAATAAGCCTCAACAAGTAGCGACGCGATCGCAAGCGCAGCGCTAGTCGAGCGGAGTGGCGTCGCTGCGTCGTTGCATATTTTAATTGAAAATAGCAGTTAAAAAGTTGTGTTTTATATAAATGAAGGTTGTGTATGTGTTCAAAGTTGTGTGATGGGTGACCGAGCCAGAAAATTAGTGCAGCTAGCCTGCAGTAACAAGCTAGAAACAGGTAAAATCTATTTTTCTAACCTAGAAATACATTTTGAATTGTCGTACTAAATAAGATACCCACTTAATCATGTTATGCTAATTGATATGATTATGTACTGTACATAAATAATATTAAATCTAAGCTATTGTAACAGTTCATATGAAAAGTATTGTTGTTGTTTTGTTTCGTTAAGAGCGAATCTATTGGGTTTCAGCACTAGCTACTACCCAATAGATTCGAAGTCGCGTCGCGTACTTTGAGTGATACTTACGGTACAAAATTATAAATTAAATTGTTGTTTGAATTAGTATTATGTTTATTTAAATTATTGAATAATATACCTAGATTAAATCGTATTTTACATTCCAGCGGGATCAGGTGCTTCTGTTAACAGATTTTCTATGACTGGACCTAGTGTTTCAACGGCAAATGAAAACATAAGCTGTTATCAGCGAAACAATGAAGATGGTAAGTTTCCATGGTTTGAAGATCCGTAATTGTATACTTAGTACATTGTGCATTAATCTTATTCTTAAGCTACACAGAACTCGGGCGGGCGGACGCGTTCAACGCGGCGAGCTGAAATGAACCTTATAGCTTAAGCTATTCTTAGTGTAGCTTAAGCTTTAACCTCGTAGGTCCCGGCGTACCTGTAAAAGTAGAAAATAATCTCTTCATTTTATTACTTATGGTGTTATAAGGTGACTAATGGTTTCGAATGATGCGTGGTCAAATCCGATAACTTTAGCTAGTAGGTTTTGAAATTATAATATTAAGGGATGTATATGAAAATCTTCGCTCAATGACAAATTAACAATGGCTTATCGGGTTTGACCATGCAGCCATCGATGTATTACATGCCCTTATTTGTACTTACCTGAGTTTAAAATCCCGATATTGTGCGTAAATGGTTATAAGTTATTGTGTTATTGTTCACTTCTCTTACTTTTTTTATTCAATTTCAGATGATGACTCCTCCGATCTTGATGAAACGCAAATAGATATCGCCGCCCAAATGCACAATATTGTCATCGATGATGATAGTACGGCAGACTCGAGTAAGTAGTAGTAGTAATAGTAGTAGTAGTAATCACTTTATTGTGTACAACAGTTTATATACAATTTGTAGGTACAGAGATACAAAGGCGAGCTTATCCCTATAAGGGATTTCTTCCAGCTAACCTTGGAGTGATTAGTATTATTTGAGGATTAATATTACGAGCAATCTGTAACAACTTATTTTTCAGTACAGATGGTGCTTTTTTACGCTCAAGTGCGAGAAGTGGGTCATTATTTGTCAGATTGAAACTTCGGAGGGCCATCTGTACTGAAAAACGTCGTACGATATACGTGCGAAAAGGAAATTTGTAACTCGTGTCGATTTAAAACACTCCCTTCGGTCGTGTTTTAATTTATCGCCACTCGTTTCGAAATTCCTTTTTTATCCGCACTTGTATCGTAATGTACTATGTATTACAGATGTTTTTTTTTTACGTAATAGTGCAAGAAGTGGTTCATTTCGGGCCATCTGTACTGAAAAACGTCGTACTATACACGTGCGAGAAGAAAATTCGTAACTCGTGTCTATTTAAAATACTCGGTCGTGTTTTAATTTATCGTCAGTCGTTTCGAACTTCCTTTTTCCGCACGTGTATCGTAATTTACTATTACTTATAGGTACTTTTTTTTTCAGATGATGAGACTGCTTTATTTGGCAGTGACTATTCCGATGAAGATCCTACTTACGTGCCAGATTCTAAGGACTATTCACCACAGCAAATAGATACCGACTTTGATTTTATTCCTGAAAGTCCGAATGTTTCATACACAGAGGAAGACTTTTTTATGGTGCTAATTGATGAAGTTTTAGATCGAGTTTGGATTTCTGTAGAAGGACTTGACCATTTAGTAGGAGCTCCTTATGTTCTAGATACAGATTCGGAGAACGAAACACCTCAGCAAAATGATTACGACCATGATATTATTATTCCTGAAAGTCCCAGCCCATGCAAACAGCAGGAACATTCCTTGCCTGGAGAAGCTGATGAATGTATAGAAAAAGCTCCTTCTCATGTTTCAGATTCAGAGGACGAACCACCAAAAATATTAAAACCAACTGACTCTAGTTGCAATAACAGCATAATCCCTGAAAGTTCGGATGTTCGTTCTGAAGTAGAAGATACTGTTTACTTAGTTTTAGAGAATATTTTAGACAGAGTTTGGAGTCGTGTTAAGCCTCTGAAACGACGTAAGCAAGCTAAGCCATCTGAATGGAAAGTCAATATCGCCAAAAAGCGAAAGATGGAAGGACTACCTTATGTGACCCAAGGCATTAAGCGTCCTGCTAAAGTTCCAAAGCCTATTGAATGTGATAAATGCCAATTCAAATGTACTGAACAGTTTTCCGACGAAGAACGTTGCAGTTTGTGCCGTAATTTCTACAGTATGGATTTCCGAGCAAGAAAGAACTTTATTCTTTCTTGTTTAACAATTCAGCCTGTTAAAACACGAAAATTACAGAAGACATCTAATAAAAAGGAGCGTTCATTTAGTAAAAAATGTTTCTTCCAGAAAGACAATGACAAAATCCAAGTTTGCCAAAAATTTTTCATGGCTACATTGTGCATTAGTGTAGATGTCATAACCGATGCTGTGAACAAAAAGGATTCATTGGGATTGTATGCCGGGGATGATCAACGTGGCAAGAAAAGCCCACCAAATAAAACTAAAAGGGAAGATGTCCAACAGGTCAAGAATCACATAGAGAGCTTTCCTGTAATGGATAGTCATTACTGCCGTAAAGATACTAAGAAAAAATATCTTTACCCGGACGCGAAATCAGTTGTGAACATGCACGGATTGTATGTAGATTTTTGTAAAGAGAATAATGAAAATCCAGTTTCAGAGTCAAAATACCGGCATATTTTTAACGAGGAGTACAATTACAGCTTTTACAGTCCCAAAAAAGACCTATGTAACGTTTGTTCAAGGTACAAAAAAGCACAGTCGAAAGAAAAGCTAGAAGAAGAATACCAAGAGCATATACAACGAAAAACGGTCTGTCAAAACGCGAAAGACACTGACAAAGCTCGTGCTAATGTAGACGAAACGTTCATGTCAATAACTATGGATTTACAGGCAGTTTTGCAAATACCTTATGGCGGAGAAAGTCTACTGTACTACATGAGAAAATTAGTTCTATTCAATTTTACCATTTATGAAGCTAGTCTTCCAAATAATGCTTATTGTCTTTGCTGGAGTGAAATAAATGGTAATAAAGGCAGTTGTGAAATCGGATCATGCCTTTACTACTACTTGTCTCAATTGCCTGAAACCGTGACAGAATTAAGCATTTTTTCGGATACGTGCAGCGGTCAGAACCGAAACCAATACATTTCTGCTCTCTTAATCTGGGCAGTACAAAAGATAGACCACCTACAAATAATTGAGCAAAAGTTTCTTGAAAGTGGCCATAGCCACATGGAAGTAGATTCGATGCATGCAGCTATTGAACATGCCTCGAAAAACTTATCAATTAATAGCGTTTCTGATTGGAAAAATGTCTTTAAATTTTCTAGAACTAAAAAAACAAAGTACGTTACCAATGACGAAGGAAAGAAAAAAATTGAAATTGATAGCTATAAAGTGAAAGAGTTTAAATTTAACGAAATGTTGGACTTGAAAAAGCTCAGTGCTGCTATAATGAATAATAAAAACAAAGATACCACGAATGAGGCTGTAAACTGGCTGAAAATTAAAAGGATTCGGTATGTAAAAGGTGATTTTAAAATTTACTTTAATTACGACATGTCTGAGGATTTTCGTCAGTTAGATATTTCATATAAAAAACCAAATACACCGAGAACAAGAGCTAAGAGACAGTCTAACCCACCATCCGTTGCAATGCCATGGCCAGAAGAGTTAGAGGAAAGATACAGCAGCCAGTTACCTATAAGCATTGCTAAGAAAAAAGATTTAGAAACCATGTGCCGGAAACAAATTATACCTGAGGAGTACCATGGATGGATAAGAAGCTTAAAAACATTTGTCGGCAACGCACCAAATCATTCAGATGAAGAATAACACCATTCTGACTGGTAGATTAACTTCTTTTGTTTTAGTTTTTTATGAGTAATAAACCCTCTTAGTAACAATAACGGCTTTTTTATTTTTTCGTAAACCCAATAAGTCGACACCTTTTGGTAAAAAACATTTTCCTACAGGAAAACTACTTGAGTTACGTAACTAAAACACAAATTTATTTAAAGTGGATTAAATTACCATACAGATAGAAGTTATACAACTGGTTATTTATTTGTCGAAAGTAGTGTTTGATGACCATAAACCTTTAACATCGTTTTTCTCGAAACTAGGTTTCTCATACTTATTGGGTTTCACCAGGCAACCCTCGATATGTGGATAGACCTCTTGATAATTATATGAAAACCCCACAGCTTGAAAGCAGTACGAATAATGATTATTCATATACCTTATCTATGTCATTGCAGCCACATTGCTTATGTATATAATATCTAACGGCTATCGCTATAATAAATAGCAATTCGAATAGCAATAGAAACATGTGACAATCATATTAACTTGTTGACAAAAATGAATTACAAAAGTTCTTTGACAAAACCTTATTTTTACTACACCGTGTTTCACTTAACACTAAAAACCTGAAAACAGTTTGTTCAGAATCGAGAGTAGAATCGATTGAGCTATATCTTGATGGGGGTAATATTTTTATTTAAATGAGTATTATTAGTTATTTTTTACGTGCCCATTCTATTGTACTCGTAATACAACATTGTGTATATCGCATTGCTAGAGGTTGTTTACTTTTTTTCAGTATTTAGGGGTATTAATACTGGCTGGTTACATGGACGATTATTTTTTCCGCTACTAGTTTGACGTTGTTTGTCAGTTCAATCTTAATGTTTATCATAAGACATAACAAATTCAACTCTTACCTAATTACAACCTTGTCATTTTGAATATTGAGTTTATTTGCTTACTGCGATTACCTGTCCAATTTGAAGTTTACTGTGACAAAGCTTTAAAGTGTTTTACAGTGACATCTTAGCTGTCTATTGGTAAACCTTATGTCGTTGCAGTAACGTACACAAATAAATAGTCTTATGGTTTATGATGGTAGTTAGCAATTATTTTATTGACTGTAGAGCTAAAAGTCAAGTAGAGCTGTACATAAATCTAAAAATTCAATTAAAAAAAAAAGTAACCATCAGAATAAAAGATGAATACTCTAGATGAGTTTAAAAAAATAAAAATCAGTTGGGGTGTCTGAGGTTTTGAGTGATACCGGAAACATCGTGTATAATCAGAAATACAGATCAATTTAATTCAACTTATATGGGCCTATAACCTAAATAAAATAACTTGGAATTAACTTATTTCGACATACTATTGCATCAATCTTAACTAGAACCTAAAAAAAGTAATAATGATAACAGAATAAAAAAAAAATAAAGACGTACACCGTGCACCATAGTCGTATTTGCGATGGTGCTTAAATAGTTGTTAAATATAATATGTATAATACGTTACAAATGGTAAATAAATAATTAGGCACGATATTTCATTAATCACGGGTTATTTGAATATTTAAAGATTCTGCAGATGTGTATACTGCATAAATCAGAAAAATCTTAAATATAATTACTCAGTATAGCGATATATTAATAAGTGACGACAATAATTTATTTAATCATCACATTGGCATCACGACTATCAATACATTGTGACTTATTAAATTGATTACCGAACCATAATAATTTTACCATAATTTCGAAGACAGTCGAAATTTTATGTTTCTAAAGAAAGTGTTGCAAGTTTCAGATCAAGGACCCAGGAGCGTCCAGGTGAAAGGGCCAGGGTCTGGTATTCATTTACCACCCAGGAGTACCCAGGTGAGAGGGTCGGGGTGTAGATTCACTTCCGACCCAGGAGTGCCCAGGAGAGAGGGTCAGGGTAAAGATACCTCTTTCGATCGTCGACTGAGTCCTTAAATGCTGGCATGGTATGCGAGCTTGCGTCTGGCGGCGCAATATCCAGCGTCCATGATGAGCAGCTGCGGCAGCAGGCTGACAGAGCTTGGGTGGCCCATGATGCTATTGCCCCGTAGCGGCACGGGAATTCCGTTCAATCATGTGATGAGGTGGTGATATCATAAAATCGTGTAAATATGTTCTTTTTGCTTATGTTTCGCGAGTGAAGTGTGCAGTGAAGTGTTGCATTGTTTACTGGAATATGTTTATAACTTGTGAATGCCTTCTAATTAATTTAATCATCATAATTTAATTGGATGTAATGAATTCAATTGGATGTAATGAATTTAATTAAATGTAATGAATTTAATTGGATCTCAATAATTTAAATCGAAGTAAATCTTATTCATATATTTATTTTTCACAGGCCTATGTCTGATTAATGCTCTTTCTTTACACTTGATAAGGTTTATAGAAATATTTAAAAATCCATTTTTAGTATACGTAAGTTATAGTTTTATTATAATTGAGAATTACTTTTCCATAAATAAATAATATTTTGCTAATATCAGTCTTACAGCATATCGTAATTATGTGGTAAAGGTATCGGTATGAAGTGTTATGTTTTGTATTTCTATTGTTTAAGAATTATTTCAAATGCATATTATACTACACTTTTTTGTTATATAAACTGGTATTGTCTTTCTTTTGAATTATTTCACATTAAGCTTTGGCGAAGGGTCTCGCCTCGAACAGGATGGCCGAGCTGTAAGAGTAATTATTTATTAATGCCTTATATTTTGATTTATCTTACTGTTATTTATGATGAAAGTATTAAAGAATATCAATTGACTCATACTAGTCACTGGTTTCCGCCATGTTGGATTGTTATAAAAATGGCGGACATACAGTGACGGTGGCCAGTTCGAGTACAGACGAGTTGTAGTGAAGAAGTCTTGAATTATTTATTGTAAATTGGTTGTTAATATGTTTGTTATAAGCGAATAAAGTAAAGTGATGGTACAAGTAATAGTTTTCATCATCAACCCGGTAATGTCCCCAACAATCCGTCTATCTACATGTAAAAGAAAATAATGTGCGAGCAACATATCAAAATACTTCCCTTTGTCTGAATGGCAAGCACCTAAAGAAAAATAATTCAAACGATTTTTTATATTCCAACCGAATGTTTTTGAATAAACGTTGTTCAATGTAGATTACCACTACGAGCATTACGTATGTTTTATATAGTAAACTAGCTTTAGCCCGCGGCTTCGCTCGCGTTAAATTCGAAAATTGTGGAATTCTCCTTACAAACTTCCACTTTCCATTTTAGGGAAGTGGGGGGGTTAGAAAGAGAAAAAAGTAGCCTATGTCACTCTCACTCTCCATACCTTCAACTATCTCCACTTAAAAAAGCACGTCAATTCGTCGCTCCGCCGCCGTGAAAGACGGACAAACACACACTCTTTCCCATTTATATTATTAATATGGAAGTATGGATTATACTCGTACACACTTGGTCGAATTTCGATCAAAGCCGTACAAAAAAGAGACGAAGTAGATAAAGCGGACTTTTAATCTCTTTGCATATAAATATGTGAATATTATAATATATAACATATCGTTGCCTGAGTACCCACAAGAGAAGCCTCGTATGAGCTTATCGTGCTTCTCAGTCAATCTGTGTAGGTAAGAACGTCTTAAAATAAGGTACAGCGGGGCAAATCTCGACTGGGGGGCAAATGTAACTGGTCTATTTTCTCCATGTTTTACAATGTTTGCATTATTAAATAGAGTGTCCACCGGTTATATATGGTAGGCGTGTTCAATGGATACATGTAGTCCCTCCGCCAGTCGAGATTTGCCCCGCTGTACCTTAGTTATAATATTTTATTTATTTAGGTATATGGTGAAATTTGTGAAAACACGTTCCGTGAGTAGAATGAAGTCCACGTTGGGTTTATTTATATTTCTGCCGGACTAGCCGAATGATTGCCGTTGACTCTATAGATGCTGAAATGCAGCCTGACCTGCCTGACACTGTCGCGCCAATACGGAAGAGCGATAAAGATAGCTAGCTACGATAACGGTATTACCGTAAGCGTTTGCGTATTTGGCTTACCCTTCGGGCATCTGAAGCACCCTCACGATCGTATCTGGCCTATCTATTGGTTAGATTAGATGTGATTATTGTCAAGACATTACTCGGAAACTTTTAGTATTTATATATTACTAGCTTTTACCCGCGGCTTCGCCCGCGTAATAAAAGTATTCATTAAGATTTTCATTTGGATCCTTAGGTTTCTCTGGTATATTTATCTGCGATTATTTCGATTGCACATAATACTTTTGCTTGCAATGATTGTAGAAATATTACACATCGACCACAGCGTAGGTAATTCTATATACGCTGGGGAAACCTTTATAAACATCCCACATAGCCCGTATTTCGACACTATATGATCGGTGGGTAAAAAGTACTTTTTTCTATTATCCCTTACAATTTTTTACATTTTGCTTATACTTATCGCAAACGTAATCTTCAAGCAAACAACGATCGTCTTAGAGCACTTTGATTGTAAGAGACCGCCGACCGATTATCCGTATCCCTCTAACGATACCCATATTATCCGTATCCGTATCCGTATCCGTATCGTATCCCTATCCGTATCCCTATCTCTATCCCTATCGCTATCGCTATCGCTAACGCTATGGCTATCGCTATCCCTATCGCTATCCCTATCGCTATCCCTATCCCTTATCAAGATAACACGAAGTTCTCGCGCTTTGTACACATATTTAAAGTCACATACAGGTCGAAAGCGATTAATTAACATTATTTTTACCTTTTTCCCAACGTTTCGGCCAGGTTGCACTGGCCGTGGTCGCGGAAGACTGACGTCCCAGCAAAATGTCACCGGAGATGTAAACAACACAAAACTACCCGATATTAATTTATATAAATGTTCGGGGTAGACAAATAAATATAATTTACCCGCATGTAATTATTTACGACATCACATTAGAAACCTCAAAAATAACAGTACTTCTCCACTATTTAATGGATGTTATTATACATATAAACCTTCCTCTTGAATCACTCTATCTATTAAAAAAAACCGCATCAAAATCCGTTGCGTAGTTTCAAAGATTTAAGCATACAAAGAGACATAGGGACAGAGAAAGCGACTTTGTTTTATACTATGTAGTGACATCGCTATCCCTATCGCTATCCCTATCATTCATTCATTCATTCATTCATTTATTCCTTTATCAAACATAGTTTTACATGTCAACAAAATTACATATAAATACATTCTTCTTTGTTATTTTTTGTTATTAAGTGTCTACAGTCGGCACTTATAACTTACATAGTTAATGCAAACATGCTGTCGAAGATACATTTCAATTTTATAATTCAAAATGGTTGGTATAGTGAACCAGTTCAAGAGTGCACGTCGTTGAAAAATTCGTCAACAGTGTAATACGCTTCAAGCATAAGTTTATTTTTAAGTTTATTTACGAATTTACGATTATCGCTATCCCTATCGCTATCCCTATCCCTTATCAAGATAACACTAAGTTCTCGCGCTTTGTACACATATTTAAAGTCACATACAGACAGGTCGAATGCGATTAATTAACATTATTTTTACCTTTTTTCCCAACGTTTCGGCCAGGTTGCACTGGCCGTGGTCGCGGAAGACTGACGTCCCAGCAAAATGTCACCCCATGTAAACAACACAAAACTACCCGATATTAATTTATATAAATGTTCGGGGTAGACAAATAAATATAATCTACCCGCATGTAATTATTTACGACATCACATTAGAAACCTCAAAAATAACAGTACTTCTCCACTATTTAATGGATGTTATTATACATATAAACCTTCCTCTTGAATCACTCTATCTATTAAAAAAAACCGCATCAAAATCCGTTGCGTAGTTTCAAAGATTTAAGCATACAAAGGGACATAGGGACAGAGAAAGCGACTTTGTTTTATACTATGTAGTGACATCGCTATCCCTATCGCTATCCCTATCATTCATTCATTCATTCATTCATTTATTCCTTTATCAAACATAGTTTTACATGTCAACAAAATTACATATAAATACATTCTTCTTTGTTATTTTTTGTTATTAAGTGTCTACAGTCGGCACTTATAACTTACATAGTTAATGCAAACATGCTGTCGAAGATACATTTCAATTTTATAATTCAAAATGGTTGGTATAGTGAACCAGTTCAAGAGTGCACGTCGTTGAAAAATTCGTCAACAGTGTAATACGCTTCAAGCATAAGTTTATTTTTAAGTTTATTTACGAATTTACGATTATCGCTATCCCTATCGCTATCCCTATCCCTTATCAAGATAACACTAAGTTCTCGCGCTTTGTACACATATTTAAAGTCACATACAGACAGGTCGAATGCGATTAATTAACATTATTTTTACCTTTTTCCCAACGTTTCGGCCAGGTTGCACTGGCCGTGGTCGCGGAAGACTGACGTCCCAGCAAAATGTCACCCCATGTAAACAACACAAAACTACCCGATATTAATTTATATAAATGTTCGGGGTAGACAAATAAATATAATCTACCCGCATGTAATTATTTACGACATCACATTAGAAACCTCAAAAATAACAGTACTTCTCCACTATTTAATGGATGTTATTATACATATAAACCTTCCTCTTGAATCACTCTATCTATTAAAAAAAACCGCATCAAAATCCGTTGCGTAGTTTCAAAGATTTAAGCATACAAAGGGACATAGGGACATAGGGACATAGGGACAGAAAAAGTGACTTTGTTTTATACTATGTAGTGATAGTGATAGTGATAGTGATGTATATCGTTGTTTGAGTACCCACAACACAAGCCTTCTTGAGCTTACCGTGGGCCTCAGCAATCTGTGTAAGAATGTCCCATAATATTTATTTATTTATTGATTTACTTTACGATCTGCCGGGTCAAACGGACGCCGACAGATATACGTATAGGTATGCAGAGTTTGTTTTTAAATGTATGCTGCTGTTATTTCCTATGTTTTTTCACATCTATTGCTATAGACGAAAAGTTAACGAGGAAATATGTCATTACACAACAGTTACATTATGGAATATACAAAAATATAAAATTAACATTTAACTAAGGAGTAGGTACCTACCAAGAGAACATACAAATGTGAATTTATAATCCTTTTCACAAATATTCATTATTAAATGTAGAGTAATGCATGCAACCAAATGACTGATGAATACGGACAAATCTCATTTACTCGCAGACCGAACCATTCAGACCATTCCTTTTCATCTCCAACGGTATAAGCGATAGTCCGTGTAAACAGTGAAATGCTTTCTAAACTTATTGGATCAAAATCCAAGTGTTGAGAGGATTGGTTTATTTACTAAAATGAAGCTCAAAAACTATCGCTCTAACAGCCGGACGCACATTTGTATATTGTCGTGATCGTGACGAAATCGGTTTCATACAAATTATGTAGTACTTTTTTTGCGTGCACATTTTATGAATTGCACAGGCACACTTTGTCAGAAAAATATGCACATGTAATCTACAGGGTGGCCCATTCAAATCGGTCAGTATGGGAAAGTCTGAAACTGTAAGACATACGAAGATTTGTTCTTAGGAACCATGGAACAAGGGAATCGAACCCGGTTGTTTTGAAAAAATAAACTTACACTATTTCTATTCAGATATCGTTTGTGTAGGTCTTAAGCAGTAAATATCTCTAAGAAACATAATGTCTAAAATGAATAAAATGCATTTTACCCCATTTTAAAGTTTGGAACCCGGTTGATTTTCAAAAAAACAAACTTACACTATTTCTATTCAGATATCGTTTGTACACAACATACAATGTCTACTTATACATAATGTCTAAAATGAATAAAATGCATTTTATTCATTTTAACATTATTTTCTTAGAGAGAGGTATTTTCTGTCTTATAGACCTACACAAACGATATCTGAATAGGAAATAGTTTAGGTCTGATTTTCGAAAACAAATGAGGTTAAAGTTCGGGGCCCACCTGAGTTACACTATAGAGGTTTTTTATTAATTGTATGAATGCAGTTTTTTCTTTTTATCAAGTCAGTTTTTATCAATCTTTCCCATACTGACCGATTTGAATGGGCCACCCTGTATATTCTATCACACACTACCATTATTATAAATGTATGAAACCGATTTACGTTGTAATTTGTGTGACAAATGTAAAACCGGCTTTATGTGACATCCATTTTTTGTGTGTAATCTTTTGTTCCTGTTTAAATGTCAAATTTGTGTATCTTCCAATTAAGCCGAGTTCAAAACCAAATGATTTTAAATGGAACTGTCAGTTAATTTAAGTTAGCTATGATTTTCGTTTGAGATAGCGCTTTTCGGCTTATCAGGGCAGAATACTTATTGTGTTATAATATTAAAATATTAAGGTTTCCCCTAAAATGCCGTTGTCAAAAATTTCAGTTTGTTGATTACAATTTAAATTGTATGAGAGGTGACAGATCCTGAACATGATATATGAGGGGTTAATAATTATTTATGTGCACAAAATATTAGTTAAAACGTTAACGTGAGTACGAGTAAAAGTAAATAACATTATTATTATGTACGTCAAAATTGTCCCGTTTATTTCCACATTACTGCGCAAAGAGAGAGGCATTGCTCTTAATTTATAAAATTGTTTTTTATTTAATAAGTCGAAGAGATTTTATAAAGGCAACGTAAATCAAAATCAAAAGCAAAAATGCTTTTATTGCAATAACGCGCCCTTAAACTAACTTGAGCAGCTCGAGTGGCTACCTATCCGTCGTCGCAGAGACTTGCACACACTATCCCTCCTTTTCAAGGTGCTGTTCTACCCCTCCTCCCCGCCTTACCTCAAGGAACGGTTCCGGTTTTTGGCGGAAAGCAGTGACCACCGGTTACGATCTAGTGAGGATCTTTCGCTTACGATCCCTTCCCATAGACACCGATCTTACGACAAATCAGTCACAGTATACTCTGTGAAGCTGTGGAATGCGTTGCCAGCTCCATTAAGACAGTGTCAGTCAGTAGCATCGCTGAAGTCAAAATTAAAGAAATTATGGCTTTCACATGAAAACCAATAAAAAAAATTAAACTGGGTCGTGTGCGGTTATTATTATTTTCATATATGTTTATTGTTTATATAAATATATATTATTATTTATGTATTTAGGTATAAGTATTGCATTTTGTTTGTCTACCATCTATTTTCCTCTCTCAGTTATTCTAAGGTTAGCTGGAAGAAATCCCTTAAAGGGATAAGCTCGCCTTTGTACATAACCGTTATAATTATTCTCTGTACATGTAATTTGTTCTGTACAATAAAGTGTTTACTACTACTACTACTACTACTAAACTAAGGGATGTTACGATGCGTAAGATTCAATTGTCAATATATTCTTTTATACTTTTTTATACTTCTTTGAACTTATTTATGAGCGTACCTAAGTCATTTTAGTTATTTTTCCCAAACTATTACTAAACGATTTTACCACGAAGAACCTCATTCAAAAAGTCACTTAATATACTTAGTTACTTTTAGAATACCTGGTATGTCAAAAGTGTGAAAGCGAAAATTAACTAACTCTGTTTAGTTATTTTTTATTTATAGTTGTAAGGCAATGTACATCATTTAACCAAAACGATAATTAATTAAACAGTTTTAATGAGTTTAACCCTACAAAAAAATGTAGAATACAATAACTAATCATATTTAATTAATTTTACAATAAAGACTGTACTGTACTCCGACGTGATTTGATTGAATTTCGCTCGCAAGTTAGTGACTTTTCGGCCAGTGCCGCGGGCCCCGCACCGATACCGCACCGACGCGACTCCCCCGCCGCGTCCTCCGGCCAGTCGTTGCGCATGAGCAAACTAGGGCAAACCTTGGCTTATTGGTGATACGTAGTTATTCGGTGATATCTGGTTATTATCTCGATTTGTGGGCACAGTGAGGAGATAAAACCTATAAAATCATTACGAATTAATTCGGAACATCCGACAGCAGTTGATGGTGGTGATTTTATAGGTTTTATCTCCTCACTGTGCTCACAAATCGAGATAATAACCAGATATCACCGAATAACTACGTATCACCAATAAGCCAAGGTTTGCCCTACTTACTATATATATTTTTTTGGATTCTGCTTAATATTTTAGGAACAAATTAAATCACGTCATTTCAAATTTTGCAAACACTTTATTAAAATAAAATAAACATCAAATCAAATTAAAATGGCCTCTAATTATATTAAAATCATCATTAGAAAATCCATAAAAATTAACATGGTCTTCCTAAAATAGCTTTCTTTTGCTACCACTACTGCCGGTGACTGTAGGTACCTAGTCATAGTGAGAACGACGTGAAATTTCTAGCGGCTTTCATTATTGGTTGTCAGTGTTGTCATTTTG
The DNA here is from genome assembly GCF_023078275.1 of Leguminivora glycinivorella. NCBI lineage: Eukaryota > Metazoa > Arthropoda > Insecta > Lepidoptera > Tortricidae > Leguminivora > Leguminivora glycinivorella. The sequence continues at coordinate 3,365,631 of NC_062975.1, forward strand.
ATAAAGGTACGAATGCTCCACCATACGTCGTAAAAGAGTTACTTCACGACGAAATGCTCGATGTCAGGGCGTTGAATGAAGCTTTCGTTAGAAATACGACACACGACACTGATGGCAACAAATTGGCGTGGCTTAAATTTTAAGTGTCTCAGATTTGAGAAGCAGCGTCCTTGTGTAGTAAAATTTCGCTACAGCCATGAGGGCCCCTACTCTGAATTTAATGTCCAACAGATTTACGGTGGCCTGCCAAAGCCGCTGAGACGCACAAAGAGGCGCAAGGGACGTGTACCTGATGAACCAGACAACCATGACGACGCCGAGGACTGGATCAATAAGATAAAAGACTATCCCATTCCAAAGGCATATCCACAGGCATTGCCTATATCTGAGGCGAAAAAAAAAAAGATCTCTTAAATTTATGCACTAAGGGAGTTATTCCTCGAGAGCTTCATTCATGGTACCAAAGTCTGCCGACCAATAAGACAGTTATTGACAGATTGTGTGAGCCTGATGTCACAGAAACAGATGACGTGGACGAAGAGTGACTGTGATGCGTAAAGAAAGCTATTTTAGGAAGACCATGTTAATTTTTATGGATTTTCTAATGATGATTTTAATATAATTAGAGACCATTTTAATTTGATTTGATGTTTATTTTATTTTAATAAAGTGTTTGCAAAATTTGAAATGACGTGATTTAATTTGTTCCTAAAATATTAAGCAGAATCCAAAAAAATATATATAGTAAGTAGGGCAAACCTTGACTTATTGGTGATACGTAGTTATTCGGTGATATCTGGTTATTATCTCGATTTGTGAGCACAGTGAGGAGATAAAACCTATAAAATCAGCACCATCAACTGCTGTCGGATGTTCCGAATTAATTCGTAATGATTTTATAGGTTTTATCTCCTCACTGTGCCCACAAATCGAGATAATAACCAGATATCACCGAATAACTACGTACCACCAATAAGCCAAGGGTTCAAAAAATCACTAAGTCATAATTAAGGTGTAATATTTAAGGGCAAAAATTAATTATCGCCTATAGCTCCTAAATCGTTAGTGTGAATAATATAAATCCATTTTGAGCCCAAAGAATAGCAGTTTCCAATTAATAAACAGATATAAAACCATAATTTCATCTGAAGATAATTTCAGTAAAAATTATTTTAATTATTTTTTTCTTTAAACTCTCATAACTCAAAATGACCAATGAACGATTTGGTGACTTTTCGCTCTACGGCGACGATATAGGCTAAATTCATGATCTTTACCTTCCTCGCCGGAAAATACTGGCATTTACGTTTATTCATTTCAATTCTGAACAGGCCCCGTAGCCGAATGGCATTTCTGCGACGCGAAATGCCACCGAAACGGAGTCTGGCTCTGTCTCGCCAATACGCAAGAGCGATAGAGATAGATAGCTACGAAATAGATATCGTGAGCGTTTCGTTGCATACGGCTACGCACATAGGGGGATATATGTAGGTAAGGAAAAAGTACCAGTGCTCGACGCGTTAATGTCCGATAGATTCTGTCACGTTTATTGATAATGAGTAAAGATTGAAAGTGGCCTCTACTAGTACACTGTCGAAGACTAGAGCACCTAAAGCCAAATATTACTTTAAACTCTTCTTGTTATAAAAATAACTTGTTAATTACTTTCCATGACCCCAACAAATAACAATACCTGTACGATTTCCCGGCTTCATCGTACACGTTTTCCCAAACCAGTTGTTAAATGGTGTCAAGCAATAACGTTGAATTACGTCGCCATGGGGTGTAAATTGAAATAGAAATCGATAAGCCCCGGATATGAAGACCTACGTTATTAATGTAGGTATTAAAGTATGATGAGAAACGATTTTACCCCATTACTTAGCCTCCACTTGTCCTTTCCTACCCTAATAATGTACATATGAAAATTATATATGTTACTTACTGTGATACCCGAAATTAAACGATCACAATATTGACATTAAAATCATCATCATCATTCCCTTGCCCTTTTCCCATTATTTGAGGACGGCGCAGCAGATCATCTTCCTCCATTCCTCTCTATCATCCGTCATTTCCATACTAATACCTTCCACTCTCGTATCATTGTTCACACATTCCATCTATCTTTTTTTAGGCCTTTTGTATCCATCCAACTTCATAATTATTTAACACTCGTTTTTAACCCCCGACAAAAAACGACGGGGTGTTATAAGTTTGACGTGTCTGTCTGTCTGTCTGTCTGTCCGTCTGTCTGTCTGTCTGTTTGTTTGTCTGTGTGTGTGTCTGTCTGTGGCATCGTAGCTCCTGAATGGATGAACCGATTTCGATTTAGTTTTTAGGGTTCCGTAGTCAACTAGGAACCCTTATACTTCCTCTCACCTCTGTCACTGGCGCTACTCTCAGGCTTCCTCTTATATATTCATTCCGAATCCTATCCAGTCTTGTCACACCACACATTCATTGCAACATTCTCATTTCATTCAATGGCAGTCTTCTCTCATCATTCGACAAATAAATATTAACCTCAAATTAAAATGAAACATAAATACATATTTAAAAGGGAATAGAAATAATTTAGTCCGTATTCCACGTTTTTCGTGATATGAACAGTTAGGAAATTAGTAATTACTAATAATTACTCTTTAAACATCTGACTACAATTAAATTCATTAACAAATGAACTGACAAACATGATACTTGCGCCAGGTTCTCGACGGTGTGTTGTACAAAGTGGGTGTTCATTAATTGCCCTCTTGTAAGGCAATCTAACGTAGGTGCATCCTTTTATAGCCGCATCGAATCCATCCTTATCGAATTACTACACAATAATGGTATGACTTCGGGAATGGCACCGATTTTAATTACCCGACTACGGCAACGCAAAAGGAGGGTTATGATTTTGATCGGTATGTAACTATGTATGTGGGTATGTATGTATGTATGTTCATCTGTTCCCTCGTAACTTCTAAAGTACTCATTAGAATTTGACAAACGATATGTCATTCGAATCGTCTTAATCGTCCGCTGGTTATAGGCTATATGAAGTCACCGGCGCCCTCTAGAGGTCATAAAGTAACGAAGCAAAAAAAATAAATGAAGTTAGGATGACATATTGTATATCATTTGAAAGGGCTTTATTAGCACATTTCAAATATGTACATATTGTTAGCTTTTATTCCCAGCTTTACTTGATTACACCGGATAATTCATTAATTTCTCGGCAAAATTTACTATTTGCAAATCCGCAAGCGCTCTGACATAGTTCCACGCATTATCCGACTGCGGTTACACAAGAAGGCTTTTGCCGAAGGAACAAATTTGTGTGTGTGTGGATTGAGTGAGCACCTTCCGAAAATAAAAAAAAAATATGCTGATCATTTAGTAAAAGTTCTAAGACAATTGTAAAACGAATCTCTGAATTTGTAAAAAGATAAATCAAAAGATACCCATACAACCATTTCAGTCGCAAAATCTTCAAATCAGTAACTAACTGTCAAATGTGACATAACGCGTGGTAACGGCGTGCAAACAATGCGACCGTATTGATACAATAACAAAATGTAGTCGTCGTGTGCACTCGTTACGGTAACAAAATGTGTACGAATTTGTGGCTGTCAATGTCACTGTCAGAATGACTTTTAACGACACTTTATTAGTCGACGTTTGCACACATAACGGTAACAACATGTGGACGAATTTGTGGCTGTCATTGTCACTGTCAGAACGGTTTCTGACAGTGACATTGACAGAATTTGTACACACATGTGTAGGTCTGATTACCGAACTGCTCCTAAACCACTGTATCCGCAAATGACAATCTGAAATACGAAGGTTTCTCAAACTGTCTTGTGAAGTTGTGGACTGGTTGCTTTGAATCATTTAAATATGAGCGAATTAAATAATAATAAACGACGACGACCATTCAAGCACTCTTCGACATTTTATAGAAATGTGGGAAAGTTAAGAAAAGTGCAGAATGATAATACAAATAGATAAGCACTTTATAGTTACTTAATGTATTAAATATATAATTTTTAGGGTTCCGTAGTCAACTAGGAACCCTTATAGTTTCGCCATGTCTGTCTGTCCGTCCGTCCGTCCGTCCGTCCGTCCGTCCGTCCGTCCGTCCGTCCGTCCGTCCGTCCGTCCGTCCGTCCGTCCGTCCGTCCGTCCGTCCGTCCGTCCGTCCGTCCGTCCGTCCGTCCGCGGATAATCTCAGTAACTGTAAGCACTAGAAAGCTGAAATTTAGTACCAATATGTATATCAATCACGCCAACAAAGTGCAAAAATAAAAAATGGAAAAAAATGTTTTATTAGGGTACCCCCCCCTACATGTAAAGTGGGGGCTGATTTTTTTTTCATTCCAACCCCAACGTGTGATATATTTTTGGATAGGTATTTAAAAATGAATAAGGGTTTACTAAGATGGTTTTCTGATAATAATAATATTTTCGGAAATAATCGCTTCTAAAGGAAAAAAAAGTGCGTCCCCCCCCTCTAACTTTTGAACCATATGTTTAAAAAATATGAAAAAAATCACAAAAGTAGAACTTTATAAAGACTTTCTAGGAAAATTGTTTTGAACTTGATAGGAGAGAGATAGAGGAGAAAAATACGGAAAACTACGGAACCCTACACTGAGCGTGGCCCGACACGCTCTTGGCCGGTTTTTAATTCTTATTGATAAAAATGAAGTGTAGTGTTGCTTTACACAATAAAAGTAGGAATCAAATGAAATAGAGTATTTACTGTGATATTAATAGAATTTCTGTTGCGCAATGATAGTTTTTTTCAGTACAGATGCTGCTTTTTTTAACGCAGTAGTGCGAGCAAATCAAGCAATGATTCATTTCTTGTCTGGTCGAAACTCTTAGCTTAGATTTAGGTACTGAAAATCGTCGCACGATACACGTGCGAAAAGGACATTCACAACTCGTGTCGATTTAAAACACTCCCTTCGTTCGTGTATTAATTTATTGCTACTCGTATCGATTTTCCTCTTTTCCGCACTAGTATCTACAAGTATTTTGTTTGGGTTACAAAAAAAACACATTATTTACTCTACTACATTTTATTTATGTCTCTTTAACATTACAAATTTGTAGACACTTATCTATACAAAAATCTTGACAAAAGAAGTACAGATCGCTGAAATGAATGTTGATAGTAATATTAATGAAGACTACTTCAACAAGTGTCAATTGTGAAATGCCGCACAATACTAGTTGCTCTATAGAAGACTATAATAATATGATCCCCGATCCTTTACAACCCAGCAGCTCGGTACGCACGTTACAATTTTTTTTAATCTTCTTTAGTGAGGGCAACTGAGTACGACGGCATATTTAATTGTTTATAAAGTTTGAGGATACCTGAAAAAAATGAATACAAGAAGCCATTCTGCTTTCGGTCACGCGTGTACGCTGCGACCATTTTGCGACCGTTTGTTGACCGTTTGGTGACCGTTTGGCGACTGTTTTTTACATGGAATATTACCGTCTTAATCCATATTTTAACAACTTTATTGGTTTTCTAGGCATTATTTTTATTATTTCAGTATAGTATATGCACCAGAGCACTAAAACTTCACCAATCAATATACATAACACGCAAACACCGAGTAGTCAATAATATTATTACTGGTTAAACTGAGGTAAATTGATGGCGCGTTGATAAATTTAGACTTATTTTATGAAATCACTCGAGCAATTTAATTGGCCATGGTAATTAGCCCACATTATATTACAAATGCAAACAATATTTATCTTTAACAAATTCTTACGCTATTACATTTTAATGTCAAATGATTTTATTTCTTTTTTACTTTGACGTCTCTGACAGTCGCCATTTGAAAAGAATGAAATGAACGAATGATTTTGGGAAAGTAGTCGCCAAACGGTAACAATGTGTGCACGCGTAGTGCACACTTCTGTCACTTTTGTGACCATTTGTGCCTGTTACCAATCGTCCCCATTTGGGTCGCCGCGACTAAACGTCGACCGTACTGCGACTAAGCATTGAGACCCGAAGACCTGTGTGTACACAAAATAGGAGGATTTGCGTAGGAACGGCGACCGATTATGGTTATATGGGTACAGCCATTAACATGTGCTCACTCAGTTCTCACAAACTACCAACGAAAACAGTGAATATATTCATTTAACATATAATATTTATATACTAACATTTAGTAAAAAATAGGCCAACCTACCTCTATAAATATTAGATCACCTAGTGACGTATTAAATTTTTTACAAATAGTTTCTTATGCTCACTCAATCCTCACACTTTTGAAAAGCCGAATTTTGATGAAAAACATAAGATTTAGACCGCTATTATATGTGTATAGTTTAGTAAAAGTGAAATGGGAATTTGTAAAATACAAAACGAACCACGAACGTGTCAGGTTTTTTTATAACAAATTTTTGTAAGTGCTCACTCAGTCCACACGTTTCACTGTAGCACCTAAGACACTCGAATCACTGTTTTCGTTGGTAGTTTGTGAGAACTGAGTGAGCGCATGTCAATGGCTGTATCTTTTGATTTATCTTTTTACAAATTCAGAGATTCGTTTTACAATTGTTTTAGAACTTTTACTAAATGATCAACATATTTTTTTTTATTTTCGGAAGGTGCTCACTCAATCCACACACACACAACAAATTTGGCTGTTTTATATAATTATTATTAATCTATTTAAAGTATCAAATACACACGCTAGTTTACCAATAGAGGTTACCACAATAGGTTTATTATTTAAATCGCTGTTCCTAGAAAACGTTTCTATTCTTTATCCGTCCCAGGTGTAAAATCGAAGCGAAGCGCAAAGCCTGCTAAACCAACACTGGCCTGTGTGCTTATATTACTAAGTAAGCACATATTGTATACAGCGAGGCGCTAGAAGAATCAATAAAATCGTATCGGTTAGTTTGCTTACCGAAAGCTTATAAACCACAAGAGTTTTGAATGATTCACGATTAGTTTCACTTGCTTTCTATTGACTGAGATGTGATTATTTAAATATTTACCTTTTTGTTTTTTGTCATGTACAGTCAACCAATTGGAACCCTAGGCCGAGTGGCCTACCATGTCAAAATGACAAGCAGTAAGAGATTTCTTACACTTTGATTTCTAACGTCACTATGACATAGTTCTACAATGGCCTAGGGTTCCAATTGGTTGACTGTACCCCCGTTACCATGTAATTTAGAATTGAAACTTCTAATGCGACTTCCAGCTGACAGCGTTAACCGTTTAAACGCTCAGTGTTGCCAACACGAATTTTGAAATACCCCTTCCTATTTTCATTTCCACATTACGAAGTTTCACTACTTCCGCGCGGAGGGACCCCACGCAGTATTTGTTTTGGACAACAGGACCACCAATAGCTTCATTTAATCAATTTATAAGAATATCTACAATTTAATTTATTACTCAGAACTCGTGTATTGTTTCCAAACAAACAAACATATTTACACGTGCCGTCTGTTTCTCAATGGTCTGAATCCGAATTGTTCACGACATTGCATTTAATTGTTTAGCTTGAAACTTTAGCCAAGTGGCGTATTAAGAAGTTGTCAGTCACAGACTTATCTTAAGCCTCGGCGTCGCCGCCTCGTGGTGTTTTTTACTCAAATCCATTCAACATCATTTTCATGAGAATTAACCCCTCGTATACGGAGGTACGGCTTCGTGAGATCTTTGATTTAAATGTCAAGGTCACTTTTTCAATGATCAAAACTGATAGGTCCCATGCGAGTTAAGTATTTCTCTTATTAACAGAATGTGAAGCTTGGTTATCGAGAGTCATATTTCTAGTTAAGTAACAGATACTAACTAATATGACTAAAAGTCTCAAATATTTCAAACCCCATAAGGCCAAGGATCCTGTAAAGGTTGTCAAACGTTTAATCGTTAACAAGTTCCAAATTGGTGCGACAGGTGGATATATCGTTTCCAAACGAGCGATTAGTTTTTTAGTTAGGCACCCAGTCAGGTCAGTACAGTACTGACTAGATGACATGACTTAGTGTGCTAGGGGTGCCCTATAGTGAAAGTACCTAATGTTTAATCTAAATTTAAATCTACGCAACATATCCTTGCAACTTTTGAAGTGTAAACGCTGCTCAATAATACAGGGTACTCGGTGTGAGGGAAAATCATTAAGTGTTCCAATTACAGCGCCCAAAAAGCTTCAGTTAAGGAAGGAATGAGAGTTCGAATAGGAAGCCCCTCGTCTTTCGGTACCAATTATGTACTAATTCTGTGTTTATAGGTATACGCAGCTGGTACTTGACTTAATAGACCGACTTCTATATAACGCGATTCTGTAATCATAGCTCTAATTGTCGGAGAGGGTGTGTTTATTATTTGTATAATCTACTGTGTTGTCTTTGTTATTAAGACGATACGGTAGTGGTCAATTCTCCATACAAACACTCTCGACTATTTCCTCCCTGGTTTTTGAATATAGAGCAATGATTTTTTCAACACAGATTGTTATTATTTTTATCTGTGATCGTTTTGATTTTTTTGATATTCTGCTTTTTAAAGATTCTAGAGCCAAAAAATTCGGCCTTTTTCATTGTGGCGCAAAAAAAGGTGTGATACTCAAGATTGGTAACAATTAACCAAAAAAGCTAAACGGTCCGACATAGATTATTTCATTGTTATTCAGATTCTCAAATTTCGTTCCGATTGATTAAGTTTTGAAGGAGGAAAGAGTCGAGAGCGGAACCTCGATTTTACAGATTTTTTTGAAATATCTTTTGACTGAGTTGTTCTTAATGGACAATTTTTTTTTCGATAAATCTAGTTAATAACACTTGTATATTTAACTAAAATTCCCAAGTTGAAAGGGGGACTCCTTTCCATTTTAGCATTTTCGCTACCGTATCCTCTTAATAGGGCACAGATTTGAATAAATCTCAGAACAAAACACACGAATTTGCGTAATGCATGGTGAGGGTGAGTTATCATGGACCGTGATTGCCTTTTTTGTTGTTTTAGAGCTCTTGGCAATTTACACGGGTAACAGACTAACAGTGTAGTGACAATTTAGCTGATTTGTAAGAACACTAAATCATATCAAAACAGTATGGGCAATTTCTAAATAGACACTTGATTGATTAAAAGTATTAATTAATAAAGGCGATAGATAGGTAAAGATTTAAAGATAGCAACCTCTTTTATGAAGATTAATAACGGTGTAATTAATGGAGTGCAGTCATATTCCGGCCAGTCATTATTTAAAACACCCGACGCAAAAATAGGGGAGTTATATTTTTGACGCCATGTCTGCTGTGCCTGTTTTTGGCAACGTAGCTGTCAAAAGGAGGAACCAAATTCAATGTGTTTTATTCATTAAAATGGCAAACGGGACGTTGCAGGCAGGTTTTTAAATCAAATTAGTTTTCTTAAGTCCCGCTTGCAATTTTAAGTAGAAATGTGTAAAATCGATGTGTTTTATTTCCGCGAGAGCAAATTTTCTAGTCGCCTCCGGAATAGAGGATAAATCTCACCTTTTCGGAAAGGTTTTTTACCTGCTAAGAAAGACCAGAGAGGCAAACTTCAACCCGAGGTCAAATCGTTCCAGATCCAGAATCATTTCTGCATGAGGGTTAATTACATTATTGTAGACTCATGGGACCTAAAACGGTTATATCACAGATAAAACGCAAGCTACGAATCGTGCGCCGTTATTCCATTTAAAATTAAAATTCTAGAGGAGTTTCATATTAGAATATGAATATAAGCCAGCGTAGGTCCTTATTTTCGCGATAAACGCGATATTAGCATAACAACAAAGTCTATTATATTGCCAATCTTAACACGTGGAAAAATGAAGTAGTCGCAGTTCCTCGTGGACTCAAACATCACAGATACACGTGATCATTCTACTTAATTTAAGAGTTTCTCAATTCAATGCTGAGATATAAGAGCTCTCTGGTTGTGAAATTAAAACTTGAGCGTACGCTTAAATTAATTTTAAGCTTAATATCATCGTTTGCTGATGGGTCGGCTTGACGCAAAAAATATTAGCTAATAGACAATTTAGTACGAACTATATGTAAAAAACAAAAAAAAAATAGAAATATAAAACAAAACACGGAAACGCTGTTTTGATTCCATTCATCAGTCTCGTTCCGCTACGTACCTATAGTCAACAAATTGGAACCTTAGGCCACTCTACAACCATGTCAAAATGACAAACAGTAAGAGGTTTCTTACAATCTGATTCATAACGTCACTATGACATAGTTTTACAGTAGCCTAGAGTTCCAATTGGTTGACTGTACAAGTATAACTTATCAGGCTACCGGACCACAGATAACAGACACGTCAACGTCGCGCAGCAGAAGGTAACTTATTAATAATCTGTGGCAGAAGTCTAAGGAAATGCCCATACAAAAACCGGCCAAGAGCGTGTCGGGCCACGCTCAGTGTAGGGTTCCGTAGTTTTCCATATTTTTCTCAAAAACTACTGAACCTATCAAGTTCAAAACAATTTTCCTAGAAAGTCTTTATAAAGTTCTACTTTTGTGATTTTTTTCATATTTTTTAAACATACGGTTCAAAAGTTAGAGGGGGGGACGCACTTTTTTTTCCTTTAGGAGCGATTATTTCCGAAAATACTAATATTATCATAAAACCATCTTAGTAAACCCTTATTCATTTTTAAATACCTATCCAACAATATATCACACGTTGGGGTTGGAATGAAAAAAAATATCAGCCCCCACTTTACATGTAGGGGGGTACCCTAATAAAACATTTTTTTCCATTTTTTATTTTTGCACTTTGTCGGCGTGATTGAAGTACATATTGGTACCAAATTTCAGCTTTCTAGTGCTAACGCTTACTGAGATTATCCGCGGACGTACGGACGGACGGACGGACGGACAGACATGGCGAAACTATAAGGGTTCCTAGTTGACTACGGAACCCTAAAAACGGTAACGGCCGGTTTGGTGCACCCGACCCTTATATTTTGTATATTTTTTACATGCAATTAATATCCCCGCCCTCCATCCGCAAAAAATAAAAAAGTAAAAATAGAGACTCATATAAATGTGCGGAGTTGATACCGCTTTATTCTTTTGAACAAGCACGAAAACGTTGACCTTTTCACAAGCATGTCAGGCTGTGTTCCGAATACAATCATGAATCCCTAACATACACCATTTAGGGTAGTCTGTTATCTGGAAAGGAAAACGCATTTTTATTAAGATTGATGGCAAAACGGGACTTAATCACACATTCGCGCAGAGTACCTGTCATCCCTAGTTTTTGTTAAGATTAGTTTTTCGAGTACATTAACTTTCAGCCATAAAAAGCATAGCAAGCCTGCATTTGTGAATCATGTCACGTTTCCGGTATGTTTATTATAATTGTGGATATCATTTAAGTCATAAATATTTCACTGATTTTACTGCTAAGTTTATTACCAGAAACTTTTTATACCCATAACCTTTCACGAGTTAAACATCATACTACCTGAAATAGTAAGAACAGTTGAGAAGAATGAACGCGCCTCTTGATATGAATAGGTTTTTCAAATCTAGGCAAGAGTGCATTTGTTCAGTTCAGTAGGGCACTCCAGTAACCTTTGCAACACAACTAGATACGAGTATACTTCGTGTCATCCACTATGTCGCGCAGATTTGTCAAATGCAGCCTTTAATAACATGTCATTACAGTTCCACGCACACGTCTTCCAACATTATACGATCCAGAATACGAGTATGTCCACCGTATTTATTGCGCAGAGAGTAAAATATTTTTCAGTACTTTTCAGGAATTGTCCTTCCTCATTTTGACCAGGAGAAATAAGGATAGGTAGTACCTAAGTGAGTGAGTTTTGAATGTCTCACTCAACAAATGTCTTAACAGTAACAGTAAGAATTTTTTAACATACTTGAACCAAGTAAAAAGTATAAATTCCATTATTGTGAAATTCTATAGTGAAGATTTAAAATCTGCGGACAGATTTGCGTCAGTCAAAAAGTTGATTCGCCCAAGTACACTTTTAGATATGAGGATAAAATATCTGAACTACTAGGTACCACTATTATTCAGTATCTACACTAGTAATAAAGGGGAAGTAGTTGTATCAAACTATCCGTCTTTAGTGATAAACGATCCAAGTCACTTGGAAAATGCAAGCGCAAGTGACAAGGCTTTTAATAGAATTAAATGCCAAGGTAGACACAAATAATGGATCGTATTCGACATACAAAATTGTTGCTTTCCTATTAAAGCAAAAGATACCAAAATGATCACCAATATTAAAAATAATTTTAATGTAAAACGATAACCAAATTTTTTACATCTAGCCATGCTTTTGATACTTCATGTGTTCAATGGTCCCAAAATAAGTACAGAATTTACATGAAAACAGGACATTTTTTACATACGTAGGTACGAAAAGTCAGGATTATTCTAGAGATTTTAACATAATATGTGCCATTTAGATTAGCCGCCTTTACACAGTCGCTCTATCGCACGTTCCCGGAGCTTACAGGAGCGGTTAAACCTGTGCACTGTGTTAGTTTTTAAGGTTCACGTTCTTTCGCGCGTGATTGCACGTCGAAGTTTTTGAGAACGGAAAGAGCGCGAGTGAAAGGAGTGAGTGAGTGCGCGATAGACCGCGTTATTATTGTTTAACGTTATTAATAGTATCGATTTGTAAAGAGCAAGTAATTCAACCACTAATTCTTTAGTCCACGAGCGTATGTCCGCCATGTTGCGCGCGCGAATGAACGTACGTGTAAAGACAACCTCAGCCACGCGATTGCGCGCCCGCTCCAGCGCACGCAATCGCGCTGTCTTTCCCTTCCCCTCCCCTCGGCTTTACACGCGCATTCTTTCACACGCGATTGCTGTATCACGCGCGATAGAGCGTCTGTTTAAAGGCGGCTATTATGTATTATAGTACCTAGGTACCTACGAAGATTCAGCCAAGGTACCTTTGTTTACCGATCCGCTCTCAAAGAAGTTTAAGTAGGTACCCACATACTCGTTCTTCCAGTTTCGTGAAATTTGGTGGAATTGCGAATACATTCCTCAGCTTAATTACATCTTGGTAAATTATTTTCCGTTTTCTTCTGAGAATATACAGGGTGAAACGTCTCTGGAATTAATTTTGAAATGGCTTCTTAAGCTCCATTTGTAAATTTAATTTTCTCATAATTCAATCATTTAATTACGAAGTAAGAAAAGAGCTATTGACTGCAGCGCGTTATTGAAAGCCATCAACATCACAGCAAAAGGTATTATTGGATTGGACCCATCACAATAAATAAGTAGGTATCTAAAATTATAATAAAAGGTCAAATCAATAGGGCTAAGTGGCATACGGATAATTGTCTAGCTTGCTACTAGGTACTAGCCTTCACATTAGAGCCTATTTTCAAATGGATAAAAGTTAATTATGAATTCATAAGTACATTTTTTATTTATATTATGGAAGTACGGTATGTGTATTCATGTATATTAGGTATACATATATTATAGTCTCGCAATAACAACTTATCAGGTAGTACGAACCAAATGTTACACAAGATTATAATACTTTATGCATATTTTTGAAATGAGGCTTGGTTTGATGGTTCCTCTTGGTGACTCTTGGTAGTCTTGGCCTAGTTTAAATTGTAAACAGGACTTAATCGAGTATTTGTAATACCCCGTTTTATTTTAAATTTACCATCCCAAAACGCAATTTTAAATTAAATACTTATGTGTGAAAATCATGACATTCGTGGCAGTCTAAATCATTCTGGACTTATGTATTTTAAGACGTGAAGGAATTGTGATCATAATTGTTGTATATGTAGGTAGAATAGGAATGCATGTATTGAGGGTAGGCTTGATCGAAATAAATCAGTTCTCTTTGAGTTGGCAAACGGATTGTTTCATTGCATCTTTTCCTAAACATTACATGGTGTCAGGTGGGCACGGGCAACCTCGCCGATAACTGGCGGGACTGGAAGCAAACGTTCGATTGGTACCTAATTGCATCGGGTCGAGAAAAGTCATCAAGTCGTGAAAAATGTGCCCTATTACTTCATGTAATAGGTAAAACTGGCCGTGACCTTTATGAAGAGTTTGATATCAGTTCGAGTGAACAAAGTGATTACGAGGCTTTATGTACAAAGTTCAGTGACCGCTGTGACCCACAGAAAAACGTTAATTTCGAACGGCACTTATTTTTTGAGACATATCAAACGAATGAAGATTTCGATAAATATTTAGCGTCACTTCGTGTTAAAAGTAAAACGTGTGAGTTTGGGACATTGAGGGAAAGTTTGATTCTAACTCAAGTGATCCGGGGAATTAAAGATGGTCAATTAAGAGAGAGAATGTTAAGGAAAAAGGATTTAAAATTGGAGGATGCGACGGCTTGGTGTCGCGCAGCAGAATTAGCGAGTGAGCAGGCGGGAGTGGTGCGGGGGGGAGCGGGCGCGGAGTCGACACGGGCAAGTACGAGCGCGCCGCTCGCCGACGTCGAGCAAGTTCGAGCGCGCCCTCACCGCCGCGCGCCGGCGCCGACGCCGACGCCGTCCAACTCGCGCGCCGCTGGGGCGGGCGCGCCAGCACCGCGACGACCACAACAACAATATTGTGGCGGGAGTGGTTCTAAATTCAAATGTACAAACTGCGACTACGTACACGAACGTGACCAGTGTCCCGCGTACAAGGTCAAGTGTTACAGATGTGATCGTTTCGGACATTTTATGCGGTGCTGCAGAAGTAATTACGTACGGGAAGTGTATAATACTACGGACGAGATAAGTGATTGCGATGAACTAATAATACATGGAGTGGAGATTTTGTCGCTCGACAGCAAAGGGTGGTTCGAGAGTGTAGCGGTGAATGGAATTCCTGTGACGTTCAAGTTGGACTGCGGCGCGGACGCCTGCGTCATGTCGCGCGACAGCTTCCGGGCGGCAGGCTACAGTGAGGACATTTTGAGTAATGCCGGTACGGTATTACGTGAGGTTAGTAGGAACGTTTTTACCTGTGGTGGGATATTTTATAGCCGAGTTTTCGCATCATAACAGTGAGAAAAAATGCAAAGGCAAAATTTATGTGCTAGATGTTAATTGTAATAATTTATTGTCACGAGATTTATGTAGTGAGTTAAATTTAGTTAAAAGGATATATGAGATTTCAAGTAATAGTAATTGCATTGATTTAGTAAACAAATATAAAACTGTGTTTGAGGGAATCGGTCGTTTACCAGGTGTACACAAATTAACTGTAGACGATTCAGTTCCTCCCGTCGTAAGATGTTCAAGGAAAATACCTATTAAACTAAGACCGCGACTGAGAGAGGAGCTGGATCGGCTGCAGGAGCTGGGCATTATTGAGCCCGTGGATGAACCTACCGACTGGGTGTCGAGTATTGTTCTCGTTGAGAAACCGGACGGCAAATTGCGATTGTGTATTGATCCCCAAAATTTGAATAAGGCCATTAAACGTAGTCACTTTCAACTTCCCACACTAGACGAGTTTACAGCAAATCTAGCAGGAGCGAAATATTTTTCACATTTAGATGCTAGCAAGGGTTTTTACATGATCGTTCTTGACGAGGAAAGTTCAAAATTATGTACCTTTGCTACACCATTTGGAAGATGGAAATTCTTACGTTTACCTTTTGGCATCTGTTCCGCGTCGGAGGTGTTTCATAATGCTATGGTAAAGATATTTTCAATGGAGGGAGTGGAATGTTTTATAGACGATTTGCTCGTATACGGGAGAACAAAAGAAGAGCACGATTCTAGGTTGGAGGCCGTACTGCAGCGCGCGTTAGATAACGGAGTGAGATTTAATAAAGAGAAATGTGTTTTGGGTGTGCAGGAAGTCAAATACTTAGGTCACGTGTTTGATTCAATGGGCATGCGCCCCGACAGCGACCGAGTGAAAGCGATCAGGGACATGCCCCCTCCTGGCTGCAGGAAGGATTTAGAGAGGTTCCTAGGGATGACGAATTATGTGTCGAGATTCTTGCCAAACTATGCTGAATTGGTAGAACCATTAAGAGGACTGTTAAAGAGGGATAGCGAATTTCAGTGGTATGAAATTCACACAAACGCGTTCAATAAAGTAAAAAGATGTTTGATGGAGGCGCCAACGCTGCGATATTATGACCCCGGAGAGGGGGTGGTAGTGTCGGTAGACGCGAGCTCGCGAGGGCTGGGCGCGTGCTTGCTGCAGGGCGGGCGGCCGGTCGCCTTTGCTGCCCGCACACTTACGCCTGCCGAAACGCGTTGGGCGCAAATTGAAAAAGAATTATTGGCAATTCTGTTTGGTTGCCAAAAATTCCATCAATTTATTTATGGCCATAAAAATGTATTAGTGGAGAGTGATCATAAACCTCTAGAGGCGATTTTTAAAAAGGCCCTCAATGACACACCTGTACGACTACAGAGGATGCTATTAAGACTCCAAAAATACTCTATACAGATTAAATATGTTCCCGGGAGGCTAATGTATGTCGCCGACACACTTTCACGCGCTCCGACCGACGACGCGTGCGACGACAAAACTGGAAGTGACATTGACGTTCACGTAAACG
The DNA here is from genome assembly GCF_023078275.1 of Leguminivora glycinivorella. Taxonomy (NCBI): domain Eukaryota; kingdom Metazoa; phylum Arthropoda; class Insecta; order Lepidoptera; family Tortricidae; genus Leguminivora; species Leguminivora glycinivorella. Next base: position 3,382,214 of record NC_062975.1, read on the forward strand.
CTCTATACGACAGCGTCAACTTTAGCTCGGACAAGCTGAAGAAGATCAAAGAGGAAACGGACAAAGAACCAGGGCTCGACAACGTCAGGCAGTACTGTATGAAAGGCTGGCCACATACCAAAAATATCCTTGAAAGTGAGGCTAAGCCGTATTGGGGTATCAAGGAGGAGCTTCACGTAATAAAGGGCATAGTTTTCCGAGGCAATCGCGTGGTAATACCTACTAGCCTCCGGAAAGAAATGCTGCAAAGAATCCACGAGGGACATTTAGGCATTGAAAAGTGCAAATACCGAGCGCGAGACGTGATGTGGTGGCCCGGCATGTCGGCGCAGGTGGAGGCGCTGGTGGCGGCGTGCGCCACGTGCGCCGAGCGCCGCGCCGCGCAGCCGCGCGAGCCGCTGCTCCCACATCAAGTACCTGGGAGACCCTGGGAAGTGCTAGCCACTGACCTATTTGAATTTAGAAATAAACATTACATTATAGTAGTGGATTATTATTCCACGTCAGGCAGTACTGTATGAAAGGCTGGCCACATACCAAAAATATCCTTGAAAGTGAGGCTAAGCCGTATTGGGGTATCAAGGAGGAGCTTCACGTAATAAAGGGCATAGTTTTCCGAGGCAATCGCGTGGTAATACCTACTAGCCTCCGGAAAGAAATGCTGCAAAGAATCCACGAGGGACATTTAGGCATTGAAAAGTGCAAATACCGAGCGCGAGACGTGATGTGGTGGCCCGGCATGTCGGCGCAGGTGGAGGCGCTGGTGGCGGCGTGCGCCACGTGCGCCGAGCGCCGCGCCGCGCAGCCGCGCGAGCCGCTGCTCCCACATCAAGTACCTGGGAGACCCTGGGAAGTGCTAGCCACTGACCTATTTGAATTTAGAAATAAACATTACATTATAGTAGTGGATTATTATTCCAAATATGTCGAAGTTGCTTCTTTATCGGATATTCGAAGTGAAACCATTATTAACCAGCTAAAATCTATTTTTGCCCGTCACGGCATTCCCAAAAACTCGTGTCGGACAATGGTCGGCAGTTTACTTCGGCAATATTCGAATCTTTCGTGGAAAAATGGGAATTCGAACATGTCACGAGTTCTCCTTATTATTCAAGATCCAACGGCCTTGCTGAACGAAACGTGCAAACGATTAAGAACCTTATGGAAAAGGCGCACAGTGAAGGCACCGATCCATATTTGGCGCTTTTAAACTTCCGCAACACTCCAGTCTCCGGCGAGTCATACTCTCCGGCACAACTCCTCATGGCGCGAAGGCTCAATACTAGACTGCCCGTTTCAGAACAATTACTAGCGCCAAAGGTACCTACTTCAGTAACTGTTCAAAAATTTAGGTTAAATAAATATATAAAAGCAAAAGAACGATATGATATCGGAACCCGGCCACTAAAACAGCTTGCTCCAAACGAACAAGTCCGAATGCGGGAGCCGAACACTGGCCGTAAAGCACGCTGGGTGCCAGCGCGAGTGGAGGGAGAGGCGGCTCAGCCTCGCTCCTACTGGCTTCGCGCGCCGGACGGCTCACGGTATCGTAGAAACAGACAGCACATTCTATCACAGCCACAAAATAACCAAATGTATAGCCAGCCTATATGCGAAAGAAACCATAACTCTGCTTACAATTCGAACAAATATTATGATGATTTTGAAGACAATAACAACACGATTTCCAATGCACAATCGCAACGCATCGTCAGCAATGATAATCCTGGGCGCGCGCAAACAGCTGGCTGTTACGTAACGCGCTCCGGCCGGCAGGTCCATCCACCCGACCGTTTGTGATAATAGTTATAGATATAGGTAGGAACTTATCAATTAAGCATAGTAAAAACACACACATATGTCATAAACAACATTGCACTTTTCCTAAACATACAATAATGAATTCGTAAATAATAAACCCAAATAACTTTTATTTTCTAGATTTCACAAAAACTACACGAGGCAACCTCTTGAATAGTGTCGCAATGCGCAACAGAATTATAACAATAGGCAACCTATTTAGTTAGTTTTAAATCTACTTTTGAATCGTAATGTACGTAACTGTAGTGTTTCTGTGGTAGTGTGTTATTTTATTACTCTAACGAACATAACTAGGGTGGGCGGAATCCTGGCGAGTTACTACGTACATATTTACCCCGGAATTACTGACAGGGCAATTCGAAAATGCATCTGACATAAAATGGTTATATATCAGAATATAGTTAGCTGTCATTAAGCGCCTTCATCTCCCTAGCATTGCTATCACTGGATGTTAATGCTATCGAGATGCCTTCGGAGGTGCAATGAGCAGAGAGGCCAATCCAAATAGGCAAACCGATATTAAAACATTAAGACGCTACAGAAGCGAAAATGATAAAATGAAAAGGAGCCTCCCTTTCAATTTGGGCATTTTAGTTAAATATACTAGTGTTATTAACTAGTTAATCGTAACGAAATTTGAGAATTTGAAGAACAATGAAATAATCTGTGACGGAGCGTTTAGAGTTTTTGGCTAATTGTTACCAATTTTGAATACCAAACCCTTTTTTGCGCCATAATCAATAAGGCCGTTTTTGAAAATATTTGATGGGCTCTAGCATCTTTAAAAATAAGAATATCAAAAAATTCAAAACGGTCTGACACAGATAAAAATAATTATAATCTATGTTGAAAAGACCATTGCTCTATCTTCAAAAACCAGGGAGGAAATTGTCGAGAGCGTTTGAATGGAGAATTGACCCCTCCTGTATCGTGTTAATTGGCTACCACAGGGAGTGTAAAAGTAGGAAGTAGAAGAGGGTCTGTAAGGGGTAGGTAGGCCTTGGTGGGCTTTCTTTACATAAATCGCAGAAATACTGAAGCAAGGCCAAGCGATCAAGAGTACCAGGCCCCGCCCGCCGTAGCCAGGCAGGTCGTAGCCGAATGGCATTTCTACGACGCGAAACGAAAACGAAACGCCGCGAAAGGTAGTCTGGCTCTGTCGCGCCAATACGCAAGAGAGATAGAGAGATGGTTGACTGGTAGAGAATGCCTTTTGGCATTAAATAAATAAATAAATAAATAATAAATAAATATTATAAGACATTCTTACACAGATTAACTGAGGCCTACGGTAAGCTCAAGAAGGCTTGTGTTGTGGGTACTCAGACAACGATATATATAATATATAAATACTTATATACATAGAAAACATCCATGACTCAGGAACAAATATCTGTGCTCATCTCACTAATAAATGCCCTTACCGGGATTCGAACCCGGGACCGCGGCGTAGCAGGCAGGGTCACTACCGACTGCGCCAGACCGGTCGTCTAATTAAGTCCGCCATTTGTACGATTCTTTGGTTATGCAATAAAGTTTAAATAAAGAAACATGTAAATAGATATCTACGATCGTTTCGTTTCGTCAGCGTTCGTGCATTCGGCCACCCACGCAGAAATATATCAGATATATCAGTTATCGTAGCTCGGTCGTCTCACTCCCACTGAGAACTGCAAGAGGTTGATAACGAACAGGTACGATTCCAATAATATTCACATGTCGGTTAAATAACGTCAGGTTTACCTCCGAATTAGCCTGAGTCGTAACTGGAGTCTCATAGGCGTGACGACATGACATTATTAACTAACTTATTCAGTACCTCTGTATGTAGTTATACAGCTAAGTCGAAATCGTGTTTTGGTTAAGCGGTTAATTAACTAGTAGATCTGTGAGCTTTAGACCAAGCAATAAATTAAGAAAAAATGCATGCAATCATCTAGTATAATTACTTAGCCATAAAAGATAGGACTCCTTAACTCAAAAAATCTTTATTAGTTAAGATTAGTAGTTAAGAAAAAACATGTTATTTGTAATTATTTATAGAAATAAACAGTTTAATTTTTTTTTTAAGAAGTTTAAATCATTTACACTACAGTAAAGCTTGCAATTTTTAACATAGGTATTGAACGTTTTTAAAAACAAAACGACAATAAATTCTAGAGATATGTACGACCTACTGAACCTGCTTGACATATATTCATGACAATTGGTGAAAAATTGCGATCTTTATCAGGGAAGACTTGTGTACGTAGCCAAATGCTCAATCGCTTACGATAATATCGTTATCGTAGCTAGCTATCTTTACCTGCTCTTTCGTGTTGGTGCGACAGAGCCAGGCAGCGTTTTGATCGGCATCTAATGTCGACGATTGTCATTTCGGCTAGGCCGGCTGGCCAGGGAACATTCAAAGTCCAGATCTCCAGATATACAAAATCAGCAGTTTGCAAAAACCCAGTTCTTCGCTTTCGTAGTTTTTTTTTTAAATATCAATAAATTCTCTTAAGACTCGTTTTTTCGTCGTGATCTTATTGACGTTTGATTGATTTTGACCATCAGTCTGACGTAGTCGGTAGTGACCCTGCCTGCTAAGCCGCGGTCCCGGGTTCAATTCCCGGTGAGGGCATTTATTTGAGTGATGAGCACAGATATTTGTTCCTGATTCAAGGATGTTTTTCTATGTTTTTTTTTTTTTAATTATAAATGGGCTTACTCTTGACCACAGACTAGCCAAAGGCCTACGTGGCCTACGATGGAGTGATCTCGCCCAGAAGATGCCTGTTCACTCTTGATTTGAAGGTTGCCGGGTTATATGAGCTCGGAAATATAGCCGCCGTATTTATAATATATAAAAATTATAAAATGTAGATAATATAAGTATTCATATACACCCTGTTTTTATTGAATTCCGTTAACTTTAAGGGAAGATCCATTACATCAAATACAATTAATTTCTCTAAGAAACTAGCGTTTTAACTCTTGCAGTTATCGAGTTATTAAAAAAATAAAGATAATTGCTGAACACGTGTGTTCCTTTACCACTTCCTTATGTTATTTGTTTTGACATTCGCCGTCAGACACTTGACACTAACTTTAATATTATGATTAAGGTCCTCTCGCACTAATTAATTCATTTATTATGTATGGAAAGGAAAAAAAAACATTTTTGGTGGTTCCTGGTGATGATAAACGGAAAACAATAAATACACGGTGTATATCGTTGTCTAAGTACCCACAACACAAGCCTTCTTGAGCTTACCGTGGGACTGTCTATCTGTGTAAGAATGTCCTATAATATTTAATAATATATTATACTTAACTACCTAATTCTGGAACCACAAAACGTTACTGAGTAACCTGTTTAACAATATTATGTCAAAGCCTCACGAAAGGTCTGTTATTAAAACTATGTACCTACAATAATAAAACAGTAAAAAGTGTGTGTTAAGTACCAACATTATAGTTGATTTATGAGTTGGCCGGTCGCAATGCATAATATTATAGCTTGATTGCTAAGTAATTTGTAGTTCTAACAAATTGGCAGGTTAGACTATTTTATTCTTAACCCCCGACGCAAAAACGACGGGGTGTTATAAGTTTGACGTGTCTGTCTGTGTGTGTATCTGTCTGTCTCTGTGTGTGTCTGTCTCTGTATATCTAGCTCCCGAACGGATGAACCGATTTCGATTTAGTTTTCTTTGTTTGAAAGCTGAGTTATTCGGAAGTGTTCTTAGCCATGTTTTATGAAAATCGGTCCACTATGTCGCGGTCGGGGGTTTTTTCAAAATTTTAATTTTGTGGTAGGGTAATATATTGTATTCTGTGGGTTAGGTTATATTTGTTAGGAACTATTTTGCGAGTTTGTATACATACGTTTTATATTACCACAGACGTCGATGTCAACCTGGTACCAAAACGAACATGAGTAAGAAAACGGAACAAACACAGTTTTCCTTCTACATTTCAATACACAAGAAGGATGAAAGTGACATTTTTCTATTACATCATTTTATTTACATATCTGCTATGTTTGTAAGTGAATAAATATTTCGAAACATAATATTTGTACCCGTGGGGTGATGGGTTAAGAAAATCATCGCCCCCTTTTCTCCCTCGAGCGTCTTAGAAGTCGACTGTGGAATATGGGATGGGCTATACCTACATACATTACATACTGTATACGAGTATACAAGCTTTGATTAGTTTGGTCCTGGGGCTAGGTTGATCAGTGTGTGTTAGGTGTCCCCCAAAATTTATTTAAGGCACTGTTAAACGGGCGACACAATTGCCAGCAATTCGCGTACCATTGCCGCGTTTGCTCCATAGTTAGTTGGTGCGTATTGAACAAACGCGGCAATGGTATATGAATTGCTGGCAATTGTGTTGCCCGTGTAACAACACCGTTATACACCACTATTACCACCACTATTTATATTTATTTATTTATACATCACTGAAGGAATTTTCCTGAGAACGCGAGCGTCCCCAGCCATGGTATTTAGCTTTTACTACGAGTACCTACCTAGTGCTTAAGTGTAGCTGTAGACTAACCTTCATTTCCAATCAATAGCTAGAAATTATTAATCGTAATAGCCGTTTTATCTTTTATGCTTACTATTTATTGTAAAGCTATCAAAATGGAGGTTCCTACTATAAAAAAAACTTTATTGGTCATAAAATATCACAATGTATAGGGCTCCCGGTCGCGTCCGTGTTTCGTGTACCCGTTGCCGGGTATCCGTTCCCGTGTTACACGAATCCGGATTTCTGGCCCGTTTGGAACGGGTAATTAGGGACCGTGTAATTAAAGTCCGGGTACCCGTGTAGTCCGTGCGTCCGGATCGACGGACTCTAAAAACCCGCGGGTCCGATCCGTTCTCGACGTATAGTGATGCTTGATGATCGTTCGCGTTCTTGGTTCAAGCGAATATGAAAATCAGTTTAAAGAACCAAAAATAATAAAACCTTAATAACTAAAACGAGAAAGGGACAGCGGAGCAATTGTGAATGGGGGACAAATTTTAACTACTCGATTTTTTTCCATGTTTTACATTTTAGGTATTATTATATAGGGCACGGCACGCGTTTTCAGTGGCCTAAATTATTATGATGTCAGAAAGCATGAAACTTGGTATGCACATAGCTTTGACGTTCATAAGAATAAATAGAAGTAGAAACACGCCAAGGAGTCAATCTCTTCCCCCACTATTATATCCCATTTTTAGCGTTTTAAAATTTTCACGAAAACTATTAAAGGTTTTGATAAGCGTCTGCGTACTTACCAGAAATATGTCTAGGAGAAGTACCATTTCTCTACAATATTTCCATTTTAAGTATATTACCATATAACATGTCAAATACTCATGCTAGTAGTTAAACACAAATATTACTAGCTCAACTTAAGAGCGTTATAACATTTCGGCGTCGGGCGAAATTAGGTATTTTACCCGCCGCGCGAGCCCAATATGCCGACCCTTTCTAGCACGTCTTATCACTCGCTCGCACTACAATAATGGACAAAACAATCTTGATCCTTTCTATGGAATTTTGATAACAACCACAATCTACTATCTCGATATAAACTTGTGGTTTCTAATAAACATTATTTTGTACGAAAATACGAGAATATAGCGCGAAATAATATCAATTATGTTAAAATTTATTTAAAAAATTAAAGTAATAATTATAAAAGTAGATCCCATCCCAAATATTTGCTTTTGTTATATGATAAGTATTAGAGTAAAGTATATATATTAATATGATGATAAAATAAGACAAATACAATTCTAATTACTTCAAGGTGGTGCTCAGGGTCTGATGATGGAGCCAGATGGTGGTCACCAATACCAATGAACAATATGACTATACAACTTCGTGGTTTACATGTCATTCTAGCATTTTCACTTTCACATTTCAAGTGCATATACCACGAGTATAGGTTTTCGGGTGTGCTGATTTAAAAATTAATGACCGATTTGGAATCTGACATTGCTGACTGTCACTTTGACACAAAAGTCATCATGGGTGTCGTAAAATAGGTTTTAGGGGGTGCTGATTCCAAAATTAATGAGCAATGTGGAATCTGACATTGCTGACTGTCACTTTGACACAAAAGTCGTCATGGGTGTCGTCAAATAGGTTTGCGGGGGTGCTGATTCCAAAATTAATGAACAATGTGGAATCTGACATTGCTGACTGTCACTTTGACACAAAAGTCGTCATGGGTGTCGTAAAATTGGTTTTAGGGGGTGCTGATTCCAAAAATAATGACCAATGTGGAATCTAACATTGCTGACTGCCACTTTGACACAAAAGTCATCATGGGTGTCGTAAAATAGGTTTTAGGGGGTGCTGATTCCAAAAATAATGACCAATGTGGAATCTAACATTGCTGACTGTCACTTTGACACAAAAGTCATCATGGGTGTCGTCAAATAGGTTTCCGGAGGTGCTGATTTGAAAATTAATGACCGATTTGGAATCTTGACATTGCTGACTGTCACTTTGACACAAAAGTCGTCATGGGTGTCGTCAAAAAGGTTTCCGGGGGTGCTGATTCCAAAATTAACGACTATTTTGGAATCTCACAGTGCTAATTGTCATTTTGACACAAAAGGAATCATGGGTGTAGTCAAATAGTTTTTAGGGGGTACTGATTCCAAAATTAATGAAATGATTTAAAAAGTAATGACCGATTTGGAACCTGACATTGCACAGTACCCCTGGAAACCTATTTGACGACACCCATAACGACTTTTATGTCAAAGTGACAGTCAGCAATGTCAGATTCCAAATTGATCATTAATATTGAGATCAGTACCCATGGAAACCTATTTGAAGACACCCATGATCACTTTTGTGTCAAAGTGACAGTCAACAGTGTCAGATTCCAAATTGGTCATTAGTTTTCAAACACCTCCGGATACCTATTTGACGACACCCATGACGACTTTTGTGTCAAAGTGACAGTCAGCAATGTCAGATTCCAAATTGGTCACTAATTTTGGAATCAGCACCCCCTAAAACCTATTTTACGACACCCATGACGACTTTTGTGTCAAAGTGACAGTCAGAAATGTCAGATTGAACATTGGTCATTAATTTTGGAATCAGCACCCCTAAAACCTATTTTACGACACCCATGATGACTTTTGTGTCAGAGTGACAGTCAGCAATGTCAGATTGAACATTGGTCATTAATTTTGGAATCAGCACCCCTAAAACCTATTTTACGACACCCATGACGACTTTTGTGTCAAAGTGACAGTCAGCAATGTCAGATTCCAAATTGGTCATTAATTTTGGAATCAGCACCCCTAAAACCTATTTTACGACACCCATGACGACTTTTGTGTCAGAGTGACAGTCAGCAATGTCAGATTGAACATTGGTCATTAATTTTGGAATCAGCACCTCCTAAAACCTATTTTACGACACCCATGACGACTTTTGTGTCAAAGTGACAGTCAGCAATGTCAGATTCCACATTGGTCATTAATTTTGGAATCAGCACCCCTAAAACCTATTTTACGACACCCATGACGACTTTTGTGTCAAAGTGACAGTCAGCAATGTCAGATTCCAAATTGGTCATTCATTTTGTAATCAGCACCCCCTAAAACCTATTTTACGACACCCATGACGACTTTTGTGTCAGAGTGACAGTCAGCAATGTCAGATTGAACATTGGTCATTAATTTTGGAATCAGCACCCCCTAAAACCTATTTTACGACACCCATGACGACTTTTGTGTCAAAGTGACAGTCAGCAATGTCAGATTCCACATTGGTCATTAATTTTGTGTCAAAGTGACAGTCAGCAATCTGAGGTACTACATATTCGTAATCTGAAAGTAATCAAGTCAATAATTTCAGTTATTTTGAATCGACTATGATTCCGAATTATTGGTAATAGTAATGATTGTATAGATGATTAGTGATTCCTTTACATGTAATGGTAATTTACCGTTTCACTTGATTACATTACAAGTAATCTGACACCCAGTAGTGTCAGATTACAAAGTAAAATCAAGTAATCGTGTAATCCGGAATCGATTACGATTTCCCCATCTCTGGGTTTAGTTATATGGTTCATTGGTACTGGTGACCACCATCTGGCTCCATCATCAGACCCTGAGTACCACCTCTTGTCAAAGGTCTTGTTGAGACGAACCCAACGAGCCTAAACACGAAGTCGTTTACTTACATGGTTCACTGGTACTGGTGACCACCTTCTGGCTCCATCATCAGATCCCGAGTACCATCTTGATGTGTCTTATCATCTTGACCGTATTGTAATTTTCACATTTTTATCATCACAACGTTGTAATACTTTAACATTCAAACATAACAAAGTATTACAAAAGCAAATAATATTTACGGATCTAGGATCAAATTCGTTGGTCGCTGTTTACACACACACAATGCGAGGATAGCCCGTGTAGAAACAAGGCGTCCGACCCACACAACAATAAATATTCTCGACGTTTGCGATGAAAACTCGGAGACCAAAGCGACATACGTCTTACCTGCTCGAGCTCCGGCGCGGCACTGAAATCGCAGGCGTCCGTCGCCGGTAAAATAGCGACAGGGAGGCTAGTTTTAAAAAAATTGGCAAAAAATCATGATAAAATATTATAACGACAAATGGATAACAGCAGTTTAAGCACATTGTGCAGATTATTTATATACTAAAATAACTTCGATAACATGTAGATTTTCGGAGAAATGATCACTTGTTTCGATGTATTTTCAAGACAAAATTGAGTTCGTTTTACTTTCAATTTCTCAATTTCAAAGGATTAAATGATAAATATTGTTTAATGGGCCTTAAGTACAAGATATTTGGAACTTAAATTTACCTCATTTATGAGAGTGATCTTATCAAATTGTACATAATAAGAGCTCCGAATTCTGTGCTTCACGCGGTTTTTCCTAAACGAGCATCAGAAAAACAATCATTACTAATTGAAAAAGCTTTTTTTTTTCATATGTTTTTTATTTAACCGACAGTTAATAAGATGTTCTAACTGAAACAAGTACTTTCACTGTCTTTTAGTATGAGTAAAGTGTACAATTTTGTCGATAAATATTGTGCATTTTACAATATATCGCCTTTTTTTGTCATAGCGCTCTTAAGCATAATTTGAAAATGATGAGTTAAAGCTATATACCTTAAAAGACAGTATTGTAGAAAATTTTTATGGAGAATATACTTTTCCTAAATATCGTGATTATAGCTTTCACGGTTTTCATGACAATATAAAAAAAAACTGAAGATAATGATATAAAAATGAGGGAAAAGAGGGGAAACATTGACACTTCGGCGTCTGCGTACTTTTATTTTTTTCTGTTAAGTGTTTGTAAGTTATCTATATACATGTCAAGTCTCATGCTTTTTGTCACACCCTATCCGACTAGCTCAAGTTAAGAACCAGGACTATGGATACATATTCACTTCAAAGTGGTTCCCTCCAAAATAACAAAAAAAAATACCATTCTTAACTAGGTATTTGTAAAACAGCGCGGCTACATCTAGAACTTTTCAAACAAAAGGTTTGTCCATGTCAAAGGGAAGTCGAGTGTGAGGTTTGAGTGTCATTATTATCAGTAAAAATCACCACGGTTATTGGTTATTGTGCCGCCCACGTGTCATTATTATTACCTTTGTCTTCTCATGCGACGTTAATTCTACTAACTTCTTAGATAAAAACGAATAACTCGATAGTTTTATTTTATTTTATTTATTTCAGGAAACAAACAGCATGCAATAATACAAAATATAAACAATATGAATAAAACATGAGCCAAAACAGTTTCCACTAATAACTAATACAGAAATGCTCAAAGGGGAAATTAATTAAATGCAGAAATAAAGAATTGGCATCATCCAAAGCAATTCAGCATGCAGAAAGTAACTACTATATCTTTAAACTAATACATATGTCTGTACGTACAAAATGCGTCACATAGACTTCTGAGAAAGAGAAGAACGCTACAGCACAGGGTGGCTAGCCGAATGGCACAATCGCTCACGAAACGAAGCGCTAGTAGATATCTATCTCTATCGCGCTTGCGTATTGGCGCGACAGAGCCAGCGGCGTATCGCTTTCGTTTGGCGTCGGAGAAATGCTATTCGGCTACGGGGCCAGGTCGTTCATGTTTCAATGCAGTAACAAACTGACTAAGCTTCATGTTGAAAATATCGAGCTTACAATATTTTGTGTTATACATTGAGCATGCTCTAACGAGATATGAGTTTTTGAGGTACCTAGTGCGACAAAATGGAATGGCAAACAAAGCTTTTGATCTAGTTCGGGAATTAGGACATCTGTAAGAGATGTTACTAATAAGATATTGCGACTCAATTGTGTGGTTCAATAATTTAAAAATAAAAATTTGGTCTTTTATTTCTCTGCGTAGATGAAGACTCACTATGTTGGTGCTATCAAACGATTTGAACTTATATTTCATCCAATTAATAAATTTGTTTTGTATCTTTTCTATAGAATTAATATGTACGACATATTGAGGAGTCCAAACGACCGATGCAAATTCCAAATGAGACCTCACAAAGGCATTGTAAAGTAAAATAATAGTTTTAGGATCACTGAAATCTTTGCTTTGTCGGAAGATAAAGCCTAACATTCTATATGCCTTTGACGTGATTGTGTCAATATGTAAAGTGAGCTGTATTTCGCTGTCAATAGTGACACCGAGATCCCTTACTTCGGTAACCTAGTTCAAATACATTTCCTTAATTTGAAAGATATTTATGAAATAAAACTGTGGAAACTGAGTGTCACCCGTTGACCAAGGACGCTGTAAAGTGTTCGAAACGTCGGGATGAATAGTAAATTCAGGATACGCGATATAATCCGTTTCCATACTTATGTATTTATCTATTTAAGTATGTATATCGTCGCTTAGCACCCATAGTACAAGCTTTGCTTAGTTTGGGGCTAAGTCGATCTGTGTAATGTCCCCAATATTTATTTATTTATTTTACAACTATGAGACATAGATATAACTATACTATAGGTGGTATGGTCCCTATAGTAAGGCACCATGAACATTATAAAACAATCAAGTAATAGAACTAATATAGTATTTTTCACACAAACCAATACCCTGTTTAGACTTCTATTAGTTAACCTAGAGACAAATAAAGTCCATTAAACTCTACTTTTCGCAATTGTCTTAAGCAACTTTATTGAAAAAAAAAAAAACAGTAGACTAGTGTGCCTGGCGAATTATGGACCTATAGGAATAGGAATACGTTTGTAATATTTGTATTGAATATCACCATATTATCTAATCTGTACGAGTAGCCTACAACGTAACGGGAACAAGTACAAAAAATATAGTTATCACGTTATTGATCAAAATAAAACGAGTATGTATAAAACCAATTCGGGATACCCCCATTTGCCAGAATTTCATTTGCCATAATTTTATTTGCCATCCTATTCAACAATCATAATATTGTTTCTCATAACATCTTATGCCATAATCATTGTTTACTATATTAATCTAGTGCCAGAAACTTTGTTTCCCATAAAGTCAGTTTCCATAATGTCATTTGTCAGAATCATCGAAATCCGTAATTACCACATTCCATACCATCATTTGTCATACAAATTAGCGTCCAGAAAAGTCAATTTCCATAATGTGCTTTGGCAGAATCGAAAACTACTATAATAGGTACTAGAAGGACTAGAGAATGAAACTGCTATCAGAAAGTAGGTTAGGTTAGAACTGTGACCCCCTGGAAAATGAAACTGCTATCAGAAAGTAGGTTAGGTTAGGTTAGAACTGTGAACCTCTGGAAAAGGAAACTGCTTGAAAAGTAGGTTAGGTTAGAACTGTGACCCCCGGAAAATGAAAATACTATCAGACAGTAGGTTAGGTTAGGTTAGAACTGCGACCCCCTGGAAAATGAAACTGCTATCAGAAAGTAGGTTAGGTTAGGTTAGAACTGTGACCCCCTGGAGAATGAAACTGCTGGAAAAGTAGGTTAGGTTAGAACTAGCTGTGACCCCTAGAAAATGAAACTGCTATCAGAAAGTAGGTTAGGTTAGGTAATAATATGGGCAACAATTAATATGGCAATAATTGCTTATGGCGTTTGAATATTCTATGAAACCATATTATTGCACTTAATAATATGGCTAACAAATAGTATGGCATTGTATGATTATGGAAGGTAATATTCGGATAAACAACGAGTATGTCATATGATTTTTATGGTAAACAAATCATTCGGGCAAATGAAATTCAGGCAAGTTAGATTCGGGCAAATGAATATTATGTTAAATGACTGTCGGGCAAACAATAGACAACCAACCAATTCGTATTCGTTCGCTAAATTAATATAAATTTTAAATTTCACCTATTTTTTAAATACAAACCGGCACGGCAATAAGTCGATCGGTCCGCCGGTCGCCTCGTGTGTTCAATACCCGAATAGTGCCGAAGTCCGTGCGTCCGGCCGTCCGGCCCCGAACGCCGATTCGGCACTACACGCGCGAACGGCACTACACGGGAACGGACTTCGGCGGGTTCGGGTAGTTCGGACGCTTAGCACCGCCGGGGCTAAGGGGCCGGGCGCACGGATCGGCGGGTAGTAACGAATATCCAGAGCCCTATGTAAGGTACCTACCTGATTCACCTACACTATATTTACTACATCATTTTTAGGTAAGGTACAGCGGGGCATATCTCGACTGGGGGACAATTGTAACTAATCCATTTTTACCATTATAACACTATGATGTGGAGTTCTACATCCACTGAACCGCGTACCATATATAACCGGTGGACAGGACACCCTATTTAATAATGCCAACATTGTAAAACATGAAAATAATGGACCAGTTACATTTGCCCCCCAGTCGAAATTTGCCCCGCTGTACCTTAATCATACGTTCACTAAATAAATAAATCGGTACCTGTAAAAGTTCCATAAACAAAAGGGACATTTACCTATTTGTTAGTCATGGTGGGAAAAGCCAGCAGTCAAATTTTAATCCACGCAGATTTTTTATGGTACGTATTTCTTTATGCTTAAGTCCAGCAGTCTTAAAAGTCTTTATTAATCTTCCAATGTATGCGTTATGTGGGTTTATTCTTGCTATTTGACCTGCTAACTGGATTCAAATAAAGCTGATGAAAATTTTCATGTGAAGAAAATTGGTGTGATAGCTTTAATATGATCTCATGATGGAGATAACCTAATTTTTTGTTTATGGTTCAGTTAAGAAAATTTTCCCAATGACTATTTTGCCTACAGTAAAACATTCCCGACTCCAAATCCCCGGGATAATGACAATGACACATAAATAGAGATGGGTAGGGGTGAGTAAATACTGAGTATTTACCCGTAATTTACTCAAAGCACCGAGTAAATACTCGTATTTACTCATTTGGGTGAGTATAAACTGTTACCTAAAAATAATTTAAAAAATGAGATTTAAGTACTTAGTCGTGTTTATTTTAACTGTGTGGACATGTTTAAATGAGATTTATATTATTAGAAGCTTATGGGAGTCTTAGTTTGTCGAAAAAAAGGTAATCTTTGTGAGAAAAAAATAGTGATAATGTTTAGTTAGCAGTTTTGTTTTAAGAAAGCAGGTATTTACAGTAAAAGTATGAGACTTCAATGAAATTGATGTTCTAGATAACGGCATGACGTTCGGAAGTGATTGTTAATGTGGCACTTACGACCTTTTATTAAGGGTTTTCTAAAGAAAACTCAAAAATGGCTCAGCTGGTGACGTTTAAAGTACTAGTTTTGTGTTTTGTATTATATGGCTAATAATTTGACGGTTTCTGGATATTTTTCCAACAACGAATTCGAAAGTTATAAAGGTATAAACATTATTTCGGCCTTAATTATCGTTTTATTCCAAAACTGTTCATATTATTAAAAAACTTTTTTAGAAACATTCAATTAATTTTTAAAGACCTATCAGATGATGTATAACACACTGGTAATTTCTGAATTTTATTTTTGTGAAAAATAGTTACATGTATGGAGAGCACGTCTTTAAAATAAAATTAATATAAATTTGATTACTTAACTTAGTAGTCGATAACAAAATACACCAATATTTCTAATTTGTATTTCCATTTCAGCACGCGAAATAGTTTATACCCATCAATTTGAGTAAAAACGAGTAAATACGGGTATTTTGAGTAAATAC
Organism: Leguminivora glycinivorella; assembly: GCF_023078275.1. Taxonomy (NCBI): domain Eukaryota; kingdom Metazoa; phylum Arthropoda; class Insecta; order Lepidoptera; family Tortricidae; genus Leguminivora; species Leguminivora glycinivorella. Next base: position 3,398,236 of record NC_062975.1, read on the forward strand.
TGAGTATTTACTCGATATTTACTCTTGAGTATTTACTCACTACCCATCTCTACGCAAACCTTAACTTATACACGAAAAATATCTCCACCTAATCCAAGCTTAATTCTTGGAAATTTTCGTAAAAACTTTTAACACCTAGACTCAAGATAAGTCCATAATAAATGAACAAACATTTTCTGAAATAATCGCCGCACAACTTTATGTCAAGTTCATTTAAGGGCCCATTTACACGGCGTGCGAAATCACATGCGATTTTATTTGCATTGCGGACTGATGAAAGACTGAGAGTACATAGTATATGTAGTACAGTCAAGTGAAAAAATATACATACACATACATACAATCACGCCTGTATCCCATAAAGGGGTAGGCAGAGCACATGATACTACTACAGCTTTAGGGCCACTCTTGGCAAATAAGGGGTTAAAAGAAAACGAAACTGTGGTATTGCAGTGAAAGGTTGCCAGCCTCTCGCCTACACCACAATTTAACCCATATCCCATAGTCGCCTTCTACGACACCCACGGGAAGAAAGGGGGTGGTGAAATTCTTAACCCGTCACCACACAGGCAAACACCCACAGGAAAAAATATGTATCGAAAAAATCGTCTCATAAATTTAATATGGTAAGTACTACGCTGAAGTACGCTCTTATTACACCGGACTAACGGCGTGGCTTGCGTCGGTCCGCCGATGCGTCGCGTCGCATTGCCTATCATTCATAGTTCATCAACGTCGCCCACCTAAGACACTTCCATAAAGATCGAAGGTTTGATTTCGTCGCGCCGCGTCGCATCGCATCGCCCGCGTGCCCATCGTCCACGCAAGCCACGGCGTAAGATGCTATAGGTAGGACATATTTTTGAGTAAGTTGTGTACACCCCTATTTTTACACTTGACTGTACACTAATCAAAAACCGCAATGTAATGAAACCCAAAAACTGAAATTCGCGCGCCTTCTAAAGAGCCTTAAAGGAAAAAAAGTTCAACTTTTGGTAAAAATAATAACCACACGAAACGTAGGAAACAATTATAACATCGTTATTGTATTTTAATTTTAATTCCACCCGGACTCCGGGTTATTTATAGGAAGTTTTGTTTCAAGTAAATTTAAGTTATAGGTCAACGGCTTATCGATTGGGGGTTGCGTGGTCTACCCAGCACGGTAATAATAGCCACGTACTTACATCCAATGCAGTGGCACGAGGGAATGAAGCGATATAATCTGATGTAATATTACTAAAATATGTAATATTGTTTGTAGCACCATTCTTGGCAATGATAATGATCTTATCTTCCCATTATTAGTTTTATTACGTATCAGATATTAATAATAAAACTTCCGGGAGACACAGACAATAAGATATACCATAACGGGTCACTCGCATAGGTATTTTTAGTCTAATGGTGCTCCCACATATTGCATATATATTTTTAGTTAAGATAAATAAGATGATTACAGTTTCCATTTACATTCAACCATTATTGCTGTGCAAAATTATGTAGCATTTCATATGAAAAGTAAAATATTAAAAGGCAGAACATAACCTTTTCCAGAGCAATTTTTGTTTGCAATTTGTTTCAAATTTCCTTGCAGGATATCGCCAGGTTGATTGTGGGGCGTTTAAGGTCATTAGCAGGGGATAAAGCGAACGACGATTAGGATATTCAACATTCCGTATTACGTATCGCTTTATTCCTTTCAGTTCTCGCATAGTTATCGTTGAAAGGGATGGAAGGAACGAGTCAATGTGTTTCGATTTTAATTTTCGAATTTTGAGATTTGAACGAAGAGCGATCAGGTCATGCGTATTGTTTGGTGATTTTTTAAGGTCCCCGAAATTTGTGGTATTTTTTGCGTGTATTAAAGATACCGTTCTTGCAGCACAAAAGCGTTCCTTAAAACTTGTCGAGTCTAGTCCAAAAACGAAATATTTACAAGCGTTTTCATTATGAGCAATTTAATTAACCCCTGGAACGCCGTTGTCAAAAACTTGCTACTGAATTAATAACTTTCAATCTGCTAATTACAGTTTAAATTACCTAGGACAGATCTGGAACAAGGCACTTGAGGGGTTAAGTTTACATTTTCATAACTAACCATAAAATAATCTTCATTTTTTTTTTTTTTTTTTTTTTCTTTATTGAAAGAGCTTTGTCACTGAGTGACGATGTCGCTCTGTATGTACTACATTAAATAAGTATCATCGTCTACTTAAGCCTACATTTACAAGCTTATAAATTAACCTAGCAGCCTCTGACAGCGGCTGAGATAAGATGTAATTACAACCACCAATCTTAAAAAAGTTTTCCTCGTGAATCTCTCGCCGCACCGATTCGTTGCGGACACATTCCATCAAAATGTGATAAACATCTTCTTCTACATCGCACTCAGAACAATTCGGTGATGGGACCTTACGCATCAAGTGAGCAAATTTGTTTAATGGAATGTGTCCACTTCGAAGTCTCATAGCAAGTGTTGTTTCCAGGCGATTTAAATTACAATTATCAAACCAAATTGACCTCGGAAGTTGTGGCTGAACCGTTCTGTACCAAATCCCCTTTTCCCGTGATCTTTGGTCATAGAACTCGCTCCACATTTCATGACATCGAACTTTTGCCAGTCTTAGGCGATCAGAAAAAGTAGGAACATAATGAAAATCTACCCCGTCAGTACAAGCTTCTCTTGCCAGTATATCCACAATTTCGTTTTCTGTAATGCCAATATGGGATGGTATCCATTGCAGCTTGATCGTCTTTGACTGCTTACTTAAGGTCAATAATGTTTCCAAAACTGAGTAGGCTATCGGTGCTCCTCGAAACTTCGAGGTGCATCGAGCCAAATGTTGCAGAGAGCTTCTAGAGTCAGTCAAAATTACAAATTTGTCACCCTGTATTGATTGAATCAAAGATAATGCCTCTGCAATAGCAATCAGTTCTACTTGCATAATTGAAATATCACTGCATATTTTGAGTTTGATTGATGATTGAGCTTGAGGATCATACAATGCTGCACCAGCACAATCTTTGTCTTTAGAACCATCCGTGTATATTTGGTAAAATGAATTATAATTAGCATCTAGGTATTCAAGACAGACATGTTTCAGCTGGTTGCGACTGTAGGATTTTTTAGGTTTAGTTATACAATCCAAATTTATTCGAATGAAATTCATGATATCAATATTGCTAGTCCATGTGTCTAAGGAAAACATACCCAACTGATAACTTGCATGAATCTGAACGTCTTGAAACATCTTAGAAGTACTTAATAAAAGTGGTTCTTTTAATCTCACTCTACGACGCTGGGTACACACAGCCAGGTCCTCAATCACATCAACAGACTGATTGCTAAGCAGCGCTTTAGATTTTAACCAAAACTTACAAGCTAAATACTGTCTGCGAATCAATAAAGGCTGTAAAAATAACTCACATTGCATACTATGTATAGGCGTGCTTTTTATAAAACCTCCTATAATGCGCATAGCCTGATTTTGGACCTTTTCTAATTTATAAAGGTGGGTTTTTGCACTAGTGTCATATAGGAAGCTACCATAGTCTAATCTGCTTCTAATAATAGATATATATAAACGCCTTAGATGCCCTGAATGTCCTGACAGTCTCTTTTTTACAATTTTGTGTGTAAATTTCTTTGCCTTTTAGTAAATATTTAATAATCACTTAAGATTTTTTTCTACGAATTCAACTGAACGGGTTTATTTTCGGAGCCTTTATTTGTGAATAAATGTACATATTATTATGTATATTTGTTTTCCTACATTGCGATTTTGTAATTATACACTAAAAAAATGTTATAGCAATCAGACGAAAATGTTTACATTTGTTAATATTTGTTTAAACCTAATAACGTAAAATGACGAAAACATTTCTAACGCTTTTCACGAAAAATAGCAAATGAGCGGAAATGCGAGCACCAAGCGTAGCATACAAGGGTAAAATTATGAAAAAAGTAAGGTATTTTTAAATTAAAGGAGGCCTCTGTGGCTCAGTTGGTCAGAGCGACTGCACCGGCAGTGCAGTAGTCGCAGGTTCTAGTCCTGCCGAAACTGGAGGTGTGAATTTTCTAGTAATTTGCTTTAAGGTACAGCGGGGCAATCTCGACTGTGGGGTACGAGTAAATAAAGTGGTCCATTTTTTCCATGTTTTACAATGTTTGCATTATTAAATAGAGTGTCCACCGGTTATATGTGGTAGGCGTGTTCAGTGGATACATGTAGAACTCAACTGTGATGTGTAAGCATACCTAATTAGATTAAGTAGGCTAGATGCTTTATATATGGAAACTGTATTACTCATAATGATCAGCTTATTCTATCTGTATTCTAATCGACATTACATATTGATACCTTGGAGAGTCAACATGTCATTATTTTTAAAATCGGGACTTAATCGCGTATAACTACATATTAAACTGACCTCCAACGTTTCAAGGACGGCGTAGTCCCCGTGGTCTAGGGAGAAGATATTTGTATGTCGACAGAGTAACATCCCTAGTGCAAAACAGTTCAAGTTGATAATCAAAACCAAGTGCAGGGTAGTTTAAAAACTCGCGCGGCTGTCAGAAGGTGTTGATGTCATTTCAAGCCAGTCTTCTCCGAGACCATGTGGGGACTACGCCGTCCTTGAAACGTTGGAGGTCAGTTTAATATGTAGTTATACGCGATTAAGTCCCGATTTTAAAAATAATGATGTGTAATAATCGTGAAAGTTTAAATCAGTGAGTCAACATGTGTTTCATTTATTAAACTCTACTACATCCCTACCGAATTGAACATGCACCTATAGCTTCGTCCAATACATGGCGACCCTGCCAGGATCATAGTGTAATAATGGAATAAATAGATTAGTTACAATTTCCCCCAGTCGAGATTTGCCCCGCTGTACCTTAATTTAAGAATAAATAGGACGTTACTGAACGATAGAATGAGCTACGCGTCGTTGAGGAGTTCCGTTCTGATCATCATCAGCAGTTCCACTGTATCAAATATCAATCTTCTAAAGCATGCATTTATGCTGTTCTTATAGTTACACAAAAATCACTATATGTATAAATAAATAAATAAATAAATAAATGTTATAAGACATTCTTACACAGATTGACTGAGGCCCACAGTAAGCTCAAGAAGGCTTGTGTTGTGGGTACGGCAGACGGCAGTTAAAAATCAATTCAGCAACACATCCGTTAAATAAATTGGGCTTTTATAAGAATATATATAGAATACTAAAAAATTGCTATAATTTGTAATCATAGATAAATAGAATTCTGTAGACGTTCACAAACACGTAAAATAGGCACTGCGAGTTATTGAAGTATCCTAAATAATACAAAACAAACCCCAGCCTTACTTAACATTCAAAATATATTTTCACGTTCCTAGCCTATTTCGGGGTTCCGTAATATTCTCTCTAGGTCTTGCTACTCGTAGGTATTATCTATCTTGAAAACTATTATCAATGGCTTTTTTCATTCGAAAATATCAATGGTTTTTTCATCCATGCATTTTCAGCCGATAATACAGTCAGCATCAATAGTAGCGAATAAAACAACGCACCAAAAGTATCTGACATCCTGAATAACTTTTCTAAATATACTAGATAAATCTGTACAGATCATGGTCAGAAAGGTCAAAGTTTAATTATATTTTCTATGTATAGACAGGTGCTAAGCCAGTCTATTTTTATACAGGTACTGACTAATTAATAATAGTCCTCGTTCAAGGCAGTCTATTGTGACTAGAGGATAACTACGGAACCCTACAACTGAGCAAGGTCCGACATATTCTTCACCGGTTTTATATATCTTGGGACCGCGCAAAAAAGTTAGGAAAAATACATGGAATGGGTAATCAAATCAATCCTCATAAACACAAAATAGAGAGGAGATTTTTATAGATTTTGCTTATAGTTTTACCGGTTTTTGGAAGATAAAGGCGTGAAATAAACAGTGAATATATTTTACCCAAGATTATCTTAGAAAGGTAACGTAACAGCGGTTAATGTGATAGTTTCCCGATAAAGGACTACTTTCTCCTTCTGCGTGTAGAATTATGCACGTAAATTTAAATAAACGTTGTATAATTTAGGTACACAATACCTACGAATGAAAAGGCTTCACCGTATTTGAAGAATGTTACTAACACGTCCGATTCCTTAGGTATTAATGGAATTTAGTTACAGTTAGTGAAAATAAAATAAAATTTATATTTAAAAAATTTAAACAATATTTTATTCCAACTAAATTTTAAATTTGAAAACTTCATACCTATGACAAAGCAATTAAAAATGAATCATGACAGGATTACGATGCTGAAAATTTGGCAACCCAGTTCGTCGTTACGACACTGAAATCTCTAACTTTATCCAACACTTTTAATAAGTACATTTTATATTTCTAGACTTCTATCGTATTAATTTAATAATGAGAGGGCTTTGTTCTCGACAATTCGTGTGAAACCTAATAATAAAATATTCAAGAATGAACTAAATATGAGCATAACGAGTAGGTACCTAGTTAAGAAAGTGGAATCTAGAACGTTATGAAGGTTTAAAGGCACGAGAGGAAAAAGCTTTGATGGTAAACTAGTGGAACTAACATTAACAAGGAAATTACTACCTCTAGCAAAGACGACTGTCCGACTCGAACTTCAAACACTAGATTATTAACCCTTAAATGCATAGTGATGTACATATGAATCATGCACTTTTGACTCTATTGACAGCGTGTAAAAAATCAAGTTTGAATAAATCTTTGTCAAGGTCATGCATTTAACTGTTAATTAGTGTAGGTACATGAAATAAAACTATGGAAACGGATTAAATCGCGTATAATGAATTTTAAATTCATCCCAACGTTTCGGACTCTTTACAGCGTTCGTGGTCAACGGGTGAGTTTTATTTCATGAGTAACTATAAATAAATAAATATTATAGGACATTCTTACACAGATTGACTGAGGCCCACGGTAAGCTCAAGAAGGCTTGTGTTGTGGGTACTATATAATATATACACATACACACACACACATACAATCACGCCTGTATCCCATAAAGGGGTAGGCAGAGCACATGAAACTACTAAAGCTTCAGGGCCACTCTTGGCAAATAAGGGGTTGAAAGAAAACGAAACTATGACATTGCAGTGACATGTTGCCAGCTTCTTGCCTACACCACAATTTAACCCAATAATATATAAATACTTATATACATAGAAAACATCCATGACTCAGGAACAAATATCTGTGCTCATCACACTAATAAATGCCCTTACCGGGATTCGAACCCGGGACCGCGGCGTAGCAGGCAGGGTCACTACCGACTGCGCCAGACCGGTCGTCGACTGCTAACTAACTCCCACGTCCCAAGTCCCATCGTGAGCTTAAAAAGGCTTGTGTTGCATACAGATACGAAGTTGTATTTACCGGGATTTGAATCCCGAATACCCGCTAGGTCAGACCGTAAGTCAAAACGTTTACTTCTATAAAACAATTAGAGCATATCGTCACTACTTTGAAAAAATCTCGTATCTCATGCTTCTCCTTGTAGTGAGGTCACAGTCATAGCAGCGTCATACACTCACACATAGATAGATAACCTTTAGAGAACATTAAATTAACAATAAGATAATAAAGTATCAAGTATCAAGTACCAATTAACCTTTGAAATATGAGCACATACTATCATGGAATAGATACCATGATAACTCCACATTAATAGATAATTAGATAATACCCTACTATATAAACACGATGTATCTTCAGTTAAATATACAGAGATTCCCACAGTCGTGTCGTGTTATTTACCTCCGGTACCTCATACATTTCATGGCGATCCTGCCAGTCGGGCTGCTCGAGCACTAGCCACTTGCTCGAAAAGTCAAAGTTAAAACGCAGTAAGACAGAAGAAGATACAAGTTTTTTTACAAAGTAGTGACGGTATTTGTTTGAACATGAAGCAGAATTTATACCAACGCAAAATTTTAATATACATAGTATTATCTTACTGTATTGTATAGGAAAAATGTAATTTAAAAATCAACGTCAACAATGCTTCTCATACATTTTTAAATAACAATTCCATTCATAGTCTAACGCCGTGTCTTGCGTGGGCGACGGTCGCGCGACCGTCGCCGTCGCGTCTCATACTTCCATATCGATAAGGTTTGATTTCGTATGCGTCGCATCGCCGTCGCGCGACCATCGCGCGACCGTCGCCCACGCAAGCCACGGCGTAACATAGAAAGCAAAGATTTAGGAAGAGGTAAAGAAAACTCATTTAACATTTAATTTTATAGGGACGTCGACAAGAAAAATGAAATTATAATATGATTTACACAAACCTGGTTTCTTAAAGGGTTAATATAAATGCTAATGGCGTCTCCCGCCCCTTATAGGATGAGTATGGCTATATCTTGTAAAACCAGTGTTGAGATTAGAGAGAGAGCTGAGTAGTCCGGGAGTGTGCGACTCAAAATAAATCAAAGTAAATAAATCTACACTCGCTTTATTTTATTATTATAATTACTACTAGGTTTTGAGGGCCAGAGAGACATCAGCAAAATAATAGACAATTTAGAAATTTTTGTCCTTTTTTCCACATTTCATGAAATAACATAAAAGATCAAACCTTTTTCGCAGCAATTCGCGATCAGGGAGCTGAGCCCAATAACAAAAAAACCTTTATAATTAACAATAAATAGTACATTACGATACAAGTGCGTAAAAAAGGAAGTTCGAAACGAGTGGCGATAAATTAAAACACGACCGAAGGGAGTTTTAAATTGACACGAGTTACGAATTTCCTTTTTGCACGTGTATCGTACGACGTTTTTCAGTACAGATGGTGTTTTTTTTTTACGCACTAGTGCGAGAAGTGGTTAATTATATGTCAGGTCGAAACTGCGGAGGGCCATCTGTACTGAAAAACGTCGTACGATACACGTGCGAAAAGGAAATTCGTAACAACTTCCCTTTTTTCGCACTCGTATCGTAATGTACTAATTTATCAAGCCAGAGGATGAACAGTGAAATGTTTAACATACTTAAACTTATTGTACTTGTTAATTTAACCTTTGGAAAAGGGGTGATAGGACATCCCATTAGCTATCAGTATCACATTAAGCGAATTTGACCTTGTCTTATCAGTCACCCTTCTTCATTTTGGCGTTGGATTTAAGGACACCTTAAAAGGACAACTTAAAATGCAAAAATGTGATGTTTGAATCCGCTAATCTTCATTCACGGTCACGCGTAAATGTGAAGCGCGATTAAATATGAGTGATTATTTTAAGATTGGATTTAACTCCAGTATTAGACGTAAATATTTAACTTAGTTTTATCTTATCCTAAGCCTGTAAAAATATTGCTAGTTTTTCAACAGTCATATGCTCTCAAGTTTCACAATTCTGCTTGTAAATTTTTAGGGGCGTTTGCTAGTCTCGTTAACAGTCGTGAAATTTTCAGTAAAAGTCATAGTTATATACATTTTGTATTAAACAGACGTGTTTAGTTCAGTTTGCAAACTCACACGAGCAATAATGTATATCTAAACACTAATCCAATATTATGAGCATAAAAGCGTTTAGATATTAAAGAACTATACTGTACAATTATACGCGACGCAAAAGAAGTAATCGATATTTGGTGTAGTGATGTGCAAGTTGCGGAAACTTTCCAAGAAAATCTTAAATTTATTGAAAAATTCACGAAACTTTCACGAAAAATACAGGGAATTTAAATTTATGAAATGGAAATTTTCCATTCATACAATTGTCCATACATAGTATGGAAAGTTTCCGAAGTTTTTCTATGTGAACATTTCAGAATTTTGGAAATTTTCCGTCCGCACATAAGTAATTTGGTGTCTGTGCTCTTAAATTTATAGAGCGCGTGGGACCGATAGCGGCTCAAGCCTTTCGAAATCGAAATATATATTGACAAATCTACTGAAATCGATTGAAGGACTTTAAACCACAGTATCCCTAGTTAACACATTCACTGTTAGATGTCATGATTTTGTATGTCGGTGAACACATTGTGTGTTGCTATTATGTGGCAAATAAAATATTTGCGGTTGGAAAAGGTGATGGGTTACTACCCACACACCTGTTACCAATTCGTTCAGCCTTACGCAGTTATGTGTATCCAGAAAATTGCCGCTTTAGCTATTGAAGTGAAACGTACAATGGCGCAGGGTCGTACAATCAACTGAACGAGCCTATTGTGACAATCTGGGATGAACTTCCATTGAAAGCATTGATGACATGTAGTTAATGTACTGCTGCAAAAAATCTTTTTATTTGATTATACATTTTCCAAAGATCACTCATTATTGATGAACTCTCGCTGGAGAGACTTTTCTAAAGCTTCTGAAGTATTGTGTAAACATGACGTAGGTATTTTCGTCCAGGGATTCGAGAAAAAGCTAACATTTTTAATTTACTGAAACCTGTAATTTCAATAAAAACTTGAGTTTTTTTTTAACTTATCAGAACATAAAAAGTTTTAGGCCATTAAATTGTTAAAAAGTCTTCGTAAACATATTTTAAACATTCAAAGTCAGTCTTCAAGTGATATTTAAAAGTCTGATAACTTTTAATAACATAAAAAATATCCCACCAAAACAATTGCTAAAAGCAAGTAAATAAAAAAGAAAATACCTAACGAGGCCATTGTGTCTGAAACATATGGTCCGCAGACATTTTCAGAGTATTTTTTCAGTCGATCAGCCTAAGGCTTAGGTGCTTAGGTAGACTGATGAACAATTATAAACGGGTTGAAGGCCGTCTGTCCCCAGAGTCTGCAATCAGAACGGTTCGTACCTAGTTATTTTAAAAACCGGCCAAGTACGAGTTGAACTTATAAATTAGAAGCTTCATACCATCACTGAGTTGAATATTTCAAAAAGGAGGACGCTCTCTCTCAATTCGATTGTACGCTATTTTTACAATACATTTTTAACGTTTTTTGTCTCAGAACGAATGACCGTTTTTTTTAAGTCGATATTTTTAAATTTTATCTAATGTAACCTAACCGTACCTTTGATAACAAGACATGCATGTAGAAATTCTTGGAATTTTCATGTACACATGAAAGTTCATTTGCAAAAACAATAATATTTGATAAATTGCTACTGCTGATGAACACCAAAACACACAGGGAACTCCTCCACAACACGCATTTCATGGTAGACGATTTGTCTTCCCCGTTTCCTTTGTTTCAAGTAAGTATTTATTGTTATGAAGGTTGTACATTTTTCCGTACCTTTTACGCGTGTACCAGGAGTATGCGTTGAAGGGTTGTAGATATATTACAGATGTGATAAATAGAAGAAAATAAACATGGAGTGCCTTTTAGGGTTCCGTACCAAAGGTACATAACCTAACCACAAAATTAGAATATTGAAAAACCTCCGACATAGTGGACAGATTTTCATGAAACATGGCTAAGAACAGCCCGGTCTAATTCAGCTTTCAGAAAAAAAAACTAAATCTAAATAGGTTCATCCGTTTGGGAGCTACGATGCCACAGACAGACACACACACAAAAAGACAGACAGAGAAACAGACAGACACGTAAAACTTACAACACCCCGTAGTTTTTGCGTCGGGGGTTAAAAACGACTTTTAGGGTGCGACGCTGCCCGCCTGGCTGTCTCATTACTCTGCTGTCTCATTGCTAAATATTATGTATCTCGAAATGTGCTATCGATTTGAAATTAGGATTAGTTATGAAAATTGTAAACCTCTACCAATTGGTTGTTTCTTTTTCGTATTAATTATAGAAAATAGCCTGAAATGAATAGACATTACGTCCGTGGTCACCCGTGACCACGGACGTAATGTCATGTCCGAAACGTCGGGTTAAATATAAAACGTAAGTTTTACGCGATTAAGTCCCGTTTTAATTTAATAATATGAATGTTCAAAGTGTCAACCTTTGTGAAGGGAACCCTAAAAATATTTCTAAACCAATCGTTTAGGCGTTCCCGTTTACATATTCCGTGGCACGTCTCGTCGAAGCCCTAAAAGGATTTCGCTGGTTACAAAATAAATGAGACAATACGGCTGTGAATGATGACAACAGTTATTTGCTATTTATTCATTCCGAATGGCGTAGTTTCTCAACTATACCGGGAGTTTCCTAGAGCAATAATTAAAGTATGATTATAATCCTTAAACTAAGATGCTAAACTATGAAACTAAGATCAAAAGATCAGCAAATTTTTAAAATTATGAATTTTTAAATTTAAAATTTTTCATTACGAATTAAATATTAGGTTGTTGTTATTGACGTTGCCTGTCCTGTCATGCTTTAAACATGACTAAATTCGCATTACGTGTCTTAGGGTGCGCGCCCACGGGCGACAAAGTTGCTCGGCGACTTACAGTATTTGTATGAAAAGTTGCGTCGCTTCATACTAGCCAATAGACCGATGATGTGAGCGACAAAATAGTCGCTGCCAAAAGTTGCCCGTGTGCGCGCTCTCTTAGAAAAAACTTTAAAGGTTGATAGAAATCAAAATACAAGTTATTTTTTAAATTCTTTGTACAAAAAGTTGAAGAGTATAGTTTGCTTGGAGCATATAGTTTGATTGATTGCCCCTGCTACTTCCAGGATACCATAAACATTGAGCTATTATAATTTCTAAATATACACAGTTAAAATAATTAAAAACGAGTTTAATTATTTACGTAAGTAATTAAATTCTTCAAGATAGCAAATGTTTAAAAACAATAAATTACTTTATTAAGACAAATGAATGTCGGCTATAAATAAACTGACACCATTGTCAGCGAGTTTTAGTTAATTAATCCTTAAATTCGTTTCAAAATTCGTAAACCTGTATAAAAACTTTTATTGTGAGTGTATTGTGTTGTGTTACAAAAGTAATACAATACATCTTGAGAGGGTTGTCTTTAGAGCAAAGTTTTGTAATCTGCGGAGTAAATATTTTGGTTTCAGTTTAGGGATTTTGATTTATGATATTTAGGGATCAGCCATCCTACTTTTTCATAAATTAAAGGTTTTGTAATATGCCTATTTTAGAACAGTTGGCCATAACTTTTATTTCCAAATTAGTTATTGACGCTCATGGCTGAGGATCGTGACCAACAGTGATTTCTCTCCACTTGACGCGGTCTAGGGCCATATGGACTGCCATCTGCATGGAACCACAAGCAAGTTAAGAGGTTAGCTATCTATCAATCCGAATAGTTTGATTGAAACCAAGATACCTATTTATTTACCACTGTATTATCATTTATCAGTTATCATCTTTGTACTTACAATATATTGACGTAATATATAGTCACCTGCAATAATATGTTTCTCATCGAATGCAGTTAAAATATGTGACACGCTCTTCTCTGCAAAAAACGGCGAGACATTTGTATTTGTACGGCCATCGTTCTGTGACATAACTTATATTATTCCAGGTAACTGTACGTTTTGGTCAACTAATTTCAGGTTCTTAGAATCGCTCAGTAGGTACATACGAACACAATGAGAATAACCACAAAATTAAAATTTTAAAAAAAAAAACTCCCGACATTGTGACCGATTTTCATGAAACATGGCTAAGAACACTCCCGACTAATTCAGCTTTCAAACAAACAAAAAACTAAATCTAAATCGGTACATCCGTTCGGGAGCTACGACACTCACACCAGACAGACAGACAGACAAGCCAGACAGACCGACAGACAAACAGACAGACAGACACGTGAAACTTATAACACCCGTCGTGTTTGCATTCTATCAAATATAACGGTACATGTAATGAGATGAGGGTAATCATTGGTGTACCTGTTCCATGATATGTCTGAGAAATCTAATCTAAACGCTAAAGAAAATTGCGTCCCGTCGCGAATAAAATTGAAATGAGTGCAAGGATTAAAATATGATACGTATCTATACTTTTGCTGAAGATAACTGATGATGTTATGCGATTAACTAATGAAAATATAATTAATCACAGGTGACGACCGGTCTGGCCTAGCGCGTAGTGACTGCTACGCCGCGGTCCCGGGTTCGAATCCCGGTAAGGGCATTTATTTGTGTGATGAGCACAGATAATTGTTCCTGAGTCATGGATGTTTTCTATGCATATAAGTATTTGTATATTATATATATAGTTTTCTGAGTAGCAGTGGCAGTCGCTTTCGTAAAAACTAGTGCCTACGCCAAATCTTGGGATTAGTTGTCAAAGCGGACCCCAGGCTCCCATGAGCCGTGGCAAATGCCGAGATAACGCAAGGGGGACGACGATATATAGTTTTCTGAGTACCTGCAACACAAGCCTTCTTGAGCTTACCGTGGGACTCAGTCAATCTGTGTAAGAATGTCCTATATTTTTTTTTATTCTCTATGTAATTAATTCACTAATTAGGTTATAAATACACGGTGTAACATGAGGAAACCGAAAGATTTTAAGTAAAGGTAAGAAGGCAAAATAAAGATAAAATGTTACATGACGACAAGCAAATTTCGCCAAAAAAAATATTTTTGTGTATTATTCTTAGTTTTTTTTTTTATGTATTTTCACATAAAAAGTAAATGGGTTTCGTAAAAGTGGCACTTAAAATAAAAATGAACATTTTTTTTCTAATAAAATACATTTTTGCAACGAGTCATTAGTTACTTTTTGATATCTTTCAACGAGGACAGTTAGATTATGTCCGATAACGGTATCATCGCCATGAAAACAGCGTTTTGTTCTGAAAAATTATTAGTAATTGTTTTTTTTTTTAATGCATTAACTCTTTGAACTCTGAAAGTAGGCGAAATCCAGAACAGTTTATATGACATTTTACTCTTCTAAGGCCCACTTGCACCAACCACTTAACTCAGGGTTAGTGGCCTGTCAACTGTCAAATTCCATATAAAGTGGTTAACCCACCGGTTAACCCTCCATTTTCGTTGGTGCAAGTGGCCCTAATATGATGAGGAATACGCTATTAAAATTATTCGGTTTTCTCACCTTACACCGTGTATTATCAGATTTAAAAATATTCAGCGTCATGTGAAAAGACTACCTAAGTACCTACACATTTGAATACATGTAGTAGTAGTAGTAGTAGTAGTAGTAACTCTTTATTGTACAAAAACACATTAAAAATAACATACATTGAGATGCGAAGTACAAAGGCGAACTTATCCCATAGAGGGATTTCTTCCAGTTAACCTTTGAGTAAATGAGAGGAAAGAGTTAAAGAGGGTAACAAAATCTAGCAATTTGTACAACAAGGTACCATAACGACAATGGATAAAAATCTATATATAGTTATAGGATAAACATAACTATATCACACAAAAAGGAATGAGAAAAATACACTAAGTTGAAAAGAAACACAAAATACATTTACATATAAAGCAACAAAGGCAATTTAGTCAGATAACCACAGCTTCTTTAGCCTCTCCTTGAGCGACGCAACCGATTGTGCCTGTCTAAGCGAGACGGGCAGCTCATTCCATAGCTTCACTGCACGGACAGCAAAAGACTTATGGTATCCACGAGATTTGTGAGGGGGAATGGCAAGACATAAATTCGCACTAGAACGCAGACGGTGGCCACTGCCATCAGCCAGAAATATAAATTTTTGAGAGAGGTATAAAGGGGAAGAAGGTGTAAAAAGAGCATTAAAGAGAAGAGAAAGAGTGTGGAGATCCCTGCGGTGACGGATAGGAAGCCAGTTAAGTTTTTGTCGGTAGTAAGACACGTGGTCGTACTTCCGCAGACCAAAAATGAATCGTATGCAAACGTTTTGCAAACGCTCCAACTTATCGAGAAGTTCCTCCGACATGTCTAGGTTCACAGCATCGCCATAATCAAGCAATGGCAATAATAGTGACCGAGCGAGCATAGTTTTGGTATCAAGTGGCAGGAAGTTCTGTAGACGCCTCAGCGAGTGGAGAGAACCAAACAGTTTTTTGCTGATTTCAGATACATGAGGGGCCCAAGAAAGAGTTTGATCCATGGTGACTCCTAGATTTTTCACGATGGGAGAGAAAGGAATTGGAACACTATCAAAGAAAATACTAGGTAACACCAGCCCCGGCAGTCTCGAGATGTAGTAGGGACTTCCGAAAATGATCGCCTGCGATTTCAAGGCGTTGACTTTAAGACCGAAAGATGAAGCCCACAAACAGACAGCCTCCAAGTCAGCGTTAATTTGGCTTACGAGATGTCCGAAATCATCAAGGCTGGCAGCAGCATAAATTTGCAGATCATCTGCGTAGAGGTGATAAGAGGATTTTAAAACTGTTGTAATATTATTTATAAAAATAGAGAAAAGCAGTGGAGATAGTATACCCCCCTGAGGGACGCCGGAAGAGAGATCACACCAATCAGAAAGAGTACCATCAACTCGAACTCTCTGACGCCTCCCAAAGAGGTAGCTGCGAAACCAGGACAAAGAAGTGGGTGAGATATTTAAAAGGTTTAAGTAGGCTAGGAGGATGTCAAAATCAACCGAGTTGAAAGCGCTGCTAAAGTCTAAAAGCACCAGAACTGTAACTTTCTTATTTTCTATATTAAAACGTATATCGTCCGTGACTTTAACAAGAGCAGTGGTGGTGCTATGCCCGGGGCGGAAACCGGATTGGAGAGGATTAAAAAGATTGTGTATATTGAGATGCGAAGAGAGACGTCGATTTGCAAAATATTCAATGATCTTAGAAAGGACTGGTAGGATGGAAATGGGACGATAATGGGAAAATGAGGAAGGATTCGAAATTTTAGGAAGTGGTATTATATGTGCAAGTTTCCAACACGAAGGGAAGACACCGGAGGAAAAAGAAAAATTTATTAAGTGCGATAGAACAGGAGCTATTGAATCCGCTACGAGCATAAGCATATCCAGGCTCAAATTATCATCCCCAACTGCTTTAGTTTTAATAGATTTGAGAGTTGAGATAACTTCTTGCGGGGAAATGGGGTCAAAATTAAAAACGGGGGTATCTGGGAGTGGAGAATTGGCTAAAACAGACAAAGAACTTTGCTTAACTCGCGGGTCAAGGCAAACAGGAGAAGTGCTCAAATATTGATTAAGCGCGTTCAGATCTAGAGTCCCGATAGTGCTTGACTTAGGCTTGCCAACACCGAGTGTTTTTAAAAAGTTCCAGAGCTTGGTGGGGGGCATTCGTCGATAGATCGATGTATATATTTTCGCCTAGCGTCCCTACAGGCTTTATTGCATCGGTTACGAAGCGATATATAAGCTCGATTATTGCGTTCCGACGGATCGTGCCTTAGCCTAATACGAGCTCTATTCTTTTTATTCATAAGGTCTCTAATATCGGAAGTAAGCCACGGAGCTGGGAAATGTTTAACGCGTATGGGTTTAAGAGGAGCGTGTCTGTCAAAAACCGCAAGCAAAATATTGTTGAAAGTCTCTACCTTCTGGTCTACATCAGCCGTGGAGTCTAACAATTCCGTCCAGCATATTTCGTTTAACTCGGTAATAAGAGCATGCTGATCAATATCGGCAAAGTTACGTCTCATAATAATTTTATGACGTCTTTTCGGGGGGCGAATTTTGAAGGAGGCGAAAATCAAGTCGTGATTCGAGAAAGCAGGAGCATTGATTTGACCATGACATGACACATGCCCAGGAGAAGAAGTAAGGATTGTCAAGCAAAGACGGTGGCCCATTATGCGGAAAATGAGTGGGAGTAAGAGGTAAAATATGAATATTGAGGGAAGAAACGACGGATTGAAGCCTCTTTGAACGTTGGTCGTTTTTAACAAGGCAAGTGTTAAAATCGCCCATTATTATAATATGCTCAAATTGAGGGGAAAGATTAAACAGTGTATTTTCGAAAGTGTCAAAATAGTCAACATTAGAGGAAGGGCTGTAAAAAACTCCAAGAAGGACTTTAGTATGATGTAATGAGACATCAAGAAATAAATACTCAGGAGAATTCGAATAAACTGTGGGAGATTGAGCTGCAATTTGGCAAGTAATCTCACTTCTCAGGTAAATGGCAACCCCACCGCCTCGCACCATGCTGTTTCCGCCATTCCTACTACCCGTTCTGTCATTTCGAATAAGACGGTAGCCGGGCAAAGGATAGAGGGTAGATGGAAGTGAAGGTTTTAACCACGACTCGGATATCAAAATCGCGTGAATATTTTTGCTGTTAAAAGTGGCCAGGAGCTCTGGATAGTGGGCCGGTACGCTCTGTGCATTAATGTGCACGGCATTAAAGTTTTTTGTGGTGGTTTGAAAAGTGCTATGTAAGCGATCGGTGAGATCAGGTACATCAGACCCATCGCTCAAGGAGTCGTAAAGGCTGGAGGAAGACAAAGAAAAAAACTCGCTATCATTGCTTGAGTTAAGTTCATCTGACATGGTAAGTACTGATAATTGTTAAAGTTTAATAAAAGTAAACGTGTAAATAAATAGATGAGTATATATAAAAATATAATAATTTATGATATATGTGTGAATGAAGTGTGCTGTTTTTAGCACCTCTCGGTTGTATAGTACCTCATTTACTCGCCAGCAGCTGTAAATACAATGAAAATAAAATTAAAACAATATAAAAATGGTGCAAACAAAGTTCCGTGTAACATTCAATTTATACTTGATTTATTACAATTTTATTAATATCGTCACGCGTCAAATGTGAAACTATAACCACAGACAACCTTTTAATAAGAAAAATACACCTTTAGATTAGCAATAACAAAACGCTATCAAATTGACATAATATGCCAAAGTGACATTGATGAATGAAATTGACATTTGACTATTTTTCTATTGAGAATTGTTGGTAATTGATAAAAAAAAAAAACAATCTAAGATAAAGAATGTCGGTAGAAAAGAAAATAAAAGTGTATAGTTAAGGCGTGGTACATAAAAGTTTATGCATTTTAAGAGAGAAACACGGCAACTAAACCTAAACATAAAAACTATCGGGACCCTGTGTCGACGGCCGGTTTCCTTGCGGCCCGGTGGGGGCGAGGGAGTACCTGCGCCGACGCACCGCCGGCTGGAGCTGCGCCCGACTGCTGAGCCATACCAGGATGCCATACATGTCTGGTTAATCCGGTATTTACCTACTAATACCAACACTCTTTAGTTTAGTTAGTAAATCGTATCATTCAAGGTGACACGCTGATTTGTCAAATCTAACCTTTAAAAGCCATGATATTGCGAGCCATAACGCGTATTTGTGAATGAAACCTTTCAGGGTGCGTACTTGCGTAGTAGCCGAATGCACAAACGCTCACAAAACGCTCACGAAACGAAACGCTCGTAGCTATCTATCTCCATCGCTTTTGCATATTGGCGCTATAGAGCCAGACTACCTTTCGCGGCGTTTCGTTTTCGTTTCGCGTCGCAGAAATGCTATTCGGCTACAGGGCCTGGTCTATTTTTTCAATAAACAAAAGTAGATTCCTACTTTTGCCTAAGTGTCGAAAAATGTTAAGTCATTTGTCCACAAATCCGCATTTATAATGGAAGTGTCTTAGTGATTACGTCAAGTTCGACGGCTCTTAAGTGCTGCATGCCTAGCCGAAATGACAATTGTTGACGCTAGACGCCGATCTAAACGTAGTCTGTCTTTGTCATGCCAATATTGAGGAGCGATAAAGATAGCTAGACGCTATAACGATATCGTAAGCGTTTGTACATTTGGCTGCGTACCCTGGTATTCTAGTGGTTTGTAAAAATATTTTTTATTATCGGTCTTTTAATGGATAAAGGTATTAAAGAGAGTTTCTGCCAACTTTTTGCCCTGTAGTACTGAAAATGTTCGCTAGAAGAAAGTATAGACCACATACAATTATTTTGCGTCCTTTTTAAAATATTATACTGACGTATAATATATTTAAAACTCGTTATCTTTGGAGTCTCTTGTTCGTTATATTAAAGTACAACCAACATCTTCGTTTTATGAATATCATGATATTTTTAAATTTACTATTTTTCTAGATAATCATACAGATGGTTCAATTTTTGCCATATTTAAAGCGAAGACGTTTATGAAATCCGGCGCACAGCGGGGTACCTATTGACGACCAAAATGGAAATAATTTTGCTATCATCTGATACAATCTACAATTTCACGAAGGTAGACCAAAGATTAAAGAAATTAACACGTTTATTGCTTTAATCATTTGCGAGTGTTATTTAAAACAAGGAGACGTAATTGTGCGTGTTAACAATAGATTTCAAAGGCGATGACATGATTCAAATCAAAGACTCATCGAAACAGAAACTTTCGAAACACTAACTGTTTCTACTATCAGCCAGACTACAAATTATTTGAGGCTTCACGAGAATCCTGGATAAGCTGTTAATATCTTAATATAAACCAAAGACATATATAACTCTGTATATACAGATAAAGTCTAAGAAAAAAACGTACCTCAGTATCATATAGAAAAAGGTACGGTGGCCTAGATGGCATTAGGTACACCTTTGGGGTACGCTCAGCTAGATGGCGCTAATGACATTTGAAATATTTGACATTTTAAAACATAGCAATATGGGCCAAATTGTCAAAACTGAGGTTCAAAAGTTTTAAGCCTGTGTCAAGAGATGGCAGTCTAATGAACTGTGATTACACATTTTATTTCGACAGTAACTCTCTATAATACTCGATCGGTCGATCCTCTTTGATATTAAACTAAAAAAATGTACATACATCACTACCTCCAATTGTTAATCATAGTATTCATAGTAAGTATTTGCCAAAATTATTTTTATATTATGTATTTATATTTTTACACATTATCGCGTTATTAAAATTACATTGTCGGTGCTACAATAATTCCAGTATGTTTGAAAAAATATTTATATATACTTATATATATATTAAATGTTGAATGGACAAATAATGAAGTGTGGCGGGATGCCTTCTATTCCTTTTATATATCAACGACCTTCCGAAAATATTAGAAGACACCTGCATCCTATTTGCTGATGATATTTCATTACTCATCGAATGCGAAAACAATGCCCAAATAAACGAGAAACTAACGTTAGAATTCGATAAAATAACTAGTTGGATGTACGATCATAATCTGGAATTAAACTACACAAAAACAAAATTAATTACCTTTTATCCGTATCAAAAAGCTCCATTAGATTTAGAGTTTCATTATAACAATACACAGATAGAGGTAGTAGACGAATTCACCTTACTTGGCCTAGTAATAGACAAAAATGTAAATTGGAAGGGACACATACAATCAATAAGATCAAAAATTTCTAGTTTTACCTACGCTTTGAGTGAGATAAAAAAAACCACAAACTTACAGACAGCCCTTACAGTGTACAATGCATATGCAAACTCATGGCTAAGATACGGGATAATCTTATGGGGAAACAGCACTGATGTACAAATACTTTTCATACAACAGAAGAAGCTAATCCGAATCTTAGCAAATGTTAACCACCCCGACACAAGCAAACCTTTATTTCGCCTATTTAAAATACTTACATTTCCATCTATCTACATACTTGAAATGTGTAAATTTGCGAGGCAAAATATACACATATTTAAAAAACGACGCGAATTACCCACAACGCACCTACTGAGACACCAAAACAAATTATTGCTACCAGCCTCTAGAATTAAAAAACATTCCAATAGCACCTATGTAATGGCCATCAAGATATTCAATAAACTACCAGATGCTATTAAGAATATAGAAAATGATAAAAAAATGTTTAACGTTATTAAATCTCTTTTGATAGACAAGTGCTACTATTCACTCAACGAAAGTTTAAATAATGTAAAATGTAAAATAGATATTAATAATTGTATAAACTTCTATAAAAATATAATATAATGTAATGTAATGTAACTAATATGTAAGTAACTTCTAAATGTAACTTTAGTATGTAAGAAATTTTGCTGTGCCCTATCAGGGTATCATGTACCAACTATATTACTACCTAACACCTGTATAAAATGAACATGATCGCAATAAAGATTTGAATTGAATTGAATTGAATAATAAATTAACTTTTTATTTTGTTAACGTAACGTGACTAATATGGCATCTATAATCTAAATAAAATATTATAAAATTATAGTATTAAAAAAAATGGGTATAACGCAGATAAAATTCAGCCGCCCGTACCATTCGCGGGAACTGGACTAACCGTGACAAAAAAATGTGGGTATTTTTAATATCTTGGCAATTTTTTAGATTATTTAAATTTGAACAAGCCTAAAAATATTTTACGTCACACTCAGGACTGTAGCAAGAGAAAGGCCGTCCTTCATCCGCTAAAATGCCATCTCAGTTAATTACATTCATTAGTTTCATTACGTTTTTAATAGCATTTTCCAACTTTTTAACGTTTTAAGCATAACGCAATCATTTTATTATTTTTCTATCCAATTTTAAAAAAGTATTCTTATAAAAAATGTATTCATGCTACAATATTTTTGGAAACTTCTTATATGTAGGTAATATATCCCAATTGATTTGTCATAAAAATGATGATCAATCAGTAGGTACGCCGCGTTTTTTTTTTTGATGCTTACTGTGTGCACGGTATTTATCTAATTCAACTAACAATCACTTGTTTCAACTAATATATAACTATAATCAGGCGAAGGTACGCTCGCAATGATTTTGATAGCCCCTCTGCAAAGGTTAAGTGCTTATTTATTTATTAAAAACTAGAAGTACAACATAATTTAATAATTTCATCGAAGTTTGACGTTTCAAGTAAGCCAAATAATATTTGCACCGGCGAGGCTGTCAAACTCGTTGCCATTGCCATATCTTGGACTGACTCTAACTCATAATAACAATTATATAAAATACATCAATTAGATAGGAACTACGTAATACCAGGGGCGGCTCACTCCGCGATTCTATCGCCGCGCTATAATTATGTAAGTACATGCTGGCGGCCGCGAGTTCGCGGCCTAATCAGGGGTGGCGCGCGTTCTCGCGAAACGCACTTTACGTCGCGAGTTTTTTTTAAGGTTCATATGCGATGTCTGCGTGTGGAATGTCTAATAATGATTAGTTAAATAGACATCATGAACAAAATAAATACCATAAGACATTCTTACACAGATCTACTATTGATTAAGTCGCACGGAAAAGTTCAATAAGGCTTGTGATGTTGGAACTTAAACAAAAATATATAAATACTGTATATATAGTTAGAAAGTACCCAAGACTTGAATATAATAGTACAACAGTTTATTTGAGTATTAATACGTTTTAATCCACAGGCAACCCTAGCGTCGGGAGCTGCGCACGTGCGGCTCGTTTCTTTGTGAGAATTTTGTAGGTATTTAAAAAGGCGGCATTTCGTGAACATCAAAGCAGTGGGCCTTCTGTACTTGTACTATTATATATTCTGTGGTAATGGTAATACGTATAACCAGAAATCTACGGTGCTAGTTTCGTTACAAATATAGGATACCATAACGATTGAGAAGATATTTAACAATAGTTCCTATCTCAATCCGTCAATACCACCGTTCGGGAACAGACCCTCTTGATAACGTAGACATGCGTGAAACACAGCAATTTAATATTCAATATACTACGCCTGTAGAAAAAAAGAGCGTTTCAAAAGCTTTCTGTCAAAGGAAATGAAACGCAAAATCCTTACGACGTCATGGTAGTTTCCCCCCGCTAGAAAAACATACTATCCTATAGTAAGTACCTAAGCAAGGACATTCCGGACTGTTCAGAATTAAAAAAAAATATATGTATATATTTCGTAATGGCAACACCAATAGAACACTGGTTTAAAATTAGCGTCAAGTCACTCTCCCTTCTTGCTCGTAAAAGCTCCGCGCGGTAAGCTGCATTTTGTAGCCCGCTTTCGTCGAATATTTAATTTTCGTATTAGCTGTGTTTAAACTAGTCAAAAGTTGCTAGAAATAGATTCTGTGCCTTGAGATCAGAAGAAGAAGACACTGGAGCTGTGGTATATCAGGCGTGCAGGTAACCTTGGAGTATTGGTGAGTACGATCTGGTCTCTGAGGACCTCGCCGCCTGACACAGGAGCTTCTACATCCTACAAGCCCAGGTTAGTTGCCTTCCCTCTGAATTTCAAGGTGTTTTTTCGAAGTAATCTCATAACTGTTTTTTCGTGTTCATAACCTTGTGTCGATCAAAATTAAAAAACCTAAAATTTACAGTCCGCTTAAACATTATCGCACATTTATTATTTGGTCCTACGACCCGGAGCTTGGAAAGAGCCTGTGGAGCTTTAGTTTTGTCGTG
Source organism: Leguminivora glycinivorella (assembly GCF_023078275.1). Lineage (NCBI taxonomy): Eukaryota > Metazoa > Arthropoda > Insecta > Lepidoptera > Tortricidae > Leguminivora > Leguminivora glycinivorella. The sequence continues at coordinate 3,422,472 of NC_062975.1, forward strand.
TTTTAAGCTATTCTTCATTAATTTGGTGTAAAATATTTCGTTTCGTGTTCCCACCAAAAATAGAGGGTAAGCTTATAAAATTATAAATTCTTTCGTGTGTGACTCCACAGATACGTGAAATTGTATAGGTCTGTGGAAATTGTGTGAAACGGAACGCAACTTTACCATAGACATTAGTGACAGTGACATTGACGTTAGACTTGTCTTGTGTCATATTATCGTAAACAACTTGGTATTTTCGAAGTTTTCAAACCTTTTCGTAGTGTAGTGCCTAGTTTTATATTCATCAACAATGAGTGACGATGAACCGGGATGTGCTGACAATTCGCGGGTAGCGCGTGACTATGCTGTGTTTAGATTGGAACACATAGAAGCCTCCAATCTTCTTGGTTATGTTGAACAAGACTTGATTGATTTAAGTAATCAGTTTCATAAAGCTCAAATCAAAGTATTAGCAAGTTTAAGCGCTGTACAGAGGCAGTCGGAGTGTGCGTTAACAAGAGAATTTGAGACTAAATTGAAAGCTGTCCAAGCTAGATTGCGCGCTCAGTTACTGAGTGATATCAAACCAGTAGAGGTCGCGACCCCGTTGAACCTGGCTCATTTGCCCAAAATTTCGATAAAAGCCTTCGATGGAGAACTTGAGTCGTGGGTTGCATTTCGTGATTTGTTTGACTCCCTGATTCATCGGCGGAACATACCTAAGGTAGAAAAACTGCATTATTTAGTAACCAGCTGTCAGGGTCATGCTTATGATTTGATAAAAGGATTTCCGTTGTCTGATGACAACTATGATGTGGCATATCAAACATTAGTAAAGTATTACAATAAAAAGCGACAAATTGCTATAGTATATTATGAAAAATTATTAAATTGCGAGTCGATGAAAAATAAGCATGATATTGACAGAGTAAGCCGTCTTTTCTGTGAAAATCTTGACATTTTGTCTAAATTTCAATTGCCTGACAAGAATTTTATGCTGTTTTATCTTTTGTGGTCCAAATTGGATGTTAGTACACGTGAGGCCTTCGAGTTACAGTTGGAATCTAATGTGGATATTCCCAAATTTGAAGACTTACAGTCATTTATAGAAAAAAGAGGTCAAGCCTTAGAAAACTCCAATAGTAAAATAAAAGTACCTGCGGTAAATAATAAATCAAATAAACCCGTTACTCATATAGTTAAAAATAAAACTTCACTGATGGTGCCCTCAGCGCCTATTCTAAACTGCCCAGTGTGTGCTTCCACTGGTCATGAGTTGGAAAAATGTCCCAGTTTTTTAAACTTATCTCCCATTGATAGATTTTCGAAAGTGAAAGAGAAGAGGCTGTGTATTGTATGCCTAAAGCCCTCTCATAGTATGAGACATTGTAGATCAGCTGTTCGCTGCAATAAATGTAGTTTTCGACATAATTCCCTGCTTCATTTCGAAAAGGAAAAGGTGGTTGAGGATGGTCAAGAGTCCAAACCCACTACACAGTTGACTGCATTGTCCGTGCACACTCATGACACACCAGTAGTTTTTGCTACTGCTCTCGCCCGCATTAAAGATGGTATGGGTCGTCTGGTGCCTGTACGGATTCTTTTCGACAACGCTTCGGCTTGTAATTTTATAACTAAGCCGTTTGCAGAGAGACTTGGGCTACCAATAACTAAGTGTCACCGATCTATCAACGGTATCGAGTATATATCAACAGCACCACTGGGGTCCACAGTTTGTGAAATATTTCCCACTAAGGGAAATAACAAATTTTCTTTCGAAGCCTTCGTTCTGTCGACAATTTGTCCGAATATGCCTTATAGTGAATTGGATTCTTCGGCATGGACACATCTGAAGGATCTTGATCTTGCTGATCCTCAGTATTATAACCCAGGGCCTGTTGACATTCTAATGAATGTGGGTCTTTTGGTGTCAGCCCTTCAACCTGGACTAGTGAAGGGTGAGGAAGGTCAACCCGCAGCGATCAACACTGTCTTTGGTTGGTTAGTCATGGGTGACTGTGGCGTAGATATTGAGTCCTCTCGTTATCGTTCTCGTTCTCGAACAACTCCTGAAAACAAAAAGGATTGTTATCATGTTTCGTCGCTCTCTTTAAGAGAAAATAATAATCAGACTCGGGAAATTAAAAATGTCGTAAGTCCTAGTACTGATTTATTTAAAACCAATTTATCGTGTCGTAGTGGCGATGGCCTCTTGAGTGATCCCAAGATGTGTCTTCTCGTTTCGTCGGTGTCTTTGGACAATAGTATCAAAAGGTTTTGGGAAATAGAAAGTGTCGTTAGCCCAAACTCTGTTACTTTGAGCAAAGATGATTTGTCGTGTGAAAACCTTATGGGTGCGAAATATTGTCGGAATCCTGAAGGAAGAATGGTGGTCCCATTGACTTTCAATAACCTTCAGGATCGCCCCCGGTTTTCCAACTCTCGTGAAATCGCACTTAGGCGACTTCTAAATTTAGAAAAGAAGTTTGATATTAACTCTGAATTTCGGACAGCATATGTCAATTTTATGAATGACTATTTGGAGTGTGGTCACATGGAGGAGGTCAAGGCTCCTTCGTCGGCTGAAGGTCCTTTTTATTATATACCTCATCATGGAATTTTACGCCCCGATTCGGTTTCTACCCCTTTGAGGACGGTCTTTAATGCTAGCGCCAAGGATAGTCAGGGAAAGTCTCTTAATGACACTCTGCTGCCAGGGCCAAAATTACAAAAGAATATTTTCGATTTATTAATTCGGTTTCGTTGGCATGCTGTCGTGTTCACTGGGGACATTAAACAAATGTATCGCCAATTTTTGGTGGATAAGCAAGACTGTGATTATCAACGCATACTTTGGCGTCCGTCTCCTTCTGAACCTGTTAAGGACTTTCGCCTGCTTACGGTAACTTACGGCGTCTCCTGTGCACCCTACCAAGCATTGTGGTGTATCTCGAAGCTGGCGCAGGAGTTTAGCGATACTGCTCCCCTGGGTGCCGCCGTTCTCAACAGGGACACGTACGTTGATGACATCGTATCAGGCGCAGATTCGGTAGAAAATGCCATACTTATTCGTGATGAGTTAATAGAAATCTTAACTTCTGCTCGGTTACATTTAAGGAAATGGACTTCCAACGATCAAGGGTTCCTTGCTAATTTGTCAGATTCCGATTTATATTCGGAACATTTTCGTAATTTCGAAGACGTTCACGACGTCTCCTTAAAGATTTTAGGTTTGTTATGGCAACCTAAATCTGACACATTTTCGTTTAAAACCTCCAACGTTGAGTGCCGTTGCACAAAACGGTCGATACTTTCAGAGATCGCTAGGATCTTTGATCCCTTGGGGTTCCTTTCGCCAGTGGTCTTCCTGGCAAAATATTTTATGCAGTTGTTGTGGGCCTCCGGACTCCACTGGGATGCGGATGCTCCAGCACCCATCGCTGAACAGTGGCTCAAGTTAAAATCTCAACTGTCGTGTTTGAGCGCATTGTCAATACCTCGTCGCATGGTTTTGTCCCATGACATTCAGATTCATGGCTTTTGTGATGCTTCGGAGCGAGGGTATTGCGCAATAGTGTTTTTTCGTATGGTTAATGATGACGAAGACATTATCATTCGTCTTTGTTGCGCCAAAAGTAAAATTTCCCCACTTAAACGGTTGTCCATTGCGCGTTTGGAATTGTTGGCTGCTGTGCTTTTAGCTGATCTTGTAACGTCAGTTCGTCATGCATTAAAGGACTTTCATTTTGACGTCAAAACTTATGCTTGGTCTGATTCCACCGTGGCCTTGACATGGATTCGGTCATGTCCGTCGCGATGGAAAACGTTTGTCGCAAATCGGACCGCGGCGATTCAAGAGCAAATTGCTCCTGATTGCTGGCACCATGTATCGAGTGGTGATAATCCAGCGGATCACGGATCTCGGGGGTTGCTTCCCGCTGACTTATTGCAGTGCCAGTCATGGTGGGCGGGGCCTACGTGGTTGTCTTGTCCTGAAAAGGATTGGCCAAAGTCCCTCGTGCAAAGTGACGGAGCGGCATTCGAGGAAGAAAAAGTTTTAACATTGTTTAGCGCAATGAACTCGAGTTTTATCGAGCAAATCCTTTCGAAATATTCGTCATTTCGTCGTATCGTAAATATTTTGGCGTATTGCTTTCGTTTTCTTCATAATTTCATGAACCCTTCGTTGAAAGCCTCGGTTCTGACCCTGTCGACGTGTGAAACCAACTCGGTGATACGATTTCTCGTAAGGCATGTCCAGGAGCATGTCTTTTCGACCGAAATTCGTCTCATCAAAAAGGGTTTAACTAACTCCCTGCACAAACCTCTTCGGAAATTAAATCTGTTTATCGATGAAGAGGATTTGTTGAGGGTGGGCGGAAGGTTGACCCATAATCACACGCTCGACTACGATAAGAAACACCCCATGCTGTTGCCGCGTGAACATAGGCTGACGGCTTTGGTGATAGAAGAATATCATCGTAGGTTTTCCCATCCGGGGTTACAAACCCTGCACAACCTTATTGTTCAGGATTTCTGGATTCTCTCGCCTAAGCGGGCGATCCATTCTGTCGTTTCGTCATGCATCAGATGCTTTCGCGTGCGCCCACAAGTGGCCCCACCTCCTCTCATGGGAGACTTACCGTCATTTCGTATTAGCCAGTTGAAACCATTTTCTTCTGCTGCAGTGGATTATGCAGGGCCTTTCACAATTTCGTTGGGTAGGGCAAGAGGCAGCAAATCCTACAAAGCATATATTTGTGTCTTCGTTTGCACTGCCACCAAGGCAGTCCATTTTGAACTCGTTTCTGAGCTCACTTCAGAAGCCTACTTGGCAGCCCTGCGCCGCTTCATCTCGCGTCGCGGCCGCTGCTCAAGAATTATATCGGACCAAGGCCGAAATTTTATTGGCGCCAGCAATATACTTAAAGATTTAATGGCGAATGCTTCCCAGAAGGAGCAAATTGAATTCGTTTTCAACCCGCCGGGTAGTCCACATTTCTCGGGCTTGGCCGAAGCTGGGGTCAAATCAGTTAAAACTCATCTGTCACGGGTAATAGGTTTACAACGTTTGACTTATGAAGAATTTTATTCTGTCCTGACCCAATTAGAGTCTATGCTGAACTCACGGCCTTTATCGCCCGTCAGTTCAGACCCTAACGACCTATCGGTACTAACTCCTGGTCATTTCCTCACACTCGAACCTTTAACGATATTACCAGAAAGCAATTTCACTGATGTTAAGATTAGTCCACTTCAAAGGTGGAAACTACTTCAAAAAATACACCAAGATTTTTGGCGCAAATGGCACTTGGAATACTTGCACACCTTGCACCAACGCCAAAAATGGTTCAACAAACACCCTGACTTAAAAGTTGGGACTCTTGTTCTCATTGTTAATGAGCAATGCAGCCCACTTAATTGGCCTTTAGGCCGTATCGTGCAATTGCATCCTGGGAACGACGGGATTTGTCGCGTCGCCACCATTCGCACAGCCTCTGGACAGTATAAACGCCCAGTTGTAAAACTGTGCCCTTTCCCTCTTAACGATAACTAACGTCCCCGTGGTGCGTCACTCATGTAGAGTCTGAATAAAACTCAAGTGTGTGACAAAAATTAGCAATAATTTAGATATAATTACTTTCCATATAGCTTATAAACTTAAAAAAAAAAATAACTTACTGTATTTTTGGTGGGCGGTAATGTTCAGAATTAAAAAAAAAATATATGTATATATTTCGTAATGGCAACACCAATAGAACACTGGTTTAAAATTAGCGTCAAGTCACTCTCCCTTCTTGCTCGTAAAAGCTCCGCGCGGTAAGCTGCATTTTGTAGCCCGCTTTCGTCGAATATTTAATTTTCGTATTAGCTGTGTTTAAACTAGTCAAAAGTTGCTAGAAATAGATTCTGTGCCTTGAGATCAGAAGAAGAAGACACTGGAGCTGTGGTATATCAGGCGTGCAGGTAACCTTGGAGTATTGGTGAGTACGATCTGGTCTCTGAGGACCTCGCCGCCTGACACAGGAGCTTCTACATCCTACAAGCCCAGGTTAGTTGCCTTCCCTCTGAATTTCAAGGTGTTTTTTCGAAGTAATCTCATAACTGTTTTTTCGTGTTCATAACCTTGTGTCGATCAAAATTAAAAAACCCAAAATTTACAGTCCGCTTAAACATTATCGCACACGGACTGATCTATTAAAGATACCTGTTACACGCATAATATAAAAATTGCGCATTTTTAAAATACTTTTTGTACCAGAGTATCATTTGTCACGATATCATATTTAATGAGATTAAAAAAGGCATACCTTTAGAAGACGGATGATTTTAACCTGATCGGTCGACCCCAAATATAATAAGGAAAAGGAGATTTCATTTATTGTGTATATTTTATTTAAATCTATATTGTTATACATATTTATATGGAAATTGTGTCGTGGAAATAAATTACTCTACTAGAACAAGACAGAACAAGTGTCTTGCATAAAATCTTCAACACAAACTTAAGTAGGTATCTTTCGTATGGTTAATAATGTCACGGATACGAAACTTAAACAACCAATTTGAAGTTTTCCGAAGTACATGTCACACGTCTTATAAATCCAACACAAACACATCCTTTGACACACAATAATGTATTGTGACCCTTAGGGATGAAAGGTGCCCATTCCTGTTGAGGTAGTTTGTAGCCCAGTTGTAGTCCAATAGTCCAGTTGTAATCCTATTCAAGTTGTATCCTATAGCCCAGTTCAGTCTAACAGTCCAGTTGAAGTACAATAGTCCAGTAGTAATGTAATAGTTAGTCCAGTTTTAGTTCAGTAGTCCAGTTGTAGTCCAATAGTCTAGTTGTAGTCCGATAGTCCAGTTGTACTATCAGCTGTAAAAGTGCATGGCGAATTTATCAATGAATTCATTCATAATTTCTCCATTCACTTTTGCAGCCGATAGCTAGTCTAATAGTCCAGTTGCAGCCCATAACCGAAATGGTGCCCCTCGCCCGAGTTAAAACACTTTATTTATCATGAAAATAATTATAATGACGTAAGAGCTACATATTTGTGTTTGCGAAAACATGTTTGAATTTTGCCCGCGGAAGGGGTTTTTTCCTAACGTTACGGTTATAGAGCAATTTACGAGAACGTGTTCAGAAAATAATAAATATAAAATTTAGGTGAACCGATATTTTTGTTGTTCACTTTTTTGGAATATGTCAGATATTCCAGAATTAGGTATACATGTTCAAGTGTTCTATCGGTTTATTTATTAAATCGTAAATTAAATAGCACATCAGTATTATATTCTAGCATAATTCAGACCTAGTTCATTAAATGTACCTAATTGGTACAATATTAATTCGTGCCTCCACCTTTCTGTACCTAAAACTGTGCGTAATAAATATTTCATTTCATTTCATTTCAAATTATCAAACAGGGGTCGTAAAGATTTACCAATAAAATTAAAAGCTATGTACTTACTTCAAATTGACGATTCATTTTTCATGTAAATGGAAATATGTAATTAAAATTAAGCTTAATAGCAAAATCTCACGCCAAGAAAATCAAGCAATACATACATATTATAACACCCTTCGATGAAAAGGTAAACATATATTACTTATCACAAACATTCGATACAACTATTAATTTTTTATGATCCTTTCTTATACAATTAACTGTTTAATGGGATTTAATCAAATCTAGTACCTACACCAACCAGGTCCACGAAATTGCTGCATTCACCTTTACTTAATTAAGTACTTATTTAGCCAAGAACGAGCAAGCTGAATATAAAGTAGTAAAAATAAACTCACAACTCTAGGTACTAAACTTGAAATTGAGCACGAAAGGCTTTTTTTTTTTCAATCTAATAAGAAAATCTTTACGTGAATTGTACAATATTTTATGTTATCGTGGTAAATGTTACTGGTGCCTAATATGGCCGGATTTTGAAAGTGAGAACAAGCGTTTCCGCTTGTTCTCACTTTCAAAATAATAAATATTGTATTTTTTTTTATTCTAATCGATCCCATCCCATCACTCCCATTGGACTGTCGTAGTACCGGTTTTTCCGCTTGTTCTCACTTTCAAAATAATAAATATTGTATTTTTTTTTATTCTAATCGATCCCATCCCATCACTCCCATTGGACTGTCGTAATACAAGCGGAAACGCTTGTTCTCACTTTCAAAATAATAAATATTGTATTTTTTTTTATTCTAATCGATCCCATCCCATCACTCCCATTGGACTGTCGTAGTACCGGTTTTTCCGCTTGTTCTCACTTTCAAAATAATAAATATTGTATTTTTTTTTATTCTAATCGATCCCATCCCATCACTCCCATTGGACTGTCGTAATACTTATCCATTACATTCCCATCGAGTATCAATAGTTTCCTAGGGGTTAACCTGCAGCACAGTATAATAAAGAGTACTATCGTACAGTATGTCCACTCCCGCTCCCCGCTGAAAGTGCCGCCCACCCCCTCTCGGTTACCTTAAAGTTACCGCCTGTCAAAAACGCGAACAGTCGTCCTGTCATATTTCACCCATACAAGCATTGTACGCGTTCACCCACACGAGCTTAGACTGTGTGCTACGAACGCGCCTCATCCATATTATTTGATTGCCAGTGTCCGAGATGTGCCTGCAGTAAAAAGTTGGGGGAAACCCTTCCCAATATTGTATACTATCGCCGTAAGCATACAACTAGAGTTTGCCGAATGAATGTCGATCATTCAATGAAGCATGATGACAAGCGATCGACAGCTCCGATTTCACTAGGGAAAAAGCACTAAGTAAAATCAAAGTTTTGTTTGCCGACATGTGTGTAGGGACGTTGTATGTAAGGGACGTATATAAAGAGGGACGGGAGGAGGTTTTCACCCGTCCTCACTGAGTCATTAAACCCTATTCGACGCTGACACAAAAGTCAAAACTGTTGCAACTCGTCCTTTCTCCCCCAAATTATGTCATTAAACTTAGTAATATGAAAAAAAAACTTAGCAAAATTTCCCTTTTTAAACTGACATCACTTTTACTTGCCAGACTACAAGTTTAGTAACACTGTGCATTATGTAAAAAATAGTGGGTTCCGTTCTTGAAAGTGTGCCTTTTCGTCGGTGTTTGTTCAGGACTTTGACTAACATTTTTCAGACAAGCTTAACAATTCTATTTTATTAATACGGCTCGAGGATTAAACGAGATTAGACTTAGCATAAAAATAATGAGTTTTATTTGAAGATTTATTAAAAACCTTACTGACTAACTCCGTTGCACCCTAACAAAACGGACAGGTTTTTTTTCTTACATCTAATTATATCTCAGAGGTATCGTGAGTTGAGAGAGCCCGAACAATTAACTGAAGTACCTCTGCCTATACTCAAATAACGGACAATCACAAAAGACTGAATTAACGACGTTAATTTATTCAATTTGTACCAAGGAAGAAAGATAAGTTATTTCCATATTATCATTACCTACCGCGTATACTGTTTTTATTATGTACCTACATTTCATAATTTTTACTGTATCTGGCAAGACTCGAACTAGAGACATTATATCACTAGCCCATTCTGCCAAATACTGATACTTCACCAGCAAAACAGCGATTATCTACAGCATATAGGCTTACCCTTGAAACATTTTAACTAAGTTTAATGTTCAAAGTTCAAACGTCCTGAAAGCATTGCAAGACAAGACTAAAGACCTCTAGTCAACTAGACTTAGACAAATTATTGCCATTAATATCGGAAAATGTCTTTCAAGGAATACGTCGAATTTACAATGACTGTATACCAGACCAAAAGAAAGGACATGTACACTGACAATTCGGAAGGTGATTTATTAAGACACACATTAATTAAAAACATGAGATTAAAAAACGCTTTTATTGAAAAATTTAATCAAAGCACTATGGTGCTCAAATGGGAACTTAAGAAAAGTTACAAGTAGTATCAAGTATGACAAGTTCCGTGGAGATCAAACTTTGAAATGAAATATAATTCCACAGCCAAGAGTGCCTTTGATGTTGCTTTCAAACCAGGAGAAATGAAAAAATATCAAAGCTGGTATTGTGGCGGTTGCCAAGTAACTTAGAGAAGTAGCTTAGATTAACACTTAGAAGCGAATATGACAATGCGCCGAGTAGCTATGGCAGCCAATCCTAAGTTAGTTTACTTGGTTCACCGGAAAAGATGCAGCTTTATTTCTATTATAAAAGCAAAGGCAGTGTGCAACGGGAATAGAAAATTGAATTATCTTACTATATTTGAGTCCTCGTACATCTTAGATACTGATGTAAAAACTTTTGCAAGATAGAATAGCGCATGCAATACAATGTAATTCTCGGATAATCGTAAATAATTCTTCACTTTACGCTTACATAATTTTGTTTTACGCTACTAAAAACACGAGATTTCCACGCGTTGTTTTTATCTACCATAAATCAACCGCCTTAAATGCTTCGTAGAGATTCCTAAGTGCAGGATCCTTATCAAAGTCAATTATAATAAAAGGGTATTTAAGAGGACGATCAAAACTTATCAAGTTCGGTTTCACCAACTTTAGAGAATAGTTCGAAACCCTTGCGGGCACTGTTTCCGCTAAATCACAACACAACACATAAACTTATGAGAGTTATGAGGCCATATGAGTTTCATACATTTTAATAACTTGATACTCGCGCTTCTATGACCATAAAGGGTAGGCATAGCATATGAAACTACTGAAGTTTCAGTGCCACATAGCCACTAAGTCCGTTTTCACATTATCCGATCCGATATCGGATGTCGGAAGGATTTCAATGGAAAAAATCCAAGATGGCGCCTGTAATGTATGAGATATCGGTCCGACATCCGATATCGGATCGGATAATGTGAAAACGCACTAAGGGGAAAAAATAAAACACACTTTTGACATTGACATACATGACTTACATGCATTTTAACAAGTCATTAAAAATGAGTTATGGAGTTGATGTAATCTAAGTTTACAACAGATTCTAGTACCTTATTAACGTTCAAGGTTGTAATCTAAAACACATACACGGCGATACTATGCAAGTGTGCATAGTGTGCATATGTCAGCTTCTAGGAGATCTGTCTACGGCAGAATATGCTAACTTCATCACACAGTTAAGGTAATTCAATAACCAATCGGTTTATGCTAGAGCTTCTGCCAAATGGTTTCCCTTATTGTCAATAAAGGCCTCTACAGAATGTTTATTTAGACATCTGAGCAACTTTTACTACTTATTTGACCAACAAAATCGCAAAAAAATGTACTCTCCCAAAGAAAATGTCAAGGTCAGACACCGAATATGCGTTCTACATTTTGGTGTTGCTATCATTGTTAGTAAAAGATACTTTAGGAAGATGTACAGAGGAATATACACTATACACCCCGTGATTATATTGTCGATGATTAAATAAACCAAGTAATTCAGATCAGCATTCATTTTAACAAATTGATAGACAGTTATAAAAGATCATCTTAACGTCTTATACAAGCTTAAAATGCCCGTTTAGATTCAAATTATAAGTAGCGTCAGCGTCACTCATGCAGCAACTCCATTACTCATTTCCATTGTGTATGTGCAAAATTAAAGCATATGAAGAAAGAAAGATAACAACGACAGTATCTTATCAACAATTTACTGTCGTGTTTATGCATGATCTATTTTTACAACGGCTGGAAATTGTTTACGCAATAATGAAGTGTTCGAGGACACGTCTTTGATGTTACGAATTATATGCACGATGTTTTATGGCGTTATTTGAACTCTGTTTACACTTGCTGTCGAAGTAAATTGGCGTTGGCGGTTATAATTTTTCTGCAAATACATTTGTAAGTTACTTCTGGGCTTGATAGATGTCGAAAAATTCAATTGACATTTAAAGTTGCAATTGTATAACATTTACTACCTCTATTTATGTACGCCATGGACATCAGAAAGGCTCAATGTCAGCTCATGCTCAGTATTTGTAAACTATGTACTTGTACTTTAACAACAGAAGTGAAAAGTAAATAATGTTGGATACGGAACAAACGGAACCTTGAATGAAAGCGGAGATGATGAAATTGGAAACGGCATTTTTGCGACTAAAGCCAGGTCTGCCAAACAAACCAATGTAAAATAAAGGGCTTACATTTAAATTTCACGCTGCATTTTATGGACATATATTCTGTATTATCCATTTATTGATTAAACCAATCGAGATAATGGAAATTCGGAATAGCTTGTTTGTAAAACATGAAAACCGAGGTACAAGTCACATGCCCATTATTAATTTACCTAATACAAAAAAGCCATACACGTATACACGAGAGAAAATAGAGTGAATTGAGAAATTAATAATGCAACGAAAATAATGGATTTTACCTCATGTAAGCGCACATTAGCTTTATTTTAACATTTCGATGTAAACATGCCACAAAAGTAATTCAATTAACAAGAATGACAAGGCACTTTTTGGATGTTACTGATGTCGATATTATTTTAGAGATGATGTATGTACTTGTAATTTATACTTTTTGAACTTCTTGTATTTGTACTGCCGCCGACTTGATTACTTAATTCCTAGTTGCTACCTCCATTTTAAGGGTTGACCAGAAGAATTCTTTGATAATACTGATGTAATAAATAATATAGTTTTTTTTATGGGATAGGAGGCAAACGAGCAGACAAGTCGCCTGATGGTAAGCGATCACTGCCAATATAACCATATTTCTATTTATATTTCTTTTCCCCTCACTAGCTCGGAAACACGTGTTTTGTCCTTTAATACCAGCGGGTAAAAACGCATATTATCCACTAGTGGGTAAAGTAATTTGACCTTGAATAAAGTTACATTAACTGCTTTAAAATTGATAAAAGTAGGTGAATCTAGTAATAAAGATGATTTACCACCCGTGGAACTACTGGAAGCAGTGATAAACGCATTTTTTGCGTTGTAGTTTCCTCGCTATAGTGAGGGGAAAAGTTTTGTGTTACACTCGGGTGCAAATGTATTTTACTTCTCGTGTGTTAAAAAACTCGCAAGTTCAGGATTCTATTCTTGAACCACGAGCGAAGCGAACTATAAAATCCTTTCACTTGCACGTTTTTCAATTCCACACTCGGCGTTAAAATACAACTTTGCCCCCTTGTATACAGCGGTTACAACTACGAAACATAACGATATCTACGAGATAATCATATTCACATGTCTGTGGTATAGCTGTTCCAAGATGCTGCTAATTAAAAGGTATCACAACATCAAACACAGGTTGGCTATGCCTAAAAACCATGTCTATTTTTATACTAACTACCCTAAGGGAACCAAGCGCACTCGCGCTTGACCGGCCGCCAGCCTTCCATAGCTTTCAGCTTAATAATTTAGTATTCATGAGATTAGTCAGGCCACTATACCACATAACACAAGTCAAACGTCGGAGAAAAGAAATCAAATATTCTATTCTATTGACGATCGTAGGGTAGGTCTATGGGCACGCGATCTAGCATGCGATTTTAGTTACAAATTACAATGCAGACTGTTGATTTTACATTTAAATTGAAATTTACGGTTGAATTGAATCATTCAATTCAACCGACCGATCAAATTCCGCATTCAGTGCCAGAGGGTGTACAGTAACCTAAGAAGGAACTTGTCTGACGGTTAACATACAAAAACTTAATACCTATATGTGTAAGTACATGCATGTGTTACTAACTTACTATACTAACAATAAAATTGTGGTAAACGAAACGTGTTACGCATTTTATCATAGATTTAACTTATGGTATGGGCAAAACACGTGCTACAAGTGCGTGTACCACGTGTTTTGCAGAAAACGGGATAAATGTATATTGGAGTTCCGTATTTAAAATTTTTTTAGACTTTATGCTTGAAATTGGTAATTGGGCCATTTTTTGTAAAGTTGTCCACCCCACTTTTTTTGTAACATGAGTATTTTTTACGCGATTCTTACTCAGAATCGCGAGGTCTGTCGATCCAGAGCGGGCCGATTTTTGAGTCTCACGCGTTCGAATTCAGAAAATTGTCACTGAAAATAATAAGCAAGTCACCGTTTTCAACCGGTATTTAGTGACAAAATCCCGTATGCGAGATTCAAAAGTCGCCCTCCTGATAGGAAAAAAAATGTCCCAAGATTTCCATACATTTTTCAAACCTTCCATTCCGTTACCGCCATAAAAAATATATGAAAAAATGGTAACGGAATGGGAAAAAAAACCATGAGACACTTTTTTCTCCTATTAGGATTGAAAGAGCTCGCGATTCTGAGTGAGTGGAATGGAAACCACATAACCAAATCCAAAAAAAGTGGGGTGGACAAATTTGAAAAAAAAAATCCAATTTCTTATTGAATGCAGTCCAATAAAAGTTTTTCAAAAAAGATACTCATTCAATCATGTCTAAATCATAAATTGAAAATCATAATTAAGTATTGTACAATACGTGTGCCCGGTGTGCCAGCAACTCTAAGCAGTTTCTGCTACGTTTAGTTTCTGATTCTAGTCTAAGTTGAAAGTTATGTAATGCGTAGACGGTCGTGTTTGCGATTACCATACAAATTAGCGTAATATTAGCACAGTTTAGAACTCATACGTGATACGAACATGAGATAGATCATTATAACAAACTGCAACACCGTGTTATTGTTATAAATAAATAAAAAACCAACTACGCTGGATCGGTTCCACCAAACCGTCTGTTACCGAACTTAGCATTCGCAATTCTTTCTGTATGGGAATTTCCATATTCTGCTGCGTGATGTTGATGTAATCTGTTAACTGAGGTTGATGTAACTGGCCCTGAATAAAGATATGAATCTTTTTATAACAGGGTCTATTTTTTGCCGAAATTAACCTATTTTTTTCAACAATGGTTCTAAAACATTTCGAGTTGCTTGAAACACCATATATCCGAGTATGTAGAATCTCGGACATAATGCTAACTGTAGGCGTAGTAACCTTACAGGCACTCAAAGCAAGCGATGAGGCATGTGACATATAATTGTATAAATTACAGCCAGCGTATGCAAGCTCACCCTAAAGCAGGGAACATAAACTATGCTATGCTGTTATTATATGCTGGTGCCTTCTGCGACGCAAAACGAGAACGAAACGCCGTGAAAGGTAGTCTGGCTCTGTCGTGCCAATAGGCAAGAGCGATAGGGATAGATACGAGCGTTTCGTTTCGTGAGCGTTTCGTGAGCGTTTGTGCCATTCGACTACGCACCCTGGTCTGCACTATATGAAGTGTATGTCAGCAGCGTTTCGTTTCGTGAGCGTTTCGTGAGCGTTTGTGCCATTCGACTACGGTCGTACCCTGGTCTGCACTATATGAAGTGTATGTATTGTCCAGAGTTCCAGACGGTTCGTGAGAAGTACCTCGTGCGAGTATATGTGCTATGGTCAGTGAATACTTCAACTATTTTCTATAAACATAAATAAATGTTACATATGTACTATAGAAAAACCGAAAAAGTGGCGGAGTCCCACGGACCTTCGGGCAGTACCTACCCCCCATACATACATACACTTAAATATAAGGAAATTATACCTAAGAACGTGCGAAAAACTCTTTAAGTATATTTAATCTGGTACCCCTGAAAAATTCTCCAGTATACGCTAACTTTAAAAGGCAAGGAGCAATTGACCAACTCTAAGGGCACAAGCAAACGGTAGGTAATGTAAAATACCCTATATGGACGGTGATGCCATTATGGACAAAAAAACACAAATCCTTAAAAATAAGTATCTAAAATTGGTTTCTAAAAACTGACGGCAATGTACCATAAACTAGAGTTGTAGAGCTGTTTCATTTTGAAGTTTCAATTAATTCGGTTATTTCTGAAGGATTTGGCGACAAGATAAAATTCACCAGTTTACTGAAAAAAATATCAAAACGAATTCTTAGTAATGTTGCTAAGAGAGTTGAGTTCATGTATAAAATAATAAAAAAATTACTCGGTGTAAACTTGAATGAGTTTTACTTACTGCATTAAGCATGAGATAAGGTATAAAACATACTAGTTTGTTGCTCCAAAGATATAAAGAAGTAGCGTTTTTTTCGAGTGTCCATTACTGGAACCGAAAAACTGCGTACCTCCTATGATGGACAAGGAACAATTTACAAAACCAAAATTTACAAGAAACAATCCTATGTTAAAATAACCCAAACTAATTTTATTTATGGTATATAAAATTGACTCATTCAGTATCAGTTGGCTTTAAAAGTAATATTTTAAACTTATTTCACTGTCCATAATGGGGGATCCATTATTGGAGAACTGCCGTCCATAATTGGAGAAAAAACACCTCGTTTTAATTTGTTAACTATGAAGAAACCAATAGCAGTATCCATTTGACATGTGTAACTGTTAACAAGAATCTGAACGTCTGTCAGTATGACAGCAGCTTCCTTCGAATATCTATTCTGCAATACGCTTAAAAGAAGGATAGGACTTTCAAGATTTAACACGCTTAGCGGTAGAATATTTACATTTTCAGTGAAATATCAAAAACAGGCGAAAATTTTTCTTAAACTGTCCATGATTGGGTTCGTTACCTTAGAGGTACTTGCTTGCACATCTTATGCAAACCCTATGTATTAAGAGCGATTACACAGTGCCGGTCAAAAGTTTAAGTTCATCCCTCGTGTTCGGCACAAATGAATACTTTTCTGCGATAAATTATGCTTATAATATGTAGATATTATTGCTCCAGAACTCGAACACAATTAACGAACTTTCATTAAAATGTTATAGGCATGACGGCAAATGCTAGGTCATATTGGCCTTGCTACTGAAAGTATAATTCACTAAATTTTTTTTTTTTTTTTAGTTTATTTAGAACACAAACAGTCATAATAAACATCATACATATATGTAGTACATAATGTACCAGAAACTAAAGTAATACAAATAGACCTGGAGGTTCATAACATACATATGAGGTTAACCTAAACAGTAGTTAATAACAACATAGTAGTATAAATACGTAGTTCAGAAATAAGCGCAACACATAAATATGTATTACGATTCCAAAAGCATTGACAAATACATGCTTCGAAAAATATTTTTTACTAGGTATAATACAGTTATTTAAAAAAGTTATTTAAAAAAGTTTACGTCTCAATTGCAATTTTAGACTAGATAACGAATTATTAAAGGGATCAATATCGAATAAGTGTTTATTATTAAGAATAAGTTTAATATGTCAGAAGATCTTTACACGAAACACAATTTTAGCCAGATAAGAGTAGGTTTCATAATTATATAGCATATAAGATTTGAGAGACGTCTTCGAAACAAATTTTTCTGTCTAAAAACTGAAAAAAAGGTCAACTGTGTTCTGAAAACCCCATGTATAGACATACCTTCCTAGTTAAGTGTTAGTGTTAGGTACAGTCAACCAATTGGAACCCTAGGCCACTCTACAACCATGTCAAAATGACAAGCAGTAAGAGATTTCTCACTATCTGATTTATAACGTCACTATGACATAGTTCTACAGTGGTCTAGGATTCCAATTGATTGACTGTACCTATGAATATTATATCAAAGGTGCTGCTGCTGACACCTTCTGAAAGTGAGAGGAGATAAATAGTTCCCCACCCGGACTGCTCCAAATATTAGCGAAATTACATTCCAATGTGTGCCCTAAACCGACACCTAACTTTCTGATAATTAGGTTTCCATATTATTCAACTACAAACATAATAGAAACATGGGCGGAATTCATAACATTCAGCAAGGGAATAGCGGTGTTATGCAGGGTAATCAATAGATTCGGTACTGTATTTTGAAAATCATCGATAATACAGTTTGGTATGAAAGAGTAGAAAAATTAAAAATGGCAACATCGTCGTGACATCTCTTTCAAACTATTTATTTATATTTATAAATTTTACCGCTATCCCAGGTAACAATTTGGTCGTATAAGCAAGCAGCTATACGACCTTAAGTAGTATAAAAGTTGTATAGCAGTCGTCAATACGAGAAATAACCGAATTAAATGAAACTTCAAAATTAAGCAGCTCTATGACTCTTGTTTATGGTACAATGCCGTCAGTTTTTAGAAACTAATTTTAGATAATTATTTTTAAGGATTTGTATTTATTTTGTCCATAATGGCATCACCGTCCATTATAGGGTATTTTACATTACATTACTTATTTGTATTTTTATCTCCTTTTTTATTTAGTTTTACGATGTATCCTCGTAGAGGTAACGGGTTTCAAATGCTTGAATGAAATGAAATTGAAAATGAAATTTCGCTTGAATCCCAAGCGTAGCGAGGAGTTCTAAAAATAAATATAAATTGTCTCGTTCAATCAATATCTACCTAACAGGTTTCTCTTGATTTATGTTTAAATGGGCTGTTAAATTATTTTCCTACATATATTTTGTATTTTGAAATCCGAATCATAGAATCAAGAATCCCTTGCAAAATTCAATAATTGCAATAGTCAATCTACTACTACTACTCTACCATTATCTACTAATAATAACACCGCGTTGTGGCATACTCATCATCATCATCCTTCTTGCGTTATCCCGGCATTCGGTTACTCATAATTGATAATTAAAGATCGTTATCAGCGTGCTGTATTGGTGGCAGAGTATGGTTGGCAAAAAAACAAATACACAAGTATTTAAAACATTATATACTTAACAAATTATGAAATATATACATATTTATAATTACTTATCTAAATTACATTGAATAAATTACTAAAATTTGTTCAACAGATTTGGCTTCGTGCACTACTTTTGACTTGAACTAGGTACTTGAATAACAATTCTAGATAGTGTAGTAGTAGATAGACTAGAGTGCATTTGATTATTTGGAATAAAATAATATACCTACACTTCGCGTAGTGTATTTTTATGACATAATTAATGTCATTTACGTACCTATATTGTTTTAAAAATATATAGTTGGTCGGAAAAGCCTTTGTACCGTAGAGGTGTAATCCTAAGAAGGTAAGTATTTATTTTGTAGTTAAGAACAAAGTGAATATTTAAATGTAAGTATTTGTTTTTTTTGCCAACCATACCGTTTGCCACGAAAAGTGCACCTTGATAACGATCTCTATTGATAATCCTTGTAATCCTTAAGGAATAATTTACTCAATAACCGCAAATTTATATAAGATATATTCACAGCTATTTGAATGTCTGAACATAAAGCCAATTCATTAGGAAATGGATAGATAATACGAATAGTTTATTGTATTTGCAGCATATCTATTGATAAATGTATAATCTTGATTTACAATAGGCAAAGAATCTACAATAGGAACAAATGGATACTAGAATGATATTGGAATCATACCAACTACATTTAGGTACGTCGAGAACAAAGGTTATACTTGCACACATTACAATAAGTTGTCTCAAAAGTAACGAAAGGTTGAAAAACACAGTTGTTTTTGTTTCTTGAGACAGGAACTGACATAGGAGGCAATTTGCCGTTATATATTAAGATTAAGTATTTGTTTATTTATTTAAACTTTATTGCACAATTGGAAAAAAAAGTACAAATGGCGGACTTAATGCCTTGAGGCATTCTCTACCAGTCAACCATAGGGCCAAACAGAAATTCGCGAATGTGGGAAATTCGCGAAAATTATATATTATTAAGATTCATATGAAGAAGAAATCCGTGTTTTCCATTTAGATTCTAATCTTCCGTTACTTATGAGCCTCCATAATTTGTGCGGAAATGTCTAAGCGAAATGAATAAATAATATCGTGTAAGCGAAATGAATAACGAATAGATCGTAAAGACTCGACGAGATAATAGATATTATTTCATAACTTATCTGAATAGGAAAGTATTATGATGATTATTGTTATGTAAATAACAACGTGAATGGATTTATCCAAAGTAAATGTGATACCATTGTTACGATTGTGTACAGACGTATTGTGGCGTTTGAGAAGTAAATAAGTGATAATGGATCGTAAACAATACGACTTTGACACTTTTATTTACAGTATACCATTCCACTCCTAACGCCGTGTCTTGCGTGGGCGACGGTCGCGCGACCGTCGCCGTCGCATCTCATGCTTCCATATCGATAAGGTTTGATTTTGTATGCGTCGCATCGCCGTCGCGCGACCATCGCGCGACCGTCGCCCACGCAAGCCACGGCGTAACACTTTTGATCATATAGCGTAGTTATATTTGATATTAGATTTTTCATTATATAGCGTAGTTATATAAAATTTATTTAAAGTATGATAGTACACTGACCCTTAGAGACCTTTACATCTCTAAGTCACGTTGAGCATGTAATTAGTTATGTATAGCTATACTAGGCATTGTTGCCCTCTTTAATGTCACCTACAAGCTTAATGTCGTGTCTCATGTCTGTGTCGATTTTTCTTTTGTCAATTTGCTGTTAGCTTGAACATGTCATGCTCGCTTAAAAGTCTTTGCTTACGGTGGCGTGTTGATCGGGTCGCCACCTTCCCGAATGGAGGTTGAGGGAGGCGATGGCTGAGATACGCGTCATACTCGTGAACGGGTGCTGTTTGTGGAGACTGGTCTGTTCAAGCATACCTGGGCCACATGTTTTGTTAGATTATTTAACTTTACTTTTGAGCGGATTGCGAGACACTACATTCGGTTCTTGTAAGAATTAAACTTAAGTAAGTAATTTCTTAAGGATGACACTAGAGACCATCACATTGTCGTTTAATTTAGTTAATTTTAGTTTTTGGACACTTAGAGACTTTATACATCTCTGAGATTTTGATTATATTTTATTTTAAAATAGATTCCTTACTTTAATGACCTTGTTGTCGTTTGATTAAGTTAATGTTAGTTTTTTGGACACTTAGAGACCTTATACATCTCTGAGATTTTGATTATATTTTTAAACTTAATTTGTAACCTTGATTGGCCCTTATTTGTAAACTTGATTTGTTCTTTAATAATTGACAACTAGAGACTTGTACATCTCTTGAAATGTGTAATTTTGCTGTTCATTTTCTGTATTTTTTTTTGTATGATTTGACAAAGGTTTTTACTTTTAAATATTTTAATTTTATAAAATTTGACTCTTGGAGACTCTATACATCTCCATGGATTATTTGATTAAGTATAATATTTTTACTTGTAATATTCAGTCTTTTACAACTATTAAAGTATTATAGATTTCTTTTATATATCTTTGTATCTGTTTGCACTTTCTTTATGTATTGATTATAGTTAGTAATAATATGACATTTAGAGACTTTATACATCTCTAATTCTATATCAGTGTATAGCTACTTTGCTTATGATTAATATTTTTAGTTAATATTTCTATATATTAATTTCATTTGTTTAACTTTAATGAATACTCTGTAATGTTGACATGTAAAAGTGCCCCCGTGGCCTATTTGCTGAATAAATGATTTTGTATTTTGATCTAAAGCCACTGTTGGACATTTCGACTGTAGGTTCTTGCACAGGGGGGCGATTTTTGAATCTCGGCCATTCGATTTCGTGTATTTCGTTCAATAATATCTCCACTACTAGCGATTTAAATTCTACTAACAGAATAGTAAACGAATGGTCATTACCACTAGTTTTAAAATTACTAGCCGTTTTTTTCAAAAATAGCATTACGTCGTTTTCCACAGACTTTCGAACGGCGAATTCGTGCGTCCGAAATTCAAAAATCGATCCCCAGATCCCTAACAAGCTACCGTCAAATCCTGTAACTTTGTCCACCCTACCCAAACCTGCCTGGGTCTAAAATGGTAGTTCCAATCAAAATAGGAGACTAAAATCAAAGTGTTGGGATATAGGATAGTTACCACCATTACAAATGGCTTA
Source organism: Leguminivora glycinivorella (assembly GCF_023078275.1). Taxonomy (NCBI): domain Eukaryota; kingdom Metazoa; phylum Arthropoda; class Insecta; order Lepidoptera; family Tortricidae; genus Leguminivora; species Leguminivora glycinivorella. Next base: position 3,444,296 of record NC_062975.1, read on the forward strand.
TTATAAACGTCTTTTCAGTAATAAATCACTATTTTTTTAGACAAGAATATAGATGGGTACCTAATGTAGCTATTTAGCAGGACAAAATTTAGATAAGGCTATGATGAAATTACATTTTATATATAGGTATAGATTGGAGTGTTAAAATGCTTGGAGTTATATCTAACATTCGATATATATATAAATAAACAAATCAGTACCAAACACAGCAGTCGAATAAATCAAATACTCGTTTTATCGGTAATTAAGCTAACATGTTTACGAAAAATCCGAAACAGAAGATTATTTTTATCCAAAAATACGAATGGCAAAACATTGGACTGAATTTAATATACGAAGGCTTGTTTGAACATATTTTATGAATTATGAAATATAATAACTCGAATCAGAACTTCCAGAAAAACATTTTTTGACTGCTAAAGATTTCGTTGAAACATGACACCTACTCCTTCTATGTCCCATTTTAATTAGGATAGCTTTTTAGAACAAGTAATTAATAGTATTTTATGATCTATATCGTATGTATGTATGTATATCGTCGCTTAGCACCCATAGTACAAGCTCTGCTTAGTTTGGGGCTAAGTTGATCTGTGTAAGGTGTCCCCAAATATTTATTTATTTATTTATCTTAATTAATTGCCATATTAAAACATCTTCAGTTATCTATGTAGTCGACTAGTCGACTCGTACTTATAAAGTCCCCAAGGTGCAAAATCCAATATAAAAGTTATATTAAAAGGCACTATACAGTAGTATACAGATACACACATTTATTACCCTGGCTTTTCTTCGTATAGAGATCGAAAGAAAGCATGAAACTTGGCATGCATGTAGGTTATGTAAATATGTAGTACGAACAATAAAAGAGGTGGAAACTTATTGTAAATTGGATGCCATGGCTGCCATGAATCAATACGAAAAACACCTATTGAAAAATAAAATTCAATTCATAAATCAGTGCAGAAAATAAATAAATAAATATGAGGGGACACATTCCGCTTATTAATTTCGCCCCAAACTAAGCAAAACTTGTACGTACATACTTTATATAGATATTTAAATATTCATTTCAAATTTCAAAATAAATACAATAAAAACCCAAAACCCATACAATAAAAACAAAATCGATCGTGATCGACATAAAACAAATCGGCTACAAGCTTTGTCAACTATATACAAACGAAATAATCCGCAACAGGCTTTGTCAAACTTGAACACTAAATAACCTAGGGTATGGTGCCACCCCGGACCGCAGCTGCCCCAAAAGTTCCCATAACACTGGCCGCGTTACCCCGTTGAACAGCCAGGGAAATTTGTTGGACCAGGTAAGATCTGGAACGAGGATCGCAACCCTGCCTCTAAGCCGCCGACCCAATTCCCACACAAACTCCTTAGCCTCCGCACCCCAAGGCCCCGAAGTCTCCACCGCAACTGGTATAAAATCATACGTTGGTTCCAAGACGGAGTACTTTGAGTGCTTCTGCTTCGCAGCATATTCGGCAGCCGCACCAGCAGCACTGATGGTTTGACACAGATGGACGGTCAAAGGTGCTAACGCACTTTGCGTCCCATAAGAGGATTAAGAGGCACCGACCTTAAATGCATAAAAGAACATCCATGAATTATGAACAAATATCTGTATTCGTCACACAAATGACCTTACCGGGATTCGAATCCGGGACCATCTGCTTAGCAGACAGAGTCATAACCAACTAGGACAGACCGATCGTCAAATGTGGACAAACTTAGCATAATTTACGTAAATCTGAGCCTGTAATGTGTTTTATGGGTGTACGGTGGCACCCAAGGGTCAGGTCAGCCTTATGGCGCCGTAATCTAAGCGATTAACAGGCCAATTCGAGCTTACACTGACTACAGAATGATATCTGAATATTTTGTATCTTATCTTATGTCATCCGTGCCGTGCCTGTGTTGTGACGGGTTAAGAATTTCAGCCCCCCCTTTTTACCGTGGGTATCGTAGAAGACGACTACGGAATACGGGTTAAATTGTGGCGTAGGCGAGGGGCTGGCAACCTGTCATAGCAATGTCAGAGTTTCATTTTCTTTCGACCGCTTATTTGCCAAGAGTGGTCGTGAAGCTTTAGTAGTTTCATGTGCTCTGCCTACCCCTTTATGGGATACAGCCGTGATTGTATGTATGTACGACATACGTATGTATGTCGTTCTTGCCCACTCCATCCGTCTTGTGAAACGCTTGCGAAGCATAAGCTATAGTGACATTGGCTAAGTACGCCAAAGCACAAACCCAAAAGCCAGAAGCCGAATACACAAACGTTTACGATAATATCGTTACGATAATTCAACAGAGCGTTACTGCGTTTCGATCGGCGTCTCATGGCGTGTAATTGTCATTTCGGCTAGGCCAGCAGGCATGTACATTGTACAGTCTAGAACGAACAAAACGCGCTATAACATATGTAAAAAACAATAATTAGATGTCATTCCGATATCAGCGTAGGTATAGAGTGTGTCCGAAACGTCCTTAATGTATTTAATAGTTTGTCTATAATTTTTATGCAGCGTTTTACAAGGCACAGGCTAAGCTCAAGTGAAGTTCACGAAATGCCGCCTTTTTAAATGCCTACAAAATGATTACAAAAAAACGAGCCGCACGTGCGCAGCGTCGGACGTTAGGGTTGCCTATGGATTAAAAAATAATAATACTCAAATAAAATGTTATGTTATTATATTCAAGTCTTGGGTACTTTCTAGGTATATATACAGTATTTATATATTTTTGTTTAAGTCCCAACGTCACAAGCCTGATTGAACGTTTCCGTGGGGCATAAATGACATAGTCAATAGTAGATCTGTGTAATATTGTCCTATTTTATTCATGATGTTTATTTAACTAAGCATTATTAGCCATTCCACACGCGGATATCGCATATGAACCTTTAAAAAAACTCGCGACGTATAGTAACAATAGAAAGTGCGAACGTGCGTTCTGTGAGAATTCGAGCCACCCCTGATTAGGCCGCGAACTCGCGGCCGCCCGCATGTACTTGTAGCGCGGCTATGGAATCGCGGAGTGAGCCGCCCCTGGCTCAAGTAGGGCAGAGCTTCTGTTTCTGCATAATAAAATTTTCTTAGAAAAGTTTTTACGTTGAGTTGATCAGCGTACGAGTATGTACAGGTATAGCTTAAAATAGTTTAGTATGAAGACTCATTTAAAAAAAAAACCGCTATTAGTAGACATCGCGCTGTTTATAAAAATATGTCGCTTAACTTCAATCTTGAGTAAATGCATTCTGCTATGCATGCTGCTTATAGCAGAATGGATTTACCCAAGTTTGAAGTTAACCGACAAAAATATGAATATTGTTAAGAGTTTGTATACAAATATCGCTAAACTATTATGCTTTGCATTTCATCATTTCAACGACGAATGCCTCAAAAATATAGTCCTTTTATAGATTTTTAATAGGTTTCCTTGCTACGCAAAAATATAATTACATGGTAAACAATAAAAATGTTCATATAATTTAACGCTATATTTTCACCTCTTTTTGCCATAAACTATGTGTTTACTTAACCTAGTGACTTAAATATTAAAGTAGACTCACCTAAGCAAACACAGAAAACAATCCCATAGTTATAATCCTGTTTGCCTACAACATTTCCATCGTCACTACACTTCAAGTGCCAAATCTTGCGTTTACTTAGGCTATTAACACAAACACCGCACCACAAACTTGATAATTTGGTTAACACTACAACTTCGCACTCACAAACTGTTTAAAAGTTGTTTAATTAAACACTAGTTTGAATTTAGAATATCAATTTGCTACGACGTTCGTAGGCTTTCGTAGCTCGCGGCAAACGTCCGGGCGTGTGGGCGGACGGGAAAGCAAATCGCGACTGCCGACCAGCGACTGGCGACGGCGCGACGCTAAAGATCGTATCATCCACACAGACGCGTATCTTGACTCGTGTTACTATGTAATTGAAGGTTTAATTCGAAAATTCTGCATGTCATCGTGAGTGACACGAATGTAACCCAGGCCTGAAACACCTATCGGAGGTATCACCGCTACGTAAAACTCGACATAGCTATATCGAGAAGTAGGTTTGTAAACACAGTCGCAGCGTTTTATCACGCGATCGTTGATTGCGCCCCAAACACCATATGACTTTGTCTAATGGATTTAACTCCTAAAGCCTTTGGACACGAGTAAATAATGCACATTTTCGAGCATTACGAGTACAAGTATTAAGTAAACTCGACCGTTGTTACCTAGTTTTTAACTTGAAAATTAAACACATAACGATAATTGTGTATTTTAGTAACTTACGGCGTACATTACAGAATATTATTTGTACCTCTATCTAATATTCACGCTATTATTGAGTTTACAAAATTTAGTACGACGTTTATCGACTGGACTGACAGAACTGACATGTGAGTAGTTTTACTTGTAGGTAAAAGACTTTTAAAAAGAAGGTATTCTGTCTTCTAACCTTCAAATTGCCTACTATGCTCGTCGTTCTCATCGATATGTTTGATTCATTATTAAAGCGACTATTTTACAGTTTTATTTTTACCCGGCTTTGACGTCTACGATAAATTATGAAACCGGAAACGGTGTAATAACTAACAATACACGTGTACCATTAAACATCTATGGCATCAGAAACATTTTTAGATACAATATTGCCAAGGCGCAATCATGAAAAAGTTATCAGATCTCGTGTTCCTAGCTTCGAACTTTGCGAGCCCAACTTCAGAAAAGAAACTCTGCACAGTCAAAATATATGATATTATTGTGGTTAATAGGAGAAAAGGTAGGTAGGACCAAAGATGTCCCACGTCCTACACGGGACCCCAGCTAGGCAACTGTTCATTGACAGCAATATATAAGAACTAACATTGAACTATTTCCAATAAAGACATTTCAACGTTCACGTATCACACAAAAACATTAAAACATCTTACGCCGTGTCTTGCCGTCGCGTCTCATACTTCCATATCGATAAGTTTTGATTTCGTATGCGTCGTATCGCCGTCGCGCGACCATCGCGCGACCGTCGCCCACGCAAGCCACGGCGGACTCTCGTACCAATGAGTTTTCGGAACTTATGTGCGAAATTTCATTTGATATTTGCCAGTCGCTTTTCGGTGAAGGAAAAAAACATCAATCAATCAATCAATATTTATTTGCAAAAATGTAGTGTTACAGTCAGTTCTTAAGTGTAAGTATACAAAAAGTGCGTACATTCTACTTGAATAAGCATGCAAATTTTACTTATAAGCTACTTAATTAAGCTATTCTAATAGCGTATGCTAAAAGTTATTTAACAGACCAAAAATTATAAGGATTTAAGTAACTGCTGCAAAATAATAAATTAATAATTAATACTCATTACATTAGACATTAAAAAAAATTACAAATTATTTACACATTGCATATTCTCATTATTCGTGAGGAAACTGGACTGATTCCAATAAGGCCTAGTTACCCTTCGGGTTGAAAGGTCAGATGGCAGTCGCTTTCGTAAAACTAGTGCCTACGCCAAATCTTGGGATTAGTTGTCAAAGCGGACCCCAGGCTTCCATGAGCCGTGGCAAATGCCGGGATAACGCAAGGAAGATGATGATGACACTCAACATGTTGTCGACTCGCAAAATCGAATAAAACGTTTATCATTGCGGGACCAGGCAGGCAATTATGGTCGCGCGATAAGTGATAAAATAGCAGGCCGTCCCTATCGCACTATTTGTAAGTGCGATAGGGACGGCCTAATATTTTATCGTCTATCGCGCGACCATGCTTCCGGTGCAGGTATCTATAATAAACTACCCGACAGCATAAAAAAACATTAAATAAGTGAAACCACATTTTATAATAAATTAAGGAAATGGCTGAATGCTTTTTACGACATCTCAGAGTATTATAATAATAATGCATTTCAATGTTTAATACAATTACATTTTTTTTTATTGTTCGACATCTATTTTTTAAATGAATTGTTGAATTTGTTTCATAGTATTTTCTATTTTTAAAATGTTACCCCAATAAAATTATGATAATTTAACTTTGACATTTACTTTTACTTCTTTTTTTACTTTTACTACTTACATATATCATTCGGGTAATTTTATCTTGTTAACATTTTGACTCATTATCTAACGAATTACATATTAATTTGTAGGTTCAATTTCAGCGTAATTTTACAGATTATTTTTAATTTCATTAATTTGGTATTTGTAATATTTTAAGATATATTCCGATTAAAGTAAAGTAGGTAAAATTTACCAAACCTGTAGGTATAATGTACCAAACCGAAAATGGATTTCTTCCTTGCTAGTCTTGCTACCGAAGCGCCATCAGACATCGTGCCTATTTCGCGCGGATCTGAGAAGCCAGCATGACTAGCATGAGTTGCGATGTCGTGCGATAATATATATATATATATCTAGCGCGACTTCAAATATCGAGTCGCGTTCGAGAACGCAAGTCATGCTAGTCAGTGATACATTAAATATTAGCTGCATGAATATGAATACCTAGAATGTTGTTCGTCGATAATCTGTTTGAAGTTTTAATATGATGTTTTGAAAGATCGTTAGATCAAAGACGTATTGTATTGTATGTAACGCACGTAAGAAAAAAATGTACTTCAAACCATGAAGAAAAATGTTCGGTCAACTAGATGGCGTCACACCTCTGGACTAAATGGCGCTAATATTAATATTTGTCAATTTTAACACATATCAAGTGTTATCCTGTGCCGAGAGATGGCAGTCTTTGGACTGCGACTACACATTTTACTTTTAAGTACAGTAATTCTCTATATCTCTTCTTTGGTTTGAGTTACAACTGTTACAAGAAATGTTATTAAATTTTCTGTACAAATATGTATATATTCCATGCAAATATGTATATTTGCATCGGACCTAGGTACATAGGTAACATGATATGTAGTTTGCAGAAAGTTTTGCGCAATTTACTAGTCTATATGCTCACTATAAGTAAATAAACATAAATCCTAGAGGATATTAGGAGAGCTGAAATTAATATAAAAGTTTCTAAGCTAGGATTCCCTCTGTTTACTTTCAGAGGGGGAAAGCTGGGCAACTTTATTATTAATTGAATGTAATTTACGTGTCTAATTATCGAAAACATATTTGAGTGAATATACTTTTTCTTGAGCCCGAGGTGACTACATGAGTTTTTTTTTTCACGTTTAAAAACACAATTACAATGTCAGGGAGACCGAACTTTGCTGAGAAAACCTATAAAAACGCAATAATCATTTTTCGCTCCCGAAAACAGCAATTTTCATTAAAATCGTTTCAGTCGTTCTCGAGATCCCTGAAATAGATCCCTACTTAATTCTTAATATTATAAATGGGAAAGTGTGTGTGTGTCTGTTTGTTTGTCCGTCTTTCACGGTAAAACGGAGCGACGAATTGATTTTTTAAGTGGAGATAGTTGAAGGGATGGAGAGTGGCATAGGCCATTTTTTGTTTCTTTCTAACCTTCCACTTCACTAAAATGTTTCACACATTTTCCATAACATTACTATTTTGCCCTATTAGCCTACACTAGAAAAGTCATTTGAAATTTATAAGATAAGTACTTAAGTAGCTTTCATAGTACATTACATCAGAGGCCGGGAAAATGAGGATTTCCGGCCAAGTGGGTATATACGGCCGAGCGAGCGTACGATACGCGGCCGGGAATCCGTTTTCACGCCGAGGCATGTATAGTGCTTTTCTCAAACATACAATGAAATTAAAAAAAATGCTCTAAAGGACAATATTTTATTAAAAAAAGTTACTTTGCAGGCCTAGGCCTGAAAAATAATATGAAATCCCTTTACAGTCCTCTCGAGTTGTTGCGCCCAAAAAGCGATACTTCCCAGCCCATTTTAAGGAACGTAAAGACAATATTTCATTGCATGTTTGAGAAAAAGTCATTTGAAATTTATAAGATAAGTACTTAAGTAGCTTTTCAAATATATTTTCCTTTATACGAAAAACTTTAATGTAAGCAGTTCAACCTAAGTACTTACTTAAAACTACTTATATTTTTTACATTTCTTTACTAAGAAGTCTTTTCGAAGTCATTTAAACCGCAAAACTTTCTTACAGCTTTTTGTTTTGTTATGGTTCTATGAAAGGAAAAAAAAACGCATTAGGAACACGGAAAGCGTTTTTCTGTCCGAATTCACAGAATCAATAATAGATATGTAGTAAGGTGGGTAATTTAATCGTGTTGAAAATCTAAAAAAAATATGTATAAAATATCTCACCTAAAAAACCTGATTTTGAAAGTAAACCCAGGATGCTGGCAGCGTTGCCCCTTAGCAAAAAATATCGTCATTTTGCATCAAAATCATTCAACAAACGGAAAACTGACAAAAATAGCAAAGAAAAGTGGGGTTTAATTAAACCAATTAAACTATGTTCTATTCAACTACTTCTTACTGATGTATCTTGACCTATCTTGAATAGTTTGTTTATCAAAACTTATTTTACTTAAGTTATTGGTACATAAATACTGGAAAATTCCTTCATTAAATTTTTTTAACTATTTAATAAACATAGTCAAAGTACTAAGACATGTAACTTAATTCTGAATCAACCCTTTTCCCAAAAATCCGAATATACTCCGCTTCTGGCAGCTTTGTAGATTTATTTAAACACAAGTTATATTTCCCGGAATTGAAATCTAATGTTAACCATTAATCTGATTCTAAATTTGAAATGCATTGTAAATGTATTCGATAAATCGTATACTACTGGAAAAAGGTAAACTGTAATGATGATTATTCCACATCAAGCAGTGAGACGTCTTACTTTTTCTTTAGTTAAGAAAGTTAATATGCTTGCAGCAAAAGCTTTACGGCTTACGGCAGTAGCTTTTAATAACTAGGTGAAACAAATGGGTCGTTCTAGCCGTTCTTAGACAATATAGCTTTACGTACATCTAGGTGTTTGCAGTCTGCAGCCCTTCTCATCGATTTTGACCCCGCGAGCACAGCATTTACGAAGTTTTCTTTTGGTTGGAACATGATTTTGTCTCAAAGTTTGTGGAACTGGCAACTATAAGACATAGATGGATTTATTTTTAGCGTTCCGTCGTAAGGTGAAATACCCCATAATGGACGGTGATGCCATTATGGACAAAAAAACACAAATCCTTAAAAATAAGTATCTAAAATTAGTTTCTAAAAACTGACGGCTATGTAAAATAAACTAGAGTTGTAGAGCTGTTTCATTTTGAAGTTTCAATTAATTCGGTTATTTCTGAAGGATTTAGCGACAAGATAAAATTCATCAGTTTACTGAAAAAAATATCAAGACGAATTCTTAGTAATGTTGCTAAGAGAGTTGAGTTCATGTATAAAATAATAAAAAAATAATACTCGGTGTAAACTTGAATGCGTTTTACTTACTGCATTAAGCATGAGATAAGGTATAAAACATACTAGTGTGTTGCTCCAAAGATATAAAGAAATGGCGTTATTTTGTGAGTGTCCATTACTGGAACCGAAAAACTGCCTACCTCCTATGATGGACAAGGAACAATTTAGAAAACCAAAATTTACAAGAAACAATCCTATGTTAAAATAACTCAAACCTAACTAAACTGTAAACTGTATTTATGGTATATAAAATTGACTCATTGAGTATCAGTTGGCTTTAAAAGTAAAATTTTAAACTTATTTCACTGTCCATAATGGGGGATCCATTACTGGAGAACTGCCGTCCATAATTGGAGAAAAAACACCTAGTTTTAATTTGTTAAGTATGAAGAAACTAATAGGAATATCCATTCTGCAATACGCTTAAAATGTAAAAGAAGGATAGGACATTCAAGATTTAACACGCTTAGCGGTAGAATTTTTACATTTATGAGTGAAATATCAAAAACAGGCGTAAATTTTCCTTAAACTGTCCATGATTGGGTCCGTTACCTTACCTCAAAAGGGAAACCTCTTAAAGGGCACACTCGTACGTCTACAATCTACATGTTTGTCCGTAATTCCCTACATATGTCAAAACTACTGCCGGCCTAGCCGAAGTGAGAATCGTTGACACTACGTGGCAAGTGGCATGGCAACCGAAACGCAGTCCTGACTCCTCAGAGCGCTAGTACGACTCGATATTGGCCATAAAATTTTCCTTAAACGGTCATGATTAGATATTACAAAGGATATTATATATGGTATCAAATAATAGTACAGCTTATCTCAGCAAGGGGGCAGCCTTACCTCTTGCCCCATATGAGAAAATAGACTAAGTGCGCCTCTAACAGCTATAAATAACCACAGAGTCGGCCTATTCAGCATTTACCAAACTAAATGGTCGTATAATGTAAACCGCTATGGACACTTATGATGTTTTGATTTTGCAACGCTGTATTTATTCCGCGAGGCAATATTTTCGGCGGAAACAATAAAAACGGGGAAGACTTGGTTCTGTCCGGTGTTTTGTTTTAAAGAGCTTGAACAGTACAGTAGCTAAAGCTGAGTTTAGACCAGCAAGTTATTGCTGCAAGTTTTGAGACGCAACTATAGGTAAGAGTGAGTGGCAAATATCTGCATCTCTTTCTAGCATATACTTCTGTCTCAAAACTTGCAGCAATAACTTGCATGTCTAAACTCAGCTTAATAATAATATCGTGATAAGTTTGTACAGTTTCGGTGTGGCCTTAATGGAGGATTATTATCAGTACCTAAGTACATCCATACTAATATTATAAATGGGAAAGTGTGTGTGTCTGTTTGTTTCACCGTCTTTCACGGCCAAACGGAGCGACGAATTGACGTGATTTTTTAAGCGGAGATAGTTGAAGGGATGGAGTGTGACATAGGCTACTTTTTGTCTCTTTCTAACGCGTGCGAAGCCGCGAGCAAAAGCAAGTAAGTGAATAAAAGTCGCCCCTGCTATATTTTGAAGAATATCCGAATTATTTTTCCCCCTGGCTAAGAATAGGAAAACCGTCACCGCTAAGCTACGAACGTAGCGTTAAGTCGTGGCCGATAACGTGGATTTTCCGGCCCATAGCGAAAATGCTTCAAAGAGACAAAACTACAACGTGTCGTGATTAGGATGGGTTAGGAATTACATACAACACACCGTGTTTTTATTGAATTTCGTTAACTTCGGCATTTAGTTAGGTCCATTATACGAAACAGAATGGCATAGTTAGTTTTCTTAAATTTGTATTTTTTCTAAAAAAAAACCATACACCTGCGATAGAAGTTAATTTCAATATTGTTGTTGATAAACGGGCTTTACAATTAACTCACACAGTGTCAAAACCATGATATGTCAATCGCATATCGAACACACAAAGCCCGTTTCTTAAAATTGATGCACGGTATTAGCATTAATGACGGTAGGTGTATAGATAGTATTTTTCAGAAAAAAGTTACGAATTAAAAAATATAACTAACTAATCTCACTATGCTATTTTCTTTCCTATAGTGGACCTAACTACCTATATTGGGAAGTTAACCGAATTCAATAAAAACGGTGTAGAAAACATCTATGAGTTCTATGACACAGGATCAAAATATATATCTGTGCTCAATTGCTCATCACAGTCATCACACAAATAAATGCCCTTATCGGGATACGAATACGAACTTACGAACCTAAGACCATCGGAATAATTGTCTCTTGGATATTATATATGTATTACCAAATGGTAAGTACCTACTTCTAGGAGTTCTAGGTATTACAGGCGCCTTAATTTACAGGGTATAAAGTCCTGCATACCTACATTTCTTGGCACTTGAACTGTGATATTACAACGGTAGCACAGTATAATAAAGAGTACTGTCGATGTCGTACAGTATGGCCACTTCCGCTCCCCGCTGAAAGTGCCACCCACACCCTCTCGGTTACCTCACGGTTACCGCCTGTCAAAAACGCGACCAGTCGACCTGTCATATCTCACTCATACAAGCATGCTACGCGTTCACCTACACGAGCTTAGACTGTGTGCTAGGAACGCGCCTCTTTCATATATATTATTTGATCGCCAGTGTCCGAGGTGTGACGGTAGGAAGTAGATAGACACCCCTTACGACCTATTATTAATTACAACCACACCACCTATACTAGTCACCACTTACCTCTCCATTTTATTCAGCTTTTCACTGCGATTGGCCACGGCTTTTTGATTTTCCATACCGCTCGCCATTTGTAAAAACGGAAACTTCCTCAAAACGTTCACACTTTAGAAAAACAATAAACTTGATCTTGTAAAACAGAACAACGAAAACTACATTTACACATAAGACAAGTTAAAATTATTTTTGATCATTTTAATTAGAAATAAATTCAAATTAATAAAAACACAACATTAATAGTGACGTGTAAATAAACGCATGCGTACGAGCGCGTGCTGCGTGCGATTCGTTTTTGTTTCAAGTATTTCAACTAGGGAATGCAGCTAGAACCGAAAACCGAGTATCGGTTTTTTTTCGGTGAAACTCGAAACCGATTCGAATTTCGGTTCATAACCGAGTTTTTGTTACCTTCGGGTAAATTGTTAAACAAAACAGATTTTTCGCTTATATTGTGTTTTTATGGACTTTGTAAACACAGTATATAAATAAAAATCTCATAGGACAATTTGTTGACTGCTGGGACCAGTTTTTCTGAGGAATTGGTGAAGATTATTGCTTTGAAAAGTATAGCTGAAGTTCAATCGACATGAACAATTTAAAAATGTAACGTAAGTGATGTTACATATTTCTTTATGTTAGACGCAGCATGTTGCGATGTAAAATGGGATGAAAAAGACTCTATTTTCAACTCTCTGAGAACGAATCTCATCTATAATTGAAATGATGAAAGTAATCGTTTTGGCATCTTTTGTGTCCTGGTGAGTTCTTTCATTTTTAACCGATTTCCAAATATCAATGGAGGAGTAAAATGAAATAAGTATACTATAAAAAGAAAAAAATTACCAAGGCCTCCAAGTGTCCAAAGCTGATTCTAAGAGATCAATGGAGGAGGTAATCAGTTCATCTGTATTTTTTTAAATATTTGTTATTTGATATCTCCCTCAACTCTGAACCGATTTTTTTTTATCGAATGTATATATAGGTTGATCCTATTTTTATCAAGTGGATGATGGGATCCTGGAGAATTCAAGGAAACTCTTCAAATCTTAAAGGTAAACTGATTTTCGTTTGCTAAGAACGTTGGGGTTTTAAGCCACATTCTGGTCAAGCTAGTGTTGTGAATTTAAGCTTTGAGGCGTAAACTACAAAACTCGAGTCGCGACTTCTGAGTTTTAAAGCCTCGAATTTTAAAGCCTCGACCATATAAGCCTCAACCTTATAAGTTTGCGTTGCTGCTTACGAGCACAGAATCCTCGAGTCTTTAGTCCTCAAGCTTTAAAGACTCCTAAGCTTTGAAGGTTTAAGTCTATAAGGTTTGTAGCATTTAAGTCTTAAGAGCTTTTAATAAACTAGATCCTAAGGTCAACAGAAGTAAAAAAAACAGGCCAAGTGCGAGTCGGACTCGCCCACTAAGAGCTCCGTACTTTTTAGTATCCTGAGATACATGAGATACAGCGTGGTGACGTGACCGGGCGGACGGATATCTGAGTCTTAGTAATAGACTTACGTTTTTACCCATTGTGTACGGAACCCTATAATCTACCAAACCGACACCGTCAAATTAAGGGTTAAATATAAATACTATCTGCCTATAAAGCTCGTTGTTTGAGCTCTTAAAGCTTGACACAGGCCTTCGAGGTTTAGGGGGCTTGAGCTCTCTATGAAGTCCGAGTCTTAAAGACTCACTCTTAAGAGCTCATAAAAAGCTTGAGTCGTTAAGGTTCTGAACCGTTTCTGAGCTAAAACCTTTAACGCTTGAGTCTTAAAAGCGTGAACCTTTAGGGTTTGCAAGTCTTTAAGGTTTAAAAGTCTTCAAGACTAGTCTTATAACAACACTAGGTCAAGCTCGTGTTTTGGTGGCGGGCTCCATGAAGAATCAAGGGAACTCTTCAAATCTAAACGGCACACCAATAGTGACTTTTGTATCTTTATCAGAGAAGGAATAACATTAAAAAGAATGGCATTTGATGAAGTGGAATCGCTGATGATGATCAGAAAGAAAGTTTTAAAGACGTATGACGCGTTGATTTGTTTTCTTCGTTATGTTTGTTAAGCATGTTGGGTTTTCAAGACGTAATTTTGTCAAGCTCGAGTTCTAATAATGGGATTCATGAGGAATCCAATAAAATAAATAAATAAATAAATCCAGGGAATTCCATAAACCTTAACGGTATACGTGTATTGTCTTTTGTATTTTTATCAAATAAAACAGTCGCTTTTGATGAAGTGGAAAAGATAAGCTCCTTCAAAACTTTTTTTATATGATTGTTAAGCATGAACCCAGACCCGACACCGCATCCGCAAAACTTTACTTTTAGTTAATTTTACCTACAGTGTCTCCGCAAAAGAAAAAAAGCACCGAAATTTCTTCTTTCATCCTACAATTGCGTGAAAATAGCATATTATGTTACAATTACAAATCTCTTAAACACCGTTCAGTTGCCTTTTATAAAATATTAGATATTTGGCGTATTAGGTGAATCTTGAACAACGTAAGTACCTACTACAAAAACAAAATGTTCGTTAAAGTTCAAAAAGCGCTGCTGGCCTTGTGGTAGGAGAGTGCGAATTCATATGTGCGAAATGTCATTTGATATTTACCAGTCGCTTCTCGATGAATTAAAACATCACGAGGAAACCGGAATAATTCCAATAGGATCCTTCCGGTTGGAAGGTGAGACGGCAAAGGCTTTCATAAAGCTAGTGCATGTGCCAAATCTTGGGATTAGTTGTCAAAGCGGACCCCAGGCTTCAATGAATGCCGTGGCAAATACCGGGATAATGCAAGATAGATTAGAGATAGATTGATAGAAGTTCAAATAACAATTACCTACAAGTAATTTGAAAAAGTAAAGTGATCACTGTAATTTGAAATATTTGAACAAGTAAAGTAATCTACATTGGCTTTACGTCAGTTTCTAGGTGAGAATTTGCATCTTAACTAATGTATTTAGTATTTTTATTAAAAAATCCTTCAACGAAAAAACTCGAGTTTAACTCGATTGAAAACCGAGTTTCAAATCGGTGAAAACCGGACGGTTTTAACCGAAACTCGGTTTTTTCACTACTCGGTTGCATTCCCTAATTTCAACCTATTTGCTTGGCTTGATAGTCAAGTCCATTGCTTACATCCGGTCCAATGTACAAAAAGTCAAATCAAATTTCTTTATTACAAAAGTACGTTAAAGACTAGTTAAATAGGATTAATAGGAAATAGTAATGTGAAAAAACAAATATCAGATTAGATTACATTTTATAGTGTTATAAACTTTAGTGAGACATAACATAATAGAATCTTGATTAGTGCCAAGCAAGAATCTTATATACATACTGGATATTTCATGCCGACCAATGAGTTGAAGCCAGGTTCATTCACCTTTACTCCTATGTTCTATCTCATTCCGACACTGTGATGTATTGCCAGATTAGTTATTAAAAAAAACGTATAAAACATTCTTCAATCAAATTGACTTACTTTTCTTTGTATTATAAAAAAAAAACTCAATCAAAAACCTTATTTCTCCGGTATTTACCTCCTGCGTACTATGGGAACACTAATAATAAAAAAATATGCCCGATATGTCAGAATTGTCAAAATTCATTCACCAATTCAGAGATTTATTTTGCGAAATAAACGTTTTTCGACGATTTACTTAAGTTTTGCGCTATCTATTGCATAGTGAACCATTGTGGAAGTAAATGGAAACCGAAATCCGACGTAAAATTTCACAAGTAAGTACTTATTTTACCAAAATGTTCATAAACCTCACTGGCAATAAATTTTCTTCTATTTTGCTTGTAATCTTGGTTAGTTCTTATCATTATATTGTTTTCATTGTCTCAAATTATATCAAAATTCCCACTAATAGGTTTAGAACGATAAACTAGTTTTTTAAAGGTGCGCGGGGCCCGAGGGCCCCGCGGTCTTTCTTGTTGCTTTTTGTTTTTTTGCTTTGCTTGTTTGTTTTTTTGCTTTGCTTATTTGTTTTATTGCTTTGCTTGTTTGCTTTAGCCTTTGCGTGCCTGGGAGCACTCTCTGCCCGCAGCTTGGCCTACGGCCTCGCGTGATTGGGAGCCTGTCAGACACGCTCCGGGCCTTCGGCCCTACGCGTAGTTACTGTGGGGGTTGTAGGGAAGTTGGTGCTTAAACACGACCCAATAGTAAAAGTGTCTTGAGAAGCTCACGACGGGCCTGCGGCCTGCGGCCTCCGGCCCGTCGTTTCGCTTCTCTAAGACACTTTTACTATTGGGTCGTGTTTAAACTCAAACTTCCAGGACCGCCGGCGAGTCGATCAGGGACGCTCCGGGCCTTCGGCCCTACGCGGAGCTCGGCCTTCGGCCTTCGCTGGGTTTCGAAGCTCCGCGTCGGGCCTTCGGCCCGCCGCTACGCTTATTATGTCACTTTTAATTATTGTTCTGCTTGGGAGCATAGTCTGTACGCAGCTCGGCCTATGGCCTTCGCGTGCTTGGGAGCAGTCTGCCCGCAGCTCGGCCTGCGGCCTTCGCGTGCTTGGGAGCCTCTCAGACACGCTCCGGGCCTTCGGCCCTCCGCGTAGTTACTATGGGGGTTGTGGGGAAGTTGGAGCTTAAACACGACCCAATAGTAAAAGTGTCTTGAGAAGCTCACGACGGGCCTACGGCCTGCGGCCTCCGGCCCATCGTTTCGCTTCTCTAAGACACTTTTACTATTGAGTCGTGTTTAAGCTCCAACTTCCCGGACCGCCGGCGAGCCGATCAGGGACGCTCCGGGCCTTCGGCCCTACGCGGAGCTCGGCCTTCGGCCTTCGCTGGGTTTCGAAGCTCCGCGTCGGGCCTTCGGCCCGCCGCTACGCTTATTATGACACTTTTAATTATTGTTCTGCTTGGGAGCACAGTCTGTACGCAGCTCGGCCTGCGGCCTTCGCGTGCTTGGGAGCACTCTGCCCGCAGCTCGGCCTGCGGCCTTCGCGTGCTTGGGAGTCTCTCAGACACGCTCCGGGCCTTCGGCCCTCCGCGTAGTTACTGGGGGTTGTAGGGAAGTTGGCGCCCCTCCCAGGGACGCTCCGGGCCTTCGACCCTACGCGGAGCTCGGCCTTCGGCCTTCGCTTGGTTTCGAAGCTCCGCGTCGGGCCTCCGGCCCGCCGCGTCGCTTTTTAGACACTTTCATTATTGTTCTGCTTGGGAGCATTTTCTGCCCGCAGCTCGGCCTGCGGCCTTCGCGTGCTTGATGGGAGCCTCTCAGACACGCTCCGGGCCTTCGGCCCTCCGCATAGTTACTGTGGGGGTTGTAGGGAAGTTGGCGCCCCTCTCAGGGACGCTCCGGGCCTTCGGCCCTACGCGGAGCTCGGCCTTCGGCCTTCGCTTGGTTTCGAAGCTCCGCGTCGGGCCTCCGTGGCACTTTACTTATATTTTTAGACACTTTTACTTATATTTTTTTGCTTGGGAGCACTGTCTGTACGCAGCTCGGACCTCGGACCGGAGCAATGACCGTTGGGCTGTGGAAAGCTCCCTCAGGCTGGTAGGGAAATTTGACTTTGTCCCCTCTCGCCGCCGTTTTTGACTTTTCCAAAAATTTTTTTTTCTCATTTCTATTTTTGGCCCCCGCTCTTATCACGTGCCAAATTTGAACGCGCTCGGACCGAAAATAAAAAAAAAAATTTCAAAGTCGGCCATTTTGAAATTTTGTAAATGCCATTCGATGGACCTCAGATAACTGTACAACATTAGTTTAAGCACTATTAACCTTTTTCCTACCGTTACGGAGCTATGGGGATTTAAAAAAAAACCTCCATACAAACTGGTAGGGAAATTTGACTTTGTCCCCTCTCGCCGCCGTTTTTGACTTTTCCAAAATTTTTTTTTCTCATTTCTATTTTTGGCCCCCGTTCTTTCCACGTGCCAAATTTGAACGCGCTCGGACCGAAAATAAAAAAAAAAAATTTCAAAGTCCGCCATTTTGAAATTTTGTTAATGCCATTCGATGGACCACAAATAACTGTACAACATTAGTTTAAGCACTATTAACCTTTTTCCTACCGTTACGGAGCTATGGGGATTTAAAAAAAAAACCTCCATACAAACTGGTAGGGAAATTTGACTTTGTCCCCTCTCGCCACCGTTTTTGACTTTTCCAAATTTTTTTTTTCTCATTTCTATTTTTGGCCCCCGTTCTTACCACGTGCCAAATTTGAACGCGCTCGGACCGAAAATAAAAAAAAAATTTCAAAGTCGGCCATTTTGAAATTTTGTAAATGCCATTAGATGGACCTCAGATAACTGTACAACATTAGTTCAAGCACTTTTAACCTTTTCCCTACCGTTACGGAGCTATGGGGATTTAAAAAAAGGACCTCCATACAAATTTCAATTGGCCTTCAAAGGGCGCCATTTTGAATTTTTCAAAATTTTCTTTTTGTATACTAATCTTAGGGTGGCTGTCTACCCGTGTGCAAAATTTCAGCGCGCTCGGACCATTTTGAAATTTTTCAAAAAAAAAAGTCGGCCATTTTGATTTTTTTTTAATGCCATTCGATGGACCTCGGGTGACTGTATAACATTTGTTTGAGCACTTTTCACTTCTTTGTACCGTTACGGAGCTATGGTAATTAAAAGAAAAACCTCCACTCAAATTTCAATTGGCCCTCAAAGGCCGCCATTTTGAATTTTTCAAAATTTTCTTTTTGATTATAAATCTTGGGGCGACCTTCCAGCCGTGTGCCAAATCTCAGCGCGCTAGGCCCATTTTGAAATTTTTCAAAAAAAAAGTCGGCCATTTTGAATTTTTTTAATGCAACTTTTTTCTACTCGGATACCTGTATGACATTTGGTCGAGCACCCCCGGCTATCTCTTACGGTTTAAAAGTTGCCATACAAAATAAAAGTGGCCAGTTTTCCCACATTTGTAGCACTTTTCAATTTTTTTTATTTCATTCGAATCGAGGCCACTTGGAGATTCTATGACCAAAATTTGAGCTCTCTACGACAAACTTGAAAAATCGTCAAAAAAAAAAGTCGGCCATTTTGAAAAAAAAATGGTGGCGTCAAAAACTGCCCAGGGTCCTCTATGACATTTGGTCGAACACTCCCCGGCTAACTCCAGCCGTTTGGCCAGGCCGTCCAACATTTTTTTACCCGGAACCGGTAGACCGACGGTCTGATCTATCCGGGGTCGCAGGACCAAACTCTATACGACCACACCAAACACTGCCACCTTCAAATCCCCCTTCTGCCCATTTTTGGAAAAATGTCAGTCGGGTTGTAGCTTTATATTATATAGACTTGCGTGCTTGGGAGCACTCTCTGCCCGCAGCTCGGCCTGCGGCCTCGCGTGCTTGGGAGCCTGTCAGGCACGCTCCGGGCCTTCGGCCCTCCGCGTAGTTACTGTGGGGGTTGTAGGGAAGTTGGAGCTTAAACACGACCCAATAGTAAAAGTGTCTTGAGAAGCTCACGACGGGCCTGCGGCCTGCGGCCTCCGGCCCGTCGTTTCGCTTCTCTAAGACACTTTTACTATTGGGTCGTGTTTAAGCTCCAACTTCCCGGTCCGCCGGCGAGCCGGTCAGGGACGCTCGGGCCTTCGGCCCTACGCGGAGCTCGGCCTTCGGCCTTCGCTGGGTTTCGTTTCGAAGCTCCGCGTCGGGCCTTCGGCCCGCCGCGTCGCTTTTTAGACACTTTGATTATCGTTCTGCTTGGGAGCACAGTCTGTACGCAGCTCGGCCTGCGGCCTTCGCGTGCTTGGGAGCACTCTGCCCGCAGCTCGGCCTGCGGCCTTCGCGTGCTTGGAAGCCTCTCAGGCACGCTCCGCGTAGTTACTGTGAGATTTGTAGGTAAGTTGGAGCTTAAACACGACCCAATATTAAAAGTGTCTTGAGAAGCTCACGACGGGCCTGCGGCCTGCGGCCTCCGGCCCGTCGTTTCGCTTCTCTAAGACACTTTTACTATTGGGTCGTGTTTAAACTCCAACTTCCCGGTCCGCCGGCGAGCCGATCAGGGACGCTCCGGGCCTTCGGCCCTACGCGGAGCTCGGCCTTCGGCCTTCACTGGGTTTCGAAGCTCCGCGTCGGGCCTTTGGCCCGCCGCTTCGCTTATTTAGATACTTTTTGTTATTGTTTTCTTGGGAGCACAGTCTGCACGCAGCTCGGCCTGCGGCCTTCGCGTGCTTGGGAGCACTCTGCCCGCAGCTCGGCCTGCGGCCTTCGCGTACTTGGGAGCCTGTCAGACACGCTCCGGGCCTTCGGCCCTCCGCGTAGTTACTGTGGGGATTGTAGGATTTGTAGGGAAGTTGGACCTCCGGCCTGCGGCCTCCGGCCCGCCGCGTCGCTTTTTAGACACTTTTACTTATATTTTCTTGCTTGGGAGCACTGTCTGTACGCAGCTCGGAACTTGGACCGGAGCAATGAACGTTGGGCTGTGGAACGCTCCCTCAGGCTGGTAGGGAAATTTGACTTTGTCCCCTCTCGCCGCCGTTTTTGACTTTTCCAAAAAATTTTTTTCTCATTTCTATTTTTGGCCCCCGTTCTTACCAAGTCCCAAATTGGAACGCGCTCGGACCGAAAATAAAAAAAAAAAATTTCAAAGTCGGCCATTTTGAAATTTTGTAAATGCCATTCGATGGACTACAAATAACTGTACAACATTAGTTTCAGCACTATTAACCTTTCTCCTACCGTTACGGAGCTATGGGGATTTAAAAAAAAACCTCCATACAAACTGGTAGGGAAATTTGACTTTGTCCCCTCTCGCCACCGTTTTTAACTTTTCCAAATTTTTTTTTTCTCATTTCTATTTTTGGCCCCCTTTCTTACCACGTGCCAAATTTGAACGTGCTCGGACCGAAAATAAAAAAAAAAAATTTCAAAGTCGGCCATTTTGAAATTTTGTAAATGCCATTCGATGGACCTCAGATAATTGTACAACATTAGTTCAAGCACTTTTAACCTTTTCCCTACCGTTACGGAGCTAGGGGGATTTAAAAAAAAGACCTCCATACAAATTTCAATTGGCCTTCAAAGGGCGCCATTTTGAATTTTTCAAAATTTTCTTTTTGTATACTAATCTTGGGGTGGCTGTCTACCCGTGTGCAAAATTTCAGCGCGCTCGGACCATTTTGAAATTTTTCAAAAAAAAAAAGTCGGCCATTTTGATTTTTTTTTAATGCCATTCGATGGACCTCGGGTGACTGTATAACATTTGTTTGAGCACTTTTCACTTCTTTGTACCGTTACGGAGCTATGGTAATTAAAAGAAAAACTTCCACTCAAATTTCAATTAGCCCTCAAAGGCCGCCATTTTGAATTTTTCAAAATTTTCTTTTTGAATATAAATCTTGGGGCCACCTTCCACCCGTGTGCCAAATCTCAGCGCGCTAGGACCATTTTGAAATTTTTCAAAAAAAAAAGTCGGCCATTTTGAATTTTTTTTAATGCAACTTTTTTTTACTCGGATACCTGTATGACATTTGGTCGAGCACCCCCCAGCTATCTCTTACGGTTTAAAAGTTGCCATACAAAATAAAAGTGGCCAGTTTTCCCACATTTGTAGCATTTTTCAATTTTTTTCTATTTCATTCGAATCAAGGCCACTTGGAGATTCTATGACCAAAATTTGAGATCTCTACGACAAACTTGAAAAATCGTCAAAAAAAAAAGTCGGCCATTTTGAAAAAAAAATGGCGGCGTCAAAAACTGCCCAGGGTCCTCTATGACATTTGGTCGAACACTCCCCGGCTAACTCCAGCCGTTTGGCCAGGCCGTCCAACATTTTTTTACCCGGAACCGGTAGACCGACGGTCTGATCTATCCGGGGTCGCAGGACCAAACTCTATACGACCACACCAAACACTGCCACCCGCAAAAACCCCCTCTGCCTATTTTTGGAAAAATGTCAGTCGGGTTGTAGCTTTATATTATATAGACTAGTTTTTTAAAGGTGCGCGGGGCCCGAGGGCCCCGCGGTGTTCTTTTGTGCTTTGCTTTTTGTGCTTTGCTTATGCTTTTGCTTTTTGTTTTTGTGCTTTGCTTTTTTGTTTTTGTGCTTTGCTTGTTTGATTTATTGCTTTGCTTGTTTGCTTTTTTGCTTTAGCCTTTGCGTGCTTGGGAGCACTCTCTGCCCGCAGCTCGGCCTGCGGCCTCGCGTGCTTGGGAGCCTGTCAGACACGCTCCGGGCCTTCGGCCCTCCGCGTAGTTACTGTGGGGGTTGTAGGGAAGTTGGAGCTTAAACACGACCCAATAGTAAAAGTGTCTTGAGAAGCTCACGACGGGCCTGCGGCCTGCGGCCTCCGGCCCGTCGTTTCGCTTCTCTAGACACTTTTACTATTGGGTCGTGTTTAAGCTCCAACTTCCCGGTCCGCCGGCGCGCCGATCAGGGACGCTCCGGGCCTTCAGCCCTACGCGGAGCTCGGCCTTCGGCCTTCGCTCGGCTCCGAAGCTACGCGTCGGGCCTTCGGCCCGCCGCTTCGCTTGTTAAGATACTTTTTGTTATTGTTTTGCTTGGGAGCACAGTCTGTACGCAGCTCGGCCTGCGGCCTTCGCGTGCTTGGGAGCACTCTGCCCGCAGCTCGGCCTGCGGCCTTCGCGTGCTTGGGAGCCTGTCAGACACGCTCCGGGCCTTCGGCCCTCCGCGTAATTACTGTGGGGATTGCAGGATTTGTTGTTGCAGGACTCGTGTTTAAGCTCCAAATTCCCGGACTGCCGGCGAACCGATCAGGGACGCTCCGGGCCTTCGGCCCTACGCGGAGCTCGGCCTTCGGCCTTCGCTTGAGTTCGAAGCTCCGCGTCGGGCCTTCGGCTCGCCGCTTCGCTTATTTAGATACTTTTTGTTATTGTTTTGCTTTGGAGCACAGTCTGTACGCAGCTCGGCCTGCGGCCTTCGCGTGCTTGGGAGCACTCTGCCCGCAGCTCGGCCTGCGGCCTTCGCGTGCTTGGGAGCCTCTCAGACACGCTCCGGGCCTTCGGCCCTCCGCGTAGTTACTGTGGGGGTTGTGGGGAAGTTGGAGCTTAAACACGACCCAATAGTAAAAGTGTCTTGAGAAGCTCACGACGGGCCTACGGCCTGCGGCCTCCGGCCCGTCGTTTCGCTTCTCTAAGACACATTTACTATTGGGTCGTGTTTAAGCTCCAACTTCCCGGACCGCCGGCGAGCCGATCAGGGACGCTCCGGGCCTTCGGCCCTACGCGGAGCTCGGCCTTCGGCCTTCGCTGGGTTTCGAAGCTCCGCGTCGGGCCTTTGGCCCGCCGCTTCGCTTATTTAGATACTTTTTGTTATTGTTTTCTTGGGAGCACAGTCTGCACGCAGCTCGGCCTGCGGCCTTCGCGTGCTTGGGAACACTCTGCCCGCAGCTCGGCCTGCGGCCTTCGCGTACTTGGGAGCCTGTCAGACACGCTCCGGGCCTTCGGCCCTCCGCGTAGTTACTGTGGGGATTGCAGGATTTGTAGGGAAGTTGGACCTCCGGCCTGCGGCCTCCGGCCCGCCGCGTCGCTTTTTAGACACTTTTACTTATATTTTCTTGCTTGGGAGCACTGTCTGTACGCAGCTCGGAACTTGGACCGGAGCAATGACCGTCGGGCTGTAGAACGCTCCCTCAGGCTGGTAGGGAAATTTGACTTTGTCCCCTCTCGCCGCCGTTTTTGACTTTTCCAAAAATTTTTTTTTTCTCATTTCTATTTTTGGCCCCCGCTCTTACCACGTGCCAAATTTGAACGCGCTCCGACCGAAAAAAAAAAAAAAAAATTTCAAAGTCGGCCATTTTGAAATTTTGTAAATGCCATTCGATGGACCTCAGATAACTGTACAACATTAGTTTAAGCACTATTAACCTTTTTCCTACCGTTACGGAGCTATGGGGATTTAAAAAAAAAACCTCCATACAAACTGGTAGGGAAATTTGACTTTGTCCCCTCTCGCCACCGTTTTTGACTTTTCCAAATTTTTTTTTCTCATTTCTATTTTTGGCCCCCGTTCTTACCACGTGCCAAATTTGAACGCGCTCGGACCGAAAATAAAAAAAAAAAATTTCAAAGTCGGCCATTTTGAAATTTTGTAAATGCCATTCGATGGACCTCAGATAACTGTACAACATTAGTTCAAGTACTATTAACCTTTTCCCTACCGTTACGGAGCTATGGGGATTTAAAAAAGGACCTCCATACAAATTTCAATTGGCCTTCAAAGGGCGCCATTTTGAATTTTTCAAAATTTTCTTTTTGTATACTAATCTTGGGGTGGCTGTCTACCCGTGTGCAAAATTTCAGCGCGCTCGGACCATTTTGAAATTTTTCAAAAAAAAAGTCGGCCATTTTGATTTTTTTTTAATGCCATTCGATGGACCTCTGGTGACTGTATAACATTTGTTTGAGCACTTTTCACTTCTTTGTACCGTTACGGAGCTATGGTAATTAAAAGAAAAACCTCCATTCAAATTTCAATTGGCCCTCGAAGGCCGCCATTTTGAATTTTTCAAAATTTTCTTTTTGAATACTAATCTTAGCGCGACCGTCCACCCGTGTGCCAAATCTCAGCGCGCTAGGACCATTTTGAAAATTTTCAAAAAAAAAGTCGGCCATTTTGATTTTTTTTTAATGCAACTTTTTTCTACTCGGACACCTGTATGACATTTGGTCGAGCACCCCCGGCTATCTCTTACGGTTTAAAAGTTGCCATACAAAATAAAAGTGGCCAGTTTTCCCACATTTGTAGCACTTTTCAATTTTTTTTTATTTCATTCGAATCGAGGCCGCTTGGAGATTCTATGACCAAAATTTGAGCTCTCTACGACAAACTTGAAAAATCGTCAAAAAAAAAAAGTCGGCCATTTTGAAAAAAAAATGGCGGCGTCAAAAACTGCCCAGGGTCCTCTATGACATTTGGTCGAACACTTCCCGGCTAACTCCAGCCGTTTGGCCAGGCCGTCCGACATTTTTTTACCGGAACCGGTAGACCGACGGTCTGATCTATCCGGGGTCGCAGGACCAAACTCTATACGACCACACCAAACACTGCCACCTTCAAATCCCCCTTCTGCCTATTTTTTGAAAAATGTCAGTCGGGTTGTAGCTTTATATTATATAGAAATATTATATAGAAAAATATAGAAAATATAGAAATATAAAAGTTTTTATAAGAACAATATGCATTCACATTCAGAACAGTAATAATCAGAATGAAATTACGCATAGGCCCGAGAAATGACCTTCGGACTCTGGAAAGCTCCCTCAGGCTGGTAGGGAAATTTGACTTTATCTCCATTCGCCGCCGTTTTTGACTTTTCCAAAAATTTTATTTTCTCATTCCTATTTTTTTCCCCCGTTCTTACCACGTGCAAAATTTGAGCGCGATCGGACCAACTTAAAAAAAAAAAAAAAAAAAAATCGGCCATTTTGAAATTTTGTAAATGCCATTCGATGGACCACAAATAACTGTACAACATTAGTTTAAGCACTATTAACCTTTTTCCTACCGTTACGGAGCTATGGGGATTTAAAAAAAAAACCTCCATACAAACTGGTAGGGAAATTTGACTTTGTCCCCTCTCGCCACCGTTTTTGACTTTTCCAAATTTTTTTTTTCTCATTTCTATTTTTGGCCCCCGTTCTTACCACGTGCCAAATTTGAACGCGCTCGGACCGAAAATAAAAAAAAAAAAATTTCAAAGTCGGCCATTTTGAAATTTTGTAAATGCCATTAGATGGACCTCAGATAACTGTACAACATTAGTTCAAGCACTTTTAACCTTTTCCCTACCGTTACGGAGCTATGGGGATTAAAAAAAAGACCTCCATACAAATTTCAATTGGCCTTCAAAGGGCGCCATTTTGAATTTTTCAAAATTTTCTTTTTGTATACTAATCTTGGGTTGGCTGTCTACCCGTGTGCAAAATTTCAGCGCGCTCGAACCATTTTGAAAATTTTCAAAAAAAAAATCGGCCATTTTGATTTTTTTTTAATGCCATTCGATGGACCTCGGGTGACTGTATAACATTTGTTTGAGCACTTTTCACTTCTTTGTACCGTTACGGAGCTATGGTAATTAAAAGAAAAACCTCCATTCAAATTTCAATTGGCCCTCAAAGGCCGCCATTTTGAATTTTTCAAAATTTTCTTTTTGAATACTAATCTTAGCGCGACCGTCCACCCGTGTGCCAAATCTCAGCGCGCTAGGACCATTTTGAAAATTTTCAAAAAAAAAAGTCGGCCATTTTGATTTTTTTTTAATGCAACTTTTTTCTATTCGGATACCTGTATGACATTTGGTCGAGCACCCCCCGGCTATCTCTTACGGTTTAAAAGTTGCCATACAAAATAAAAGTGGCCAGTTTTCCCACATTTGTAGCACTTTTCAATTTTTTTTTATTTCATTCGAATCAAGGCCGCTTGGAGATTCTACGACCAAAATTTGAGCACTCTACGATAAATTTTAAAAATTGTCAAAAAAAAAAAGTCGGCCATTTTGAAAAAAAAATGGCGGCGTCAAAAACTGCCCAGGGTCCTCTATGACATTTGGTCGAACACTCCCCGGCTAACTCCAGCCGTTTGGCCAGGCCGTCCAACATTTTTTTACCCGGAACCGGTAGACCGACGGTCTGATCTATCCGGGGTCGCAGGACCAAACTCTATACGACCACACCAAACACTGCCACCCGCAAAAACCCCCTCTGCCTATTTTTTGAAAAATGTCAGTCGGGTTGTAGCTTTATATTATATAGACTAGTTTTTTAAAGGTGCGCGGGGCCCGAGGGCCCCGCGGTGTTCTTTTGTGCTTTGCTTTTTGTGCTTTGCTTATGCTTTTGCTTTTTGTTTTTGTGCTTTGCTTTTTTGTTTTTGTGCTTTGCTTGTTTGATTTATTGCTTTGCTTGTTTGCTTTTTTGCTTTAGCCTTTGCGTGCTTGGGAGCACTCTCTGCCCGCAGCTCGGCCTGCGGCCTCGCGTGCTTGGGAGCCTGTCAGACACGCTCCGGCCTTCGGCCCTCCGCGTAGTTACTGTGGGGGTTGTAGGGAAGTTGGAGCTTAAACACGACCCAATAGTAAAAGTGTCTTGAGAAGCTCACGACGGGCCTGCGGCCTGCGGCCTCCGGCCCGTCGTTTCGCTTCTCTAGACACTTTTACTATTGGGTCGTGTTTAAGCTCCAACTTCCCGGTCCGCCGGCGCGCCGATCAGGGACGCTCCGGGCCTTCAGCCCTACGCGGAGCTCGGCCTTCGGCCTTCGCTCGGCTCGAAGCTACGCGTCGGGCCTTCGGCCCGCCGCTTCGCTTGTTAAGATACTTTTTGTTATTGTTTTGCTTGGGAGCACAGTCTGTACGCAGCTCGGCCTGCGGCCTTCGCGTGCTTGGGAGCACTCTGCCCGCAGCTCGGCCTGCGGCCTTCGCGTGCTTGGGAGCCTGTCAGACACGCGCCGGGCCTTCGGCCCTCCGCGTAATTACTGTGGGGATTGCAGGATTTGTTGTTGCAGGACTCGTGTTAAGACACTTTTACTATTGGGTCGTGTTTAAAGCTCCAAATTCCCGGACTGCCGGCGAACCGATCAGGGACGCTCCGGGCCTTCGGCCCTACGCGGAGCTCGGCCTTCGGCCTTCGCTTGAGTTCGAAGCTCCGCGTCGGGCCTTCGGCTCGCCGCTTCGCTTATTTAGATACTTTTTGTTATTGTTTTGCTTTGGAGCACAGTCTGTACGCAGCTCGGCCTGCGGCCTTCGCGTGCTTGGGAGCACTCTGCCCGCAGCTCGGCCTGCGGCCTTCGCGTGCTTGGGAGCCTCTCAGACACGCTCCGGGCCTTCGGCCCTCCGCGTAGTTACTGTGGGGGTTGTGGGGAAGTTGGAGCTTAAACACGACCCAATAGTAAAAGTGTCTTGAGAAGCTCACGACGGGCCTACGGCCTGCGGCCTCCGGCCCGTCGTTTCGCTTCTCTAAGACACATTTACTATTGGGTCGTGTTTAAGCTCCAACTTCCCGGACCGCCGGCGAGCCGATCAGGGACGCTCCGGGCCTTCGGCCCTACGCGGAGCTCGGCCTTCGGCCTTCGCTGGGTTTCGAAGCTCCGCGTCGGGCCTTTGGCCCGCCGCTTCGCTTATTTAGATACTTTTTGTTATTGTTTTCTTGGGAGCACAGTCTGCACGCAGCTCGGCCTGCGGCCTTCGCGTGCTTGGGAACACTCTGCCCGCAGCTCGGCCTGCGGCCTTCGCGTACTTGGGAGCCTGTCAGACACGCTCCGGGCCTTCGGCCCTCCGCGTAGTTACTGTGGGGATTGCAGGATTTGTAGGGAAGTTGGACCTCCGGCCTGCGGCCTCCGGCCCGCCGCGTCGCTTTTTAGACACTTTTACTTATATTTTCTTGCTTGGGAGCACTGTCTGTACGCAGCTCGGAACTTGGACCGGAGCAATGACCGTCGGGCTGTAGAACGCTCCCTCAGGCTGGTAGGGAAATTTGACTTTGTCCCCTCTCGCCGCCGTTTTTGACTTTTCCAAAAATTTTTTTTCTCATTTCTATTTTTGGCCCCCGCTCTTACCACGTGCCAAATTTGAACGCGCTCCGACCGAAAAAAAAAAAAAATTTCAAAGTCGGCCATTTTGAAATTTTGTAAATGCCATTCGATGGACCTCAGATAACTGTACAACATTAGTTTAAGCACTATTAACCTTTTTCCTACCGTTACGGAGCTATGGGGATTTAAAAAAAAAACCTCCATACAAACTGGTAGGGAAATTTGACTTTGTCCCCTCTCGCCACCGTTTTTGACTTTTCCAAATTTTTTTTTCTCATTTCTATTTTTGGCCCCCGTTCTTACCACGTGCCAAATTTGAACGCGCTCGGACCGAAAATAAAAAAAAAAAATTTCAAAGTCGGCCATTTTGAAATTTTGTAAATGCCATTCGATGGACCTCAGATAACTGTACAACATTAGTTCAAGTACTATTAACCTTTTCCCTACCGTTACGGAGCTATGGGGATTTAAAAAAAGGACCTCCATACAAATTTCAATTGGCCTTCAAAGGGCGCCATTTTGAATTTTTCAAAATTTTCTTTTTGTATACTAATCTTGGGGTGGCTGTCTACCCGTGTGCAAAATTTCAGCGCGCTCGGACCATTTTGAAATTTTTCAAAAAAAAAGTCGGCCATTTTGATTTTTTTTTAATGCCATTCGATGGACCTCTGGTGACTGTATAACATTTGTTTGAGCACTTTTCACTTCTTTGTACCGTTACGGAGCTATGGTAATTAAAAGAAAAACCTCCATTCAAATTTCAATTGGCCCTCGAAGGCCGCCATTTTGAATTTTTCAAAATTTTCTTTTTGAATACTAATCTTAGCGCGACCGTCCACCCGTGTGCCAAATCTCAGCGCGCTAGGACCATTTTGAAAATTTTCAAAAAAAAAAAGTCGGCCATTTTGATTTTTTTTTAATGCAACTTTTTTCTACTCGGACACCTGTATGACATTTGGTCGAGCACCCCCCGGCTATCTCTTACGGTTTAAAAGTTGCCATACAAAATAAAAGTGGCCAGTTTTCCCACATTTGTAGCACTTTTCAATTTTTTTTTATTTCATTCGAATCGAGGCCGCTTGGAGATTCTATGACCAAAATTTGAGCTCTCTACGACAAACTTGAAAAATCGTCAAAAAAAAAGTCGGCCATTTTGAAAAAAAAATGGCGGCGTCAAAAACTGCCCAGGGTCCTCTATGACATTTGGTCGAACACTTCCCGGCTAACTCCAGCCGTTTGGCCAGGCCGTCCGACATTTTTTTACCCGGAACCGGTAGACCGACGGTCTGATCTATCCGGGGTCGCAGGACCAAACTCTATACGACCACACCAAACACTGCCACCTTCAAATCCCCCTTCTGCCTATTTTTTGAAAAATGTCAGTCGGGTTGTAGCTTTATATTATATAGAAATAGAAATATTATATAGAAAAATATAGAAAATATAGAAATATAAAAGTTTTTATAAGAACAATATGCATTCACATTCAGAACAGTAATAATCAGAATGAAATTACGCATAGGCCCGAGAAATGACCTTCGGACTCTGGAAAGCTCCCTCAGGCTGGTAGGGAAATTTGACTTTATCTCCATTCGCCGCCGTTTTTGACTTTTCCAAAAATTTTATTTTCTCATTCCTATTTTTTTCCCCCGTTCTTACCACGTGCAAAATTTGAGCGCGATCGGACCAACTTAAAAAAAAAAAAAAAAAAAAAAAAAAAATCGGCCATTTTGAAATTTTGTAAATGCCATTCGATGGACCACAAATAACTGTACAACATTAGTTTAAGCACTATTAACCTTTTTCCTACCGTTACGGAGCTATGGGGATTTAAAAAAAAAACCTCCATACAAACTGGTAGGGAAATTTGACTTTGTCCCCTCTCGCCACCGTTTTTGACTTTTCCAAATTTTTTTTTTCTCATTTCTATTTTTGGCCCCCGTTCTTACCACGTGCCAAATTTGAACGCGCTCGGACCGAAAATAAAAAAAAAAAATTTCAAAGTCGGCCATTTTGAAATTTTGTAAATGCCATTAGATGGACCTCAGATAACTGTACAACATTAGTTCAAGCACTTTTAACCTTTTCCCTACCGTTACGGAGCTATGGGGATTAAAAAAAAAGACCTCCATACAAATTTCAATTGGCCTTCAAAGGGCGCCATTTTGAATTTTTCAAAATTTTCTTTTTGTATACTAATCTTGGGTTGGCTGTCTACCCGTGTGCAAAATTTCAGCGCGCTCGAACCATTTTGAAAATTTTCAAAAAAAAAAGTCGGCCATTTTGATTTTTTTTTAATGCCATTCGATGGACCTCGGGTGACTGTATAACATTTGTTTGAGCACTTTTCACTTCTTTGTACCGTTACGGAGCTATGGTAATTAAAAGAAAAACCTCCATTCAAATTTCAATTGGCCCTCAAAGGCCGCCATTTTGAATTTTTCAAAATTTTCTTTTTGAATACTAATCTTAGCGCGACCGTCCACCCGTGTGCCAAATCTCAGCGCGCTAGGACCATTTTGAAAATTTTCAAAAAAAAAAAGTCGGCCATTTTGATTTTTTTTTAATGCAACTTTTTTCTATTCGGATACCTGTATGACATTTGGTCGAGCACCCCCGGCTATCTCTTACGGTTTAAAAGTTGCCATACAAAATAAAAGTGGCCAGTTTTCCCACATTTGTAGCACTTTTCAATTTTTTTTTATTTCATTCGAATCAAGGCCGCTTGGAGATTCTACGACCAAAATTTGAGCACTCTACGATAAATTTTAAAAATTGTCAAAAAAAAAAGTCGGCCATTTTGAAAAAAAAATGGCGGCGTCAAAAACTGCCCAGGGTCCTCTATGACATTTGGTCGAACACTCCCCGGCTAACTCCAGCCGTTTGGCCAGGCCGTCCAACATTTTTTTACCCGGAACCGGTAGACCGACGGTCTGATCTATCCGGGGTCGCAGGACCAAACTCTATACGACCACACCAAACACTGCCACCCGCAAAAACCCCCTCTGCCTATTTTTTGAAAAATGTCAGTCGGGTTGTAGCTTTATATTATATAGACTAGTTTTTTAAAGGTGCGCGGGGCCCGAGGGCCCCGCGGTCTTTCTTGTTGCTTTTTGTTTTTTTGCTTTGCTTGTCTGTTTTTTTGCTTTGCTTATTTGTTTTATTGCTTTGCTTGTTTGCTTTAGCCCTTGCGTGCCTGAGAGCACTCTCTGCCCGCAGCTCGGCCTACGGCCTCGCGTGATTGGGAGCCTGTCAGACACGCTCCGGGCCTTCGGCCCTACGCGTAGTTACTGTGGGGGTTGTAGGGAAGTTGGTGCTTAAACACGACCCAATAGTAAAAGTGTCTTGAGAAGCTCACGACGGGCCTGCGGCCTGCGGCCTCCGGCCCGTCGTTTCGCTTCTCTAAGACACTTTTACTATTACTATTGGGTCGTGTTTAAGCTCCAACTTCCCGGACCGCCGGCGAGCCGATCAGGGACGCTCCGGGCCTTCGGCCCTACGCGGAGCTCGGCCTTCGGCCTTCGCTGGATTTCGAAGCTCCGCGTCGGGCCTTCGGCCCGCCGCTACGCTTATTATGACACTTTTAATTATTGTTCTGCTTGGGAGCACAGTCTGTACGCAGCTCGGCCTGCGGCCTTCGCGTGCTTGGGAGCACTCTGCCCGCAGCTCGGCCTGCGGCCTTCGCGTGCTTGGGAGTCTCTCAGACACGCTCCGGGCCTTCGGCCCTCCGCGTAGTTACTGGGGGTTGTAGGGAAGTTGGCGCCCCTCCCAGGGACGCTCCGGGCCTTCGACCCTACGCGGAGCTCGGCCTTCGGCCTTCGCTTGGTTTCGAAGCTCCGCGTCGGGCCTCCGGCCCGCCGCGTCGCTTTTTAGACACTTTCATTATTGTTCTGCTTGGGAGCATTCTCTGCCCGCAGCTCGGCCTGCGGCCTTCGCGTGCTTGATGGGAGCCTCTCAGACACGCTCCGGGCCTTCGGCCCTCCGCATAGTTACTGTGGGGGTTGTAGGGAAGTTGGCGCCCCTCTCAGGGACGCTCCGGGCCTTCGGCCCTACGCGGAGCTCGGCCTTCGGCCTTCGCTTGGTTTCGAAGCTCCGCGTCGGGCCTCCGCGGCACTTTACTTATATTTTTAGACACTTTTACTTATATTTTTTTGCTTGGGAGCACTGTCTGTACGCAGCTCGGACCTCGGACCGGAGCAATGACCGTTGGGCTGTGGAACGCTCCCTCAGGCTGCACGGCTGGTAGGGAAATTTGACTATGTCCCCTCTCGCCGCCGTTTTAGACTTTTCCAAAAAATTTTTTTTCTCATTTCTATTTTTGGCCCCCGTTCTTACCACGTGCCAAATTTGAACGCGCTCGGACCGAAAATAAAAAAAAAAATTTTCAAAGTCGGCCATTTTGAAATTTTGTAAATGCCATTCAATGTATCTCAGATAACTGTACAACATTAGTTTAAGCACTATTAACCTTTTTCCTACCGTTACGGAGCTATGGGGATTTAAAAAAAAACCTCCATACAAACTGGTAGGGAAATTTGACTTTGTCCCCTCTCGCCACCGTTTTTGACTTTTCCAAATTTTTTTTTCTCATTTCTATTTTTGGCCCCCGTTCTTACCACGTGCCAAATTTGAACGCGCTCGGACCGAAAATAAAAAAAAAAATTTCAAAGTCGGCCACTTTGAAATTTTGTAAATGCCATTCGATGGACCTCAGATAACTGTACAACATTAGTTCAAGCACTTTTAACCTTTTCCCTACCGTTACGGAGCTAGGGGGATTTAAAAAAAAGACCTCCATACAAATTTCAATTGGCCTTAAAAGGGCGCCATTTTGAATTTTTCAAAATTTTCTTTTTGTATACTAATCTTAGGGTGGCTGTCCACCTGTGTGCAAAATTTCAGCGCGCTCGGACCATTTTGAAATTTTTCAAAAAAAAAAGTTGGCCATTTTGATTTTTTTTTAATGCCATTCGATGGACCTCGGGTGACTGTATAACATTTGTTTGAGCACTTTTCACTTCTTTGTACCGTTACGGAGCTATGGTAATTAAAAGAAAAACCTCCATTCAAATTTCAATTGGCCCTCAAAGGCCGCCATTTTGAATTTTTCAAAATTTTCTTTTTGAATACAAATCTTGGCGTGACCGTCCACCCGTGTGCCAAATCTCAGCGCGCTAGGACCATTTTGAAAATTTTCAAAAAAAAAAAGTCGGCCATTTTGATTTTTTTTTAATGCAACTTTTTTCTACTCGGATTCCTGTATGACATTTGGTCCAGCACCCCCCGGCTATCTATTACGGTTTAAAAGTTGCCATACAAAATAAAAGTGGCCAGTTTTCCCACATTTGTAGCATTTTTAAAATTTTTTTTATTTCATTCGAATCAAGGCCGCTTGGAGATTCTACGACCAAAATTTGAGCACTCCACGATAAATTTGAAAAATTGTCAAAAAAAAAAGTCGGCCATTTTGAAAAAAAAATGGCGGCGTCAAAAACTGCCCAGGGTCCTCTATGACATTTGGTCGAACACTCCCCGGCTAACTCCAGCCGTTTGGCCAGGCCGTCCAACATTTTTTTACCCGGAACCGGTAGACCGACGGTCTGATCTATCCGGGGTCGCAGGACCAAACTCTATACGACCACACCAAACACTGCCACCTTCAAATCCCCCTTCTGCCCATTTTTTGAAAAATGTCAGTCGGGTTGTAGCTTTATATTATATAGACTAGTTTTTTAAAGGTGCGCGGGGCCCGAGGGCCCCGCGGTCTTTCTTGTTGCTTTTTGTTTTTTTGCTTTGCTTGTTTGTTTTTTTGCTTTGCTTATTTGTTTTATTGCTTTGCTTGTTTGCTTTAGCCTTTGCGTGCCTGGGAGCACTCTCTGCCCGCAGCTTGGCCTACGGCCTCGCGTGATTGGGAGCCTGTCAGACACGCTCCGGGCCTTCGGCCCTACGCGTAGTTACTGTGGGGGTTGTAGGGAAGTTGGTGCTTAAACACGACCCAATAGTAAAAGTGTCTTGAGAAGCTCACGACGGGCCTGCGGCCTGCGGCCTCCGGCCCGTCGTTTCGCTTCTCTAAGACACTTTTACTATTGGGTCGTGTTTAAACTCAAACTTCCAGGACCGCCGGCGAGTCGATCAGGGACGCTCCGGGCCTTCGGCCCTACGCGGAGCTCGGCCTTCGG
The DNA here is from genome assembly GCF_023078275.1 of Leguminivora glycinivorella. Classification (NCBI taxonomy): domain Eukaryota; kingdom Metazoa; phylum Arthropoda; class Insecta; order Lepidoptera; family Tortricidae; genus Leguminivora; species Leguminivora glycinivorella. The sequence goes on from NC_062975.1 coordinate 3,479,034, forward strand.
CCTTCGCTGGGTTTCGAAGCTCCGCGTCGGGCCTTCGGCCCGCCGCTACGCTTATTATGTCACTTTTAATTATTGTTCTGCTTGGGAGCATAGTCTGTACGCAGCTCGGCCTATGGCCTTCGCGTGCTTGGGAGCAGTCTGCCCGCAGCTCGGCCTGCGGCCTTCGCGTGCTTGGGAGCCTCTCAGACACGCTCCGGGCCTTCGGCCCTCCGCGTAGTTACTATGGGGGTTGTGGGGAAGTTGGAGCTTAAACACGACCCAATAGTAAAAGTGTCTTGAGAAGCTCACGACGGGCCTACGGCCTGCGGCCTCCGGCCCATCGTTTCGCTTCTCTAAGACACTTTTACTATTGAGTCGTGTTTAAGCTCCAACTTCCCGGACCGCCGGCGAGCCGATCAGGGACGCTCCGGGCCTTCGGCCCTACGCGGAGCTCGGCCTTCGGCCTTCGCTGGGTTTCGAAGCTCCGCGTCGGGCCTTCGGCCCGCCGCTACGCTTATTATGACACTTTTAATTATTGTTCTGCTTGGGAGCACAGTCTGTACGCAGCTCGGCCTGCGGCCTTCGCGTGCTTGGGAGCACTCTGCCCGCAGCTCGGCCTGCGGCCTTCGCGTGCTTGGGAGTCTCTCAGACACGCTCCGGGCCTTCGGCCCTCCGCGTAGTTACTGGGGGTTGTAGGGAAGTTGGCGCCCCTCCCAGGGACGCTCCGGGCCTTCGACCCTACGCGGAGCTCGGCCTTCGGCCTTCGCTTGGTTTCGAAGCTCCGCGTCGGGCCTCCGGCCCGCCGCGTCGCTTTTTAGACACTTTCATTATTGTTCTGCTTGGGAGCATTTTCTGCCCGCAGCTCGGCCTGCGGCCTTCGCGTGCTTGATGGGAGCCTCTCAGACACGCTCCGGGCCTTCGGCCCTCCGCATAGTTACTGTGGGGGTTGTAGGGAAGTTGGCGCCCCTCTCAGGGACGCTCCGGGCCTTCGGCCCTACGCGGAGCTCGGCCTTCGGCCTTCGCTTGGTTTCGAAGCTCCGCGTCGGGCCTCCGCGGCACTTTACTTATATTTTTAGACACTTTTACTTATATTTTTTTGCTTGGGAGCACTGTCTGTACGCAGCTCGGACCTCGGACCGGAGCAATGACCGTTGGGCTGTGGAACGCTCCCTCAGGCTGGTAGGGAAATTTGACTTTGTCCCCTCTCGCCGCCGTTTTTGACTTTTCCAAAAATTTTTTTTCTCATTTCTATTTTTGGCCCCCGCTCTTATCACGTGCCAAATTTGAACGCGCTCGGACCGAAAATAAAAAAAAAAAATTTCAAAGTCGGCCATTTTGAAATTTTGTAAATGCCATTCGATGGACCTCAGATAACTGTACAACATTAGTTTAAGCACTATTAACCTTTTTCCTACCGTTACGGAGCTATGGGGATTTAAAAAAAAACCTCCATACAAACTGGTAGGGAAATTTGACTTTGTCCCCTCTCGCCGCCGTTTTTGACTTTTCCAAAATTTTTTTTTCTCATTTCTATTTTTGGCCCCCGTTCTTTCCACGTGCCAAATTTGAACGCGCTCGGACCGAAAATAAAAAAAAAAAATTTCAAAGTCCGCCATTTTGAAATTTTGTTAATGCCATTCGATGGACCACAAATAACTGTACAACATTAGTTTAAGCACTATTAACCTTTTTCCTACCGTTACGGAGCTATGGGGATTTAAAAAAAAAACCTCCATACAAACTGGTAGGGAAATTTGACTTTGTCCCCTCTCGCCACCGTTTTTGACTTTTCCAAATTTTTTTTTTCTCATTTCTATTTTTGGCCCCCGTTCTTACCACGTGCCAAATTTGAACGCGCTCGGACCGAAAATAAAAAAAAAAATTTCAAAGTCGGCCATTTTGAAATTTTGTAAATGCCATTAGATGGACCTCAGATAACTGTACAACATTAGTTCAAGCACTTTTAACCTTTTCCCTACCGTTACGGAGCTATGGGGATTTAAAAAAAGGACCTCCATACAAATTTCAATTGGCCTTCAAAGGGCGCCATTTTGAATTTTTCAAAATTTTCTTTTTGTATACTAATCTTAGGGTGGCTGTCTACCCGTGTGCAAAATTTCAGCGCGCTCGGACCATTTTGAAATTTTTCAAAAAAAAAGTCGGCCATTTTGATTTTTTTTTAATGCCATTCGATGGACCTCGGGTGACTGTATAACATTTGTTTGAGCACTTTTCACTTCTTTGTACCGTTACGGAGCTATGGTAATTAAAAGAAAAACCTCCACTCAAATTTCAATTGGCCCTCAAAGGCCGCCATTTTGAATTTTTCAAAATTTTCTTTTTGATTATAAATCTTGGGGCGACCTTCCAGCCGTGTGCCAAATCTCAGCGCGCTAGGCCCATTTTGAAATTTTTCAAAAAAAAAAGTCGGCCATTTTGAATTTTTTTAATGCAACTTTTTTCTACTCGGATACCTGTATGACATTTGGTCGAGCACCCCCCGGCTATCTCTTACGGTTTAAAAGTTGCCATACAAAATAAAAGTGGCCAGTTTTCCCACATTTGTAGCACTTTTCAATTTTTTTTTATTTCATTCGAATCGAGGCCACTTGGAGATTCTATGACCAAAATTTGAGCTCTCTACGACAAACTTGAAAAATCGTCAAAAAAAAAAGTCGGCCATTTTGAAAAAAAAATGGTGGCGTCAAAAACTGCCCAGGGTCCTCTATGACATTTGGTCGAACACTCCCCGGCTAACTCCAGCCGTTTGGCCAGGCCGTCCAACATTTTTTTACCCGGAACCGGTAGACCGACGGTCTGATCTATCCGGGGTCGCAGGACCAAACTCTATACGACCACACCAAACACTGCCACCTTCAAATCCCCCTTCTGCCCATTTTTGGAAAAATGTCAGTCGGGTTGTAGCTTTATATTATATAGACTTGCGTGCTTGGGAGCACTCTCTGCCCGCAGCTCGGCCTGCGGCCTCGCGTGCTTGGGAGCCTGTCAGGCACGCTCCGGGCCTTCGGCCCTCCGCGTAGTTACTGTGGGGGTTGTAGGGAAGTTGGAGCTTAAACACGACCCAATAGTAAAAGTGTCTTGAGAAGCTCACGACGGGCCTGCGGCCTGCGGCCTCCGGCCCGTCGTTTCGCTTCTCTAAGACACTTTTACTATTGGGTCGTGTTTAAGCTCCAACTTCCCGGTCCGCCGGCGAGCCGGTCAGGGACGCTCCGGGCCTTCGGCCCTACGCGGAGCTCGGCCTTCGGCCTTCGCTGGGTTTCGTTTCGAAGCTCCGCGTCGGGCCTTCGGCCCGCCGCGTCGCTTTTTAGACACTTTGATTATCGTTCTGCTTGGGAGCACAGTCTGTACGCAGCTCGGCCTGCGGCCTTCGCGTGCTTGGGAGCACTCTGCCCGCAGCTCGGCCTGCGGCCTTCGCGTGCTTGGAAGCCTCTCAGGCACGCTCCGCGTAGTTACTGTGAGATTTGTAGGTAAGTTGGAGCTTAAACACGACCCAATATTAAAAGTGTCTTGAGAAGCTCACGACGGGCCTGCGGCCTGCGGCCTCCGGCCCGTCGTTTCGCTTCTCTAAGACACTTTTACTATTGGGTCGTGTTTAAACTCCAACTTCCCGGTCCGCCGGCGAGCCGATCAGGGACGCTCCGGGCCTTCGGCCCTACGCGGAGCTCGGCCTTCGGCCTTCACTGGGTTTCGAAGCTCCGCGTCGGGCCTTTGGCCCGCCGCTTCGCTTATTTAGATACTTTTTGTTATTGTTTTCTTGGGAGCACAGTCTGCACGCAGCTCGGCCTGCGGCCTTCGCGTGCTTGGGAGCACTCTGCCCGCAGCTCGGCCTGCGGCCTTCGCGTACTTGGGAGCCTGTCAGACACGCTCCGGGCCTTCGGCCCTCCGCGTAGTTACTGTGGGGATTGTAGGATTTGTAGGGAAGTTGGACCTCCGGCCTGCGGCCTCCGGCCCGCCGCGTCGCTTTTTAGACACTTTTACTTATATTTTCTTGCTTGGGAGCACTGTCTGTACGCAGCTCGGAACTTGGACCGGAGCAATGAACGTTGGGCTGTGGAACGCTCCCTCAGGCTGGTAGGGAAATTTGACTTTGTCCCCTCTCGCCGCCGTTTTTGACTTTTCCAAAAAAATTTTTTTCTCATTTCTATTTTTGGCCCCCGTTCTTACCAAGTCCCAAATTGGAACGCGCTCGGACCGAAAATAAAAAAAAAAAAATTTCAAAGTCGGCCATTTTGAAATTTTGTAAATGCCATTCGATGGACTACAAATAACTGTACAACATTAGTTTCAGCACTATTAACCTTTCTCCTACCGTTACGGAGCTATGGGGATTTAAAAAAAACCTCCATACAAACTGGTAGGGAAATTTGACTTTGTCCCCTCTCGCCACCGTTTTTAACTTTTCCAAATTTTTTTTTCTCATTTCTATTTTTGGCCCCCTTTCTTACCACGTGCCAAATTTGAACGTGCTCGGACCGAAAATAAAAAAAAAAAATTTCAAAGTCGGCCATTTTGAAATTTTGTAAATGCCATTCGATGGACCTCAGATAATTGTACAACATTAGTTCAAGCACTTTTAACCTTTTCCCTACCGTTACGGAGCTAGGGGGATTTAAAAAAAAGACCTCCATACAAATTTCAATTGGCCTTCAAAGGGCGCCATTTTGAATTTTTCAAAATTTTCTTTTTGTATACTAATCTTGGGGTGGCTGTCTACCCGTGTGCAAAATTTCAGCGCGCTCGGACCATTTTGAAATTTTTCAAAAAAAAAAGTCGGCCATTTTGATTTTTTTTTAATGCCATTCGATGGACCTCGGGTGACTGTATAACATTTGTTTGAGCACTTTTCACTTCTTTGTACCGTTACGGAGCTATGGTAATTAAAAGAAAAACTTCCACTCAAATTTCAATTAGCCCTCAAAGGCCGCCATTTTGAATTTTTCAAAATTTTCTTTTTGAATATAAATCTTGGGGCCACCTTCCACCCGTGTGCCAAATCTCAGCGCGCTAGGACCATTTTGAAATTTTTCAAAAAAAAAGTCGGCCATTTTGAATTTTTTTTAATGCAACTTTTTTTACTCGGATACCTGTATGACATTTGGTCGAGCACCCCCAGCTATCTCTTACGGTTTAAAAGTTGCCATACAAAATAAAAGTGGCCAGTTTTCCCACATTTGTAGCATTTTTCAATTTTTTTCTATTTCATTCGAATCAAGGCCACTTGGAGATTCTATGACCAAAATTTGAGATCTCTACGACAAACTTGAAAAATCGTCAAAAAAAAAAAGTCGGCCATTTTGAAAAAAAAATGGCGGCGTCAAAAACTGCCCAGGGTCCTCTATGACATTTGGTCGAACACTCCCCGGCTAACTCCAGCCGTTTGGCCAGGCCGTCCAACATTTTTTTACCCGGAACCGGTAGACCGACGGTCTGATCTATCCGGGGTCGCAGGACCAAACTCTATACGACCACACCAAACACTGCCACCCGCAAAAACCCCCTCTGCCTATTTTTGGAAAAATGTCAGTCGGGTTGTAGCTTTATATTATATAGATATGACCTTTAAAGAAAAAAATTGCTATGTGTGGTTTTACGACTAGGGTGACCAATCTTTTTTCATGCATGGTATTTACTCTTATTGAATGGAGCTAAATCAATGTCTTGGTACGGTTTCTATGTTCATAGTTCATATCACAGTATAATAATAACCAATTTATTGTTTGTGTCTTTACAATTAACATGAATAATATTAAACATTTCAGTGTTCCAAAAAATGAAGGAAGGAGGCAGCATTGGCTGTCGATTGTACCGATAAAAGGAAAGGTTTCAGAGCGTTCGACAATTTGCAGCTTTGCACTTTAAGCCTGAAGATTATGACACAGAAAGAAATTTTAAAAATCGGTCCAGTAACGACGGAGATATCGTGGAATAAACATTAAATTGAGATACATATATACATGCGAAGAGAATTGAAATACATACGAATTGAGAACCAGCGTCCTTGAGATTTGGGGCGGCGCTTAAAAATAAAGATACTGTTTTAAAACGTCCTAGTATTTCATTATTTCCCCATTGACAAATACTTCCCTTATATTTTTGTGGCTATTCCCACTAGTTACTACCACCAAGTTTTTACCTGTCCTAACTACGGGGATTATCCCCACATTGTTAATTACCACACCGGGGGTTGATAACTACTGGGATTAGTTTTCCCAGTAGTTACTACCGAAATATTATTGTGATTTTTTTTTTAATTATAAATGGGCTATCGGTTAATCGGTTAGCCGATCGCATTAGAAATACAATACTGCGCTCCAGAACGGGAATAACGGACGTAGCTGCAACTGCTGCCAAGCTTAAATGGGACTGGGCGGGACACGTCTGCCGGATGCCGGATGCCCTGTGGGCCAAGATAGCCACACGTTGGGTACCACAAATTGTAAGGCGTCGCGGTAGACCTCGCCAGAGATGGCGCGACGAGCTTGACGCCTTTGACGAGGACTGGTGGGAGACTTCAGGGGATAGGGATGCGTGGAGGAATTTGAGGGAGGCCTTTGCCCAACAGTGGGACAATACGGGCTCTTAATAATAATAATAATACATAATCTCGTAGCCAGGATCATTCACCAGCAGCTTGCTCTTCAATACGGTCTTGTGGACCGCGAAGTACCGTACTACAAGTACACACCTGCGCCAGTTCTCGAAAATGGTCGTGCCACGCTCTATTGGGATCGATCTATTATCACTGACAGGACTATTATAGCCAATAAGCCTGACATTGTCATAATAGATCGATCGCAACGCCGGGCCGTGCTCGTCGACATCACCATCCCCCATGATGAGAATCTCGTGAAAGCCGAGAAGGACAAATCCAGTAAGTACCTAGACTTGGCTTACGAGATAACCGCCATGTGGGATGTTGATTCGACGATTATTGTCCCGATAGTCGTTTCAGCGAACGGTCTCATAGCGAAGAGTCTCGACCAACATCTCGAGAGACTCTCGCTAGGTGGTTGGATCAAGGGTCAGATGCAGAAGGCGGTGATCTTGGACACGGCGCGGATAGTCCGACGGTTCCTCTCTCTGCAGCCCTAACCACCGGCAGCTTGGGCCCTGCCCCGCTGCTGGCGGCACCCTAGGTTAGGTTTTTTATAATATGTTTATATTTTTTTATTGTTTTGTAAGTGGTTTTGTATTTTATCACATATCAAGCTGAGAATATTGTCAAAATGGAGGTTCAAAGGTTTTAAGCCTGTGTCGAGAGATGTCGGCAGTCTATGCACTGTGATTACACATTTTACTTTGACAGTAATTTTCTATAATACTCGATCCTCTTTGGTAAAAGATAAGTTGTATAAGCCTCATGTTGCAACACTCGCCACGCTCAGGATTCTATTCTTGAACGGTTCAACCCTAGAATCCATTCGCTAGGTCGTATTTCCATTCCACACACGCGGTTAAAATACAACTTTGCCCCCTTGTATAACATAACTATTTCCCAGTGGTTACCAGTGTTACCACCCCTAGGTTTGGAGGTGGGGAAAAAAACCAGTACCTAGTTTACCACTGGTAAAAACTGTATCGTATTTGTGGCGTTCTTAGGAAAAGGTAACCTTTTGCCGGACATCAGTAAGCTCGAGTAACTGCAGAGTGGCATAGAAATGGACCTTATTGACGACTGACAAATTATGGACAAATTAGTAATTTTTTACCTTTTACTTGAGTTTGTGAGGATCGATGTTCACGTTCGTGATAAAACGGTTGATCGGATTTGAATTTAATAAATTACAAAATCAATCAGTCGTATAAACGTAACACGTCAAATTCCGCGGGATATCCCTAATGTATGCTTAATCATGGACACCCTAAAGAAAGAGATGCAAGACCGGCGTGACGTAATTCAAGGTCAAATTTTCTGGCTTCAAAGTAATGTTCGGCATGCAACATCCAGTATGTATAAAAAAATAGGTATAGGGATAGGGATACCATACTTTAGTTTGATGTACATTGCTACTGCCAAAATTTGGTTGACGGGCTATATATAAGATTCTTGGTGCCAAGATTTGGTTGACCGTGTATATTCAACTATTTAAATCAATTTAAATAAACTACAACCCCATACTCACTCTCATACTCACGTTATTTTATCGCGACTAGTTCATGTTCATACTCCTGTGGTATGTCTTATTTCAAACAACAGAGACAACTGTGCAGAGCGTAATAGACGGAGAGCTGGCAGGATTTTGGAGTAGGTCCTTGAGGCAACCTGGAAAGGTGCTCAGATGCTTCTCTGATCATAGCCAACATCAGGTCTGCAAGTCTGGCAGCTGGGGAGCGGGGCTTTATCGAGCTATGAATTTTTAAAGATTTAATTTTTTGAGGCCCAAAAAAGGTGTTTGAGGCAACCTGGAATTATTAAAAAGTGAAAATAGAGTTCCTCAGAAGTCGCATAGTATTTATGCCAGATCATTTGGCCGGGTCCTTCACCGTGCCAGAACGGTACAAAGTGGTAAAAAAAAAAATTCCAAAAAAGGTTCTTGAGGCAGTCTGTCATTTTTACCAGTGAAAGATGAGGGTCTAAATAGCCATGGAAAAATAATGCCATGACATGAGGTGGGGTCCGTACCCTGCTATTCGATCTTGAAAGTCAATTTTTTAGTTTTTCGTAAATAACTCGTAAACGGTGGCCCACAGCAAAAAAATATGTTAAACAGAAAATATCTACATAAAATTTCCTACAAGAAAGGTTATGTACGTTTTTTCGATAGGATCAATATATAAATGGATAATTTAGTAAGAAAGTTTTTTTTAATCGATTACATGCTCCGTTTTTCGTTAATACCTCGTAAACGGTGGCCCACAGCAAAAAAATATGTTAAACAGAAAATATCTACATAAAATTTCCTATAAGAAAGGTTATATAACTTTTTTCGCTAGGATCAATTTTTTAGTTGGAAAGTATTTTTAAATAGATATTTGAGCCGTTTTTTGTTGATAACTCAAAAACGGTGGCTCACAGCCAAAAATAATGTTAGACAGAATTAATCTACATAATATTTTCTACAAAAAAGGTTCTGTAAGATTTTTCGCTAGGATCAATATTTTAGTTGGAAAGTATTTTTAAATAGATTTCATGGGCCGTTTTTTGTTAATAACTCGAAATCAGTGGCTCATAGCCAAAAATAATGTTATACAGAATTAATCTACATAATATTTCCTACAAGAAAGGTTCTATAACATTTTTCGCTAGAATCAATATTTTAGTTGGAAAGTATTTTTGAATAGATTTCATGGGCCGTTTTTTGTTAATAACTCGAAATCGGTGGCTCACAGCCAAAACTAATGTTTCACAGAATTAATCTTCATAATATTTCCTACAAGAAAGGTTCTATAATATTTTTCGCTAGGATCAATATTTTAGTTGGAAAGTATTTTTCCAACTTCCCGGACCGCCGGCGAGTCGATCAGGGACGCTCCGGGCCTTAGGCCCTACGCGGAGCTCGGCCTTCGGCCTTCGCTCGGCTCGAAGCTCCACCGTCGGGCCTTCGGCCCGCCGGTTACGCTTGTTTAAGACACTTTTGTAAGGAAATTGTATGGGAGCACTTTATGCCCGCAGTGAAATTACTTGGATTTGGCCCGGGTGGGAGCCTAAAGGTGAGCTCCGTTCCTGCGGCCCTCCGCGGTCGGCCTTCGGCCTCCCACCCTGAAGCTCGCCCTTCGGGTTCGCGAAAATACTTGAAAAATTTATTTTGCCATAACGGCGGCCATCTTGGATTTTCGAAAATTTTTTTTTGACATTTGTATTCTAGGGGCCCATACAGCCGCATGCAAAATTTCAGCGCGCTCGGACCAACTTGAAAAAAAAAAGTCGGTCATTTTGAATTTTTTTGATGCAACTTTTTTCTACTCGGGCTCCTGTATGACATTTGATCGAGCACCCCCCGGCTATCTCTTACGGTTTAAAAGTTGCCATACAAAAAGTGGAATTTTTTTTCACATTTGTAGCATTTTTCAAAAATTTTTTATATCATTCTAATCTAGACCCTAGAGAGATTCTATGACCAAAATTTGAGCACTCTAGGATAAACTTGAAAAATCTACAAAAAAAAAAGTCGGCCATTTTGAAAAAAAAAATGGCAGCATCAAAAACTGCCCAGGGTCTTCTATGACATTTGGTCGAGCACCCCCCCAATATCTCCCCCGTTTAGCCAGGCCGTCCAACAGTTTTTGACTCAAGAGTCGCAGACCAGATTCCATATTTTTTCCACACGTCTCCCCGCTCCCTCTATACAAAGACACTTCGACCGTCGAAATCGGTTTAGCCGTTCTCCAGATATAGCGAGAGGTTAGAAATCAGTGGGGTTGCAGCTATATATAAGACCGTATGCCTGTTTGCCACCCACGGGATCAAGATTTGTTAAGTCGCAGTATACAGCATTTCTCGGAACTATCTAGCTACTTACGAAAGCAAGGAGCGCCGGACGATCGAACGCAAGTCCGTTGTCTACGAGCGCTCGGCGCAGACTGAGCGGAGTGAGCGGGCCCGTATCAACACAGTGTATTTTATTCGAATTTCAGGTGCTTTAAAAAAATGACTGTCGACAGAAAGGTATGTCCTATATGTATAATTTTTTTCTTATATGTCAACAAGAAGTTCTAGTTTAGGATAATATTATTTAAGAGTTACAATAAATGCAGGAATCGCAGGAAAAATACATAATGTAAACCTCTTTTTATCGAAAAAATGGGGAAGATACGGAAGGTTATTTATCCACCATTTCAAATAAATCTTAAAATGTCAAACTATGATTACCTCGTACAGCACGGGGAGCATGGTCGCGCGATAGATTTTATCGTCTATCGCGCGACCATGCTTCCCATGCTGGATATAACAAATAGGATTGTGATCATTTATTACCCCAAATAACATATTTAACAGCACAATCACGATTCTAAACGAGTGATCCCACTACGAAATTTGAAAACGTGTACCGAAAAAACTGATTTGTTTTAAGTATAAAAAGACATATTTTAAAATATTATATTATGATTAACTAGCTTAAGTTATGTTCTTTTAGGAACATTATCAGTTTTTAGGGTTCCGTAGTCAACTAGGAACCCTTATAGTTTCGCCATGTCTGTCTGTCCGTCCGTCCGTCCGTCCGTCCGTCCGTCCGTCCGTCCGTCCGCGGATAATCTCAGTAACCGTAAGCACTAGAAAGCTGAAATTTGGTACCAATATGTATATCAATCACGCTAACAAAGTACAAAAATAAAAAATGGAAAAAATGTTTTATTAGGGTACCCCCCCCTACATATAAAGTGGGGGCTGATATTTTTTTTCATTCCAAACCCAACGTGTGATATATCGTTGGATAGGTATTTAAAAATGAATAAGGGTTTACTAAGATCGTTTTTTGATAATATTAATATTTTCGGAAATAATCGCTCCTAAAGGAAAAAAAAGTGCTTCCCCCCCCTCTAACTTTTGAACCATATGTTTAAAAAATATGAAAAAAATCACAAAAGTAGAACTTTATAAAGACTTTCTAGGAAAATTGTTTTGAACTTGATAGGTTCAGTAGTTTTTGAGAAAAATACGAAAAACTACGGAACCCTACACTGAGCGTGGCCCGACACGCTCTTGGTCGGTTTTTTTTAATAATCACTTAAGTATAGTTTCTTTATAGTTTTGAATGAAAAATGTTACATTTTGCAAAAACCGCTCTTCTTTAGGAATAAGGCCTCTTAACCTTGGTTGATTCCGTTTCGCGCTACTTAGATAGAGGGATGCAGGTGGACGTGCTGTACTTTGATTTCAAAAAAGCCTTTGATCGCGTAGATAACGACGTACTCTTAAGCAAATTATGCAGCATTGGTTTCTCGCCTAAACTGCTTTGCCTTTTTGCTAGTTATCTACGTGATAGACGGCAATATGTGCAGCACGGATGCTTTGTGTCGAGTGCCTACCCCACCCGTTCCGGGGTCAGTCAGGGCTCTATTCTGGGTCCTCTGCTCTTTGGTGTTATGGTCAATGATCTGGCCTTGGTGCCTAAGCATGCGCAATGCCTATTCTATGCTGACGACCTGAAACTAATTTACAGGGTCCAGGAAGATTCTGACTTACAATCTTTACAAAGTGATATTGATCGGGTTTATGAATTGAGTCTTGTAAACAAACTTCTGAAACTTCAGTTCAATGTTGACAACTGTGCGGTTATTACTTTTTGTAAAGCGCGTAGTCCCCTGTGTAGGCAGTATCTCCTGGGGTGGAAACCCATCGCCCGTGTCACATCGATACGGGACTTGAGGGTTGTTTTAGATTCCCACCTTAACTTTCATGAGCACATGACAATGCTTGCTGCAGACTGTTACCGCAGGCTTGGGTTTGTTGTCCGCAACGCCAAAGAATTTGACAATCCCAGGGACATAAAGCTTCTTTATACTGCCCTCGTGAGAAGTAAGCTTGAGACAGCCTCAGCCGTTTGGAATCCCCATGAAGCGCTCTACATCCTGCTGCTCGAAAAGGTCCAAAAAATATTTTTGCGTTTCTTTTATAAAAAAATGTACGGGTATTACCGATTCTTGTACCCAACAAAATTCCTTTTGGGGACGTTGGGTTTCTTCTCGTTAGAAGTTAGGCGTAATGTCGTGCTGATGTCTGTTGCATGTGGTATTTTGAAGGGGGAGTCAGATTGCCCGGTTTTAGTATCCCAGCTGGTCCGTCTATTTGTTCCCTCTGTGACGAAATATGCTTTTCGTGAATGTAGGCACCCCCTACTGGCGGTGCCGGCCGCTTGAACCGTGTTTTGCCGCAAGTGACCGCTAGTTCGTGCACTGCAAATAGTGAATGAGTTTTTAGACGTGGCACCTAATGTTGATATTCTTGCGAGCAGATGGGCGTTTATACGTGACGAATGCATGAGGTTTTGTGTGGGATTGGATGCTAGGCCTTCATCTGTTATTTATTAGTTATGTTATGGTATGTAATGTTTTGATTTTGCTGTTTGTTTAATGTTTAATTTTGTGCTACTTGTTGTAATGTTTATTTAAAATTCACGGTGCTTTAGTTTTGTATACTGTCATACTGTGTAATTTTCTTTGTGTAAATAAATAAAATAAATAAATCTATTTAAATATTATTGATCCTAGCGAAAAAACGTACAAAACTTTTATTGTAGCAAATTTTATGTTTGTTATTCCCGTTGAAGATTGATTTAGCTGTGGACCACCGTTTTCGAGTTATTTGCAAAAAACGGCTCGTGTAATCTATTTAAAATACTGTCCTACTAAAATATTGATCCTAACGAAAAATCTTACATAACGTTTCTTGTAGCAAATATTATATAGATTATTTCTGTTTAATATTATTTCTGGTAATGGAGCACCGTTTTTGATGTTATTAACAAAAAGCGGCCCATGTAATCTATTTCAAAATACTTTCCAACTAAAATATTGATACTAGCGAAAAAACGTATAGAACCTTTCTTATAGGAAATTTTATGTAGATTTTATTCTCGTGAACATTTTAATTAGCTGTGGGCCACCGTTTACGAGGTATTTACAAAAAACGGCCCATGAAATCTATTTAAAAATATTTTCCAACTAAAATATTGATCCTATCGAAAAATCTTATAGAACCTTTCTTGTAGGAAATATTATGACGATTAATTCTGTATACCATTATTTTTTGCTGTGCGCCACCGTTTTTGAGTTATCAACAAAAAGCGGCCCATTTCAAAATACTTTCCAACTAAAATATTTGTTAAAGTACTTGCTTACTCTAACATTTACTTGATAGGTTGATTTAAGAGTTAACTCAAAGACGTTCTCGAGAAATACTTGCTTTATTGTAATGATTGTACTGTCTAGACAGAATAGAATCGAATGAATAGAGTGCAATAAAAGAGAGAGTAGGCATTTACCTAATTGTAGTGTTTATATACAAATTAAATGCTGATGGTGCAATCAATCACATGACTGGTAAAAACAATAATCACATGATTCTTTACTCGATGACGCATGTGCAATTTACTTGTACATATTCCGGGGGCGGTTGAGAGGAGAGGGAGATGCTGCTAAAAAACATGATAAACATTAAATCTAACTAAAAGTAACTACTTTAAATGAAGGGGATGTCGCCTTGTCTAATCGCGAAGGATTTGACGTGTCGCAGTGATCTTCATCGCTGAGTTGGTGCGCCTCGGTGACGACGACGGAGCGCGGCGACGCGCGGGGCGGGGGCGGCGTGGCGGCCGGAGGTTCCTCGGCGATGTGTCGGGACGGCGTAGGCGGCATTTTCCCGAGCGTTCGTCGTATTATGATAAATAATGCTGTAGTTCCGATTACTCCAAGAATCACGTATATCATGGCGTAGTGATGAATATCGTGATATGATATGGTCTCGGCGTTAACTTCGGTGGTCTTCAATTGTTCAATCTTTTCTCCAAGTTCGTTAGTTTCCCTTTGTAGATCTTCAGATTCGTTTTTCTGTTGGAGGGGAGGTATGGTAATATTGATTACGTGATTTATAGGTGCCATAATAGGGATGTATAAATCAGGTTTCATTTTAAGCTCAGACCAGTGAGGTTTGTGTGGAAAAACAGAGAAATTATTAGTCTTAATAATGCAGCCATGACCTACGTTTATAAGTCCGGCATTCGTCAGCTGGTGCGCGGTGACTTGATCCGCGCACAATGTTCGAACTTGACACTGTGCACAACAAAAATAAATATAGGTATTTAGAGCGTTACTTTCGATCCAATTATTTGTGCATGTCGTGCTGGCAGTCTTGCATCCCGATTTGTCTGATTCACAAAAACTGTTGTCGCCTTTCAATTGATAGACTGGTTTCCTGATGTAGCAGAAATAGGAATCTGATGATATTGTGCAAGCTCTGATATCATTTTCTGAGACAGGAATATACATGTCTTTTTTCATGTTTATGGAGACATACTCCGATACAGGTATAACAGCGGTTATCTTGTTTCCAGTCCTTTTGGGTATCGGAATAATCCTTAGAAGTTCATAAACATCTCGGCTAACTAGAGGCAGCCTTATCTCGAAAATAAGTACGTCGTCCATCATCCTTGCTTTTACTTTCAACAGGTTGTATATCTTGCGTAGATCCGTGTGTAAGTTGTCAATAGGCAGGGACACGTCTCTTGGTAGATTGCTTGCAACGGCGCTTAACTCATTAATAAGTTGTTCCGGAGTGAGCACGTGTGGGTTAAAACGTCCTTGGTGGATGTCGGTGACGGTGTCCAATAACATGTCCTGCATTCCCTTTAAGTTGTGGAGCATATTACTTGCGATAATAGTTCCTAAGTTGAAGTCATTAACTATGTTGTTAGTTTCAACCTTGTGTTGTAAATTCTTGAACGCTTCTTCCAAATTGTTCATATGTTGATTTATCATTTTATGCTGTTGATTCATTGTATCTTCGCTACGCTTTAATAAATTATATTCCGCTTCGACTACGGAGGTTTGATTTTTCCAAAGTGAAGCCATGTGCTGAGCGTTGTGTTGTAAAAGTGCAATATCTCTTCTATATTGTTCGGCAAATCGTGCATCTAATACGCCAAATAGGCTATTAGCTAAGTAACCGACACCGTCGGCAAGGCCGCGGCGGGTTCGTAGTGTTCGTAGCGATGATTGTCGGGTGCTCGAATGCTGACTGAGTAATATTTCATTATAGTACTCAAGTTCGGAGAATCCATGACGAAGTTGTAGTAATATTACGTCACAGTGGAGCAAGTGGAGCTTGCACAATATCATCAGATTCCTATTTCTGCTACATCAGGAAACCAGTCTATCAATTGAAAGGCGACAACAGTTTTTGTGAATCAGACAAATCGGGATGCAAGACTGCCAGCACGACATGCACAAATAATTGGATCGAAAGTAACGCTCTAAATACCTATATTTATTTTTGTTGTGCACAGTGTCAAGTTCGAACATTGTGCGCGGATCAAGTCACCGCGCACCAGCTGACGAATGCCGGACTTATAAACGTAGGTCATGGCTGCATTATTAAGACTAATAATTTCTCTGTTTTTCCACACAAACCTCACTGGTCTGAGCTTAAAATGAAACCTGATTTATACATCCCTATTATGGCACCTATAAATCACGTAATCAATATTACCATACCTCCCCTCCAACAGAAAAACGAATCTGAAGATCTACAAAGGGAAACTAACGAACTTGGAGAAAAGATTGAACAATTGAAGACCACCGAAGTTAACGCCGAGACCATATCATATCACGATATTCATCACTACGCCATGATATACGTGATTCTTGGAGTAATCGGAACTACAGCATTATTTATCATAATACGACGAACGCTCGGGAAAATGCCGCCTACGCCGTCCCGACACATCGCCGAGGAACCTCCGGCCGCCACGCCGCCCCCGCCCCGCGCGTCGCCGCGCTCCGTCGTCGTCACCGAGGCGCACCAACTCAGCGATGAAGATCACTGCGACACGTCAAATCCTTCGCGATTAGACAAGGCGACATCCCCTTCATTTAGATTCAAAATGAAAGATGTCTTGAGAAGGGTCCCATTGGAGTCCTAATGTTTTTCTTGATTCCATCTCTTTGAAGTTGTATTTGTTTTCATCTGACTTATTTTGATAGTCAGGTCTGGACAGCTCCCGGTGGTTTGACATCCATTTTCTTAAGTAAAAACCTCCAGATTGTAGTAGCTTTTGTAATTGTTGCTGTAATTGTTTAGCTGATGAGACGGAGTGGGAGCCGTGTAGAAGGTCATCCATGTAGAAGCATTCTTCGAGGGCTTGTGCGGCTTCGGGGTAGTTGCATCTTTCGTCATGGGCTAATTGCTTTAAGGTCATCATTGCTAGGAAAGGTGCTGCTTTTTGACCGTAAGTGACTGTTGTTAGTTGGTATTCTTGTAACCTGTCTTGAGGCGAATCTCTCCAGATAATCTTCTGCAGGATCTGATCTTCTGGATGCACCCATATTTGTCGAAACATTTTCTCGATGTCGCATGTGCAATTTACTTGTACATATTCCGGGGGCGGTTGAGAGGAGAGGGAGATGCTGCTAAAAAACATGATAAACATTAAATCTAACTAAAAGTAACTACTTTAAATGAAGGGGATGTCGCCTTGTCTAATCGCGAAGGATTTGACGTGTCGCAGTGATCTTCATCGCTGAGTTGGTGCGCCTCGGTGACGACGACGGAGCGCGGCGACGCGCGGGGCGGGGGCGACGTGGCGGCCGGAGGTTCCTCGGCGATGTGTCGGGACGGCGTAGGCGGCATTTTCCCGAGCGTTCGTCGTATTATGATAAATAATGCTGTAGTTCTAGCGAAAAAACGTATATTTATATATAAAAATGTAGATTTTTTTCTCGTGAACATTTTATTTAGCTGTAGGCCACCGTTTACGAGGTATTTACAAAAAACGGCCCATGAAATCTATTTAAAAATACTTCCCAACTAAAATATTGATCCTAGCGAAAAATATTATAGAACCTTTCTTGTAGGAAATATTATGAAGATTAATTCTGTGTAACATTAGTTTTGGCTGTGAGCCACCGATTTCGAGTTATTAACAAAAAACGGCCCATGAAATCTATTTAAAAATAATTTCCAACTAAAATATTGATTCTAGCGAAAAATGTTATAGAACCCTTCTTGTAGGAAATATTATGTAGATTAATTTTGTGTAACATTAGTTTTGGCTGTGAGCCACCGATTTCGAGTTATTAACAAAAAACGGCCCATGTAATCTATTTAAAAATACTTTCCAACTAAAATATTGATTCTAGCGAAAAATGTTATAGAACCTTTCTTGTGGGAAATATTATGTAGATTAATTCTGTATAACATTATTTTTGGCTGTGAGCCACTGATTTCGAGTTATTAACAAAAAACTGCCCATGAAATGTATTTAAAAATACTTACCAACTAAAATATTGATTCTAGCGAAAAAACGTATAGAACCTTTCTTGTAGGAAATATTATGTAGATTAATTCTGTCTAACATTATTTTTGGCTGTGAGCCACCGTTTTTGAGTTATCAACAAAAAACGGCTCAAATATCTATTTAAAAATACTTTCCAACTAAAAAATTGATCCTAGCGAAAAAAGTTATATAACCTTTCTTATAGGAAATTTTATGTAGATATTTTCTGTTTAACATAATTTTTTGCTGTGGGCCACCGTTTACGAGGTATTGACGAAAAACGGAGCATGTAATCGATTAAAAAAACTTTCTTACTAAATTATCCATTTATATATTGATCCTATCGAAAAAACGTACATAACCTTTCTTGTAGGAAATTTTATGTAGATATTTTCTGTTTAACATATTTTTTTGCTGTGAGCCACCGTTTACGAGTTATTTACGAAAAACTAAAAAATTGACTTTCAAGATCGAATGGCAGGGTACGGACCCCACCTCATGTCATGGCATTATTTTTCCATGGCTATTTAGACCCTCATCTTTCACTGGTAAAAATGACAGACTGCCTCAAGAACCTTTTTTGGAATTTTTTTTTACCACTTTGTACCGTTCTGGCACGGTGAAGGACCCGGCCAAATGATCTGGCATAAATACTATGCGACTTCTGAGGAACTCTATTTTCACTTTTAATAATTCCAGGTTGCCTCAAACACCTTTTTTGGGCCTCAAAAAATTAAATCTTTAAAAATTCATAGCTCGATAAAGCCCCGCTCCCCAGCTGCCAGACTTGCAGACCTGATGTTGGCTATGATCAGAGAAGCATCTGAGCACCTTTCCAGGTTGCCTCAAGGACCTACTCCAAAATCCTGCCAGCTCTTGGACCATAAGGTTAAATATTACTTTACAAGTATTACAACGATACGGCAGGCATGCGAATTTCTTCAAGTGGCCCAAAAGATCAATATTTCTTCCGATCCTACATTGAAATTATAAATTAATCCTACTTCTAGTACTTCTGTTCAACTTCTGATAAACTGTGAAAAACGAAAATCAAAATTTCGCGGTTGGCCCACCAAAGGCTCCACAGACCTTGCAACAAACGGTATGAAAAAATCCTAATGCTAATAACGCTACTTTTCTATTGTTTTATCAATAAAATTTAGCTAGTGATATGCTATTATCAAAACCGTTCTTATGCTTAGCACACAAAGCTCAATATTGAATGAGGTTTGTAACATATACGCATGTGTGCGATTTCTTAGCATTATTCGCATCTTGTTGAATGTAGCGCAAATGAGATTGACTTTTGCGGGCAGTCGCATGGAATTTATCAGTTATTTTTGTTAAAGTATTAAAACATTATGGCTTCAATTCAGAAGGAGGAAGAGTTGAAAAAAGATGTTGTCGAGAACGGTCAAGATGACGAACTAGACGACGTTGAGGAAGATATCAAGGATCCCGCCAAGAAGAAGAAAAAGAAAAAAAAGAAGAAGAAGGCAGGTTAGGTTATAAATATTATCGCATTCGGCTTAATATAGTGTATATATATGTATAAAAGGTATAATGGTAGTACTGGTAGTACATTTTGCCCCAGGTAAATGGACATTCATATCAGTATAACCTCTAACTTGTCGTTACGATAAATATAATAAAAAAAACAAAGACAAAGGCCTGCCAAGTACGATTCAGTCTAATTGGAATAAACAAAGTGAATGATATCATTTTTAAATTTAACTCATTTAGTACAAGAATTATCAGCAACCATTTTATTTTCCATGACCAGATTCAGAAGCAACCGGTGATAACAGTGAAGTGACCAATGCAACTGAAAAAGTTAAATCACTGTCTGTGGAAGATACTTCACCTGAGGGCGAGGAGAAGAAGAAAAAAAAGAAAAACAAGAGCAAGGGAGGTAAAGGAGCTGCAAAGGAACAGACCAATCCACCCACCATACCTATAGCGGAGTTGTACCCGCAGGGTGAGTCAAATTTTTATCGTATTTCTTGTGTTCTAACTTCTAATAGCCTTCAACAGGACGCTCATCCACACACCATGCAACCTAATAACCATGCGGTTTCAGAGGAATTTCCTCCTGCAGATGCTCTGGCTGTGGAATGAGCTCCCTGCTGAGATATTTCTGATGAACTACAGTATGGGGTTTTTATAAAAAAGAGTGTACAAGATTCGAATTACAAATAGGCCACAGGGGCACTTTTACTAATGGGTCGGCAACGCGCATGTGACACCCCTTGAGTGGCAGGCGGCCATAGGTTGCGGTGACCACTTTCCATCAGGCGGACCGTATACCTGTCTGCCACCGATGTGTTATAAAAAACAGCTCTATTTTAAGATAAGGTAAAAGTTCCTATAAGGTAGGTTTTCATAACGTATGTTTTGGTAGTGACCCTGTCTGTTAAGCCGCTGCCATTTTGAATCCTAGTGAGGACATTTATTTGTGTGATGAGCACAGGTATTTGTTTCACAGTCATAGGTGCTTTCTTTGTATTTAAAGTATTTCTACTTTTTCTTCTCAGCATATTTGCATCCACAGCTGAACATATGCCTCTTTCATGGATTTCCATTCTGTTCTATATGCGGCAGTTTCCTTTTTAATTAAAGTATTTATACCTCCTAAAGTCATGTGACAGTTTCCATGTACAGTTTTAAGTTTTATTAAATTTTCCAGTGCTGTAATGAGCATTTCTTTTTTTTTCGCCACTTTTATGAAATGTGATATTTTTGAAAAAAATTATGGTATTTCTACTCAGAATCACTAGCTTTTTCAATTCTAGTAGTTAAAAAAATTGACCCATAGGATTTTTTCTTATTTTGTTACTATTTTCCGTAGATTCTGTGTGGGGTAACAAAAGAGGAAAGTAGCAAAAATGTATGGAAATTCTGGAACACTTTTTGTCTCCCAGCACAGAATATATAATAGTACAAGTACAGAAGGCCCACTGCTTTGATGTTCACGACATGCCGCCTTTTTAAATGCCTACAAAATTCTTACAAAGAAACGAGCCGCACGTGCGCGGCGTCCGGCGATAGGGTTGCCTATGGATTAAAACGAATTAATACTCAGATAAAATGTTATACTATTATATTCAAGTCTTGGGTACTTTCTAGGTATATCTATAGTATTTATATATTTTTGTTTAAGTTCCAACATCACAAGCCTTATTGAACCTTTCCGGGGTACTTACTAATAGTAGATCTGTGTAAAAATGTCCTATGGTATTTATTTTATTCATGATATCTATTTAACTAAGCATTATTAGCCATTCCACAAGCGGACATCGCATAAAAACCTTAAAAAAAATTCGCGACGGAAAGTAACAATAGAACGTGCGTTCCGTGAGAACGCGCGCCACCCCTGATTAGGCCGCGAACTCGCGGCCGCAAGCATGTACTTGCAGCGCGGCGATAGAATCGCGGAGTGAGCCGCCCCTGCTCCCAGTGAGATTGAAAGTACTCGTGATTCTGAGTATAATAAAATTGACCTAAAAAAATAAAAAATAAAATGGCAAAAAAAAAAGAAATGCTCGTATATCTAAGTGTAGGCTTGACACAGCCATGTGGGCAGGCACACTTTCTGTAAGTGTGAAAGGGACTTATCACCATGATAGGCTATATTTACCATGCTTGCCCGCCTGGTTAACATATGTATATAATAATTTATGATAAAAAAACTTAAATCCTTTTGCTACTGTTTATAAACATCTGGTTTCTTCTATAAACTCCATTTTTAGGGTTCCATAGTCAACTAGGAACCCTTATGTTCGCCATAAACATCTGTGTCCGCGGATAATCTCAGTGACCGTTAGCACTAGAAAGCTGAAATTTGGTACCAATATGTATATCAATCACGCCAACAAAAAATAAAAAGTGGAAAAAAATGTTTTTATATATATATTGTGCAATGAAGCTGGAATAAGTGCCTAAACAAGCAATGTTTTGAAGGTAACTTCCCCGAGGGTCAAATAATGGAGCATGGGCCAGCTGAAGGCATCGATGAGAGGACTGCCAAGGACCGGTTCTCCAGTGAGGAAAAGAGAGCCCTCGACAGGATGCACCAAGACATATACCAGGAGATTAGGCATGCCGCTGAGGCACACAGACAGGTAACTATAAAACTCATTAAGGAAAAATTTACCTTGAAATTTTTAGTTTGACTCAATGTTAGCTTGCAATCTTAGGAAACAAGCACTAGGCTTTAGTGGTGGCTGGTGGTAGTGGGTGATTTTAACCCACTGAAATATGCCAGCTTTACATTTTCCATTTAATAGAAAAATAAAGGAGCTTTCAAACATTTAAGGAGTTACTGATCAAACTGGATAAGTTGAGCAAATTTTTTTTTTAATTTGACCTATGTGCAATTTCCGTAACATTTTTATTTCACTGAAAATTTGAAAAATAATCCTAATTTATCAGGTTTTACCTCTAACCTATTATCCTAACAAAAACTAGTTCACCTATTTTAGGCACTGGTCCCACCGCGAGCTTTAACTATCGGCTATAAAAACGAACAAAAGATAAGCACCCCCGTGCAAATAAAAGAAACACGGCGATTTTAATAGCTCACCGCTGGGCGAGTAACTATAAACATCGCCGTGTCTCTTTTATTTGCACGGGAGTGATTTTCTTTTGTTCGTTTTTATAGCCGATAGCTCATAGCTTACTAGCTCGCGGTGGGACCAGTGCCTTAAGCTTTAACTTTTTGACATGATAAAATGAATAAACATATTTAATTTACCATAAAATCAAAAAAATGTGCATCACAAGGTTCAAACTTGGTAGCTACCAAGGCTCGGAAACCCTATAATTCCTATAAGCACTATTTTTAAACTGATTTTTTAATTAATTTTTCCGTCTTGCTTAACACATTCACTACCAGACAAAAAATGGCAGAATGGCTAAAAACTCCGACAGAAACCGGACTTTATCTGTAACTGCCCGCTTGTATGGCGAGAACCCGCCCGGTGGGTTGTCTGGCGTCTGCAGCAAAGTTGACGAGTGCCTATCAGGCGGGTTATTGGTTGCGAAAGTGTTAATAACTATAAGGGCCCATTTAGACGGTGCGAGAACTCGCATACGAGTTTTATTACATTGCAGTATTTGATGGCTGTGCAAAATTGTATGTAACTAAAATCGCATGCGAGTTCGCTCGACGTCTAAATCAGGCCTAACTTTATGATTGCAGACACGGCAGTACATGCGCGACTGGATAAAGCCAGGCATGACCATGATTCAAATATGCGAGGAGCTGGAGTCCACGGCCCGGCGCCTCATTGGCGAAGACGGGCTCAAGGCGGGGCTAGCTTTCCCCACCGGCTGCAGTCGCAACCACTGCGCGGCGCATTATACACCTAACACTGGTAAATACATCTAGTGTTTTTAACCCTTAATAGGGCAGGGGGCATATATTTACCACCATAATTTAGACTTTATTTGACAATTTGACAGAATTAAAATTTGACTAATTTCCGAAATTCGCGATGTTTTTCTTCACCGAAAAATGACTACCAAACCACTAAACCAAACACCTACCTACCAAATATGACATTTTTCAATGACCACACTCATACAACACGCTCATACTTCACACATTGAAAATTATCTCATCTATTGCTTGGCAAAAAAGTGTAGAAATGGATTTTTTTTATCATAGCAACACTTACTGTTCTCAATGTTCTCATACAAGTGACTAAATACTAAATAGCCACATGCTAAACGGTTAACGACAGTGGCGCCCCTATTGGGCATGCTAGGGCATGCTCCCGGTATTTCCCGGGAAATCTCGGTAGTTTTAGGGTCCCCCCCACATCTAGCGTCTCGCGAGCGTCGCGTCGGGCCAACTGTATGGGCAAAGTCTGACGCCGCGTCGACGCGGCGTCTTTTTCCATACAGTTGGCCCGACGCGACGCTCGCGAGACGCTAGATGTGGGGGGACCCTTATGGTGGCGAAAGAACCGGGACAAAAATTTAGGAACCGGTGTTCCCGGTTCTTTTCAAAATATCCGATTTATTCTTTTTTAGGGTTCCGTAGCCAACTAGGAACCTTATAGTTTCGCCATGTCTGTCTGTCCGTCCGTCCGCGGATAATCTCAGTAACCGTTAGCACTAGAAAGGTACCAATATGCAACGAAGTAAGATAAACATGGAAGCCGCTTTTAAGAACATTACCGTTCAAATTATTGGCACCGTTTAGCACACATACACAATTACGCCTACATTTACACAAGACTACGTTTACAGGCCCTGTAATCAAAACTGGTAAACAAAACAATAGTCATCTCTTTTATACTAATGCACACAGATAAGTGTAGCTGAAATGCATATAATGTCACTAACTACCAATCAGCGATTTTATTCGACTAAAAACCTTCTTGCTGTACGTACTGGCAGCTAAGAATTCGCGGTTCATATTTGACTAAAATTTGACACGAAAAGGGATGGGTTTATGTCATACATTAAAGAGCCAAGCAGAAATAATTTTAATTTTATGCATATTAAAAAATAACTATGTAATTAATTAATTATTATGCATGAAGTAACAACCTACATATGTAAATAATAATTATGTCGTACACGTATTCTGCTATAATAAGTATTTTTATGGCTAGATAAATTCAATTTATATCTGTATATCAATATTAGTCTCGTTCAGGTTGTTGTCAGTCGCCATCTATTGTTAACAGGTGTTAAACGTAGGCTTTCATTTTATAAATTTTACCTTTTCAGGGCTGGTTTTTCAATCGGCAGATAAATAATATGTCAGATAAATGTCAGCTGTCACTGTCATTTATACGTGTGATGAAAAAGATAGTGATAACTTTATCTGGTAGATATATTTATCTGGCGACTGAAATACCGGCCCTTAAATATGTAATTACTTAGATGTCGCCACCGAAAGATAATATAATAACATAGAACTCTATTTTCAAACAAAATGACAGCCGAAAAGTGGTTCCAAGATCATAATACGCTGTACTGACACCGGGCCACAGGTCACGTCTATTTCTATTCTAAAACCTTCTAAATTAACACGTTTAGGGACGCTTAGTGACGTCATCTGTCATAGACCAAAGGAAACAAATGACTACGCGTATGCTATACCATACGTGTCTACGAATGTGTTTAGATTGGCCATTTAAACCACTATGCCGGTGACACAAGGTCTGTGATCAAAATAATCGAACTCCTATGCCACTGACACGTACGTGTGTTTAATTAAACAAGTTTACTGGCCTATGTCGGCCGCACAGCAGGCAGGCAAACATGATCGCGCGATAAATAATAAAACATCAGGCCGTTCCTATCGCACTTACTATAGTGCGATAGGGACGGTACGGTATCGCGCGACCACACTTGATGTGTTTAAAAACTTCATATCCCTATACCGCTAGCATAGGAATAAAAAAATTACTTATGTCAGTGGCATAGGAATGAGAATTTAGTATATCTATTACCGACATAGTGTAGGCATTTAAGTAGTAAACAGTGCCGGGGAGAAACGCTTCGAATAAAATTATACAAAAATGAAAGTTTTTAAACATCAATGGCTTCCCCATACAAAAGTAGCTCCTACAAAATAAATCGAAATAATTATGATCCTCGCCAAATTACTCATGAAACTTAATCCCATATTTTTCTCCATATTTCTTGGAACGACTAGCACATGATATTACAAAACAGTACGGCATATTCTTTTTGTAAACATATATTCTAAATAAGCCATACTACGACTGTTCCGACTGGCCGCCATTAGCGCACTGACAAGCTCCGTGGCACAATTTTGAGGCCCCGCCTACCGTGGCACAATATTCGTGGGGTCATTTTTGAGAGCTCTTTAGACATCTAGGTATATTAACAATCGCTGTAAACAATTTTTACTTTATTGGAAAGAAGATGATTTACGTAACATCTCGTATTAATTTGAAGTACGAGTACTATATACATCCGCAAAGGTGGGTAAATTAAAAGTAAAAATCTGAAAAGTTTTTTGTGAATAAAAAAAAAAGTTTTCAAGATACAAACACGATTATATTTTTCCTGTAATATTTAGCATTAAACCAATGTTTCCTAAAAATT
Organism: Leguminivora glycinivorella; assembly: GCF_023078275.1. Taxonomy (NCBI): domain Eukaryota; kingdom Metazoa; phylum Arthropoda; class Insecta; order Lepidoptera; family Tortricidae; genus Leguminivora; species Leguminivora glycinivorella. Next base: position 3,505,055 of record NC_062975.1, read on the forward strand.
TCATAATTTTTCGTTGGTAAACTTCGGAGATAAGGGGGGGGGAACGGTATTTTTTTTTACATTTTCCTTCAAAATTCTTTTTTTTTTCCACAACAAAAAAATTATAAAAAATAGTTTATTTACGGTCAATTTGAGCACTTTCTAACGATACCCCACTTGACCTAGTAACTATGTATAAAAAATGTTTTATTAGGGTACCCCCCCGACATGTAAAGTGGGGGCTGATTTTTTTTTTCATTCCAACTCCAACGTGTGATTCGGTGTGATATATTGTTGGATAGGTATTTAAAAATGAATAAGGATTTACTCAGATCGTTTTTTGATAATATTAATATTTTCGGAAATAATCGCTCCTACTTTCTAGGAAAATTGTTTTGAACTTGATAGGCTCAGTAGTTTTTGAGAAAAATACGGAAAACTACGGAACCCTACACTGAGCGTGGCCCGACACGCTCTTGGCCGGTTTTTTTTAATTGTATCTGCATTTGGATTTGTCCGATGGCATTTTTAGTATTTGTAAATAATTAGTGAAGTTGAATCTGACAAGATTAACATGATATTTATCGCAAATAGTGCAATTTGCAACATTGCTTGAAACCAACATCCATGCTAGCAACATAATTCAAAATTTTCTCTCTTTAGGTGACACCACAGTGCTTGAATACGATGACGTAGTGAAGATCGACTTCGGCACGCATATCAACGGACGCATCATCGACTGCGCGTTCACTCTGCACTTCAACCCGCGATACGACCCGCTGGTGAAAGGAGTGCAGGAGGCGACCGAAGCTGGTATTAAAGCTTCAGGAGTCGATGTCAGGCTGTGTGACGTAGGCGCCGCGGTACAGGAGGTATGACCTTGACAACTTACTGTACTAAAATCCGTGCTAAGACCTGGGGCCCATTTCTCGAAGCTACAAGTTTCAATTTACAAGTGGTTGTCAATGTCTAATATGACAAGTTGGAAAGAGACTTCCGCTTGTAACTTTCAGTTTTGGGAAATGGGCCCCTGCTGGTGAAAGGAGTGCAGTGAAGATCGACTTCGGCACGCATATCAACGGACGCATCGTCGACTGCGCGTTCACTCTGCACTTCAACCCGCGATACGATCCGCGGGTGAAAGAAGTGCAGGAGGCGACCGAAGCTGGCATTAAAGCTTCGGGAGTCGATGTTAGGCTGTGTGACGTAGGCGCTGCAGTGCAGGAGGTATGACTTTGACAACTTACTGTACTTAAATCAGTGTTAAAACCTGCTGGTGAAAGGAGTGCAGTGAAGATTGACTTCGGCACGCATACCAACGGGCGCATCGTCGACTGCGCGTTCACTCTGCACTTCAACCCGCCATACGATCCGCTGGTGAAAGGAGTGCAGGAGGCGACCGAAGCTGGTATTAAAGCTTCAGGAGTCGATGTCAGGCTGTGTGACGTAGGCGCCGCGGTACAGGAGGTATGACCTTGACAACTTACTGTACTAAAATCCGTGCTAAGACCTGGGGCCCATTTCTCGAAGCTACAAGTTTCAATTTACAAGTGGTTGTCAATGTCTAATATGACAAGTTGGAAAGAGACTTCCGCTTGTAACTTTCAGTTTTGGGAAATGGGTCCCTGCTGGTGAAAGGAGTGCAGTGAAGATCGACTTCGGCACGCATATCAACGGCCGCATCATCGACTGCGCGTTCACTCTGCACTTCAACCCGCGATACGACCCGCTGGTGAAAGGAGTGCAGGAGGCGACCGAAGCTGGCATTAAAGCTTCAGGAGTCGATGTCAGGCTCTGTGATGTGGGCGCTGCAGTGCAAGAGGTACGATTGCGTCTATGCTTTAAACTGCCTGAGCTGTGACCCGCTGGTAAATAGTGTGCAGAAGCTGACATCAAGGCTTCGGGAGTTTATGTCAGGCTGTGTGACAATGAGTGGTCCAATGCAGGAGGTAACTTCAATTCAACTCGCGATACGACCCGCTGGTGAAAGGATTGCAGGAGGCCACCGAAGCTGGCGTTAAGGCCGATAGTAAGTCCACTATCATATGTTTATCATAGAAATATGATCATAGGTATCATGCCGTCCTTTTTCTTCACGTTGGACAAAAAGAGAGGCATACAGACCTATGATCATATATCTATGTTAAACATGTGATAGTGGACTATCGGCCTAAGTCTTCAGGAGTCGATGTCAGTCTCTGTGACGTAGGCGCTGCAGTGCAATTGGTATGGTAATCGATTTATTGCGTGTTCCATTTTCGAATACTAAACTTGTCATATTAAAATGACACGCCTCACACGCCATACGTAAAAAACCTTGAGGCGTGTCATCCGCACAGAAACGATTAACTTTCTGAGGTTATCGGCCAAGACAGTCAATTTTTCCATTTTTACTTTTATTGTAATCTAACACGTAATGCATTTAAGCAACCCTTCCATAATGTCTAGCCTTTGGATGATTATTTGTCAATAGTGAGCACACTGAAAGGTGAAGACAGATGTCGCTACTGCACCCACTGTAGTAGCATGTGTTAATATGTTGCCAAACCAGAAATACGGAACCCTAAAAATAATTAATTTCACAGCAACAGCAGGCGCTTATAGCACGTCGCGGACACTGGCGATCAAATATATGAAAAAGGCGCGTTCCTAGCACACATTCTAAGCTCGTGTAGGTGAACGCGTATTACGCGTACCATGCTTGCATGAGTGAGATATGACAGGTCGACTGTTCGTGTTTTTGACAGGTAGCTGTGAGGTAACCGAGAGGAGGTGAGCGGCACTTTCAGCGGGGAGCGGGAGTGGCCATACTGTACGATAGTACTATACTGTGCTTATATTGCTTGGCGTGATACCCGTCAGTTTGCAAGAGAAAACGGTTAAATAAAATGATTCTTGATTGATGAATTGGTTGTCTTTTCACAGGTTATGGAGTCACACGAAGTGGAATTGGATGGCACCGTGTATCAAGTCAAGCCTATACGTAATCTGAACGGACATTCAATTGGACCATACAGTAAGTACTAAGTAATGTAAAATGTTCATTATTTGTCCCTTACCCATACCAAATATGAGACCTATTTTTTAGAAATAAGCACCAATTCTCTGTTCCTTTCGCTTGAACGTCTACTATTTCTAATGAATCACGATAAACCAAGTTTGTTAATAATACTAGCTTATGCCCGCGGCTAGGTTCGCATTAAATTAGAAAATTGCGGAATGTTCCATACAAAAGTGTCAATACACAGCTCATGTTTTTGATTTAGGCCATAAGACTACGCGCACTGTCTATTATGTACAAAGAGGATCGAGTATTATAAAGAATTACTGTCAAAGTACATAGACTGCCATCTCTTGACACAGGCTTAAAGCTTTTGAACCTCAGTTTTGACAATTTGGCCCATATTCTTAGCTTGATATGTGTTAAAATGTCAAATATTAATATTAGCGCCATCTAGCTGAGCGTACCCCAAAGGTGTAATGCCATCTAGGCCACTTACTGAGGTCATGCGCGGATCCATGGGGGTCAAGACCCCCCCTGGAGCCTAGGCTGGCCATACAAATAGACCACGTGACCCCCCCCCCTGGGCACAAAACGTTTTTTTCTTAGACTATCTGTCTATACGGAGTTATATATGTATTTCATTATGCATAAACAAGTTAAACATGATATTCTTTACCAGGGATCCACGCCGGTAAGACCGTGCCGATTGTGAAAGGCGGCGAGACGACCCGCATGGAAGAAAACGAATTCTACGCCATAGAGACCTTCGGCTCCACCGGCCGAGGCCAGGTGCACGACGACATGGACTGCTCGCATTACATGAAGAACTTCGACCAGCAATTCGTCCCGCTAAGGTATAGTTTTTTTTTTAATGGTCTTACTCTTTCTTGGCTACAGACTAGCTAAAGCTCTTGGCAAAGACGTGGCCTACGATGGAGTGAGCTCACCTAGAAGATGCCTGTTCACTCTTGATTTGCAGGTCGATAGTAGTCTCTTCTGGTTTTTCTTTAGACATTTTGTTTGGTTGCTCTTGGCATAGGACTCGCCCATAGTACATTGAAACCTACGACTTCATCGGCCGAAGCCAAGTACACGATATGAACCGCTCATTCTACATAAATTTAACCATTTTGTTCGTCCCGCTAAAGTACAGCTAAGAAAATAACGAGTGCTATATTAGTCATCAAATAAATCATTTGAATCATTATTATATCATGAAAGTTTTGCAACTAACGAACGATCTGGCTTAGAGGGAAGTAAAGTAACTTGTGAAGCCAATAATCCTGGGTTTGAACCCGGTTTCCGAATCCTGCACGGGAAGCATGGTCGCGCGATAGACAATAAAATATCAGGCCGTCCCTATCGCACTTACAAATAGTGCGTTCCCGTGCTGGTGTGGGCATTTATTTGTGTGACGAGTAAAAGCCATGAATCTGCACCCGCAACACAACCGGGTGTCAATTTGTGTAAGAGCGTCCCTATAATATTTTAATTATGAAATTCCTCTTACTTCCAGGTTACAATCATCAAAGCAACTGCTCAACCTGATCAACAAGAACTTCAGCACACTGGCCTTCTGCAAGCGCTGGCTCGAGCGCGCCGGCGCCTCGCGCTACGCCATGGCGCTCAAGGACCTGTGCGACAAGGGCGTGGTGGACGCCTACCCGCCGCTCTGCGACGTCAAGGGCAGCTACACCGCGCAGTTCGAACACACCATCCTGCTACGCCCCACTTGCAAGGAGGTCATCTCGCGCGGAGATGATTATTGAGACCATTTTTCTTTTCAATACAGCCGCAAGGGAGGTCGTAGCTAACCGTGCTCGCAGCCATATGAAACAACTGTCTCTCATCAAGTGGGTTACAGAGTTTCGCCAAGAACCTCCAACGCGTATGGCCCCTATTTCTGAATGGGCTCCTAAAGTCATGTTTGCATTTATGACTTGCGTAAACGGCAAAGCTAAAACATTATTGTTGATGTTAAAGAATTACTCTTAAATCTCTTCCAGACATAGTTGCGACCGAAATGATCAGTACAATTTATAAAATTGCTAACTGTTGAATAAATACTAGAATGATTTGACAGTATTTGTGTTCTATCATATTTTTGTTTTACAAATAAACAATACTGCTGGGCATTGGACATAAAAGTTAATAGTTGAAATATTTACTATTTTTGTGAAATTATGAAATATCATGTCATTATTAAATTGACGAGACAGAACACACAACTTAAGGTTATAATTTTGTAATTCTCCTTTTAAAATCTTAATACGTTAGGATTTAAATAACTCGTTTTACATATAATAATTATAGAATAGACTAACCCTAATTTGTATACATTTGTGTTTTTAAACCTGTGTTGATGTTGTTTCTAATATAGCAAGGTGCAGGCAAATCACGATGAAATCGTTGATTGTGAATTCTATTGATTGCAGTGATTTTTTTAATTGCTGCAATTGAGAAGAACTTTTTAGCAAGCTTGTATTATTTTAACCAGTCTTGTTGGTGCAATACAGAAGTATTAGCAAGAAACTTGTCAATAAATCAACTTATCTAAAAATTGCGTTATCATTTAATTTTCCTAATATCTTAAATTAATGCACCTAAAACTATGCTACTTTCTGTAGGCCAAATATGTGACACGCTCTTATATTGCTACAAATAAGATCGAGTATATGTGTCAATTATTTTTTAGGTTTTCAATATTGGCGTGTAATGTCTATGTATTATTTAATAAATATGTAATCTGGGGATCTACCATAAGAAAATATACATTCAAATAAAAAAACTACAATTTCAAGTTTAATATCGTATTTTATAAGAAATAAATCACTATAATAATCACTCATTTTTGCATATGTAAATGGTTACATAATAATTTACGTACGATACATGCTATACATATTACAATATCCATCTAACGTGAGGTAAAAATGTATAAAACTGCAATTTATAATATGAATATTACATAATACTACATGACAATTCACTACCTACTAATATTATATTCATTGTGCTCGAAAATTTTACTGATATCACAAAACTCAAGTTAGGCCCAAGTAAACGCTAAGGCTGGCGTTGGCATCCACTAGGCTCGCCGCATCGAATCGCAAAAATTCGCCTTCTATACATTTCGTATGAAACGTGAATTCGGTTAGACGCGTCGCCACAGGACGCAGTTTCATAATAAATCTAGAAGGCGAATTATTGAGATTCGATTCTACACGTCTAGTGGATGCAAGCCTTTAAAAACCGTTTTAATTTACCTTGAAACTATATACTGGTGTTAATGCGATAAGCGTGGTACAATGATTTGCACCTACACTGACCTTCCCTGAAATCTCAGCAAAACATAGGACATAAGCAACGTATTACGCTATGTTTCAAATTGTTTCAATTCAACGATCAGTTACAATGTTGATTCAAAATAATTATAAAACTGAAGATATCCCATAAGATATATTATATAGGTAGGTATGAAATAGATGTGTTCTCAAGAGAAAGGTAACATAAGTACTCTCTAACGATGCCAGGGGATCAAGAGACATTACCCAGGTATCTAAATTATCTAACTAGAACGCAGACCTTTAACTGTAAAAAAAATCACGATAGGTTGAGTGGTAGAGTCCAACATCTTGTCAATTTGATTAAAACTATCGCGAGTACGAATAACGCACATAACCTTATCAGTAGGTTAATTAGGTAGGTTCACTGTCCCGTGTGCAAATAGGTCGTAGCTTAGATGGCTGGCAGCTTTCAACTGTGCGTTTCTCCAGTTTCTCGCACAGCTACAGCTAAACTGTAGTGGAATGAACTTTCGCCTGCGGTATTTCCGGACCGACAACACGACCTTCTAACCTTTAAGAGGGCTTTCGTGTTAAAAATAGTGAAATCGCAACCGAGCGCTCGATCATACCGTGTGTGGTATCAAATTAAAGGGCTTTGCGAGTAGTTTATAAATATATATCACATTATAGGACTTTTTCTACTTGGTCTAACAAAATATGAGAAAATGTCCAAAAGTGGTAATAATTGTACCGGTGAAGGCTCGTTTTCAAAAAATTGGCAAAAATCAATAATAGCAATTTATAATGACTAAGGCATAACAGCAATTTAAGTAAACGTTGCAGATTAATTTAGAACAAAACTTACTTCGATGTGATGTAGATTTTCAAAGATATTGTCACTTAATTTTAGGTAATTTCTGAAAAAAATTGAATTCGCCTTAGGCTAGTTTACTCTTTTCCAAAAACTTAAAATAAAAATCTAGTCTGAAATGATTGTGGTACAGGATATATGAATTATAAATTTACCCGTTTTAATATTCAAAATTGTCCAAATTTTACAAATAAGATCGACTGATTCAGCTCTATACGTGCGTTTTTCTAAACGCGCATTAGAGAAAAATTCATTATTAATTTAGTGAGTCCGTTTTCAAAAATCCAGTCTTATAAAATCAAGATAATAAGATGCTCTAAGTGGAACTTGAATTAAATAAATCTATTGGATAACGGAAAGTGTAGTATTTCACCGACTAAAACTATCAATTTTACATTCTTTTGACGTTTTTTTTTAAAGCAGCCTTAAGAAAAGAGCGTACACCCATCTTGAAAGCCGGCAACGCACCTTCAATCCTTCTGGCGTTTCGGGTGGCTAATTGACCATTGGCCGGAAGAGATTCGATCGTTTACCATCAGGCGACCTGCCTGTTTGTGGCAAAAGGCATTCTACTTTATTGCTTTAAAAAAAAAGCAAGCTTCTATTACACAGCCGTAAGGCTTCAGTTTGGAACAGTGAACGTGATAACAATCGTTTTTCTAAACGGGAATAAACAATTTTTCAGTACAGATGGTGTTTTTTTTTACGCACTAGTGCGAGAAGTGGTTCATTATATGCTAGGTCGAAACTTTGAAGGCTCATCTGTACTGAAAAACGTCGTACGATACACGTGCAAAAAGGAAATTCGTAACTCGTGTCGATTTAAAACACTCCCTTCGGTCGTGTTTTAATTTATCGCCACTCGTTTAGAACTCCCTTTTTTACGCACTTGTATCGTAATGTACTATTTCGTTAGCAGGTGTGCATTATTTAGGTAAATAATATATGACTAGATATTAATAAATTATATTTTTAAAGTACCTACCTACCTACTTATTATTATACAAGTAGCGGGCACGTAACTTTAGCACTTACCGTATTGCGCAGAAGTCAAGTCAAATACAGGTCTCTCAGGGGCAAACGGTATGCGTCCCCATGCGCAGCTATCCCCTCCACATTTCACTCAGCGCTAAAGTTACGTCGACACTTTTAATAAGGTATCGATAAAAAAAATTTTGGGCATTCCCTGTGAAAAAATACGCTAGTCCTAAACATGACCTTTATAATTTTCAATTACTTAAGTAGGCGTTAGAACTATAGCAAGATTTATTTCAGTGAAATGACACGTAAGCATAATATAGGTCAATAGTTAAAATTTATGATTTACCTAAAAGTCGCTAGCCTTAATAATATTTCGTTAGTAACAAAACAAATAGGTACTGGAACCAGACAAGACAAAACTAGCACAGATGTGAGAAAATCTGATAATGCAGCCTAAATAAGTATATCAGGACATATTCTTAAAAGATAAGTATTATAATGTTTATAATATCATTACGCTGTCCTGATAAAGGCTAATTTAGACTTACAGGTCAATTCGAACGTGCCAGTTCGAACGTTCAGTGACATCAAACCGATACTGGAATCATACCAGTTAGCTGAGATCACAAAAAACCTGTGTTCACAAGCGCGTAACTAACAACTGATGATTCTTATATTATTCTGAGCCACTACCATTTGTTTCTGACAACGTAAGATATTAAGAACGATGACGTTTACGCTATCGAGTTACGTATTCTAAAACATTAAGAACTCGATAGTCTCGATAGCCAAATGCACAAAACGCTTAGGTACTATATCGTTAGCACTATCTCTATCACTCATCCGGATTGGCGCGCCAGAGCCAGAATACGTTTCAGTCAACGATTTGATCATTTTGGCTATTAGGTCAGCTTATGTGGTCCATTTCTCAAAGCCAAATTTCCAAGTGAAAGTCTCTTTCAACTTGTCATATTAATCATAAAATATTATACAGCGACTACCGCTTGTGATTTGTAACGAGAAATGGGCCAATGGTAGAGGTTTTGATATCGGTTTGATATCCGTTCAGTTGGACGTGGTGTTTGATACTAAACAAGTAAACAACTTGCAATTTGATAGGTAGGCACGCGTTATCGCTAGAGCACGTGCAACGTTACGGTCGTTGATATGAGAATATGTATATCATGAATCATATGGGACATATCGTTGAAGGAAATTTCATGACTATTGTTTTTATTACTTGTAGGTGAACTTCGATTTTGAATTTCTGAAATACACACTCGTAACTATTCAACAAAATACATAATGATAGAAAAAATACATATAATGACAAAATACATATTGTAGATAATAAGTATATGCCAGCACTCCGCGTGAAGCATATACATAAGTAGTTATAGGTAATTCAAGAAAGCGTATACTATGTTAAGCTTATTCACATATTTATATTTTTCATATAGACCTTATTAGACAGAGAAACATTTGATTATGCTGCCGCATAACCAACAAACCTATATTCTACAACAAGTCTAAAACGTAGGCTACCGAAGTTTATATCATAATGGGGTAATATTACATAGCACCTATTTACTAAAATATCCTAGATTTTTTACAGAACGACCTATATTTTAGTAATATTCTATCTAAATCGAAAAAAAAAGAAAAAAAAGTTGAAATAAATACTTACAAAACCTTTTATTTTCTACATTAAAAATCCATTTTAAATGATTAATCTCGAGTTCAACTAAATTACAAATCGCTTATACCGCACTGGTAAAGTATCACAGAAATTAACCATACCTAGCTAAACTATCGACATTCAAACTACATCAGAGGTTGGTCTCTTTCAAGTACAGGAAATATTTAAATTAAGCAAAATTGTTGAATTATACATGTTAATCGGTTTATGGAATTCGCATACAGGTGAGAACTAGATTTTGGTTGATAAGTTTAATTTAATTATTCTTTTTACTTAACATCCAAATTAGATTAAGAGCTATAACAAGCTTACAATGTTTGACCTTGATGGTTCTAATATGTACTTTCAACCTATCAGGTAGAAAAGAAAATATTTTTGATTTGTTAATCACTTATTTAGAGGTAAACTCGCATTCAGATAGTTTTTTCCATTATTTAAAAAGTAGAATGTTTACGAGATTTTATGATCAAAAAATAAAACTGTACAATGACATACATTTTCAAATTAATTAAATACATTTTTTATATTGATTGGTTGATAAATAATGAATTTAATAAAAGAAGCGCTAGCGTATAAAATAATCGACGAACATGGATAACATAGAATCAAAACGGAATCATTTACAAACCCTATTCTTACCACACTATCAACAATGAATTCGATAACGTCCATATTTCTGCACATCTCGTTCGCAGTAAAATGCTAGAACAAACGAGATGAATAGAAAGCAAAGGCAGTTTTAGACTAACCTATGTTTACGTACCTACATAAATTATACGGTACATTTCATTTTATGCGCCGGTCTGAACCCGCCCTTACTTTACAAACGCTACCGAATACCCAGTGTCAAATTCGTACACTAATAAAGTAAAATCAGGAATGGAATCACAAAATGTGTAATAAATACGGCATACATACAAATTAAAAGGTCTAGAAAACTGGGGCGATACATAACGTATTAGTTAGGTATTTGCAGTGGGCCGTCGCCGTTGACGACGCTGGCGGCGGTGTAAGGCCAGTTGTAGATCGACTGCAGCGGGACGTGAAGCAACTCCACTAGGTACCGGTAATTTGGTTCTGAAAACGGTAATATTTCGTAAATATATAAGTAAACATTTATGTGGCGTGCCATGCCAAAAGGGTCTCTTCCCAAACAAATCGATGCGGAATTGTCTTTCGCCGACCTAACATCGCTTGTTAGATGATCATGCGATAAGGATGCGTTTAGCGACGACGACGCGTAAGTGCGTTTTCACATTACCCGATCCGATATCGGAAGTCGGACTGATATCCCATACATTACAGGCGCCATCTTGGATTTTTTCTATGGAAATCCTTCCGACATCCAATATCGGATCGGATAATGTGAAAACGGCGTAAGCGTGTTCATACTAACGAGCGATTTTTGGTCGGCTAAAGCCATTTTTTTTGTTGGAATTTCAGATGAAAAGGACCTTATCGCACTTGAAGATTAAAGATCGTAACGGAAAGACACATAAAATTACAATACAACTGCGTAAAATATTGCAGATCATAAAGTAACCCCTATTATATAGAACTAGCTTTTGCCCGCGGCTTCGCTCGCGTTAGAATGAGACAAAAAGTAGCCTATGTCACTTTCCATCCCTTCAACTATCTCCACTTAAAAAATCACGTCAATTCGTCGCTCCGTTTTGCCGTGAAAGACGGACAAACAAACAGACACACACACTTTCCCATTTATAATATTAGTATGGATACTCGTATCTACCTATCAATAGGTATGTATCAAAGAGGATCGAGTATTATAGAGAGTTACTGTCGAAGTAAAATGTGTAATCACAGTGCATAGACTGCCATCTCTTGACACAGGCTTACAACTTTTGAACCTCAGTTTTGACAATTTGGCCCATATTCTTAGCTGGATATGTGTTAAAATACTTAAAATGTCAAATATTAGTATTAGCGCCATCTAGCTGAGAGTACCCCAAAGGTGTAATGCCATCTACGCCACCGCTCCTTTTTCTGTATGGTACTGAACTGAGGTACGTTTTTTTCTTAGACTTTATCTGTCTATACGGAGTTATATATGTCTTTGGTATGTATATAAGGTTAAAGGCCAAGTGCGACGAGTAGAACACCTAATTAATAATTTAATTAGCCTAGACGGCAATATTGACAATAAGGAAGTTACCTTCTTCATTTGTAATAAGAAGTTAAATAATATTAAAATGTATGATTTACTTATTAAATATTTGTTGCACAAGTAAATAAAATACGATCGAGTTTTGGTCCCTAACAATTCGTAATTTGTAAAAATTGTATAATATACGACCTAAGTAGGTACAAGCATGAATCTTCACTTATAAAACTTTTTTGTATTGTATCACAATGTTCAGGAAACAATATGTCATCAAGCTAAGGAGTACATGCACCTGCGGCGCAACAGAGCATAACAACAACATTGTAACATGATTATGGTAAATACGCTACCGCGTTCTATTATTTGCATTCGTCAAGGATCGAGATACAATATTTCAGGGGTTTCTTCGTTGTTTTATAGCCAAAAGAAATTATAAATACGTAATTAAGTACTGCTTGTAATAGGGCAAAGTTTTTATCGAATGGAACATCACTAATTAATTCATCATTAATTAGTTAGCTAGCTATAAATCTGGTGGTGGCAGAATAACAGCGTCCGTTGCTGGCAGTCCTTGTGGCCGCTGCGCCTCGAGGCCCTCTGGCACAGACATTAGCTGAGCCACCTACCTTTTCAATTAGTTTGTAAGCATGCCTGTGTACTTTTATAATGTACCTGTGTTCAAACTTTTGAATAAACGTCTTTATTATTATTATTATAATTAGTTTATCAAAATATGACTATAAGCCTTATAGTATATGGGGTCATAAAATGCGGTCAGATGCTGATATTTCAGATAAATGTGATTTCCTTTATATTCAAATTACGAACTCAAATCTTACCGTTTTCTGGATTGATAAATCCCTTTCTAACCAGGTGCCGTAGCTGAATGGCATTTCTGCGACGCGAAACGAAAACGAATCGCCGCGAAAGGTAGTCTGGCTCTGTCGCGCCAATTCGCAAGAGCGATAGAGATAGATGCATTCCTGCGCCGTCAGGAGCTCGAAACTCTCCACTTCGCGTTCTGTGGCACGAAGTCTAGGGGCATCTCCAGGTACACGTATCCTTCTGAATCAAATTACGAACAAGCATCAAAGCTTACCATTCTCTGGATTGATAAATCCCTTTCTGACCAGAAAGTCCAGCAGGATCGGCGCGCCGGTAGTTTTGAACTGCGGCGTGAGAGCTCTCTGGATGCATTCCTGCGCTGTCAGGAGCTCGAAACTCTCCACTTCGCCGTCCGCGTTCTGTGGCACGAAGTCTAGGGGCAACTCCAGGTCGTACACGTATTCCGTGTTTGGGAACAGTCCCCTCTCACTCTCGAAGTAGAAGCTGCAATATGAAATGTTATATTTTATAAGAGTGTTACTAAAAATATTCTATAAATATCTAACACTAGAATTACAGTCTAACCTGACACAACCAGCCGGCACCAACTTCTTTGCCAACTCTCCCTCCACAGATGCTTCTTCAGCCGCTTCCTTGATACAGGTCTCCAGGATCCCGTAGCCCACTGCCAATCCACCGCTGACGAAGCAGTCCCATTTTCCTTTTTGGTGATAAAGTTTGGTAATTATTTGCTTCATTTAAGTCAGTATGATTACCTATTTGAAAGCTATTTTGATTAATGCATTATATTTTACATTGCTAGTATTCCTAACAAGATATTAGCTGGGTCCACACACAGTGATGCATGTTTCGAGGCAATTTGCACGCATGGTAAATGTTTAATGTACGGCCAAGGCACGTTTGCCGTGTGAGACATTGCCTCACTCTGTATGGAACTTGCTATTCACCAAAGTAATCATACAATTAATTTGGCAAAAATAACAGTATACTTATCCTTGTGTGGATTTGAATTACTTAAATAACACAAACAATAAAGCTCATAAATTTTATCTTTATCTGAATCTTATTGGACTTATCTCTGGGAGAGATTTAGTAAAATTTACAGGGGCTCTGCCTAATTCGCGCTGGTATCCCTAACTAGGAGCCCTTTAGGAGCTAATATTCATATCAGATGCGACTACAGTGTGTGGGACACAGTCATGAGTATGTTCTCCACTTTTAATTTATTCTATGCTTAAGATCATTGTTCATCATTACAGTTTGTTAAAATTTTTGAATAAACATAATATAATCCTAAGTACAGTGTGGTTCTACTAGCTTGTTATAATTTATGGCATTGGCATTCCGATTCTTAGTAGTCTGCTGTATTTATGATCTTATCCATAATCTTATTCATGGAAAGCGACTAACCTGGCCATGTTTGTTTGGTGAAGCTCCTCTGCTGCATCCAGATACACAGCCCTTTAGTTGGATGGTTAACATAGCCGGAGACACTGACGCCATAGTTCCTAATGCCGAACAGGCAAATTGCGCTCCGTTCCATTTCCATCAAGTTTTCATAATGATAAGGGGTGCTCACTCCAAATAACTGAAATAAAATACATTTTAGAGTTTGAAGAATTATCAAACAGAACTGGGTGTCACAAGTTGCTAAGCATTAGGCAAGACTTGACCAGCAGGAACTTGTAAGCAATTTCCTTGCAGGAACTGGTCAAACTATGAAATGCAACAACTACTAACCTCATCTCTCCAGCCCTTAAGAGCACACAACTCTCCTTCTTTTCTCAAGCTCAGTAACACATCAGCTACTTTTGCGGTTCTCTCTTGGTAGTCACGGAATGCGGGGTTAAGTTCCACATATTTACCAGTGATTCTAAACACCTGTAGGAAAAAAACATGTAATACTAGGGACCTTATAAAATTATAAATACAGGTATAGAAGGTGAATTAGGTTACCTCGGGAAATTTTTGGAGATATTTCATAATATCAGGTCGAACTAGGCCCACTTGGTGGCCGGCAACTATGAATGGTTTACATATACCTTGATGTAAACCTAAAAAAACAATTACATACATAAAACATACAATGCAGGAGTAAAACCAAGTATTAATAATATCCCAATTATTCAATCACCTGAGAAATAGAAGCAGTTGAACTTTTTAGCTAATTTTAAGACCTCAGAAATGTTGTTCTGCAGGGAATTCATATTTTTCATAGCTTGTAAATCACAGGGTAATATATTCGTATGTCGGTGTACACAATACTTTATGGTAAATTTTTGAACACTATCGAAAATAATGAGGGTTTAAGTAATTTCAAAGAGTTTATTTCAGTTTATTCCCATGATTTTGACCAACGAAAAGCAAAGATGTAAAAAAATAAAGACACTACTGCTACATAATTACGCGATACACAGAACCAGTTCCAATTGTTCAGATTAGGTTTCAGTTTACACAGACAGCAATTTTAATTAGAATTTCTAACTGGGCACCCAGTCTCATTAGTTGGTTGATATCACCTCAGTTTATTGCTTGAATTCACTTCACAAGCAAAACTAGTTAAGCTTTGCATTTACCAACGTCAGTGTCAGAACATGTCAGAAATGAAAAACGCAGGTACATAAAAAGGTTAATTTTTTTTTTCTTCGTCCTTCTGGACAGGCTAGGACCATAGGCCATACCGCATATAAAAAGGTTAAATTACAGCGCGCCTGTATACTAGGGTCCAATATGAAGGAATAAAAAGCATAGTATATTGGTGCTATGCTACTCATGAAAAAATTCTTAATAATGCTATGACCAATAAATTCATATTTGTAATATTGTATTATGTACTAGTAAAGAAAATTATTCATAATCTAGATTTACGTGAAAAGTCTTCTTTATTTTGTAATCTATGTTACTATTACAATTTGGACATTTGCATGAATCTCGGGAATGTTCCAAAACGTATGCAAGCGAGAATAAAAATTGTTCGTAAAAAAATTGGTTGTCTGTAAAGTCGATTTACGGACGGTAGTTTAACGTGATAACGTCAAACATTACAGTAGTATAGACAGGGCGGTCAGAGTATAGCAAAAGGGGCCCGATTCTGGGACTTTTTTTCACGTTTTTTCATTTATTTATTTATATATCATCACTTCACTATCACTACATAGTATAAAACAAAGTCACTTTTTCTGTCCCTATGTCCCTATGTCCCTTTGTATGCTTAAATCTTTGAAACTACGCAACGGATTTTGATGCGGTTTTTTTTAATAGATAGAGTGATTCAAGAGGAAGGTTTATATGTATAATAACATCCATTAAATAGTGGAGAAGTACTGTTATTTTTGAGGTTTCTAATGTGATGTCGTAAATAATTACATGCGGGTAGATTATATTTATTTGTCTACCCCGAACATTTATATAAATTAATATCGGGTAGTTTTGTGTTGTTTACATCTCCGGTGACATTTTGCTGGGACGTCAGTCTTCCGCGACCACGGCCAGTGCAACCTGGCCGAAACGTTGGGAAAAAAGGTAAAAATAATGTTAATTAATCGCATTCGACCTGTATGTGACTTTAAATATGTGTACAAAGCGCGAGAACTTAGTGTTATCTTGATAAGGGATAGGGATAGCGATAGGGATAGCGATATCACTACATAGTATAAAACAAAGTCGCTTTCTCTGTCCCTATGTCCCTTTGTATGCTTAAATCTTTGAAACTACGCAACGGATTTTGATGCGGTTTTTTTTTTAATAGATAGAGTTATTCAAGAGGAAGGTTTATATGTATAATAACATCCATTAAATAGTGGAGAAGTACTGTTATTTTTGAGGTTTCTAATGTGATGTCGTAAATAATTACATGCGGGTAGATTATATTTATTTGTCTACCCCGAACATTTATATAAATTAATATCGGGTAGTTTTGTGTTGTTTACATCTCCGGTGACATTTTGCTGGGACGTCAGTCTTCCGCGACCACGGCCAGTGCAACCTGGCCGAAACGTTGGGAAAAAGGTAAAAATAATGTTAATTAATCGCTTTCGACCTGTATGTGACTTTAAATATGTGTACAAAGCGCGAGAACTTAGTGTTATCTTGATAAGGGATAGGGATAGCGATAGGGATAGCGATAGGGATAGCGATAGCCATAGCGTTAGCGATAGCGATAGCGATAGGGATAGAGATAGGGATACGGATACGGAAACGGATACGGATACGGATAATATGGGTATCGTTAGAGGGATACGGATAACCGGTCGGCGGTCTCTTACAATCAAAGTGCTCTAAGACGATCGTTGTTTGCTTGCTTGAAGATTACGTTTGCGATAAGTATAAGCAAAATGTAAAAAATTGTAAGGGATAATAGAAAAAAGTACTTTTTACCCACCGATCATATAGTGTCGAAATACGGGCTATGTGGGATGTTTATAAAGGTTTCCCCAGCGTATATAGAATTACCTACGCTGTGGTCGATGTGTAATATTTCTACAATCATTTCAAGCAAAAGTATTATGTGCAATCGAAATAATCGCAGATAAATATACCAGAGAAACCTAAGGATCCAAATGAAAATCTTAATGAATACTTTTATTACGCGGGCGAAGCCGCGGGTAAAAGCTAGTTAAAAATACACAAAAGTTAACAGTATTTCACCAAAGCACTTATGTGGTAATATAATTATGTACATGTTAAATTGACATAAATAAAAGCAAACACACTTAAAAGTTAAACTATGGTTATTACATTAATCACCTAAGGAGTGTAGAGTCTATGAACCTTAAGAGTTTTCTGTAAAACACACCAACACTATCAGCAAATATGTCAATATCGTCTGTCTCCAACATGATGCGGTTAAGAGCAGCTCGGGCTCGAGCGGTGCGCCGGCCGCCGCGAACAGGCGCCGCCGCCGCCGCGCCGGCACCGCGCCCGGCATGCCAACCACCACATTCGCTCTTGGCACTTGCAGCCCCATTCTCTCAAGCACGGATGCGTCATCTACTCTATGGTGAAACAGTTGGCGGTAATGCATAATATGCAGCAGTTTCCGTCTGGTTTCTAGAGTTTGAAGACCAACCATTCCTGTTACGAATAGAGATGGATACATATATGGGTAATATCCGTACAGTCGTTTGTAAATGTGCCTACAGAACTTCCTCTGCACTCTTTCTAGCATAGTGTTTTGTTCTTATTAGAAAGAATGCATTAAAATAAGCATCTTTTATAAATTAAATTTTTTTTTTAAAACCTACTAATTTAGGAGTTAGAGTGGTGCAAAGTTGCAAAATTTTCCCGTAGCATTACTAAGGCGCCAGAGACAGAAAGCGATATCGACGGAGCCCCGCTTATTACAGAAACTGCACAGAATAGGAGCCTTCGGCCGTTTGAAGATACCTAACGAACCTAACCTATACCTATATAAAAGTCGTCATTTTGTATCCTAGACCGTTTGCGAGACACGCGTTAAAAATTATTAAAGTGCTAGTGCCATTTACTAATCAGAACCCTAATATCTCAGTAAATATTAATGGAGAAGAAAAAGTTTATATAACAAAACATCCTTATTTAAACGTGTTCTATATGATTTATCAATATTAACATAGGTTATATTGGTAAAAAAAATCATCGTAAATTTATTAAGTCTCTGGCGCCTTAGTAAATACTATGGGAAAATTCGCAACTTCGTACTGCTCTAACTCCTAAATAAATAGGTTTTTCAAACAACTTCATTCTATAAAAGATGCTTATTTTAATGCAATCTTTCATGTTTTTAAATTACAAACACTCAAAAATAATAAACACGGGCGCGCCATCTGTCGCAGCTGTGGTGCTTTACTCAGGCCACACGCTACAACCATACCGAGCGCATCGATCAGCCGCTTAGTTCCTACGCGCGCCAATACATGACGCTTAAGCTATATTGGGAAACGGGACAATGACGTCATCTTTTTCGTGCATGCTGCCCGTAGTAACGAGTTATTAGACGTTATCACGTCAAAAAATACTATGACGACGACAATTGTTTCGATGTGGTGCAAAGAATTTTATAATACTCACTAGGAGAAAAATGCCAACTTCATACAAAAAATGCCCCCTTCCAGTCACACACCCACTTACACATCCTTCACACGTTTATACTAGTGGCGGTCTCAAATAAATTCCAACGGACATTAATGGAACTAAAATTGACAATCGGTTTAGCGCACAGACCAACCCCTATAGACATCTATTACAAGACGACTCGCGGTTGCCAGCCTTCCTAGTATTTGCACTGATATAAGCGCGGGCGCTCGCCGTGCCCGATCAGTATCGACCAAGTAACAGACCCGAAAGCAGCGCGTGTTTTTCGCACAAAAAAATTGGAAAAGGGTATTTTGATGCCTTAAAGATGTCCACCTGTAGTGTGAAATGGTGTGGAAAGGTAACAAGAAGCTCAAATTTAAAAACAGACGGCATTACATTCCACAAATAAGTCATATTTATAATTTATTCAGAGCCGGCATAGGTCAACTTACATTGGCCACTTACGCGTCAGTAGAGGGACAGTCATACTTCTGTCCCTTTTCATCTGGCGCGACTGCCCGCCGTCCTTGAAACGGCCAATCACAGCGCGCTTAACACATTCCCCGCCCGCTCCTCGCACCCCAAACACTGGTCACTCGTATCGCGAACCAAATATACAAGACTGCCACTCTATAGGAGGTTCTCTGTGGTTTAGCGCGATTGGAATATTAATATTACCAATTTTGGTATATCTGTGTCTGTTGTTGTTTGTCCGTGTTTCACGGCAAAATGGAGCGACGAATTGAGGTGATTTTTAAGTGGAGATAGTTGAAGGGATAGAGAGTGACATAGACATGGAAGGACATAGACATAGAAAGGCTTTATTTAATATCACAATATTCACAATGTTACAAATGTTACAATGTTAAAATTAGAGATGGGCTGAATATGGACTTTGCCGAATACGAATATTCGGCCGAACATTCGGTTCAGCTCTTACCGAACCGAACATTCGGCCGAATATTCGGTTACGACATATTTTTAAAGAGAATGTTAAGATTAAAACTATGAAATGATTGATAATGGTTATACATACCTACTACAACTATGTTCTTATGATTTAGTGGATAACTAAAACTTAGTTAAAACAACTCTGAACTCTTCTCAACTCTTGAACTACGGTTTTTAAACTTTTTTACAAAACAATTGTGTTTATATTTTGACGCATTTTTAGGTAGTTCCTTAGAAAGCTACTAATATAGGAGCTTATTATTATCCAATGGAATACGTAAAATCTTAATTAGTTATTTACTTTGTTTATTCGGTTAAATATTCGGCAATGCAACCGAATTATTCGGCCGAATACGAACATTGAAAAACTTGCCGAATACCGAATATTTACCGAATGCTGGTTTTCAGTCGGACCCTAGTAGTTCACTAAACCAAAACTAGTTTAAATATTATATTGTGTGTGTGTGTTAGTGTGTGTGTGTGTTAGTGTGTGTGTGTGTGTGTGTGTGTGTGTGTGTGTGTGTGTGTGTGTGTGTGTGTGTGTGTGTGTGTGTGTGTGTGTGTGTGTGTGTGTGCGTGCGCGCGCGCGCGTGTATGTGTGTGTATGCGTGTGTGTGTATATATGTATGTGTGCGTGTGTGTGTGTGTGTTTGTGTGTGTGCGCGCGTGTGAACCAATTGCGTATGAATATAAGCGCTATAGTATGTGTAATGTGTATATGTCGCAGTAAGATAGATAAAGCCGTTATATAGTTATAACCCTAGGAATATAATTATACGTCGTAACATAGTTAAACGAAAGCGATTAATTGCTATCTTACTAGGAATATAACTATAATACTAAACTAGTTTAGTCATATAGTTATATGATTGGATTCAGTTTAGTGAAATGATTGTAGGCAGGAGTGCAGCGGTGCGGCGGAGGTATAGTTATAACCCTAGGGATATAAGGGAGCGATTCAGAACCATCTTACTAGGAATATAATTATAATACGGTATTTAAAATTGCAAACGGGACTTAATCGCGTATTACTATGTATTAAGTCCCGTTTGCAATTTTAAATATGTGTCAAAATCGTGAAAGTTTAAATCGGTGTTTTATAATACGTATAGCGGGACGATTTGGAATAACAACACCGTCACTGACGTTAGAACAAAGTTTATTTTGTATCGAACATAGTACATAAGGTTTGGTTACTAAACAAACGAATCCAAGCTATATTAGTTAAAACGTAACAGTTCCCGCATGCTTGCATGCTTCCGGTATTTCCCGGTTCTTGATTTCCCGGGAAATCCCGGTAATTTTATGGTGGCGAAAGAACCGGGACAAAAATTTAGGAACCGGTGCTCCCGGTTCTTTTCAAAATATCTGATTTATTCATTTTTAGGGTTCCGTAGTCAACTAGGAACCCTTATAGTTTCGCCATGTCTGTCTGTCCGTCCGTCCGTCCGTCCGTCCGTCCGTCCGCGGATAATCTCAGTAACCGTTAGCACTAGAAAGCTGAAATTTGGTACCAATATGTATATCAATCACGCCAACAAAGTGCAAAAATAAAAAATGGAAAAAAATGTTTTATTAGGGTACCCCCCCTACATGTAAAGTGGGGGCTGATATTTTTTTTCATTTCAACCCCAACGTGTGATATATTGTTGGATAGGTATTTAAAAATGAATAAGGGTTTACTAAGATCGTTTTTTGATAATATTAATATTTTTGGAAATAATCGCTCCTAAAGGAAAAAAAGTGCATCCCCCCCCTCTAACTTTTGAACCATATGTTTAAAAAATATGAAAAAAATCACAAAAGTAGAACTTTATAAAGACTTTCTAGGAAAATTGTTTTGAACTTGATAGGTTTAGTAGTTTTTGAGAAAAATACGGAAAACTACGGAACCCTACACTGAGCGTGGCCCGACACGCTCTTGGCCGGTTTTTTTAAAAGTAAATACCACCACTAGACCATACTCGTATTAGTGTTGAGTTCCTGCCGGTGTGTAAAGTCGAGAGCCCTAGGAGGGTCTTAGGACTCTTAGGCTCTGGTGTTGCAGGTATCCATAAGCTACAGAGACTGCTTACCATCAAACGGGCCGTATGCTTGTTTGCCACCGAAGTGGCATACAAAAAATGGAACTCATTTATAGCTGGCACCTGGATATTGCACCAGAACACATATTACACCATTTAGCGCCAGCACCATTTAGGGCCAATTGCATCAACTATATTTGACAAACACATCGTCACGCAGCAGATGTCTGTGGAACTTCCTATACAACAAAATCTAACAAACGCTTTAATGGTGATATACGGCTTGATGCAACCGTCCCTTAGTTTTGCATACCTATGTAAAAAAAATCTCGAGTTTTAAAAGTCAGTTTTGGCGCCCAACTCACCCCAAATTAGCTATTTACCTATACCAGGGGCGGCTCACTCCGCGTTTCTTTTGTACATTTCGACGGCCGCGAGTTCGCGGCCCATAAAGTTTGACAACCTTCACGCTGCGCAATAGAACTCAATGTCGCATGCAGTCCGTTGACAGGTTGTTGAGAGTGAGCCTTCTGTACTTGTACTTTTATTAGGGTTCCGTAGTCAACTAGGAACCCTTATAGTTTCGCCATGTCTGTCTGTCCGTCCGTCCGTCCGTCCGTCCGTCCGTCCGCGGATAATCTCAGTAACCGTTAGCACTAGAAAGCTGAAATTTGGTACCAATATGTATATCAATCACGCCGACAAAGTGCAAAAATAAAAAATGGAAAAAAATGTTTTCTTAGGGTACCACCCCTACATGTAAAGTGGGGGCTGAATTTTTTTTTCATTCCAACCCTAATGTGTGATATATTGTTGGATAGGTATTTAAAAATGAATAAGGGTTTGCTAAGATCGTTTTTTGATAATATTTATATTTTAGGAAATAATCGCTCCTAAAGGAAAAAAAAGTGCGTCCCCCCCCTCTAACTTTTTAACCATATGTTTAAAAAATATGAAAAAAATCACAAAAGTAGAACTTTATAAAGACTTTCTAGGAAAATTGTTTTGAACTTGATAGGTTCAGTAGTTTTTGAGAAAAATACGGAAAACTACGGAACCCTACACTGAGCGTGGCCCGACACGCTCTTGGCCGGTTTTTGAATTGTATCTGCATTTGGATTTGTGCGATGGCAGTTTTAATTTAATCTGACAAGATAAACATGATATTTATCGCAAATAGTGTAACATTGCTTGAAACCATGGTACTATTGTATTTCCTTATCTAACGTAAACAAACCACAGTGAAGAATTGTTTAGGGCAAGAATTTGCTAATTATTTCCAATTCAATGTGCTTATTCTCTCAAAACACACAGACGGACGAACAGAGTCGCGAGATAAGGGTGTTTTTGAATTTTTTTGGTATACTTAGAACTAAATATAAAAATAGTTCGAAAATTCAATAAATAATTGTGCACGAAAACGCAACCTTCACATGAACGACAACTGATGCCGAACGACTGCCTTGTGGTGGCGGGTAAGCCCCCGCCCCCGTCTCCACTGCACCCCCGCACTACACTGCTACAATTATACTACTGAACTTAATCCAGTTATATAACTATATTACTTAACTAGAGACGTATTATAATTATATCCCTAGACTAAGTTTAATCCAGTGATATAATTATATAACTAAACTAGTAACGTATTATAATTATATTCCTAGTAAGATGGTAAGGAATCGCTTTCGTTTAGCTATGTTACGGCATATAATTATATCCCTAGGGTTATAACTATACCTCCGCCGCACCGCCGCACTCCTGCCTACAATCATTTCACTAAACTGAATCCAGTCATATAACTATATGACTAAACTAGTTTAGTATTATAGTTATATTCCTAGTAAGATAGCAATTAATCGCTTTCGTTTAACTATGTTACGACGTATAATTATATTCCTAGGGTTATAACTATATAACGGCTTTATCTATCTTACTGCGACATATACATATTCAACGTTTAAAGAGGAAAGAAAAGGCAACTGTTGTATGCGTAGTTGCGTACAATGTTAATTATGCTTTTTACTTTTATTAATTATGCTAATTAATTTAGCTGGGCTATTATCAGAGCTAAGAAGGTATTACTCTAATGCCAAGAGGTAGTTTAATTTGAATTTGACATACTTGTGTCTTTCTAACCCTTCACTTCCCTTAAATGGGGAGTTGGAAGTTCGTATGGAGCATTCCGCAATTTTCAAATGTAACGCAAGTGAAGCCGCGGACAAAAGCTAGTTTCCATATATACGAGTAGGAGATAGTGGCACTCCTACTTTTTTGTCAGCTTGTAATTGATCCGTTGGCTTATTCACCACCATGTTTGGACTAAGAGCCCAGAGCCGCCAGACCTTCCTAATTTTCTCAAGGATGAAACTTTGGGACAATATTGCGGTTGGCGGAAATAGTCAGGAAATGATGATTATAAAATCCTTACCGTCTTTTCTATCACACACACACACACACACGCACACGCACACGCGCACACACACACACACACACACACACACACACACACACACACACACACACACACACACACACACACACACACACCCACACACACATATATATATATATAGCTCTTAGTCCAGTTGTACGGCCTTTAGTTATTCGGTTTTGAACATACCCTTGTATTTTGACAGCACTTGTCAATGTCAAATCGACATTTCTGTTTCTGACTGATGTTTCTCTCTGCGCTGCGTTTGGTACTTTGCTTGCAATGCTTGCTTATTTGCAATAAAACAAAGTCTTGTAAATAAGTGAAACGAGTCGGGAATGAAGAAAATAAGCACTTATACCTGTTGAATTAAGTTGTATATGTCGTTCAAGTATAGAGTGCCTAACTAATAAACATATCAATACAGCCATTAAATGATGGCTACAGAAAGTTTTGGAGTTATAAACGATATTGCCCAAGTTTTTCGCCCTTACATTCAAAATATCTATCAGGATCTTAAACTAGGTATGCAATTCTGTAGACTTCTAAGTTTTAAAGGTATTTGTGCGTACAAACTGACTCTTTTTGATCATAAACATTTATTTGACAGGATTATGCAAAACAAAGGTTGACATCGAAAGAATATCTGGATCTGGCGACGGAGCTGAAAGTCAATTCCGATTAGTTTTGCCATACTGTTCCAAAAAATTAAAGTGGGAAGTGATCTTCGATGCTTCTACTCCATGGTTTGCTCCGGACTTTAGATTTGATGATGAGTCATTCTTGAATAATCTAGATGAAGATTTTTTGGAGGATAAAGTGCCAAGTCTGGCTAAGTGGAATGAGAATGACCCTAAGGCTTTAAGTGGAGTCATATCAGAGTTGCTGAATTTGTATAAGATTCACCAGGTATGTTTTAAAACATAATTATTCCAAGATATTAATGTATTAAGGGAGTTTAGTCATGCTTTTTTGTTCTAAATAGGGTACACTGTAATAAAAGTATGTACTTTTATTCTACTTTTGACTAACAATATATCATTTAAATTAAGTTTTAATAAGCAGACACATCTGCTAACGATTCTAAACATTTTTATATTCGAAAAAATTGGAAAAAGTTGTGCTTCCGGTGGGACTATAATTGGGAAATATATTATTTCTTGGTGACTTTAGTTTATAAATTACTCACAAATATAGGAGCGAAAATCTTAATTGTTTCCAAAAAAATAAGGTTTGTCACTTAATCTGAGTGTGAGAATAGATTTTTTTTTACAAAATACTACAAGTAACATTCCATTTTAACTTATGTAAGTAATAAATTTCAGATTAGAAAATTGAATGAAGATGAAAGTTCCCGGGCTTACTTTGAGTATAGTGCGTTACTCGGAGATGCACTTACGTCGGAAACAGACATTGAAGTGTGGGTTGGGAGCCATGTTGTTGAGTTTCTTATAAGGTTGAATGTTGACACTTCTCGATTGCCCGAGTTATTCAATGAAAGGTATACACCTTTACATTTTAAATATCATAACTATGACAAACATTCTTTAATATCCTTTATTAAGAATCACATTAATTAAACTTCTTTTAAGCCCTTTTACAATCTATCATATAAACTGATGTGTGCTGCTACGGCCCAATATTACAATTTTAAAAACTAGTAATTATTAAAGACACTGCTTTTGTATTACTGAAAGGATTTAATTCTTTACAGTATTGATCAGAATCCTGGTATCGACACTGCCCTGCTACTTGTGAGATATCCTAATTCAACAAATGCAGAGTTGATCTTGTCACCGCTGCTCACAAAATGTCTTGGCAACATAACATTACCACCGTAAGTAACACTTCTTCTCAACATATGTGCCATTTTCAAGCAAACAGCCACATTGTCGCTTAAGTATTCTTCAGCATTAAGTAAGCTTCTTCTGTAATTCGCAACTTGTGTCATTTTAAAACACTCTCTACGTTCGTGTTTTAATTTATCGCCACTTGTTTCGAATTTCTTATTTATCACACTTGTATCGTAATGTACTAATACATCACTCTTATTATATTTACAGGATGCATCAGTCTGGAGTCTTAATGGATTATGTCCCCATGGTCACAGAACTGTTAAACAATAAAGTAAGTATTATTCTATAGTGTACCACACTGGTGGTAAACAAGCATCCGGTGCGTCTGTTGGTTAGCTCTAGCCTAGGGACACCTTCAGACGCCGACAAAATTTGTTAAATTCAAATACTGTACATAAATCTCCTTCCTTATTTCCTTTTACTGTTGAAATTGTAGCACCGCTCACAGTCTCTCTGCTTAGCCTCGAGGTTGACTGGTAGAGAATGCCTTAAAGCATTAAGTCCGCCTTTTTGTACTGTTGGATTTTTCTTTTGTGCAATAAAGATTAAATAATAGTTATTTCATATTTGTTATACAAGGGGGCAAAGTTGTATTTTAACGCCGAGTGTGGAATTGAAAAACGAGCAAGTGAAAGGATTCTATAGTTGAACCACGAGCGAAGCGAGTGGTTCGAGAATATAATCCTGAACTTGCGAGTTTTTTAACACACGAGAAGTAAAATACATTTGCACCCGAGTGTAACACAAAACTTTTCCCCTCACTATGGCGAGGAAACTACATCGCAAAAAATGCGTTTATCACTGCTTCCAGTAGTTCTATAGGTGGTAAATCATCTTTTTTACTAGATTTACCTACTTTTATCAATTTTAAAGCAGTTAATTTGACTTTATTCAAGGTCAAATTACTTTACCCACTAGTGGATAAAATGCGTTTTTACCCGCTGGTATTAAAGGACAAAACACGTGTTTCTGAGCTAGTGAGGGGAAAATAAATAAATAAATAAATCTGAGGTTCAAAAGATTCAGTTCATTCAATCATGTGTTAGATGGCAGTCTGCACTGTGATTACCAAGTGACTACACATATTACTTTGACAGGAGTTCCTTATATTTGGTGATATTTGGTAATAACTTATATTTGGTGATATTGGGTTTAACCTCCGACCCAAAAACGAAGGGGTGTTATCTGATGTTATAATATAAGTTTGACGAGTCTGTCTGTGTCATCGTAAGTTTCGAACGGATGAACCGATTTACATTCGATTTTTAGGGTTCCGTACCAAAGAGGTACAAAAGGAACCCTTATGGTGCCGCTCTGTCCGTCTGTCTGTCGGTCCGTCTGTCACATTCCTAAATATCTCTAGAACTACTTATGCTATCGATTTGAAATTTTGAATAGTTATGAACATTGTTAACCTCTACAAATGGAAAGTATTATTTCTTTTATTTGAAAGCTGAATTAGTCGTGAGTGTTCTTAGCCATGTTTGATGGAAATAGGTCCACCATGTCGGTGTTGTTTTTAAAAAAATCAATTTACAGATCCAGGCGCTCCTTAATAACGAGAAGCTGAAGAGGGAGTTACTGGCCCAGCTGATCGTGAGGTACGAAGGGGCAGTGCTGGAACACGACGCCAACAACGCCGCGTTCCTGTTCGAAATGAACGACTTTCATTGGATATTACAGATTGATATAGGTGAGAAATATCTGATATTTATCAGGTTCGAGTAAGCGATGAGCTATTGGCGAAATAAACGAATAAATGATAGTTGTTCCCGTGTAAATACCACAAGTCCGAAGAATGGAATCATGAGCATTGCTAGGGTTTCAAGGCACGAAGGTTACGAAATCACGCCCTTTGGCATTGAATGCCTTAAAAAACCGCTGAGCGGATCTCGTTACAGTAAACGGGTGGTTATAAATTATGACCGAATAGTGAATGTGTTAAACAGGTGGCCTAGCGGTAAGATCGTGTGACTTTCAATCCGGAGGTCGCGGGTTCGAACCCCGGCTCGTACCAATGAGTTTTTCGGAACTTATGTGCGAAATGTCATTTGATATTTGCCAGTCGCTTTTCGGTGAAGGAAAACATCGTGAGGAAACCGGACTAATTCCAATAAGACCTAGTTACCCTTCGGGTTGTAAGGTCAGATGGCAGTTGCTTTCGTAAAACTAGTGCCTACTGTCAAATCCTGAGATTAGTTGTCAAAGCGGACCCCATGCTCCCATGAGCCGTGGCAAATGCCAGGATAACGCAAGGAGGATGAGTGAATGTGTTAAACAAATCTTTTGTAGATACAATATGTCAATAATCACAAAATTAAAATTTTGAAAAAACCCCCGACCGCGACATAGTGGACCGATTTTCATGAAACATGGCTAAGAACACTCCCGACTAACTCAGCTTTCAAACAAAAAAAACTAAATCGAAATCGGTTCATCCGCTCGGGATCTACGATACCACAGACAGACAGACACGTCAAACTTATAACACCCCATCGTTTTTGCGTCGGGGGTCACAAAAGAGTAAAGTTAAAAAGTGCCAACACAGTCGTGTCATTCCTTTATTTTCACTACGCGTGAGAAAACGAGACACGACGATGTTGCCACTTTTTAACTTCTTATCTGTTAATTCCAAAAAGAGTGAGCTCTTGGTATTTAAAGGAAAAAATAAACCTCCAGCAACTGTTCCACCACTAAATCTCAATGGTACTCCATTGCAAAGGGTCTCGCAATTTAGGTACCTCGGGCACATTCTCAATGAGGAGTTAAAAGATGATAGTGACATAGAAAGGGAAAGAAGGGCATTGACTGTAAGAGGAAACATGCTGGTTCGCAGATTCGCAGGTTGTACCCTTGAGGTCAAGGTCACGCTCTTTAAGGCATTTTGCCAAACTTTCTACACCAGCAGTCTGTGGACCAATCATACTCAAAAAGCGTATAATACCCTTCGAATATTGTACAATAATCTGTTCCGGGCAATGGTGGGGCTTCCTCGATACTGCAGCGCGTCCGGTATGTTTGCCGACGCGCACACTGATGACTTTTATGCACTTATGCGCAATAAAGTCACGTCGCTCATCAGACGGGTCAGGGGAAGCCCCAACAGTCTCCTGCAGGTCGTGGCCGGCAGGCCAGACAGCGCCGTGCTCGGCAGGTTTAGCGAGCTGCATGCTCCGGTGGTGCGTGTGGCTCGATAATCCGGTCGGCGAGGCTGAGTTACTTAGTTAAAGTTTTGTAATTAAATTTAGTCTAGTTTATAATACTAACACATTTAGTTTTAGTTAAGGTATCTGTACACTATTCCGGGATAGTAAAATGTGGTACATTATTCCGGGATACTTTGGTTTTTGTCGCAAAATAAGGAAACTATCAGTAAAATCTTAAGTTAATGCAATATTTAATTAACTATAGATCAAATAGAACCGAAAAAGTCGATTTTCGGATATTTATCTTATCTTTTGAAGCCATGAGGTACCTCCAAATGCGTCAGTCGCAACCACGCAGTAGTTTCTATGGGCGTGTTTGACGGTGAGCTTAACGCGGCAGCGGAACTTCGTAAGGGTTTGCTGTGATGATGGTAAGTTTATTGATATTAAATTTGTATCATAATTGTCTTATAGTTATTAAAAGACATTTATATCATCTTTTCAAGTTAATTTAAAACATATTTTTATTAAAATGCCCGCTCCCGGAATAATGTACACCATTTTGACGAGGTGTACATAATTGCGGGAGTATCACGGAATAACGGAAACACAGTCCGTAATGTTTTTGTGTCCTATTACTATTTACGGTTTAGTATATTTATATATTTGATGTAAATACATTAAGTAAAGATTACAGATTATAGTGACATAATTACGGTACATATATTTTTTAGATTTTAATCTCATAATTGAATACGAAATGTATACTCATTGAGTAATACGTGCGAAATATTAGACTGTGCCATCAATATTAAATTTGTTTTATTTCATAAAATTAAAGCACAAAGTTTATTTATTTCAATGTTTTGAGTGCAATTGTTATATAATCTTCCAATATACTAAGAAAAAAATCTTGTTTATGTTTTAATATAGCCTTTTTTTGACTGCCGTAATTAAGTACACGACTTTATATGAGTGTATCTTATTCCGGTATACTTATATAAAGTATATTAAAATATATAAACTCATAAAATAAGGTACAAAGACCCGGATATTATGTTCTTAAACTTCCTTAGTTAGCTAAAAATTTTTATACCGCATATTGGTTTGTCCGTCAGCCAGTCTGTCCGTCTACGATTTAGCTCAATCATCATTCGTACTAGAAAGCTAAAATTTACATGAGGACAATACATAATAGGATAGACATATATAAATATAAAATAGTACCTATGTAAACCGATTTCATCAAACATGGCTAAGAAGAACACTCTCGATTAATTCAGCTCTTTCAAACGAAAAAACTAATCAAAATCGGTTCATCCATTCGAAAGCGATGCATTAGACAGACAGACAGTGAAACTTATAACACCCTGTCGTTATATCATATAATCGTTATACCGTAAAATATCATATTTCCCTTCCCATTCCAGCTCACCAAAATATTGCCAATTATAAAAAATACACTCTGTATAAGCATTTATCAAAACGATATGTGCATTATATATTTATGTAAACAATATTTTTAATTCGTTTCTTTACATTATGCTTCAACAAAGTGGACTTTAAAGATATCCCGTAATAATGTACAACGACTCCCGGAATTAAAGCCATACCAAAATTGTATCCCGGAATAATGGGCAAACTAAGGGTTTAGTAAAACAACGGTAATTTCTATAAATTAGAAGTTACGATGCAAAATAGTGTCTTAAATCAATCGTAGAAGACTTATCCTCAAAATAAAATAGTTAACACCACTAGAAACCTCGCATTTTTGTTTCAAACCTCACTTAAAGTAGGAAACGTCTTAAGTTCCCGTAATATGGTACAGTTACCTTATTTTTTAGTGTTTAAGTTCAAGTTTACATACTAACAAAGCTATGGACCAATGTTGTCTGAAAATAAACGCATTTTATTTATTTATTTATTATCTTTTTTGCCAGACTGTACTTTCAAATACGAATTCCTACTTCCAGGTGTAAAGTTCCCCGACAAACCACCGGTTCTTACGCTCAGATCAGTGTACCACAGCAGCAAAGGCAAACCAAAGTTTAAGGTGCTGCCGTCCTGCCCCTATAACAACTTTGAAGGATACATCGAACAACAGGTGGAGATCTTCAAGAATGAATGTAAGGGAATATGTTCTCAAATTGTTAATGTGGACAATTAAAACTTAAGATTTAAATACAGTTGTTTATTTTAAAGCACGTGAAGGTTGTTGTACTTATCCACTCCAAAAAACTTTTGGGACAAATGCAATTGGTCTTTGGATAAAGCTAAAAATCTGTATTTTTATTCACCATTAGGACAAAGAACCAAGAATATTTAACCCTAGAACATTCCCGGTTTAATTTGGACGAATAGGTCGATTGCCCGTCAAAGTTTCATAGTGCTAAGTAAAAAAAACAACAAAATTTTAATTTGTGTCAGAATTTTATTTCACGATTTAACAACTTATGTTACTTATGCACTATAATTTGAAGCATTAATAGTAAATAACTAATAAATAAAGGATATCTACTGCTATCAGCTAAAGCAGCTTTGAATCTTAAGTACCTAACTATCATTTGTCTCGATATTAGTGGCTTCGAAGTTCGTTGGTGGGAACTTTTTTTTTGTTAACTCAAAATTATGAATTAATAAAAACATAAGATAATATGATATTATACCGGGTGTCCCTAAAAGCAAAGCCAAAATGAAAACGGGTGATAGGACATCTCATTAAGCGAATGTGACCTTACTGAAAATGTCATGGATTTCGAGATATTGGTACTTTTTTCTTTACGATTTGTTAACCACGAGTTTTATTAAAAGGCCAATATCTCAAAAACCATCACTTTTCATTAGAGTCAAGTAGGTAATGAGATGTCCTTTTCATTTTGGCGTTGGTCTTAGGGACACCATGTATTCTATTCTATCCTAATTGAAATGTCCTTTAATGTAAGTGACTAGGCAGAGTAGCCAACATACATAAAAAATAATCAAGTCCTATCTGTAGTCAGTTACAACAGTTTTAACAATTTCGCCACTATTGAAAACGACCTATTTTAGTGTCAGCATAATTGAAATGTTTAAAAATATATAAATACAGATCAAATTAATCAATAAATACAGAAAACTCTAAATCACAAAGAGCTTTAGCAGTGACAACACTTGCCGACAGAAAGACTCCACAACTTTAATCAACTCTAATTTCTATTTTTGCATTCCTAATTTTCTATAACTAAATCATAATTTGACATTGAGAACTCTTGCCCGGCAAATGCAACTATTACCATCAATAGTTTTTGAATAAATTTCCCTTTTATTTTTGTTATTGCTATCAGTTATTCAGTACTTTAATCATTTGTGTTAATTTAATACAGTTGATCAAAATTAAGAACCTTACACATTATGTAATTAAAGCCTGGCAAAAAATAGTAGAAGATAATAGTCCGTCTATGTAAACCGTTTTGCATGTGGCAAATATTTTGATACTTTTAGTGTTGTTATGATAAAAAAAACTAAGTTCCATTTCGACTCTTTTTTGCCAAGCTTTAGTTGTAATACTCTTAAATTTTGGCTTCTAATTGGTTAGTTTCGTTGAAGAGTCTTTATCACCGAGGAGTTCATAGCGGTATCTCATGTACATGACTTTCATTCTGTCCCACGCGTTCTCGGCGGAGTCTAGTGCAGGCCTGACGTCGAGGAGGGCGAACTGGTATTTGTTATCGAGCTCTCCGCCATCGTAATAGTCGATGATGTAGCGGACGTCCTTACCGCAACGGTCTACGATCCAGTCGTGACGGTCGAAAGGCAGTTCGTAACTGTAAGTAGAGAAATAATGATTGTTTTAGTATTTACAAATCAATGAGAGGCCTTTGAACAGTAGCGGAATACTCAAATAAGCTAGGAAAAATAAGTTACTTTTCTAAAGTAGTTAGTTTATATTAAATGGTCAACCAAATCTTGGCACAGGTAAAGGCAGCATATTTGAAAAACGTATGGCTCAGCGGCCAACTGTCTTCATGAAAACGCGTACCTTCCAAAACCTTGATGTTAGCGATCATTGACGAGCCACAACACTTCAAAATTGATTGAAAATATAGGGGCGAGGGTTTAATTCCTATAGAAAATTTGAATTTCGCGCCTTTTTTTGTGCTAAGTTATGTTTGAGTGTTTCATATTTTTTAGGGTTTTTTTAGCAGTGAAATAATAAAAAATGTTTTGGTACATACCCCATCCAGGAGCGAATTCTAGCCCTCGGGCTGTACTGAGTGGCTTTTCCTCCAAAACTCTTCAGCCTCGGGTGACCACACTCTTTAGCATGGAGAGCCTCCCATTTCAGCACTTCTAGCCAAGCCTTAAAAATAATAGGTATGTTTTAATTTACCAAATATACATACACTAGTTGTGACTATCAATATCATATGACCAGTGATCGGAACTATGGGAGTAAAATTTTTACAAAACCTTAGAGCTGACATAAATTTTAAATAAAACCAAGATTATTATTTTCAGATCACTTTTAAATTTGATTCTATACATGAATCCAAGATTTCCAATACATTACTACAAGGATATTAATATTTTGATGACCACTTAGCAAGTTTTGTTAAAGTTTTACTCCCATAGTTCCGATCACTGCATATGACATATAGTTTTTAACATACAAAGAAAGGAATATGATTTAACGATGCTTAAATACGGAGAGTGGAAAAAGTTATCTGTTTGATAAAACAAAGAAGAAACTATGATTACTATTAGAGATGCAACGCATAGTTGTTTGGCCGGATACCGGATACCGAATATTCGGCCCAACCATCGGCCGAATATTCGGTAACCGGCCGCCGAATATTCGGTTAGTAGATTTTACCTACAATACCTACAATTTAAGCAGGGAGCGGGCGCGTCGTGCAGGTTTTGACTTATTTCGTAGTGAACTTCGCGCGGAGTCCGGTATTGTTTAAATGTTTTTTTTTTTTTTTTTACATAATAAAGTGCTATGATTATAAGTATTATAACCGTAACTGTGTTTTTTTACATTTAATTTGTTTACCCCAAAATCATTCAATCAAAAATAGCACATCCGGTATCCGGCCGAATATTAAAATAAGGGCCGAATAGGCCGGATACGGAATAGTAACCAAATATTCGGTGCATCTCTAATTACTATAATAAAATTTTAACATGATTAAAAAAAAAACATTGAACAGTTAGTAACCGTAACAAATAATTACGTCAATGACCAAAACAGTTACAGTAATTTAAGATTTAGATTAGGGCTCTGGATATTCGTTACTACCCGCCGATCCGTGCGTCCGGCCCCTTAGCCCCGGCGGTGCTAAGCGTCCGAACTACCCGAACCCGCCGAAGTCCGTTCCCGTGTAGTGCCGTTCGCGCGTGTAGTGCCGAATCGGCGTTCGGGGCCGGACGGCCGGACGCACGGACTTCGGCACCGTTCGGGTATTGAACACACGAGGCGGCCGGCGGACCGATCGACTTATTGCCGTGCCGGTTTGTATTTAAAAAATAGGTGAATTTTAAAATTCATGTTAATATAGCGAACGAATACGAATTGGTTTTTATACATACTCATTTTATTTGAGTCAATAACGTGTTAATTATATTTTTTGCACTTATTCCCGTTACGTTATAGGCTATACAAATATTACAAACGTATTCTTATAGGTCCATACTTTCGCCAGGCACACTATACTGGTTTTTTTCGATAAAGTTGCTTAAGGCAATTGCAAGTTTAATGGACTTTATTTTTCTATAGGTTAACTAATAGAAGGGTATTGGTTTGTGTGAAAAATACTATATTAGTTATATTAATTGATTGTTTTATGATGTTCATGGGGACTTACTATATGTACAGATGCTGACAAATATACTTGAAAATATTATCTTCGGTTACCGCGACAGTTACTCATGCAATTTATTATAGTTATATCTATGTCTCATAGTTTTAAAATAAATAAATAAATATTGGGGACATTACACAGATCGACTTAGCCCCAAACTAAGCGAAGCTTGTAATACTCTGGGTGCTGCGCGACGATATACATACTTAAATAGATAAAATACATAACTATGGAAACGGATTATATCGCGTATACTAAATGAAATGTATTTGAACTATCGAGTTATTAATTTTTATCTAAGAAGTTAGTAGAATTAACGTCGCATGAGAAGACAAAGGTAATAATGACTTGTGGGCGGCACAATAACCAATACCCGTGGTGATTTTTACTAATAATAATGACACTCAAACCTCACACCCGGCTTCCCTTTGACAAGGACAAACCTTTTGTTTGAAAAGTTCTAGATGTAGCCGCGCTGTTTTACAAATACCTAGTTAAGAATGGTATATTTTTTTGTTATTTTGGAGGGAACCACCTTGAAGTGAATATGTATCCATAGTCCTGGTTCTTAACTTGCGCTAGTCGGATAGGGTGTGACAAAAAGCATGAGACTTGACATGTATATGTCACATGACATGTGTATGTTACTTACAAACACAACAGAAAAAAATAAAAGTACGCAGACGCCGAGGTGTCAATGTTTCCCCTCTTTTCCCTCATTTTTATATCACTATTTTCAGGTTTTTTATATTGTTATGAAAACCGTGAAAGCTATAATCACGATATTTGGGAAAAGTATATTCTCCATAAAGTCTTTTAAAGTAGGTGTCTTTTAAGGTGGGTAGGTAAGCTTTAACTCATCATTTTCAAATTATGCTTAAGTCCCCCGCATAATATTTGTTTTTAACTACTAGTGGGATGAGTAGGGGTAACACTATCGACTGTTAGTAATATACTTTAAATGGTAGTATTGTAGAGAATTTCATGGTACTTCTCCTAGACATCTTTCTGGTAAGTACCTACTCGTAATATTTACTTACCAAAACCTTTAGTAGTTTTCGTGAAAATTTAAAAACGCTAAAAATGGGAGATAATAGTGGGGGAAGAGATTGACTCCTCGGCGTGTTTCTACTTCTATTTATTCTTATGAACGTCAAAGCTATGTGCATACCAAGTTTCATGCTTTCTGACATCATACTAATTTAGGCCACTGAAAACTCGTGCTCTATATAATAATGCCTAAAATGTAAAACATGGAAAAAATCGAGTAGTTAAAATTTGTCCCCCAGTCACAATTGCTCCGCTGTCCCTTTTTAGGGTTCCGTAGCCAAAATGGCAAAAACGGAACCCTTATAGTTTCGTCATGTCCGTCTGTCCGTCTGTCCGTCTGTCCGTCTGTCCGTCTGTCACAGCCGATTTACTCGGAAACTATAAGTACTACAGTGATGAAATTTGATGGGAATATGTGTTGTATGAACCGCTACAAAATTATGACACTAAATAGTAAAAAAAAGAATTGGGGGTGGGGCCCCCCATACATGTAACTGAGGGATGAAAATTTTTTTTTCGATGTACATACCCGTGTGGGGTATCAATGGAAAGGTCTTTTAAAATGATATAAAGTTTTCTAAAAAACATTTTTCTTAAAGTGAACGGTTTTTGAGATATCAGCTCTCAAAGTCGTAAAATATAATTAAATATATATTAAATAAATATATTAAAATAATAATTAAATGTTTGTATTTTTAATACCTATTGTAATTTACCACGAATAAACGATTTCTATTCTATTCTATTCTATTCTAAAAAGTATGTCCCCCCCCCTCTATTTTTATAACTACGGGGTATAAAATTCTAAAAAAAATAGAGGTGATGCATGCTAATTAACTCTTTCAACGATTTTTGGTTTGATCAAAGTATCTCTTATAGTTTTTGAGATAGGTTGATTTAACTGTAATTTTTATTTGCTGCTACGGAACCCTTTGTGCGCGAGCCCGACTCGCACTTGGCCGGTTTTTTCATTTTAGTTATTAAGGTTTTATCATTTTTGGTTCTTTAAACTGATTTTAATATTCGCTTGAACCGAAAACGCGAACGATCATCAAGCATCACTATACGTCGAGAACGGATCGGACCCACGGGTTTTTAGAGTCCGTCGATCCGGACACACGGACTACACGGGTACCCGGACTTTAATTACACGGTCCCTAATTACCCGTTCCAAACGGGCCAGAAATCCGGATTCGTGTAACACGGGAACGGATACCCGGCAACGGGTACACGAAACACGGACGCGACCGGGAGCCCTAATTTAGATTAAGTATATAGGTATTAAGTTTAGATATAGATTTTACCTATCTCATATCTTTGTATTCACTGTGTTGTGGCAATAAACGAATCTTCTTTCTTCTTTCTTTCTAAATAAATCTATTTTTATCACCGTAAACCCTTAAAATGAATTGTTTTAATAAAAGATAGTAAAGATTAATCTGTGAAACAGAAAACATCATACCTGTTCATTATTAGCATTGTGAATTTTAATAATATCTTCCATATCCTTTGGCTTTATATCTTCATCCTTCCAACGCCATCCCTTACGTAGCATAGCATTCCAGAACATCTGTTGACTCGGGTACACCCAAAACTCTGTGGAGCCATCGGGCATGGCTCGAGGGATAGATGAAACTTGGCGTTGGACAGGCAAAGGAAAAGGCTGGTCGGGAGCTGGTTGTTGATTTGCTGGTGGCATCTGTATTTGAAATCAGCATTACAATACCTAAGCTACTAATGAATACTATAAAAAATGTATTGTTCTGACATTTAAGCACTAAATAATATAAAAATAGCATGCTTCTTACCATGTTATACGGGTTTATGTCATTGGTGGCATTCCCATGCTGCACTGGACATTCGGAAACCTTGGGCGCGCTGTCTTCTTTTTTGTGCATTGGACATTCTGGTGGCGGATTGGCGTTATTCACTGGAGCCTTTACGTTGACACCGGCATCAGCAGATACGTGATTGCCCATTTTTTAAAGTTAACTAAGCCAAGCTTACGTAAGGTGACCTTAGGTTAGACGTGAACGGAGTACATATTTTCCTAAAAATAGACACAGATAAATATACACTGGAACAACCACTTGCATATAAGAATATTATCAATTGTACAAAATTTAAACCTTAAAACACAGGAATATAGAAATCGCTTTTTAATTTTGGGGTCTTTTTTTTGCGAGATTTGACTGATGAAGCAAGTGTTGCCAGTGCAACAAGATAAGATACAAAACTATTGGAGATTAGAAATATAGGAGCGAAAGCTTTAAGTATCAGATGTGCATATATAAAATCATAGATAGGTGGCGCTGCAATCGCTGCAGCATAAGGGTTTGACAATCTCTTAGCTTTCTCGGTAGTGACCCCGCCTACGGAGCAAGAGGTCCCGGGTTCAAATCCTGATGAGACCTTTTTTATTTTTTTCTACTAATATTTTTCTTGAATTATTTTATTTTTTTCTTGTCCAAAAATATTTTGTTTTGTTACAACTTTTCGAAATTCCATTCGCAAGACTTACAACATTACCTAAGAATCCTAAGATGAGGCAAACAATGTAAAAGGGCTTAAGTTAACATTTGTATGAATAAAACAATAAATAAACACAAATAAAAAATACACAAAAATAAAATTAATGTATAAAAAAACAAAAAGCAAAAAGATCGCTGTCAGAATCGAACCCGAGAACATCTGTGTACGAAGCCAGCGCACTACCACGGGACTACGTCTTGACTTGCTCAGTCTGGCGAAATCAGCCTAGAGAAAAGAACGTCTAATGTCATGTCACATCGCTGATCATTGAGCGAGACATGCGCTCCAAGCGGAGAGATTTGTAACTGCAATTATAAGGCCTCAGCCGGTCATTTTTGCGATTGTTGTACTTCGACAGATCTTCGTCCTTTATACCTCTAC
This sequence comes from Leguminivora glycinivorella, assembly GCF_023078275.1. NCBI lineage: Eukaryota > Metazoa > Arthropoda > Insecta > Lepidoptera > Tortricidae > Leguminivora > Leguminivora glycinivorella. The sequence goes on from NC_062975.1 coordinate 3,544,112, forward strand.
TCTCCCTGTACAAAACGTTCTGTAGAGCTATGAACACACGATCACTTTTTACGGCCAGTCTATACGGGTTGATCATATCAACTCATTTGATCAGAAAAGAACGTGATAAAGCCGTATAGTATTGATGGAGTGATTAAAATACGGTACCTACTTTTTATAAAACATGTGCCTATTATATCCACTCTATTTTTTATTGAAAATTGGGCAAATGTACAACTGTTGTATACCAAAGACCATAGACCACATAAACTTGACAGAGCTTGACAAGTTGACTGTTCAGAAGGACGAAGAAAAAAAAAAAAAAAAGCATTGGATTTGACACTGACAGCTCACAGTTTGCTTCAAAACTCCAACGGACTTTCATGAATTAAACTTCGTATTATTGTTATTTTTTTTTGTTTGGGTTTCTTGGTAAATTTAGCTACTAAAATGTCACAGCAGCAGACAAAGAATAGCATAACTCTTCGGGGATCTGCGCAAATTATTTGCGAGTATTTGAGTAAGTAGTTTTAAACAGATCAAACACTGTACTGTATCATGTAAACTACATTCATGTTTTAGGCAGCTCGTTTTATAACAGTTATGCCTTTTCAGAGTACGCCATAAACTCGGTTCTATTCCAAAGAGGACTGTATCCTCCAGAAACGTTTAAAGCAGAGCAGCAGTATGGAATCACCTTGCTTATGTCACAGGATGCACAGATTCAAAGTTTTCTGACCAATCTTCTTTCTCAAAGTGAAGGTATGTGTCAATTTAATATTTAAGTAACCCTCAAACTGCATAAATAAACAGTAGTCTTTTTACATTGTATGCTGCATTCAATACAAAGGATGGATCCCTATCTAGGCTTAGTTTTGTTAGAATTGGACATATAATAATTAGTAAAATTTTCTCAATTTCCAGAGTGGATAATCAAGAAAAAGGTTAGCAAATTATCACTTGTAATCCTTAACGTAGCAAATAAAGAGGTGCTTGAATGCTGGGACTTCAATGTGCAGTATGAAGACGGTGATGCAGCTCTATCCAAGGAAAAGAATGAAAGTGTAAGCAGTAAAGACCTAAAAAAGATTCAACAAGAAATTAGAGACGTAATGTTGCAAGTAGCAGCCACTATTTCATACTTACCATTCTTAGACTGTAGATGTTCATTTGACGTATTAGTCCATGCTAAGACAGATTGTGACGTCCCTGAGAAATGGGCGGAGGCAGAACCTGTGGCAATTCAGAATGCGCAGAACGTTCAGTTCAAAGCATTTTCGACCGGACTCAATAAAGTAGAAACTGTAGTTAGCTATAAGTTAGTTGATTAGTATAGTTAGTCGGCAGCTGTCTTATTGTGTTGTTTAATAAGTAGAATGTGTGAATAGGTTTAACCAAAAATATTTCAGAGTAGTTTCTTTTTAGAACCATTGCTGGTTGCTGTTATTATTTCAGTATGTCCGTCTCAACGCCATTTTGTATTTGTAGCACATTGATTTTTCGATTCACCACCTATACATATATTTTATTTTTTAATCTGCCTGAAGTACATTGTAATGCATTAATTCTATGATCAAACAGAATGCTCATAGACACTATAAGTGGGTTAAGGTTGCAGTGGCGGCTGGTGAAAATTTCTGCTAGGCAACACTGAGCAAAGAGAAACCTACTTTTACATTAGGTACTTTCTTCTTCTTCTTATTTAAGAGCTAATGTAGCTCTTGTCGGTGGAGTATGCGCCATATTTCCCTATTCTCCGCTTTCCTCTTTAGTTCTTTAGTTCTTGATACGACATGACACCGGCCTTCTCCTTGAGCTGGTCAACAAAACTCCTCCTGGGTCTTCCGCGCCCTCTTCTTCCTTTCACCTTTCCTTCTAGGATATTTTTAAAGAAGGTATCATGTCGTATCAAGTGACCAATCATTTTGCCTCTTCTGTTTTCTATTTCTTTAATTAGTCTTCTTTTTAGGGTTCCGTAGTCAACTAGGAACCCTTATAGTTTCGCCATGTCTGTCTGTCCGTCCGTCCGTCCGTCCGTCCGTCCGTCCGCGGATAATCTCAGTAACCGTAAGTACTAGAAAGCTGAAATTTGGTACCAATATTTATATCAATCACGCCAACAAAGTGCAAAAATAAAAAATGGAAAAAAATGTTTTATTAGGGTACCCCCCCTACATGTAAAGTGGGGGCTGATATTTTTTTTCATTCCAACCCCAACGTGTGATATATTGTTGGATAGGTATTTAAAAATGAATAAGGGTTTACTAAGATCGTTTTTTGATAATATTAATATTTTCGGAAATAAACGCTCCTAAAGGAAAAAAAGTGCGTCCCCCCTCTAACTTTTGAACCATATGTTTAAAAAATATAAAAAAAATCACAAAAGTAGAACTTTATAAAGACTTTCTAGGAAAATTGTTTTGAACTTGATAGGTTCAGTAGTTTTTGAGAAAAATACGGAAAACTACGGAACCCTACACTGAGCGTGGCCCGACACGCTCTTGGCCGGTTTTTTTTCTCTCACAATTTCCAGAACCTCTTCATTAGGTACTTTACTAGTAATCAATTTTAGGCAAGCCTGTGGGAATCGGCTTGTATGGATCAGCCGCTGCTGTAAAGTTGTCACCATATTTAAACCACATTTTTTCATACTGTTTATTTACAATCATCTGTTTAATCATATTTTTTCTCTACCTATGTGAATATTGTGATGTTTCTATAGGGACACTTCGGCAGGTTATTTGTACAATACAAGCAAATCTCTACTTTGTATTTTGAGCAGATTTAACAACTTTCTGTGATAGAATGAGCAGTTGCCTTTTGTTACTTCTAAGTCTGTTTGATGCATGACAGCATTGATATCATTTTAATCAATAAGTAGTTTCATTGTCCATTATTAAGTTATATACCTCAATAGAATAACTAAATACATTTTACTTAATCTGGTAGATTTTTGCGTATATGCATTTAGAATAGGCTAGTTTCCTACTAGTCAAATCAGCTTCTTTTTAAGAACTGTCAAAACGATTTGGTAATATGGAATTACTATGAAATACTGAGGAGTGATGTCTGATGTCACGGTCAATTCATTTACGTTATATCTTTCTCTTTGACGTATTAAGTATATAAGAAAAGGTTTATTAGTATAGGAAACTAGCCTATTTTATATTGTAACATTTTTTTTATACTTCATAGATAACAAGAATTTTGAACAAAATACTCGCGTTCGCGTTGCGTTCGACCTGTGTGTGCAGGGCCGGATTAAGGGTAGAGCGAGTGGAGCGGCCGCTCTAGGCGCCACATGATAAGGGGGCGCCAAAATCGAGAATGTGGAAAAATCCATACAAAAAAATTATACGTTGCGTGGGCGCGCACATATCACAAAATGGCGAGAAGAGTCGGGAATGAATCCAGCTATTGAAAATCTAGATTTTTAATTCAGATTAAGTGGAAAGTTGCACCACATTGCCAACATATACCAACACTCAGGGTGCTGTTGCTAGGGCGCCGTAATTGGAGGATTCTCCCTTGACGAACCACATTGTTATGCGGCCGAACGACAAAGTTACGTCGCTATCCAAATGCAAACATATGAGTCTATCCGTTAGTCCAAAGCGGAGTTCCTCATAAAGCCAAAGGCGCGAAACGTCTCAGAGAGGCGCAACTTTGTGTGTCACAGGAGAAGATGAGCGAACTTCAAAGCACTAAGATCCCGAAGGGCACTTAGTGGCAAAATACCGAAATGGGCATCCCGACAGTGACGATAGAGTCCGCAGTTAATCTCTTAATTAACTCTTAGTATTACAAAGATAATAGTATTAGTATTATAAAAAAATACTAGGCCTAAAATTCGGGAACATAGGTGCCCTGTGAAGTCAAAATACCCCAAAATATGACAAAGACGCAGCTCTGCAGGAGATCAAAGCTTCAAAGTTCGCAGATTCCCCGCTAGCGGGTTGAGTCTTAATAAGTAATAAATTGTGTCAATAGGAAAAAAATCGCGCTCGCTTCGCTCGCGCTCACTACTTATATCAGTTCTCTTTTAGTTACTTAGGAAAAATTCTTCGGTCGCGTTTTCATTTCGAGTCTGCTTTCCTGACTTGGCCACTATAGTACTCCATTTTGTTTGTTATTTTATGTAGGTACATGATATCCACGTTCAGCCCCACGTAACTATACTAGGGTTCGACTGAGAAAGTTCAACCCTTTGTCCCTTTCGTACTCTGTATGATGATTACTTAGTATGAAAAAAATTTCGCGCTCGCTACGCTCGCGCCTTTTTCCTGCGTAGTGGAAATTCTTGTCAAGGGCGCCGAAACTCAAACTCGCTCTACCCTGATCGGCGGCACGGGCCGGCGCTGTGTGTGTGACTTTAAATATGTGTACAAAGCGCGAGAACTTAAAGTGTTAAAATACTGTCAAGATTTATCATAATTAGTAGTTTTTGATTTTAAAACTTTAATTTGCTTTTTCATTATATTATACATAGGTACTTACAAGGTAGGACTAGGTAATCCATCATGTCAAAACTTCAAGTGTTTGTGAACAAATGCTTGAGGCAAATCCTGCGTATCTTTTGGCCTAACTGGATCACAAACGCTCACTTATGGAGAATAGAGGGCAATCAGAAACTATGCCGCCCTTAATTGACTTAGTGTCGCTCGGTTCAGCAAGAGGTCTTAGGGATAGGGTGGGAGGTGGTTACCCAAATGCCCAAGACCGGAATAAATGGAGAAATATGATTCGAGCCCTACACCCCAGCAGAGGGTAACAGGATGTATATGTGTACAGTGAGCTGCGAAATAACATGGAGAAATTATGAATGTTTTCATAGATAAATACTGAACTTATAATAGATTTGGCATTCACATCTATATGTATATGCGATTATAATATTCGCTAACATGTTCGTAGCTTACTTTGCGCTGGTGGCCGAAGGCACACGGACCTCGGACACTGGCGATCAAATATATGAAAGAGGCGCGTTCCTAGCACACAGTATGAGCTCGTGTAGGTGAGCGCGTACCTACTATGCTTGTATGAGTGAAATATGACAGGTCGATTGTTCGCGTTTTTGACAGGCGGTAACTGTAAGGTAACCGAGAGGGGGTGGGCGGCACTTTCAGCGGGGACCGGGAATGGCCATACTATACGATAGTACTCTTTATTATACTGTGCAAGGTCGTTGGTTCAAGCCAAACCCCCGGCTTGTACTAATGAGTTTTTCGAATCTTAAGTGCTAAATGTCATTTGACAATTTCCCGTCGCTTTTCGGTGAAGGAAAACATCACGAAGAAACCAGACTAATTTCAATAAGGCATAGTTAATTTAGGTTGTGACGTGGGCGATGGGCTGGCAACCCAATATGGGATAAGAAATTAATGATCACTCGTGCGTTTATAATTCGTTTATTAAGTAACAAACTAAGCTCTTACAAAATAGCAATTAAAAGTTACAATAAATAACATCTATTCAGCAAATAATACTGTACAAAATCGTTAATATAACTTAACATTTTATCGGGCAGTAGGTACACAATGCCCGGGGTCCATTTCTCGAAGCTACGTTACAATTTACAAGGTGGTAGTCAATGTCTAATATGACAAGTTGGAAAGAGACTTCCGCTTATAACTTGTAACTTTCAGCTTTGAGAAATGGGCCCCAGGCGTCGACAATGCAAACGGTGGAAATTAGGTCAATTTTTCATTTATTTTTGAGTACCTTTACCATGAGCTTTACACAGATACCTATATATGCTAGCGAAAACGTACTAACTCGGGGACAGTCCCGGCCATAACGTCGCACAAAAAGAAGGCCACCAAAATATCTGACACAATCTTATTTCTAGAGCCAAAAGAACTGCCAGATATTTATAAATAATAATAGTTATTTGTTATACAAGGGGGCAAAGTTGTATTTTAACGCCGAGTGTGGAATTGAAAAACGAGCAAGTGAAAGGATTCTATAGTTGAACCACGAGCGAAGCGAGTGGTTCGAGAATAGAATCCTGAACTTGCGAGTTTTTTAACACACGAGAAGTAAAATACATTTGCGCCCGAGTGTAACACAAAACTTTTCCCCTCACTATAGCGAGGAAACTACAACGCAAAAAATGCGTTTATCACTGCTTTCAGTAGTTCCACAGGTGGTAAATCATCGTTATTACTAGATTCACCTACTTTTATCAATTTTAAAGCAGTTAATTTGACTTTATTCAAGGTCAAATTACTTTACCCACTAGTGGATAAAATGCGTTTTTACCCGCTGATATTAAAGGACAAAACACGTGTTTCCGAGCTAGTGAGGGGAAAATAAATATTATAGAACTTCTATTATAGACTATAGAACACAGATTGACTGAGTCCCACGGTCACACGGTATTTTTTTATTTTTTTTTATTATAAACTGGTCAGTGATTGACCTTAGTCGCAACTGATGGAAAGTGACGACAAGGCCGAAGTGCAGCCTTTTAACCCCCAAACGACACACAACGCAAAAACGACGAGGTGTTATAAGTTGACGTGTCTGTCTGTCTGTTTGTCTGTGTGTGTGTCTGTCTGTGGCATCGTAGCTCTCGAACGGATGAACCGATTTAGATTTAGTTCTTTTTTGTTTGAAAGCTGAATTAGTCGGGAGTGTTCTTAGCCATGTTTCATGATTTCGGTCCACTATGTAGGAGTTTTTTTCAAAATTTTAATTTTTTGGTTATGTGCTATGTTATTGCCGGTGACTAAACGTAAACTGTGTAGGTAATTCGCTATCGAAATGAATAGTTACATTTTAAAATTGTTTCATACTTTGACAACAATTATAGGTACTGCCAGTTGAAAGTAGGCGGAAATCGGAATAAACAAAACAAAAAATCCTATACTTATCACCAGTTTTGGGACTAAAAGCAACTCCATTAATGTTCGCATTGTCTATATTAAGTGAGACTCTTGTCATTCATATTTGCATTAAGGTGGCTTCGGAGTACAGTTAACAGCATAGACAAATTACCCTTTATTGCCTTATTTGTAAGTATGCAGATGGCTCAACCATCCGCAGCTGACATAAGTAGGTACAACACAGCGTGAACTCAGTAAACTGGACCTAGTGCTGTACATTGGGCATGCCATTTAAGCGCTATCGGTTAAGGGGTAGGTATAGTCTAATAATGCTGGTCAGGGTACGTAGCCGAATGACACAAACGCTCACAAAAAGAAACGCTCGTAGATATCCATCTCTATTGCTCTTGCGTATTAGCGCGAAAGAGCCAGACTAGGTACCTTTCGCGGCGTATCGTTTTTGTTTCGCGTCGCAGAAATGCCATTTGGCTACGGCACCCGGCACCTGATGTGACGTACTCTCCATCCCTAGCACAGCATCTTTTTTATAAGCTGTTTTCAAACTTTTTCACGCCCGCTGATTTTAAGCATTTCTCGCTCAGTCTTACAATCGAGTTCATAAATATCTGTACATTTCCTCACCTTAACTCGTAGCAATAAGGTGAAAAAATGTGCACATATTTATGAACTAGCTGTACAAGAAACTGGGCATGTAAAAGAGACATTTGAGAACGCTCTGACGTCCCTGTCGTCATCTCCCATTCGCTTAGCACCTTCAATTTTAAAAACTTATTATTAGACTGATTTAAAACTCAATGTTCCGATTAGGCATCATAAAACCGGCATAATAACATGTATATACTAAACTGCATAGCTACCGCGATTTCTTTCGAAGCATCTTTTACTACACTCGCAATAAATAGAAGGAATGATTTACAATCGTATCGATATCTAATCGGTTTCGCGTCGTGTCAGTTACTGATGCTAGGTATACTATACTGGAGCTATTGACTGTGCCAGTCTTAAAATTTGACGTTCGAAGGCCAAACATCAGAGGTATATTTATCTTTAAATGTACGCGTTTTCATATAAAAAACTTGTTTTGTGTATTTGAATTACATATTCAGTAGATGCCTACATATAATTACTTTATTATGCTTAATTATACATATTTTCTATTTTACAACGCATCAGCTTTCTGTCCGGGGAATGAACGCACGAGCGCGACGGACGGCGCGGCAAGTGGACGGCGGCGCTGCTGTCTGGAACAGCTCCATACAAGTGTATACATTTGAACCGACCAGCGCGTGTCGGGTGCGTTTAGTCCACGGCCTTATCATTTAAGTTTCCAGTATAGTATTCATATCAGTCGTAGTCTCAGTCGTCTCGTAGGTCTGCCGTTCACCTCCACACAGGCTCGTTCATATCTATAAAAAAAAAACACAGGATTTATTTTCTAGTTATGTACACTGAAACACAGTTATGTAGGTACGTGATAATAATCTACATCTTAAAAGGCTTCTGCGCATTATGTTTCGACGTAACTTACATATTACATACAATAATAAAATACCCATTAACAATCACTAGGTATTATGTGTTTCACTTTTCAGTGTCGAGCTTTAACATAAATATTTTTTGGCAAAGTAAAGTTGTTAAATTACAGTAATGATACACATCTAATTCAATATATTAAATCTAATTGAAGTTAGCCCGGAAATCAAAGTTTTCCAATTCACGTATTAGAAAATGGACAGTTCTACCAAACGAAGAATTTATGGCATTTGTGACTTTTCTTAAACATTTTGATTATCTCCACGGATTATTGTAAATGACTAGTTTGATTGGTCCGATGAGCCAAAATGAGTACCTACCTATTAGCCTCAGAAACAAGAGTAGGTACGCCATTTTACCCGATCCTGAGAGGATCTAGAATATTTTCGTACCGTTTTATAAGTAAGAAGGGTAAAGTGTACGTCAGAAAACATGCGCATGAGCCTTGATAGTTGTACCTTGTTATCTCACAACAAATAAAAAGATTTTTATTGGATAGTAGATGCAACCCCAGTAATGCATGCTTCATTAGATTAGTACTACATTAAGCTTTGATTAGTAATTAAACAACAACTTATACTAGATTAATATAATTATAATAAATGTAACTTGTTTTAGTTTTTAAATAAAATATAAATTTGTAGGTTTAGCTTTATCGTCGACAGTTAAAGTATGTGCTATTATATTTACGAGGTTTTCAGAACTAACAATATAAAAAATCGTACCATTAGTTTTGAAGTAGTAAAACCAACAAGTTACATTTCCATACCTTTACAAAAATGAGTGCGGAGTGTTAAAATTAGTGCAATATAAAATAAAGCTTAAATTTAGAATACATACCGTTTATTTTCGAATTGTGTTCTGACTCTATCCAGGACAAAAAAGTAACAAAATTATTTTTATCCACAGAGCACTTTTATTCACAATCTTTGTTCGTCGTAAAACAAATAAGTACTCGCAAATAAAAATAAAATTAAGTAGGTAAAGGAAAACTTAAAGAAAAACAAAATGTCGATTCTCTGTTAATTCCAACACTCATTCTTTTATTGTGATTTTGGTTTACCCATTACATAAACTTAACGGTATAACGCGTCTTAATATTTGTTGTGAGACAATACTTGGGTTATAGGGGATGTGAAGTCACAAAGCCAAGGCAACTTATCTACGAAAGACGTTTGACCAATGTTTCATTTGCTGATTTTCACTTGTCCGAAAGCTTTACATACATTTATTGATACATATTTATTTTCGGATAAAACGCGTTCGGTCAAATGAAAATTCGGCATAATGAAACATCGAGCAAACATATTTCAAAGTCGAGATAAGTAAGCCACTACCAAACACCGTGCTATTACTTTTCTACGTGTCTTCACTTTACCCTCGACCTAATGCCCAAAAATCCTCAATCGCATAAAAATAAATAGTACCTTTTCTACTTTAATTAATTACACATAAATAATGAACTTAAAATTTAATAGAAGTACTTTATACAAAATGAAATATCAAACAATAACAAAACTAAGTTCGGTCCCATATTATAGCGTTGAAATAAATCGTTGAGTAGAAAAAATCGCTATAACCTCAACCATTCGTCATATTAGCCACACTCATAAACTCATACATTATTATAAAATTAAGTTATATCTACCTAGCTAGTATTAAAACTGCGCGTTGACTAGGTGGATTATAAAGGACCAATACATTGTTACAGGAATAGTTTTAGACATTATTATTTTAGCTTTATGTTGGCTTATTTGCTATGCGACATTTAAAAAGACGATAAATAGGTAACACAGATTTTAAACTAAGTACTTTTTTTTTACTTTCCTGTGAAGTTAACTTTTTGCAGGTATTTCTCTAGGAAAATGATCACTACTGTTGATTATGGATTATTATAATAATTGATCGGTATCTACTTTCATGACTGTAATTTCAATATTTATTCAAAAACGTCGTCGTTCTATTAATATTGTATACATATATGTATAAATTTTATGACCCAACAATATAATAAATGGATTAAATATAATATTCGCATAGCAAATAAGTTAGTATTACTGTTTATGCGTTTTATTAATTAAGTAAAAAACCCGTAACCTACTAGATATGTATGTACATAATTTGAAAGTCTCTGACAGTTACGGACTACCAAACCTTAATCGTAAATAATAAATTCCAAAAAAATACAAATAGGAATAATAATACATGTAAAATATTTACAACTTCACTGAATAAAGATTTATTAAAGATAGTCGGTTTCTTGTATAGAAAACAAATAGTACCGAATACCTATTAAATTTCTACTAAATTTGCATAGTTCAATCAAAACACCATCTCTGAGTATACGTGTTTGTAAAATCTTAAGTTAACAATCTCACTGGGCCAGCCATGTACATATTATATTTAAAAAATATAGCTACTTTCAAACGACAAAAACACAGGTAAATGCGAAAATTGGGCAAACATTGCCCAGTTGTTGGAACATCTTGTTTTCTCCTCAATAATGTGAGAAACAAGAGTTTGCCGAGTAATTTCAGCAGGTAGACGCTAAAAATAAATGTTTACGATAAAAATAGCCTTGCAAACAGCTGGCCCCTTATACTTACACCATAAAATGTATGTATTATTTTATAATTTTAGCTATTCGTTTTTATTATTCAGCTACTTTGAAATTTATAGATAAATCATTTCAGTCATATTAATCATCGCACACAGACTCTGATAATTATCTGTTTTTTCAACATTTTCTAAATGGTTAAATGTGTCTAGAAAGTGTTTTTTTTTATATTGATTGACAAAGTACCAGCGCCTATTCTATAAAAAAAACTTACTATAGACATAAGAAAGTCAAGATAACTAATTTACAGTCCAACATTCGTATGCGGCGAATGTAACATCGCGAGCAAATATATTAAAAATTGGAACGAGGTGGGTTATGCCACAAAATAAATAAGTATAAAAGATCCGCTTCTGCTACATCATTACTTAATACACGTTATAATTTATTCTCAACCAACCTTAACCTTTTACAAACCATTTTAGTAAAATCACAATCGCATGTATTTAATTCGACGAAGCGGATACTTTATACTCATCGACTCTTTAAACTTACGGATTTTAGCTTTCCTATGTGAGCTAAATTCCGCAAATTAAAGTAATTGCGGAGTTGCGTAGTAACAGCTAACAGTAGTAGGACGTGGAGAGGCCCAGTTTGCACGTATAGGAATGATACATACTGCTGCTATTTGTTATATCCTTGTTTTCGCAGCGCTGACCGTTGAAACCTTCAGGGCATCTGGAATGAGAACATAATTCATTATCCAACTGTTTCTGAATTAATAGTTACTGAATTTATTCATAATAAAAACGCTTGTATACTCACTTGCAAGCCTGTTCTTGTACAAGCTGAAAGTATAGGCAAGTGCCTCCATTGAGGCAGTACGAAGACGGGTCAGGCATCGGACATGGGGCTCCCAATGTCGCTGTTGACAAAATAGTTTTTATGTTAGCTTGACTGTAGCACGACACAGTGTTTTTATCTAGATGTTACATGACCTATCTATTTATTTTAATACTAAAACAGAGTTGATAATAATGTCTTAAGCCTATGGCACAAAAATAAATCTCCATAAACATGGCAGATATGAAAAAGGCGATTTGTTAATTTCCTCTTTAACGAAAAACAGAAGCTTTTCTAAAGTATATTTAAATTGGTAGTACATATTACTAACGAAAAAAGCTAAATGTGGACAATTTCTATAGCGCCCCGATTGCTTGCCCTAAAAACCCGTGAATTTGGCGCAAGGATTATGAAAACTAGGTGAATCCGATACATCGAACATCTGTTTCATGACTAATTGGAATACGAAGTACCTTTCACAGCTTGGAAGACTTTTTAGTGCCAGTTCCCAGTCGTCGAGTGTCCGGAATTTAATTGGATGAGATGACATAGTGTCTGGGATAGAACAAATTATATAAAGCTATTTACACTGATCCGACTTAGATTTGTCTGCAACTGGAACCTTCGACTAAAATCTGCGCCCGACATTCAACAAGTGGGAATGGGCTCTAAGCGATAATATTTTACGATATCCTCATTTCCATCGAAGCTCATTATTCAATAACTGATCATTCCATTGGCCTTCATAATGGCATTGTATTCATGTACACATTCGCGGAACAGCCAGCTTCGTGGTAGCACGGGGTAAACAATAACAATGTGGGGACCTAGATAGCTTCGCTTTAAAAGGCATAAACGGTATAATGATGCTTCCTTAAATAAACGCTAGACTAAGGCATCATTGAATACTACAAGTAATCGATGAGCGGTAATTTGCTAAAGGACTTACGCACGTGTGTACGATGATGATGATGAAATAAAGTTTTAAGAGTGATCAAAAATAATAAGATGCAAATATTATGTTGGAGGCAAAAATAATAGACCAGTACAAATTGTAAAAGATGTGTATCAAAAGAATTCGCGTATAATCAACATATAAAAAAATAGGTAAAATTCTAATTTTCATTCACATGACACAGACTATAATTAATCAACTTTTTTTAAATAATCTAACATGTACAGTCAGCGTCTTATAGTTGGTAGTATCCGAAGTAGTCAAATAGTTTGTTATTTTTGCTTTCACTTAACTTCACAAACAATAGGAACACATGGTACTTAACAGGTAAATCCCAAAGCCTTGAAGGTAATTATTATCAATGGCCCGCAAACTATTGTTTGTTATCTTTATCTGCACGTGCAACTATTTCTTAGTATTTTCACCGACGAAAGACGGTTGTCCAGCCAGTAATAATATTTATGAACAACGGTGTATATTATTATTTCACTTAAAATACTTTTAAATTGTTGCATTGGTCTACCTGTAGCATTTCTTACTAGGGAGTAAATATTAATTAGAGATATTAATATATTTATTTGGATGGACTTTCATATTCATCGACATCCCCAAGTAGGTACCTAGTACCTACCTGAGGTGCGATTTTTGATTCTCATCGGGTGGCTTATTTCGTACTAAGTAAATCGGCTGCATACAAAACAAGGCACCGGTGAGATTCAAAAATCCCACCAATACCACCTCTGTTTTTTTTTGTACAAACTCATAATGTCTGGTTATCAGAGAACAGAATAATACCAATATGTAATTACTTAAAAAAACATCTGGAATCAAATCAATGCAAAGACCACGAGTATAACACATAATGCGAAGGGTCCGTTCGACACTTACAAGCTCTCTTTCAACAACCGAGCGGAGAGGAACCGAAGCCGAGATTCGCGGGAACGTAGCCGAATCCAGAAACGGATACGTATCTTTGACGTGACCGTGTAGTACGGGATCTTAGCACCGAAGCCCTAGTGTGTACCAAACACTCAATTACCTTTTTGAGCTCAGCAATAAAATGTTGCACGTGACAAAGTAATTTTGTAGGTGAATAAAAAGTATTTATTTAGTGGTATTACTATGGCTTGTGGAATATGGAAGTTTATCGTCAAAACGGACAGAAGGAAGGAGAAGAAGGCTGTGCCAGTGACACCAATCAGAAATTAGCAGAATTATTATGACCATTATCGGCCAAGAGAAGAGAAGACTCTTTAAGGGCTACCCCACACTAGCGCTTCCCGAGTGTCGACTTTTAGTCAACTCTATGGTTACAGCTCGACGCAACCGCTCAGCGATGCCATTTTTCGGGCTGGGGTGAAAAGCGGTTTGGTGCAACTGACTCTTAGCAATAGGGTAAGGAAGAAGGGGGATTGAAGGTGGAATGTAATTCTTCGGGTAAGGAGCCCTAAAAGGTACTCACTCGTGTCTGGCGTCGCCGTAACTGGCAGCATGACGCTGACGTTAGCCGCGGCCACAGCCGGCGGCCCCACGGCGCCCTGGGCTCTACACTCATAGGTGGCCGTGTCCTCGCGCCGAGCGTGCCTTATTACTAGCACTGAGCGCCTCCTGAAACGTACACCACATTTTTAGATAAGAAAACATCATCAAGGTAGTATAGACATATTCCGACTCAGCATAATGCTAGCCTGGTGGGCCTGGTGGCCTAGCGCTGGTCTTCTTGTCTTAATACACAAAACAAAATAACAGCGAAGCCAGCTTGCCAGTACATCTGACAGAAGTTTCCCGACGGTAGGTAGGTAGCAGTGGCGACGCGTGAAAATTTTTATTGGTAAAGCCGGAGGGGTTTTTGGGGGTTGTCTATTGTTTGCCCGACAGTCATTTAACATAATATTCATTTGCCCGAATCTAACTTGCCTGAATTTCATTTGCCCGAATGATTTGTTTACCATAAAAATCATATGACATACTCGTTGTTTATCCGAATATTACCTTCCATAATCATACAATGCCATACTATTTGTTAGCCATATTATTAAGTGCAATAATATGGTTTCATAGAATATTCAAACGCCATAAGCAATTATTGCCATATTAATTATTGTCCATATTATTACCTAACCTAACCTACTTTCTGATAGCAGTTTCATTTTCCAGGGGTCACAGTTCTAACCTAACCTAACCTACTTTTCCAGCAGTTTCATTCTCCAGGGGGTCACAGTTCTAACCTAACCTAACCTACTTTCTGATAGCAGTTTCATTTTCCAGGGGGTCGCAGTTCTAACCTAACCTAACCTACTGTCTGATAGTATTTTCATTTTCCGGGGGGTCACAGTTCTAACCTAACCTAACCTACTTTTCAAGCAGTTTCCTTTTCCAGAGGTTCACAGTTCTAACCTAACCTAACCTACTTTCTGATAGAAGTTTCATTTTCCAGGGGGTCACAGTTCTAACCTAACCTAACCTACTTTCTGATAGCAGTTTCTTTCTCTAGTCCTTCTAGTACCTATTATAGTAGTTTTCGATTCTGCCAAAGCACATTATGGAAATTGACTTTTCTGGACACTAATTTGTATGACAAATGATGATATGGAATGTGGTAATTACGGATTTCGATGATTCTGACAAATGACATTATGGAAACTGACTTTATGGGAAACAAAGTTTCTGGCACTAGATTAATATAGTAAACAATGATTATGGCATAAGATGTTATGAGAAACAATATTATGATTGTTGAATAGGATGGCAAATAAAATTATGGCAAATGAAATTCTGGCAAATGGGGGTATCCCGTTTTTGGGATCTGTTTTGTATGGACTCCTACAGATACTGCAGAATTTTAGGGAATCCGTTTGGAATCGAGTTGTATCGACGCTACGCCACTGGTAGGTAGGTAGTAGGTACTACAGTTTCCACAGTGCATCAAAAATGAGCTCTCCGTTACGGACATGTTTTAAGACTTTTAATGTGTGGTAACTTCGAAATTTGTTTCCGATGTTTCATTTGACCGAACGCGTTTTTTTCAAAATCTATCAGAACCTTCTTAAATCGTTGGAGATGATATGATGATGATAAAACATAAACATAAACATAATTTTTATTGAAAACAAGTATTGCATATTTACATTACATCCAACAAATACTTAAAATTATCGATGATTTACATTTGCCTGAACTAGGGAAACCCTGTGTTTCAGGCGAGGGGTACGGCAAAACAAGGTTCAAACTTAATTTAATTCAATTTTAATGTTCACTTACAAAATGTATTTATTTATCATTTATTCATTTCACTACTTAATTTATATAATATAACTATTTACATTATTATTTGCTTTAGCAGATCAATACCATTGTTATACATAATATATTAATAATCTTATTTATCTCAATGTGTGTTTAGACCTACCTATTACCTATCTATATATTCATTTTATAACTAATAGTAGATTCTCTGTGTCTTCGTACGTCATATTTTGGAGGGCTTTTCGGAGAGTTTCCTTACACTTCGTGTAGCTAAGTGAGTATAAATCTAAAATTGCATTAAGCTTGTTATATAAAAAAGGACCTAGAGCGATGAAAAATCTCATAGAAAAGGCATATTTCCTATGAATGTTTTGTTGACAAACAATATCTTTGCGCCTCTTGTTAGTATGTTCAGTGTTGTACGGGGTTGCGGCGTGCTGTTTTAATACAATGTTCAAAATAAACAATTGTCTAACAGTAAGGACCCCAAAGGACTTGTAAAGAAGGTTAGATGGGAAGAGGAATGGGCGGAAAGTAGCTACCTTTAGAACGGCTCTCTGGGCTCTTTCTAGGTTGAGAAGAGTAGTTTTAGCTAGTCCGCCCCAAGAGGAAATACAGTATGTGATCACCGACTGACATATCGCATAATAAACTTGTTTGATTAGTTGAGTTGACGCGATTATGATGAACAGATCTACCAGAAATTAGTGTCAGAGTTAACAGTTGAGTTAGTTTATTGGTCATCGCGCATACCTAAAGCTCTGCGCATGTAAAACGTAAGCAAACACTCAGTGTTATTACTTCGAGTGCGCACAGATTCATAGGCAGTATAGATCGTGTTATTTACAATGGCGCGCGAATGTGTCAAGCCTAGCGTTTAATAGTTTGACATAGGAGCCAAAGCACGTGTCTTCGTGAATGAAACGACCTGTAACAACTGGGCGTCGGACTAAACAGTGTTAACTGCAGCTAAACGGGTCAGGCACTAATTTCGTAAACTTTACTGCTGCCTACATGAGCTCAAAATTCAAGACATTTAGGTTTCCTAATTAATGTGGTTTATCGTTTATCTAAATAGAAACAGAAAAGAAGACGTTGCCAAGAAAAAATCGCTAATTTTTTCAGCGGTTAGAAACCGATGAATTATTACGGGATTGTTGCATGAAAAAGTTAATATTTTTAAAAAAAAATTTGTACGATTTCTTCTTCTTTCTATTTGCCTTCCCGTTATTTGGGGTTCGCTCTCCTCGTTCTTAAAACAGGATCGTCTGTCCTGGGTTGTCTTCGGGGTATGTTGGGGTCTCACCATGTGCCATTAGGTCTCCTTGTCTGCTCGCTTCCCTGTTCGGTAATATACTATAAGTGGTCTACAGGGCGTCCTTATCACGTGTCCACAGCAGCGAAACCTACATTATGTGATTTTGTCTGTGATAGGAGCGATTTTGTAACTAATAATATTAGGGTTTATAAAGAGCATGATACCCCTGGACCTACTAACGGCCGTCAGCCATAGATTGTTTTTATTGTTACTGATATGTTTTGTTTGCCAATAGGTATCTTGCATTCAAAAACATACAATTTTTAATAACAAAAATCCTTTAAAGGCAAAAGGTGGGCTGAGTTGAGAGGAAAATTACTTGATTACAATATATACATACATACCTACATACGTGAATAGAAAGATAATAAAGAAGATACATAACATATATGACCATTGAGGTGGCCAACTGCAAAAATACACTATTAAAAGTATTAAACGACCCGTGAAATTACTTCTCGTGTCACTAATAATTGCTCGTTACAACCATATCTTACTACACGAGTCACCTTTAATAGTTCTATTCTTCAATCTTTAAGGGTCATTCTCGCTCGGTGATGCAGTTTAGGTCGTTGACAGCCTGCAATTGCGATTAGCGCGTTTGCAGTCTCAATAAGCGTGATGGGTGCTCCATATGATCGCAAGAGCCATTCCGTATCAACGTGGCTTTGTTTGTGATTGCTCGGCCGTCGTAGATCAAGATCAAGATTTATGAAGTGTAACTAGTAATTCTAAAGATATTTACAATTTATTTATTTATTTACAACTTTATTTCACAACATACAAAAATGTATTTACAAAAGGCAGACTTAATGCCCTTTAGGCTGTATTCTCAACCAGTAAACCATATGGCTAAACAAAGATAAATGGTGCGAGAAGTGTTTGTGTACCTACATATATAAATATTACATGAACAGTATTATTAAGAAATATTTTAAATTGAATGAGAAAATAGAAATAACTACACCTGCAAGGCTCGAACTTGCGACCTGTTGGAACTCCGGTTCAGTGAAAGGTGTGATTTTTTCCATTAGTTATTTAATTTAGTTAGTCGATTGACGTAACTGTGAGTAGTCGGTATTCTGTTGTTATGTTGTAATTACTTATTTTGATAACAAGCCACCGCACCATAGCGTCTTTTAAGCGCGAAGCGTTGTCTAGTCAGCGCTATAGAAAAAGCCGTTGCGTCTACGATGCGTCGAGCATCAGTCATAGAGTTTACATACTAGACGACGACGCTCGGAAGCCTCGGAAGACGCTTGTGTTGTGTGGGTTGGCTTTAAAAAAAGTTACTAAAATCAGCTGAACATTGTTCTGTAATATAAACTTCAATTGTTATTTTTCTGTCGAAAACCCTCAATACACCATCCAGGCTAGGTAGGTACCTATACCATAGTGTAGCCACTTCCACGAAGGTCAGTGAATTGGCACCGGCCCTAATGATTTCGGTTGAGCTGGTGATAACTTACAATTAGTTTGTCGCTTTGCACCAAAAGACGTTAGCGGTCAATTGAGTGAAAACAATTTAATTGCGGCACTCGTCTGGCGTGAAAGATTGCCAGTCAGCTAAGTAATGATACCTACAGTTTAATTCAGAAGTACCTACTGACAGTACTGACCAACTTTATTTGCAAAAGGTCCGATGCCTAGAAATTGTATTAACTAAACAACTGAAAACTAAATACTAAGCCCGATGTTCGATTCAGACTTGCAACTGCGTATCGAATGTATTATCGATGCCATTTTCTAAAGCGCTGACGCCGAAGTTTAAAAGACGCTATTATGGGGTGGCTCTAAAGTAAGGTAAGTATATTTTCTTTCTAAAATATTGAACCCGGAGTCTCTAGGCGCGATATCGGCTATGGGTTGGACGAGACGGGAATCGCAGCAGTGGTCTCGCGCTCGCGCACGACACTCCAACCGCACAAGACTCCCGGATTCTTTTGTCGTGGGCAATGTATAAGAATTGTTACATTTTCTTACATAGAGTCCTGCATCCGGAATCTCCTGAGAGCAGAGACAGAGCGGTCGACCTTATACTATGTGATGTGCGACACTCCAGCCGCTTTAAATGGCCAATGAGCAGCGTGCGCGACATTCCAGCCAGACAACGCTCCCGCGGAATCGTACGCACTACGTACCTATTGTCTTAGTTCCTCGCTGCTTCATGGGAAATTTATAAAATGAAAAATGAAATGAAAAGAAAAATGAAATGAAAATGAAATGTATAAGAGTTGAGACATTTTCTTACCTAAAGTTCTGCACCCGGAATCTCCTAAGCGCAATATCGGCGACGGGCCGGCCGTCCTTAAACCACGTGATGCGCGGCGGCGGTCGCGCGCTCGCGCGGCACTCTAGCCGCACGCGGCTCCCGCGGGTCGTTCGCACCGATTGCATTGGTTCCACTCTTGCTGGACTACCTGCCGAAGAAAAGTACATTGAGATGTTTGCGATTGCAAAAGCCTAGTCGAAAAAAATCTACTAGTTTGCCGGACGATCTTTTAGCGATTTCTTTACCTTTAGATACCTTTTGCGACTATTTACAGGGTGATATCGTCCGGCGAAATTGTAATCTGTGGTCCCCTTAAAACCATGGAGGGCACAAAACGATAGAATTTATAATAATCATTAGATAATTCTACCTTCTATCTAGACTAGATACTAAGACTTGAAGTTTGTATGTAAGGCATTATTTATTTACCTGTAACTTGTTTAAAGCTTTACTTTCTATTATAGCTTCAGTGAACTTTGTAAAGTTCAGTGGAAAGTTGTAGTACTTGTAGTTGTGTAAAGTTGTAGTACTTAGTATGTAGTATATTTAATGTCAATGAAGATCACGCTTACTTACAATGTTTAGTGTTGATGTCTGATTACATTACTTCAAAATGAGAGTATTTTCCTGTTTCATAAGAATTTAGGCCTGTGGCATAATTCACTCGAAATAAGTTTGTTACCAGAATCCCGCGTTTCACCTCAAGCACTCAGTTCTCTCAAAAACATCGTCGCTTCCAAAATGTCCGTGTTAAATATAGACCGCTGTCATTAGGCCGATGGCCTTATTATTTCGTCTGACGAGTTACATATGTAACATCGGAAATAACCTGTATTATCTAAGGGAGTCGTAGCATGATGATTTGTCGCGGGTTTCAGAACATCCGTCCCTATCACAACAAACCTGAATGAGAAGGAGGAACAATCGTAAACTGGCAATATGACATCGTGCTATGGCGCCAAATGTCGTTTGGGTAAAAAAAATTGGCTTGCTTTCAGGAAAAGTGGATGTAAATCATTTACTATCTCTTTAGAATATGTCATACTAATGTCTGGGAAATAGATTGGGTGGGGCTTCTTTTGAAACACTTTTTCTTCTGGCCAAACTGAATGCGATTATTATCATAAGGATTGAAGTTTAGGACATTAGCAGTGAGCAGCTTATTACTGTGACTAATTTATTATTAACTTCAGTCCAATATTAATTATAATTACTGTACTTATCCTTTGTAAAGTGGCAACGAAACCTTAAAAACAGTACTCAAGGCGTTTACGGAGAGCGGTTTAGGTATGAAAGAAAAATCGTAGAAGAAGCTAATTGTAATCGTAGTTTTGTAACTTCCGTCGATTTTAGAGAGTATTTGTTTGTTTCTTTCAAAAACTGGAGAATTCTTACGTAGGTACACGAGTGTTAAGTCGGCCAAGGCAAATAGCGAAAAATATGTTTTGAACAGAAGTGTGGTCACATCGTTATTGTTGTTATGATTTATGTGAGATTTAGTGAGAAAATTTGTATGAGATGTATTAAGAGTTATTTTAAATGTAATAAAAGCTTTCCTGCAATTTTCGCATACATTTTCAAGGTACCTTTAAAGGTTTGTAATTTTTCGAGGGAAATCGTTGACGCTACGTGGCGATTTGGCGATCGAAACGAAGTCTGAACATAAGAGCATAAGAGCGAAACATAAGAGCTGACTACGATATGCTTAGGCACTGGTCCTATTGCGAGCTAGTAAGCTATGAGCTATCGGCTAATAAAAGATATTCAATTCAATTCAATTCAATTTATTGTTCGAATGTGAGTGGTTATAAATGATGATAGGGTTAGTATTTTGTAACATCACAATCTGCCAGAATTTGGCGTACAAAGGTACTCTTGACTCTCGATATGCATGTCATTAAACCAATTAAAAATGAAAAGTAGATATCGCAATGTCAGATTTGAAATACATAATAAGAAAATAAAAATTGTAAAGAACATAATAATGATAGGTAAATGTCATGCATACAGAAAAGTGGCTCATATAGAATTTTCATAATGTCAAAAGAAGTAATTATAATAGGATACAATAATAATAATAATAAAAAAAATACATATTAGTGGATACAAAGTGTTCACCAACTGAATAGAACATTTTTTGTAAACACCACTTAAATAATTTGGTTTTGAAACCTTTACAATCTATGGATTTTAAATCATTTGGCAAGTGGTTAAAGATTTTGACAGACATGAAAAGAATCGATTTTTTAAAATGAACTGAGTTGTGGACTGGATAACTGATATTGAGTCCATGGAATTTAGAAGTTGACCTAGGGTTAGATTTCATGATTTTATATTGACTGATATGAGTTTTCACAAAAAGACATGTTTCATAAATGTATAATGTTGGTAACGGAAGAATTTTTAATTTTTTGAACAACGGTCTACATGAATCCATTGTTTTGGCACCGCAGATTGCTCTAACGCATTTTTTTTGTAGAAGGAACGCTTCTTGGGCATATGTTGAGTTACCCCACAAAATCAGCCCATAACGAAGGTTGGACATAATGTGACCATGGAACGCCAGGAGGGCAGATTCTTGGGACACTACCTGTGATATTCTACGCAGAGCAAACACAAATCTGTTCAGCTTATCGACCAGATATTCAATATGCGCTCGCCAGTCACAATGGCAATCCAGCATTACCCCGAGAAATTTTATAGTTTCGACGCTTTCAATGGCTTCCTGATTATGTTTGATTATTAGGTTTTTAGCGTTACTCTGGGGAGCGTAGAATTCCATGTATTTGGTTTTACTTATGTTGGCTTTCAGTTTGTTTCTCAACAACCAGGTGTTAATATTATTAAACACTACATTTGCCTCTAATTGGTAAGTTACGGGGTCGTTACCAGGAATAATGACGGAGCAGTCGTCAGCAAAGAGAAGGACCTTGTTATGTGTGATATTGGGGAGGTCAATAGGCACCCCCATGCAAATAAAAGAGACACGGCGATTTTAATAGCTCACCGATGGGCGAGTAACTATAAACATCGCCGTGTCTCTTTTATTTGCACGGGAGTGATTATCCTTTGTTCGTTTTTATAGCCGATAGCTCATAGCTTACTAGCTCGCGGTGGGACCAGTGCCTTACGAATCGTAAACAATTGTGACGTTGACTATTAGGTACCCTACAGTTAATGTGAAAATGGCTACATTTTCTTGAAAGCCTTATAATTATTCAGATCAGGTTGTTGACCTGAACCTTGGCATTCAAGCCACAATCTAGCACCACATCCAAGACTTTTCCCATTCATAACGCCCACATGAATGACGAACAAAATTCGCGGAAAGCCTGCCTAAGAATTTTATGATGAGACTCGTTAGGGTCCGACGATGGAGCCATAGACATCGCGTAATATTTGCTAAGGTTTTACGTCAATAGTTCTGTGTGGGTTCGTTCACTTCCTACAGTTGTACGTTCATTCTTGCTAGACAGTCGTTAATCAACGGATCCAGAAAACCCCAATAAGGTCGTTATACTATGACGGAGTGCGTGGGCCTACGAATTGGCGAGGATTTGACTAGACGTTCATTCATGAAAATGAATAAGTATACATTTTATTAGTTACTACAGGAAGTAGGTATCTTTCAGTTAAGAGCCAAATACTTATTTCCATCGATAAAGGAGTTGTTAGAAAATATCCAGTGCTCAAATCGAGCTAGTAATTTTTACTGAATCGAATTTTACGGCAGCTACAAATACAACGCTTTTATGAATCGTTTTAATGTAAATAAGATTATTTTTTAATAACTTTAGTTGTTATGTAAATGTAACACATTCTGGTGTACCTATATGTAATAACAAACTATGGATGTAAAACATCTGAAAATGTAAGTCACATCATGGTCGTATCATCAATAGGTACTTCTCTGATATGTTACCTTATTCTTTGGTTATTTTCCTAATAAAATAATTAAAGTAAAGAAAACAAATACATAACACAGAAGTATCTATGCAGGCGCTACACGTGTCATGTAATACCACGGTACGGTTAACATTATTTGTTGTCAATTTACACATTTTACATTTCATTTTAAAAGTAATCCCACTTCTGAACCTGTCCTCGCCGTACTTCGCCATGGTAATCAATGTATTCGTCAGGCTATTATAAATAGTCGTCAGGTCGCATCCTCGACGGAAGCCGAATGGGAGCACCGCAGGTGAACAGCTGGCTAGTGGCCAACTGACTCAAACGACGACACGGGAACGACACGATTGGTTGAACGACATTTTTATGTTGCAGGTTGCAGAAAATGGGTCCTTTTATGTTTATGATGGATGTAAACTACGCAAATTTTAAATGAAGTCAAGCTATATTGCCCTTGATCCCCGATTGATGTTATCCTGTATTGTCAAGAGACTAAAAGTACCTATTAGAAGAAAAGGTAGATGGATTGTGTGAGTACTTGAGTAGTGATACACATACAAAGAAATCAGGTGTATTGTGAAAGAAATCATGCTGCACCGACCCCAAGTGATGAGGAAAGAGCGAAAGATAATAGACATTATCTGTCACTTCATATTCACATTTGTGTGTAGAGTCTGGTTGTTTCACAGAACTTAATTTAGATAGAAGAAACAAATTCATATATTTGTATAGGGGCCGAGCGTGTCAAATTTTGTACTGAAGTTGATTCTTGCCTGTAATTTTCAATATGTCTCAGGCTCTTGATCGTTCATAATTTTTGTGTTGTTGCAATTGAAGGCAACGGAACGAGGCATTTTTTATGTTTTGGTTGACTTCAACTTACAAAAATTGACGCCCGAAAGCTGCAAGCTGCGAGTAAAGACGGACAACTCAGTGGATTTCACTGAGTTCATTTGACACGCTAAGTAGATACGTTTGCTTGATCTATGGTATATATGACATCTGTGGGTTGTTTAGTAGCCTAATTCAGTTTTAAACATTGATTTCTTTGGTTTAGTAGGTATACTCATCTTACCATTTTACAGAATTAAGTCGTGTAGTGTAATGTCATAATACGCTTTAATTTCGCCGTACCTCGTTAGCGGCTTTGGCGACCGTCTCGTTACCCGATCGCACTACTAAAAGTACTTAAGGTTATAATTTGCACCTGGCACGTATGAGTTTCCGTGAAAAATTTTAGTAAGTGGGTTTAGTAGATGACATGGAGTATATTTTGAACCTCACCTCTTTGCTTTGATAAACTGCTTTATTTATTTATTTATTTATACAAGGAATTCCAACAGCTATGAATAATACAATATACCCGCGGTCCTGGGTTCGAATCCCGATAAGGGCATTTATTTGTGAGATGAGCACAGATATTTGTTCCTGAGTCATGGATGTTTTCTATGTATATAAGTATGTATTTATCTATTTAAGTATGTATATCGTCGCTTAGCACTCATAGTACAAGCTTTGCTTAGTTTGGGGCTAAGTTGATCTGTGTAAGGTGTCCCCAATATATATAGTGAAAACTGGATAAGTGGAATCGCAAGGGACCGGCTGTTTTGTTCCGCTTATCCAGGTTTTCCATTTATCCAGTTTTCCAATTAACCAGGTTCAAATAAAACGTCTTCTCACTTATAGAGGCTCTCGCTAATAGAGGTTGTCGATGCTAGTAATGTCGCTTATAGAGGTCACGTACAGTCAGCTGCAGAGAAAAGGAGACCCCCTGCCATACAAATTTCTATGTAAGGGGGTCTACTTTTCTCCGCAGCTGACTTTACATGCTATTAGAGCAGGCGCTAAGTCGGGAAAACTAAATATATCTTTTATTTAATATACATGTAGATATAAATTAATAGATATTAAATAAAAAAAACAACGCTGGATGGATTGTGTGAAAGAGGATATGAGGAAGAAAGATGTGAGTGTTGAGATGACGAAAGATAGAGGAGAATGGAAGAGGAAGACGTGTTGTACCGCCCCCACATAACGTGGGATAAGGGTAGGAGGAAGAAGAAAACATGTAGATATAAATTAACAAAAAATAGGTTTAATCCTGACTTCTAAAAGCAATCAAAATAATCCACAGTACTGTTCTACAAAAACAATATCTTTCCTTTGTTATGAAGTAACTTATATTTAAACAAAATCACTTCTAATATTTATTTATGCAAGAAACCAGTATGGTTAAATAAATCAATATACCGATTGTACTTTAATGAAAAAATTCGATTTTTTAAATTTATCCCGAAGAGATAAACACTTGATTGTGTGCTTAGGCATTGCTTATCTAACAGCACGGCACCGCAACGCAGCTAAAACCAAACTGAACGATGTGTAATCTCATCCAAAATATATAGCTAAAACATAAACCAATTTTCCACTCATAGAGGTTGCGGAGACGACTACTTCCAGTTGCAGAGGTAAAAATAAGAAATTTCCGAAAAAATGGATTCCACTTATAGAGGTCCCAAAATTCCACTTATAGAGGTAATTCGTTGTTAAGGGACCGGGACCGAGAACTTAGGTCCACTTAAAGAGGTTTTCCACTTACCCAGGTGACACTTATCCAGTTTCCACTGTATATATATATTAATAGAATAACGTTTGAATAATCATAAGTAACCATCGTTATATGTACCTACATTATTATTACAAAAATCCCCAGAAGGTAATGTCATGGCAATGTCTTCAGGTTGTGGGTGTATACATACTTTAATTACTTTTCGCTGGTGGGAAGGTAATTCAAACTGACAACTTGCCAGGCATTTGTCGAACAATATAAACTTTAAAAAGAAATAACTACTCCTTTTCACTCGCAAATCGCAATAACTGTGAGAAACTCGCCCATTCAAGTACTATTCCGCCATATTGGAAAATAAACTATATGTAAACCACCCTTACTATTATAATTAAATGTTATACCTATTGAAATGAGTTCTGGCGGGTACTAAAATTTTTATGACCTACCTGCATGCGACCACCAACGTTTTAAATGAAGACCTGGGTCAGGGTTGCCACATTCTTAATTATTTCCTTGTACTAATTGTTCTTTTGTTATATGGCAATAATGTGTTAATTAAAATTAATGTGGCATAGTTAATTAAAATTATGTGATGTAATCTTGTTATATTGGTGAACAATAAAGAATATTTGTATTGTATTGTATTGTGTTAACATAATACTTGTGATATAGTCTGATACTCGTATAGTCTGTGTTGAAAAATAAGAGTCATGGCATCCTATCGATATTCAGTCATGGCATATACAACGAGTTCTTTTCTGCGAAATCTCTTAGGTGATTCTGTTAATAGTCTTGTGTTCACAATATATTTTTTTTTAATTTCGGCTAATATTTTTTTGATATAATATTCAAGGACATAGTGCTTATGCCCTTATGCGGGTTACTTGCAATATGAAATTTCGGTGTAATGGATCAGTTTCAATCCTTAAATTAATTAATTCATGTCAGAAAATACTCATGATAACCCTACCCTATACCTAAGAAAATACGCTAGCTGCACGTTACTAATATGGAAACCACAATCGATAACTTTTATAGTTTATTAATGAGAGCTTAAGAGCTTAATTATGACATAAACCATGGGAGGTATAGCTTCCTGAGTTGAAATAGGTAAACATAAAGCTATTACAAGAAACGGTCGGTTATGTTTTCATAAACTATTTTCATTTATAGCCTATAATAATATGTTAGTGCTATAAATTGTCACTGATAAGTATTGAAAGATAATGTTTAAAAAATAATTAAACAATCGTTAAATGTTATACATCTTCATTCCAGATACATCTTAGCTCAAGTAGGAATGTAAAAGGCTCTCAAATAAAATAATACTGTCTAGAATGTCTTCAAGAAACAATTCTATTTTACGTGTTTATTTTATTTAAACTACTGAGCTACTAAATTTCCTATTGTTCTTAATTTTGACATGTGGAGTCAGTTACCTGACATTAACTTTTTATACATACATACATACATATAATCACGCCAGTATCCCATAAAGGGGTAGGCAGAGCACAGGAACTCCTAAAGTTTCAGTAGGGGTTGATAGATATCGAAATTGTGCCATTGCAGTGACAGGTTGCCAGCCTCTCGCCTACGCCACAATTCAACCTATATCCCACAGTCGACTTCTACGACACCCACGGGAAGAAAGGGGGTGGTGAAATTCTTAACCCGTCACCACACAGGGATTAACTTTTTATGTTTTTTTTTAAGGTACTCTCACACTTATTCTTTCATTTATTATGTATGAAAACGAAAATATTGTTTTTCTTATTTAGCATAAAGCGTATCGGAGTAGCTTCTGTTAATATGCCTAACGACGAATCGAAGTTATCGGAAAACAAAACACAGTGTAGATCCTCCGCACCAGAAGAACATACATAGGTATAAATCTATTGTTAACCTTCAGGTTCAGACTTTTACTATTGGAGGTTGCCTGTGGAGTGTATAAAGGTACTAATACAATCAATAATGACTCTTCTTTCTGCACAAACTATATATCAGGTTATTCTCGGTACAGCGCAGCGGAAAATCGTGTTTTCCCGACAACGCAACCAATGAAATTGCACCTGGCGCATTAAACCAAAATAAACGGGGATTTAAAAATCCGTTTTTAATCCTGAATCGCAATAAGGGAGATAAATAAGATCCGGGAAATTCGAGGGGCACTTGGCACGGATCGTGCCGGAAAATTTATCGGTTTTGGGAACTTCTGGGTATTGTGAGTCACACCGGCGTTGCGCGGTCACCTTTGGCCCATACTCTACAGTAGCCGCAGTACAAAGTGGCGATTGATATTGTTATGACATAATTCTATTGGCAACGTGCGTGACAGTCATCAAAATTCGTTTATTTATCTTATCAAACATGGTTTCCTAAGGAGTCGAATCCTCCTTTTAAGACGACACAGGAGCGAAAATGCTAAAATGGAAAGGGGCCCTCCTTTCAATTTGGGAATTTTAGTTAAATATACTAGTATTGGGACATTTTTTTCAAAGTTGTCCACCCCCTTTTTTTGTAACATGGGTATTTTTTACGCGATTAATACTCAGAATCGCGAAGTCTTTCGATTCTGATAGGAGAAATTGAAAGAGCTCGCGATTCTGAGTGGAAACCACATAAAAATTTTCAAATCCAAAAGAAGTGGGGTGGACAACTTTGAAAAAAAAATGGCCTTATTAATTAGATTTATCGAAAAAAAATTGTCCATTAAGAACAACTGGCTCGCGACGACGGAAAGAGACCGGACGGCATGACCCTCGTGCCTTGGAAGATGGGACGCCCTTTAGTTTGGGATGCCACATGTGTGGATACCCTTGCGGCGTCCCATCTCCCAGGGACTTCAAACAGAGCTGGTGCTGCCGCCAACTCCGCGGAACACCTCAAACGGCGCAAATATGCAGCAATTGATTCCAGTTTCATGTTTGAGCCGTTTGGGGTGGAAGCGCTTGGGCCGTGGGGTTCAGGTGCTCACAGCATCTTTAAGGAGCTTGCCAAGCGCCTCGTCGACGCGACAGGAGACAAGAAGGCTGGCACTTACCTAGCGCAACGCATAGGCATTGCCGTTCAACGTGGCAATGCCGCCAGCCTTCTTGGCACCTTGCCACAGGGAACCGATTTAGAGCCGATTTTTTATTTATAAAGTATTTATTATATTATTTTTATAGTTACTTAGGTTAGTATAGTTTTTAAGTTAGTTTTATGTCATCATGGTATTTTTAGCTTTTATTGAAATTGATAATTTATATTTTTATTTGAAATAAATACTTAAAGAACAACTCAGTTAAAAAATATTGCGGAAAAATCTTTAAAATCGAGGTTCCGCTCTCGACTGTTTCCTCCTTCAAAACTTAATCAATCGAAACGAAATTTGAGAATCTGAATAACAATGAAATAGTCTGTGTCGGACCGTTTAGTTTTTTTGGCTTATTGTTACCAATCTTGAGTATCACATCTTTTTTTGCGCCATAATGAAAAGGGCCGTTTTTGGAAATTTTTCGTTGGCTCTAGCGTCTTTATCAAAAACATCGAAACGGTCCGACACAGATAAAAATAATAATAATCTGTGTTGAAAAAATCATTGCTCTATCTTCAAAAACCAGGAAGGAAATAGTCGAGAGCGTTTGTATGGAGAATTGACCCCTCCTGTATCGTCTTAAGACTAATTTGACACCATGAAATTTAACATTGAAAATCCCACAAAATGAGGTTAGCACCAGTCGAGGACGTAGCGAATAGCACTGGGTCTGGGTTGAGGTCTGAGCAAGAAAGAAATGTAAGATGACTTGAATTAGTAGGTAAATTTCGACTACGCGGTACAGAGTTCAAGTAGGGAATCTCGGACAACATTTCAGCTCCACTCAATCGACATATATCTATGCAAGAATAAAAGAGTCGATAGTCTATCGACCCTGTCTATGTGATGCATTTATCTAGCGTGGTCATTTGATCGTCTAGCCAACTCCAGACGTTTTGTTGTCGCCAAACAGACATAAAAAGTATGACATCATTGAAAGTCATAAAATGTTCATGTTTCACAATAAGCGACGTTACAATACAATTATATTATATACCTACTTTTTTGCAAAGGGGTCGACCAGAATAGCAAGACCCCACACTTGAATTTTTAGATGCTCTTGTTAGAATTTAAAAAAAGAAATTGCTCCACTTTTATAAAAATTAATTTAAACTGGAATTAAACAAAAATTATTGTTGTACAAATCCTCTCCTACCGGGACGTGCCCGTATCCACCCGCTTAAAGTCGAATATAAGAAGTTTTGCTTGCTCGTTCTATACTAAATAATTAAAATGAACTTCATATATATATGAACAAAATTCATAAATCATCACGGCTATGTTTTGCACTATCGTCTCAATAAACAAACGACAAACCATACACTATTTATAATTGCAGCCGACCCTATATAGGTTTTCCTTATCTAAACAATAAGCGTATAAAAAGGACGCCAAATAGAGCCTGCGCGAGCGCCGGTAGTGGGTAAAAACAGCGTAGTACGCAAGCGGGGCGCGGGAGCGGGCTACTACGCTACAACGACGCGGGTGCTGCTGCAATCTACCGAGTGGCGGGAAAATTATAGACATCAACTTTTTCACTACACAAAAAAAAATACCTGAAAAGTTACATTAATTATGTACAAAATACTTAAGCTAAGACTTTCCCCACTCCCTTTCCTCCCGAGGGTGTCGTAAAAGTCGACTCTGGCATCGTGGTTGTGATGTGGGCATAGCAATATGTTATTATCACGATTTCAGCTTCTTACAACCCATTACTTTTGGCAATGAAACTTGAGCAGTTTAGTGCTCTGCCTATCCCTTCTGGGTGTACAGGTTTGAATTTATACCGTGTATGAAAATATTTGTAGGACATTGATATCTAACATGTATATACCTAACTCGATATACTTTTTGGTGCTGACAATCTCCATATCGTTATGCAGCGTATGCAGATCAAATGTTTGATTTTTATTAAAATTTCGTGCCTGTAAATAAAACATGTATTTGTGTTGAGTTTTTCACTGAGAATCTACTTTATGAAGGTTTTCACTTGCCTCTTTTCTTGCAACTATCATCCATAATTTTTGGTTTTGGTTTGGTACATCAACATTACTACAATTTTCGGTTAACTTCCTTTTAACCCCCGACTCAAAAACGACGGGGTGTTAAGTTTGACGTGTCTATCTGTGTGTGTGTGTGTCTGCCTGTGGCATCGTAGCTTCCGAATGGATGAACCGATTTAGATTTTTTTTTTGAAAACTGAATTAGTCGGGAGCCATTTTTCATGAAAATTTTTTAGGTAATGCGGGTTGTTTACGCAGATAAATAGAGATAAGGATAAAGTATTTTGTGAATCACATTGGGTGCAACATTCAAGTGAAAAATACCGATTCTTACTGGATTTATTCCCAACCAAAACAAACTTGAGTAGAGACCAGAACCGCCTGGACCTTTTTTTGCCGCATTCGGGTTTCCTTCGGCTCGGCTCGGGTTTTTTCGCGCGCCCGGTTTGGCACGACTCCATAAACAGTTACTGCGGCAACCCCGGCGGAATTGTTTAAATGAACGCAGACGTATGCGCGTGCGACGGAGGCTGGTGCGGTTTTCCTTTTATGTATTTTTTTCATCATCTACATATGCCTATGTCATACCTTAGCTCGGCGATTTATTAGATACTACTCTTGCTTTGTTATCGTTTGACGTAGGTGTCGTAGATGATGATAATATCATTACGATACAAGTGCTGAAAAGAGGAAATTCGAAACTAGTAGCGATAAATTAAAACACGATCGAAGGAAGTAGTAGGAAGGGTTAAATCGATACGAGTTACAAATTACCTACCTCTTGTTACGTGTATCGTACGAAGTTTTTCAGTACATATCGTCCTTTGAAGTTTCGACCTGACAAGAATTGTCGTTTTTTTTATCAAGTCCTTATTTACATTTTTTTTTACATTTTTTACATGTAAGTTTAGTCGTTGTTGTTATGTATCTTTTGACTTTATACATCTTTTATGATTTATGCCTCCATGTTGTAAAATGTTCTCAATCCCTCAACCGAAAACTTGCACCATCATCGGCCGAATGGCGTATAGTCGGCAAAATCAATACCATCTTTTGTCCATCCTCAGATGGAGCGAGATGAGATAAGCGGCCGCATCCCATCCGAAGGAGACACTTTGTTTCTTACCCCCCTCCTTTACCTTATTTTACCGCTTATTTTCAAGGATTATATATGTACATATTGTACATAATCCTTGTGCGTACCTGTGGCAATGAAATGAAGGATTTGTGATATTGCAATATAACACATAAGTGTTGGAAAATTACGAAACAATATCTGAATTATTGAAATGGAAACTTGGTTATACCTTGCTTTGGACAAATTTATCTTATAAATTGTTCAGGGGGTTAGAATGTAGAAGAGGCGGTGAGGTCTTTTAAAAATGCATTATAAATAAATGAATACTGACATGTCCCAAAATTTTTAGTAATTTTCAAGTAAAAAAAAATCTTAACCGAAAAAAATGTTATGAAATGTCATTTGATCGCTATTTTTACCCAATATCACATAAACTGTCTCCATAATTTGAGTCACCAAGTGCTGTTTTATATCAATAATGTGATATGTACCAATTTTTAGTACTGATAATTGGTTACTCTTGAGATTAATCCGTGTACTTCTCACATTCACACAAATAAAAATTATGTAAACCTGCAATAAATAATGTATGTAAAATCGCATACTCGTATATTATAATTTTGCTGAGTTTGCGGCTTGAACTTTCTGCAGCTCCAGGCATAATAAATAAATTTAAATATTTATAGGGTATGCGTGGTAGCCAAATTTCGGCATAATTTTATAGGGATTCTTGCAAATATCTAAACCATAGCACTCGTTAAGGATCAGAGGCACACAGAGGTTTCACTATACTGAGACTCAACAATCATTTAGCTTATGGGATATTGGGATCTATATAATGATAACATTAGTACCTAGCTTTCTTTTAATTTTCTGTAAACATTTTATCTTTTTATACATTGAAAGATTATTTTCATTAGGTATAGGTACTTGCACGTGCTACAGAAAAATATGTCATACCCAATCTCATTTTATTTGTACCTAAATTATAAAATTTTAATACAGCCAATTAAATATTGTAAAAACATTATAAAACGATTTCTCCTGTGTTTTGTCTCAAATTACATGCAAAAATATCAGCACAAGTTTAGTTGAGTCAAATTTAGCTTTCGTGTTCGCATGAGCTTACTGTTAATCTGTGTGCTGTGTCTAGACGGTCGCGTGACGCTCCCGGGCGATACCCGATTTAGGAAATATTTTAAGTTCGATGACTCTACGTTAGAGGTCGTTAGTTGCTATGCAATTCGCAGGATGGGACCAATTTCACCACTTTCTCTGAACCATCTAATGCGTCAGCCAGGTGGACGTGCGAATATGGGTTTTGGTTGTATCTCTAGGGAATGGAGCATTCTTTGGTTCAGGAATGTATATTATGTTTTCTTTACACATTTATAATGTAGAAGGTTCGTATGGGAAATACAAGATAGTAAATACAAATACAGTGCGTGAGCTTTTAAAAAGGCCTTCGGCTTTTTTAGTCATAATACGAAAAAAAATTACGTCCAATTTCACTCGAAAACCCGAAGCCCCTTTTTAACTCTCACGGACTGTACTTATAATATATTTCCCGATCTTTCTATCTAATACTATTCAACCGATCGGATTTTGTATATGTTACTTTTCATAAATATATGTTACGGTACGGACATGCAGTAAAATATGTTGACTGAGTAATTTTCCGAATCTGACACATATCAAACTGAAGCGCAATATTTTTTGAAATAAAATGGTTTGTAGCGTGTTCCAATTCACGACTTACTCATATTCAGACGGATATATAAAATTATTCTTCGAAAAGCTTTCTGTAAGTAGGTGAACTATATGAGAAAACTATACGCTTTTTATAACGATGTTAATGAACACATAGTGACACTATACGGGCTTTAAGATTTGTGGATTATTAAATGTGTGAAACATTTGCGTCGGTGGTAATGATAATGAGAGGTGTGATTTTAAATTTCAATGTAGGTATTTTAAGTGTGTGTTTTCACCAAAAATATAATAAAAAGAGTTCCATGTGATGCTCTGAAAGTAAAGTCTGAGCAGTATTATTATTAGTATTGTACCTACTAATATGTATTCTGTGGCCTACGCAGTCGTACAGTCAGCTGTAGAGAAAATTGACCCCTACTGCATAGAAGTTTATGCAAGGCGAATATTTTTGCTGATAAAACTAAATAATTTATTGAACATCTTCTCTGTAAGTATGTGTATTGAAATAATATGTGACGACACAAAACAGCTGCCTTAAAAAAACAAACAAAATAAATTCACAGAGGTACGGAATACGGGTGGTATTAATCGGCAACCCATTAAAAGAAACGAAAACACGTGAAACAGATGTCATTATTAAAAGCACCCAAACTTGGGAATGCTGATCCAGCAATTGAACCAATAAAATGAATAGAGAAATTCAAATAATGTCTTCGGCAAACACGAAATAAGTAGGCGGTTTAAAAATCAAAGAAACCGAAACATCTCTTAAACAAATATGCGCATTGTCATATTACTCCTGTATCATCTATGTTTGCACTTCACAAAGCTAAAACTACCGTTTATTTATTTACCGATACTGGTACGGATTGGGCATATTATTTTGAAAGAGATGACGATATGTGAGATACTGTAGTTGAAAAAGGATGAAAGAGTAGAACACTTGCGACCACAGCGGTGTCTGATGAAGAAACGAGTGGAATACAAAATGAGGTGCAGTGACAATGCTTGGGATTCCATAGCCGAGCAACTGGGTTAAAAGGTGAACCTGCCTTTACTGTCATTACCCGTGCAAATTTCTATTAGAGTCCATGTCGTAGCAATTTAAAGTCTGGCCTTTGGCGTTTTAAGTGCAATAATTAGACACACTAAAATTTAACAGATAGAAATCTAGTTTCGATAATGTAACAATTGATATTGCACAGGTTCATAGACTTGTAATCTAATTTGGAACTGTACATTTTTTCGTACGAGTGTTGTTGGTGCAATAAACAATAATGACTCACAATATCAGTAAAATCTTATTTATTGTCTGTTCGTCTATAAAAATCATGATTACCGTCCACTATTTTTTACAAAAGTTTAAGTAGGTATTACAAAATCTTGATCCAAGACTATTCTGTCTAGGAAATTTTGTAATAGTGCCAAAAGAATGATTCACTGACGCATATTTAAAAAAAATCTTGTAGGTATGTATGTTAGCGTTACGTCACTTGTCCTACAGATACAATAGTGGGGGAAGTGGGAATAGTACACAGAGTTCTAAATTAATGTTAATTCGGTTTGTTTACAATGGGGATTTCAAGATCGAATGGTATTGTTTATGTCAGTCCCATGTCAATCGATTTTTTAAAGGGTTTAAAGTCAAAGGAGTCTATCCGTTGCTGGCTGTACAGATATAAGCCTAGTCGCACTAATTTCACCCCTGGAATGCTGATGTCAATAATTAGCTGCGACTGAATTAATTGTAGGTATATAAATTTCAGTTTGTTGATTAATATCAACATTTGCTGTGCCGCCTGTGACGTATACCTACGGGACAAGGTTTTCAAGGGGTTAAAATTTCATGAAATGTCATATATGGATATTCAAGTAAAATAACCTCTACCTAGAATTGGGTATCCATACTATACTAATATTATAAATGGGAAAGTGTGTGTGTCTGTTTGTTTGTCCGTCTTTCACGGCAAAACGGGCGACGAATTGACGTGATTTTTAGGTGGAGATATTTAGTTGAAGGGGTGGAAAGTGACATAGGCTACTTTTTGTCTCTAACGTGAGCGCAGCCGAGGGCAAAAGCTAGTAATATAAATATATGAAACTTCCATATAATCGGTCATTGACCCTAACTCTTTTATTCCAATGCTTCTAATGCTCTAATATCGCGTGTGAAGTGGGAACACAGATACAGGTGGTGGCAATTAGGGTACACGAGATTTCCGTCTGACTGCAACTTATCTGACCTGAAGCGTCCTGAAAACGGATGGAATTATTGTGATCATTACTATTTTGAATAAATTCAACATTAAGCAGGTACCTAATGACAGGACGTCGATTATATTATTAGACCTTAAGTTAATTTTGCCCGCATTTTTTTACTCGATTGCGTAAAGATACACGCCGGGGTATGTCAAATCACAATTGATGTCGAACGGGTTAAGGGTTCATCACGTGAAATGATGAGAAATATGAGACTAATTCACAGAGACCAATTCAAAATAAATAGAAGTATCTAAAAAATATCCGATAGGAGAAGACGCAATCAACATTAGAAACTTACAACCGAATATTTATTAGAATCCTAAAATGCTTCAAAATAGCTAAAACGGGTAACGGATTTACTTTGAAAAGGTATGCAATTAATATTTGATATCTACTCATAATTGACATTGATAGCTTGGCAGAAAAAAATTCAAATGAAAGTTTTTTTTTAACACAGCAACACTTTTCTCACAAATAGCTAAAACGGGTAACGGATTTACTTTGAAAAGGTATGCAATTAATATTTGTTTTATATTAAGTTTAGACACAAAATGGCCACAAAAGGTAACTTAAGTATAGTAAGAGTACCTATAGGAAAGCGTAAAATAAAAGAACGGCACAACAAAGTCTCTTAACTCATCGCCAATTGTCGCTGAAGAAATGCTGCAAGCTAATGTAGAAGAATGTTCAGAAATATTCACATTTTCTTATGTTACTCCGACCATAGTTATTAAAACGTTCAGATCTTTAAATTTAAAGAAAACTGAAGATCTATGGGGCTTGTCAGTTAAAGTATTACACTCAATAGTAGAATCAATTGCACCCTATTTAGCTGAGATTTTCAACAGATGTATTGAAACTGGCATTTTTCCTGATATTATGAAACACAGCAAAATTATCCCGCTGTTTAAATCAGGAACGAAATCAGACCCGACCAACTTTAGACCTATTTCAATATTACCAGCGCTAAGTAAGGTCTTTGAGAAGCTTATTCTTAATCAACTGTTGTCTCACTTTAACAGAAATAAATTGCTTGACAATAATCAATTTGGTTTTACCAGAGGTCGTTCAACTACTGATGCCGGTGTGGTACTTCTAAAACACATCTTTGACGCCTGGGAAAGAGCTCAAGATGCTGTTGGAATTTTCTGTGATCTATCAAAGGCCTTTGATTGCGTTGATCACGAGAATTTAAAGAGAAAATTGAGCCACTATGGGGTTAAAGCTGCTGCCCTTGACCTTGTTTCATCGTACCTTTCCGACAGAACTCAGCGAGTTGTTATCAATGGGACTCAATCAGCAGGTTCACCGGTAGCACTTGGAGTGCCTCAAGGTTCAATTCTCGGTCCCTTCCTGTTCTTAGTATACATTAATGATCTACCGAAACTAGTGCAAGATAAACATGATATAGTGTTATTTGCTGACGACACTTCTCTTATATTCAAAGTTGACAGAAAGGAAAGCAGCTTCGATAACATCAACGATGCACTGTCTAGCATAACAGACTGGTTTACGGCGAATAACTTACTTCTAAACGCCAAGAAAACCAAGTGCATCAGATTTGCGCTTCCGAACGTTAAGCAGGTAAATAACAGTAAGATCCAAATGAAAGGTGAAACGCTGGAATTTGAAGATCGAACGGTTTTCCTTGGAGTCACTTTGGATTCAAAACTGCAATGGCATGCACATATAGCCACTTTAGCTGGCAAACTTAGTTCTGCAGCTTACGCAGTAAGGCGAATCAGACAACTAACAAACGTAGAGACGGCCAGGCTGGTATACTTTAGCTACTTCCACAGTGTTATGTCATATGGGATCCTGTTATGGGGAAAAGCTGCAGACATTCAGGCTATTTTTGTGCTGCAAAAACGAGCTGTCCGTTCAATCTACGGATTGGGCGGTCGAGCATCTTTAAGAGAAAAATTCAAACAGGTGAACATCCTTACCGTTGCCTCTCAATACATATACGAAAATATTATGTATGTTCGGAAAAATATCCACGAATTCAAGCTTAACAGTGACATCCATAACTATAACACAAGGCACAAACATAAACTTGCTGTGACCGCCCACCGTCTCCGTAAGGTTGGTACGTCTTTCGTCGGGAACTGTACACGTTTTTATAACAAAGTACCAACCGATATAGTGGATTTGCCATTTGACAAATTTAAGGCACGCATTAAGCGTTTGTTGTTATGTAAGGCGTACTACACTGTGAAGGATTTTATAGATGATAGGGATGCCTTTAAGGTGGTTGCTTGTCAATAGATGAATGAAGTCGTATATATTTTTTCATTTTCTCTGCATTGTGTAATTAAGCATACTAGTGTTCAATTGACGTATGAGAACATATTCTCGTCTGATTATATTGTTTTTATTTAAGTTTAGTTGTGGACACTTGGAGACCTTATACATCTCCAAGATTATGTGTTTAATGTTTAATGTTTATCTTACTTTAATTTTATTGTATAAATCTATATTTCCTTCCTTTGTAACATACGAGCACAGAATATAGTGTCTTACAGCTATGTTTTATTATTTGAATATTTAATTTAGCCTGGCAGCTTAAACATGTCATGCACACTTAAAAGTCTTTGCTGCGGTGGCGTCGTTGATCGGGTCGCCACCTTCCCGAATAAAGGTTGAGGGAGGCGATGGCTGAGATATGCGTCATACTCGTGAACGGGTGCCGTCTGTGAAGACCGGTCTGTTTAAGCTTACTGGGGCTGTTATAACTTAGTAACTTTAATTCTAATTTTTATTAAATTAGGACACTTTGTTCGGTTGTCGTTTGTTTCCTTTCTTTTAGTGAATATTTTAAATATATGATTTTGACTCATGGAGACCATATACATCTCTAAGGAGAATTAGATTAAGTAGATATACATTTTATTTTTAGTTGTGACATTTAGAGTCATTTGCACCTCTAAAGTAATTTTAGACTTTTTTTTTTGTATTTGTACTTTTTATATTAAAATTTAGTGTAGTTCTTGGTTGTAATTCGACATTTAGAGACCTTCTACATCTCTAATTAATTGTATAGAGTTAACTTTAGTTAGAACTTAGAATTAGTATATAATAGTATCAATTGTAATTTCAACTCAATTTTAAATATTTTTTTAAATACCTATGTACATGTGACGTGTAAAAGTGCCCCTGTGGCCTATTTGCTGAATAAATTATTTTGATTTTTGATTTTTGATTTTCTATATCGGTATTCTACCACAAATTTAGCTCAGATCGTTATCGAAGAGTTTTCTTAATGGTGCCGACAAAAAGCAACTTTGTCAAATGTACCGACGACACGTGAATTTCGCTTTTTTGGAGGCCCTGCTACACGCATAGCGTGTGCACTACGAATGCATTTATTTTAATTGGACCCGTTATATCTTTGTTGCAATCAGGATAATATCAACCGGACGATATAATTAACATTTTTTTTTGTTAATTGTTAGTTGTATTTTTTTACTAGTTTTCCGCCT
The DNA here is from genome assembly GCF_023078275.1 of Leguminivora glycinivorella. Taxonomy (NCBI): domain Eukaryota; kingdom Metazoa; phylum Arthropoda; class Insecta; order Lepidoptera; family Tortricidae; genus Leguminivora; species Leguminivora glycinivorella. Next base: position 3,583,755 of record NC_062975.1, read on the forward strand.
ATAATATCTCAGTGCATAGTTCGTATTCAGCATGCTAGATAATGATTCAGTTTACATGAAAGACTTATTAAATTCATCAGAATATCTTACCTGCCTCTAGCCAATACCTCCTAGCCTCTACAATATATTGTAGTATTAATAGCGGGCAGAAATGTATAAAATAAATAAGCATCTACATCAACATTAGCTTGCCCTTATCCCAATTATTTGGAGTCGGCACAGTACGTCTTCTTCTTCCATACCTCTCTATCATCTTGTCATAATACCTACCTACTCATAATTGACATTGATAGCTTGGCAGAAAAAAATTCAAATGAAAGTTTTTTTTTATCACAGCAACACTTTTCTCACAAAATAGTTCCCACATGCAAAGCGGTTTACATATATTCTGTCAAACAAGTCTGTCAGTAAATAAGAACTAAGAAAACTATAGGTATCCTTTTCTCTAGCACCCTAAAGAAAAGGATGCATATAGTTTTCTTTGTTCTTATTTACTGACAGACTTGGTTGACAGAGTATAGATGGTGGCGCCCCTATTAATTTCCTCTTTTTTTGCCAGGCTGTATCTGTATCCCTTTTTACACCATATTTCAGTTTCCTATACATTTTTTCAAAGTCGTATAAGGATCTCTTATTTCGGCCTCACAGCGCGCGCGCATCTCCCACGGCCCTAAATCGATAACAATCGTTAATTGCACCCGATTAAGAGCGATTATGGGACCCACAAGAAGCGACACTCACCAAACTGTTTAATTAGATCGGGATCGCCAAATTGGAATCCTTAATCGCCTTGACTGAGACTTGGCTTAGTGACTTTTAGTTAGTACTTTATAATATAAATAAAATACTTGTTGAAGAATACTTATTTATACACAAATTGATTGAGGTTCACGGTTGGGGTGGCTAGAATAGTGCTACTTCGTCAAATTCACGCAAAATAGGCACAATAGTTCGACATGCGGAAAATTTGCTTCAAACCCAGGATCATCGGCTTCACAGGCAAGGTCATTACCTGCTAGGCCAGACCGGACCTGAAATGCCGACCATGCTTGATTATTTAACCAGAATTTTTAGCACCTATTATACTACAAGTAGCAAAACCTTTCATCTTGCAATTTTGGTGCCATGAATTCTCAAGGGGCGTATATGAAAGCCAGAGGAAAGCTAAAGAAAATAATAGCTAGCTTTTATGTGTAACGTAAATAAACACTAAGCTGTTGTGCAACAAACGGATAGAGAAACCGCGTATTTTATATATATCCCATTCAACGTGTAACCCAGTTAAGAGGTATGGACAGGCGGCAAGTGGGTGGTGGCCTTGACACTACTTTTTGCATTGTTTTAAACCCTTGATTTTAACTTTATATGTTTGTGTTTATGTCAGTAAAGTTATGGCTTAACAAGTTATAATAGTAAGTAGTTATTTTTTAACCCCCGACGCGAAAACGATGAGGTGTTGTAAGTTTGACGTGTCTGTCTGTCTGTGGCATCGTAGTTCTCGAACGGATGAACCGATTTAGATTTAGTTTTTTTGTTTCAAAGCTTAATTAGTCGGGAGTAGTCCTGACGATGTATCATGAAAAATCGGTCCATTATGTCGGGGTTTTTTTTTCAAAACTTAAATTTTGTGGTTAGGTTATTCCATGATTATGTTTCATTACGTCTATTTCGAATTGGCGTGTGGCACACTAGATTGTCTGTTTTTTTTTAATTCTTAGTCAGCAAACCCTACAAATAGTATATTACTTATTATATCATTTATTAATGAATAGTGAAAATGAATGCAACTTTATTTACAATATATTTTATAACTCGGAAAAATCACTAATCTGGCCAGAAACAAGCCCGATATTCGTCGATGCACATTCTATTTTCAAAGTTGGCAGTTGGCAACACTATTAACCTATAAATTGGCGAGTAAATGTAAACAACAATGGCCGTATGACTAAGTTCACTGTCTCCGTAGGTGTGTTTGTTTTTTGCGTGCACACATGCGTTAATTAATAGCGATTCTTGGGAATAAAAATAAAACCAGACATCAGACTTTGAGTTCATAAGTACAATTAGATTTTGTTACAGTGTAGTAGGTACATTTATAAGTAAGCGCCTACAAATTTTATATTATGTATAGGTAATCAAAAATAATCTAAAATTGAAGACCACTTATAACCTCTCCATCCATCGGTGGTGACTGGTGATTGACCAGCTTCACCCTTCGTAGATGCAAGGCGGATTCGGTTTTCATAAATAGAGGTATTAATGGATTGTATATATTTTTTACCCACCTTGTCCATCAGTCAGCAATAAACAATCGATCTGTTAAATAAATCTGGCAATTAGTAGCCGCTAAACGTCAAGTGCAAAAAACAAAATCCCAACTAATTTTATTCGAAATACTTTCACTAAATTTGGCAACAAAAATGCAATACGGCAGACAAAACAAAACTTCGCTTACAATAAAATTGAGATACTGTTATTTAGATAAAAACTTAGCCGTTAGTCCTTACGGGCGATTTTAAACGTTAAAATGCAAGAGTTAAAATGAAAAGAAGAAGAGTAAAAGTAAAAAGTATGAGCGCTTAAAAGTCGAAAACTGTTAAGGGCTGAAGAATTGGCGTGGTATTTGCCGTCCGGGCTTAGCATTATGTGATCGGAATATATTTTGAGTTATTTAAATGGTTTATCCATTTACAGCGTTCGAACCTATACACATGTGATTAACAAATAAATAATATGTTTGTTTTTAAAATTTCAAAACTCAATGTTTCTAACATTAATTTATTTCAATGGGAATGTTCATTGTATGGCGCCCACCTTGCTCGGCAATCTCTAGAATGATTGTTAGAGTTTAAGTGAATCCAAAATAGATAACCAACAAAACTAGTACCTTCCCGCCTACCTAAAATAAAACACACATATTTAAATCTCACGACATCAATAAGGCCAAGTGCGAAAGTGCACCAAGTCCAAAAAGTAAAATTTTTCGCTCATTGTTTTTGCGGGCATTTTTGGAATCCGGGCATTTACATAAATGCCTGGGTCTTTGTGCCGCTAAGGCGCCGCGCTCCGCTTATGGGCATGCGAGTGTACGGGAAAGTACTGTAGCCCCCATACGAGAGGTGTAAAGCTTATTTCTTTATTTAGGTAGGATACAATAAACGTGGGAATGCTCTGTCAACATTATTGATGTTGTTGTTTATATCACTTTAAAATTTGCTACTACCGATAGTACCGATTTACTTTTACTCCTAGTACCTAAATAGTAAATATACATATTTACCGGATAGATGGCTGTATGTACGCTGGTGGCCTAGCGGTAAGAGCGTGCGACTTTCAATCCGGAGGTCGCGGGTTCGAACTCCGGCTCGTACCAATGAGTTTTTCGGAACTTATGTGCGCAATGTCATTTGATATTTGCCAGTCGCTTTTCGGTGAAGGAAAACATCGTGAGGAAACCGGACTAATTCCAATAAGGCCTAGTTACCCTTCGGGTTGGAAGGTCAGATGGCAGTCGCTTTCGTAAAACTAGTGCCTACGCCAAATCTTGGAATTAGTTGTCAGAGCGGACCCCAGGCTCCCATGAGCCGTGGCAAATGCCGGGATAACGCAAGGAGGATGAGATGGTTGTATGTACCTAATACTAAATGTTGTGATTCTTTCGAAAAATTCCTTTAATTAAACTAATCATAAATTTTGAGAATAAGACATATCAACATATTTAGTCCTACCACAGACAGTACTAATCTCATTGGTTTACAGTACTTGGTTTGAAAAAGGCTCAGAGAATTGCTGTGTTAGTTCTTTGGTAATAAAAAAAATGGAAATATTCACTATGTTAATTTATTATCACTATGTTAATTTATTATTTATTTATTTAGATTAAGTAGATATACATTTTATTTTTAGTTGTGACATTTAGAGTCATTTGCACCTCTAAAGTAATTTTAGACTTTTTTTTTTTTGTATTTGTACTTTTTATATTAAAATTTAGTGTAGTTCTTGGTTGTAATTCGACATTTAGAGACCTTCTACATCTCTAATTAATTGTATAGAGTTAACTTTAGTTAGAACTTAGAATTAGTATATAATAGTATCAATTGTAATTTCAACTCAATTTTAAATATTTTTTTAAATACCTATGTACATGTGACGTGTAAAAGTGCCCCTGTGGCCTATTTGCTGAATAAATTATTTTGATTGATTTTGATTTTGATATTAATTTTATTGGTAATTAATTCATAAACAACATATAGATAGCTGTTGGTATAAAAGTAACATTTTTAGTGTATTGGCACTCGGTGGTAGGTACATATAATGTAGCTTAATTGAGACAAATTGCATGAAAAACGAAACCTGATGTACGCGGACATGTGTTTAATTATCGTCAGATTTATATTCGTGTACAAACTTTTGGTAATATGTATTTTATGACGTCTTGAATTGAATGATTTTTGAACAAAATGTGGCAGATTCGGATTAAGGATTTATTCAGAATTAAGTACCAGAACGGTAGGATGTAGGATACAGAAAACCTATGTCTTTTTTTGTTATTTAGAACAATGAGTGTCATCATCCTCCTTGCGTTATCCCGGCATTTGCCACGGCACGGCACGGGATATGTATTGTTGGTACTTTTAAAGTGCAAAATGTTTTGTGTGGGTATTTTTAGTACCTACTATATCTACTTGTGGTAAATTTTGCCAAAGTTCAATTCCATATATTTTCGTTTTAAATTAGGTATCTCAATTTTAACACTAAACCATAACAAAAGAGGCCATCAATCTAACTGTGGCGCCAACTGACCCTAACACCCTTAAAAAACGGCTACTAAAGAATGGACAACAAAAACTAAGCTATATCCAAAATATCGTGGCGTCAAAACCTGCTGAAGTCAACCTTACGAACTCAACATAGGGCGTTAGTGGATACGTTATATTTGGTAATTGGATTTGGACTCTGGAATCGCCAAAGAGGCCGACTGTCAAAAACGCGGCGCCAAAAACAAGAGGATGAACAAAAGTGAACGTAGCAAACTTAATTATGCGAGTTTTACAGTTATTGCGTTTTGCCCGCGCGCGGTGTTATTGAGGTGTTTAGGTTTATTAAAAATTTACATTAAGTACGTGTTAGTGAATTCATAACGTAAATATGGACGCATCCTTTTAAGGGTCCCCCCACATCTAGCGTCTCGCGAGCGTCGCGTCGGGCCAACTGTATGGGCAAAGCCTGGAACGTCGACGCGGCGTCTTTTTCCATACAGTTGGCGCGATGCGACGCTCGCGAGACGCTAGATGTGGGGGGACCCTAATGTTTATTTACTTCAAATTTTTATGTAAAATCGACACATCATATTCAATACTTAAACACTATCCTCATAATATATGTTTTTTTTGTTCTATTGTTTTAATGATAAACTAAGCCGCGTTTAAAATAATGGAATTATTTTATGTAGGTATATATGTATGGCAAACGTTACTAATAAAAGGGTTATTCTGGAGCCAATCCCTGTTTTTACATATTTCTACTGTGCCATGTATTTGTAGGCATACCGAACGAAAAATAAAGAACATAAAGAAAGTAATATTCCTGTTTTTGTAAAATTACTATGCCCTGATATCATATCAAAAACATTAACATAGGTTGCATAGGTTGTATGTGGTACTAAAATACTATTCCAAAATTTACAAAATTAGAAAGAGGAAAAACTTTATAATATCTCGCACCTTTGCTGCGCATGTCGCATAATAATTTTCACAGTTGGCAACAGCCCGGGAACGAATTATTTTGAAGTTAATTATGTCCCTAGCTTCCGCGCGGTTACGTAAAAAGTCATCAAAACTGACTTATTGTTCATCGTCACGCGAATTCTAGACTAGAACGGCTAGTGCAAAAAAAAAAAGAATTTTATTTGATTATTTTTTGATTACAATTTACAGCTTGATAAAAAAGAGTAACTAGAAATGGAAGTAAATTCTTTTATCATATCAACAATAAAATTGTTCTCATAGAAAAGTGTCAAAATCTGTCAAAATAGTTGCCACATGCAAAACCGTTTACATAGACGGTGGCGCCCCTATTTTTTTTTGCCAGGCCGTAAGGTAAAATTGTAATATTTGTAATCGTCTTCATTAAATACCGGGGTGCAAAAGCATATCTGCCGTGACCGTGAACCTTTCTTAAGGAATCATCAATTATTGGTACTTATTTTTCTAAATCAATGTTTCAGGTACTATCCTAATAATAATGCATGCTTGTTTATGGAGCAGAAATTGTTAAAACGCATAGTTGAATACCTATTTACTTATTAATCCCGATATTGATAAATAACTACTGCGTATATCCTTAATTATGTACTTACTAGAATAACGATTTAAACGATTTGTTTGTTTGTAAACATAGGTAACAATGTTGGTACAAAATTCTGTCAGAGCACTATGCTTCGCCGATGGGCATACAAAGTACAATTTTGAAATTGGGTGTACACATACCAGTGGTAAAAATTGATCTTTACCACTGCGTTGCAAATTCAATAGGTACCTATCACACTTTTCCGGCAAGAGAATAATTTATAATGGTCATGCAAAATGGAATAACCCTTGATAAGAGGTATTTCCCATTGGTTAGTCCAATCTAAATTATAATCTGGTCGAAATCGTATAGTAGGTATATACACTAGAAGGCAGGCAGATAGGTCTCCGTACACTAGCTGCTATAAACTTGTGCATAAATCACAATGCGTATCACAGATGAGACTGAGATATTTTAGGAGTAGACAGACGATGGGCAAGGGGGAGGTAGGGGGGTTTTCAGCGCGGCAGGCCGTGCGATTGATATATGATACGATACACACACTTAGTCACTTTTCTATTATTTAGACGTAGATGGGATGAGAGTTGGTGGTTTTAAAGGTTTATCGTTAAATATTAGGAAACTTCTAGTTTATTATGCGTTTACTGAGTTTTTTATTGGTCAGTCACTCGATTGATAGGAAATCCAATTAGTAATTATCTAATTATGAATAATAAAATGTGATACCTCTTAAAAATATGTCGTTTCAAATGCCGTTTAAGTTAGATAACGGAACGAAACGCAAATTATTATATTATACGATATCATACGGCAATTTGTTTTTGTTGTTTTTCCTAATTGGGGTTAAAACAATATAGCCTACATATTTTTTTTAGATCGTGTTTATAGCCAACACGACGTTCGCTGGATAAATATCATAATTATACATATCAATGAAACCACAAATACCAAGAGCGTTCCATCCATGCGCGTCTATATTCGTGGAGCGCACTAATGAATAGGATAAAAGACGCGCGCGCACCTGCCTCTGCGCACGCTTCGGGCGCCACGTGCGCTTAACCTATACCCTTCGAGTGCGAACATAAACATCTTGCACGTTACCACTCACTCGTTCACTGTCAATTTGGCCACTGGATAAATGTTTATTCTATAAAAATACCTAGATAAAGTCGTTTGGGGCTCAGCTTCGATACTGGTACTTTGTTACCGAGTTGCGGATGATCGCCCGAACTACAATAGTCTTAACATCGGAGTTCAGCAATATATGTTTAGAACGTGGAGGATATTAGAGTATGTGCGGAAAGAGAACATTGAAGCAATATACGGGAATGGAATTTTCTCTTTCCGCGCAGACTACCTATGAATATTTTTCTTATGCATCACTAACTATAATGATCTGAGTCGTTATAAATACCAAATGAGAGCGCTTATGTGGTTCCATAAATCAAGATTAAATGAAGTTTATTCATGAAAAATGCAATCAGTGAAAAAGTCCTTATGCAACGTCAATAAGTTTCATTCATAACCGTCTTATGCACAGACCGGGCCGCGACGCCGCGTTATATTTAGAAATACCTTCTTTTTTCTGTCGCGTGGTATTTCGGTTGCAAAATACCGTCTCAGCATCACGAAAATAAAGGTGGGAATTAATATTTTTGATGGGAGTAATGGGTTGGTACTTAGTTCTTTTAGGATTGAAGAAAATAGAAAACTACCACTTAAGGACTTACTCTGACAAAAGCTTAGTAGACAAAGGGGTTGTTGCCAAGACCTGTCATTATTTTCCTTTCTATGTGGCATTGAAACTAAATCTGTGCTAATATGCAGCAATATTTCTTACTCATTTAATGTTTGTTTTTTCATCTTATTAATGGGGGCCTGTTGATTTGTGTAAGATGTCATTAAATAAATAAAGTTTTCTGCTCATTCAGTTACCATAATGTAACCGAACTACGTTATAAATATTATATCTTTATTTCATAATATAAAATTACATTACAAATACATAATAATAAAAAAATAAAATAGGTCCTTAAATAAAACTACAAACTAAAACTAAAATCTAAACTTATAAATAAACTATAAATAAAAGACTTGCCCTAAATCGCCGTCCACTGGCAACGTGCCCAGAAGGCTGGCAGCATTGCCACGTTGTATGGCAATGCTGATCCGCTGTGCCAGATATGACCCAGCCTTCTGGTCACGTGTCAGTTCCACAAGCTTGCGGCTGCATTCTTTGAAGACCCTGTGGGCGCCTTCCCCCCAGGGCCCCAGGGTCTCAACCCCAAACGGCTCAAATATGCAACCACTATTAATGGTTACATACTTGCGCCGCTTGAGGAGTTCGGCCGAATTGGCCGCCGAGCCAGCCTTTAAAGCGGTGCGATGGAGATGGGACAGCGCCAGAGTATCTGCACAAGTGGCATCCCAAACTAAGGGCTGTCCCATCTTCCATGGCACGAGCGTCATGCCGTCGGGCCTCTTTCCGTCATCGCGAGTGAGACCGGTCGGTTCTAATACGGCCGGTACTCCCGCACTGGCTAAGGCCCGACGGATGACGTCGTTGAGGCTCGCATGGCGGGAAGCGCGTCCTGCGCTTCTGCCGCAGGATAAGCCATGGTGGCCCAGCTGATCAACTGGGTCACCACAGCGACAGCGATGCGGGGTAACACAATTCACTCCCAGGCGGAGAGCGACCGAGATGCGGAAAGTGGAGTCGTCCAAAAAGGTACCAATTGCCACGGACGGCAGAGCCTGAAGCCACTGCCCAGACTCCCACTCGAAAGCGGCAAGGAGACGAGCACGCTCTTGAAGGCTGGTTGCCGTTTGATACAGGTTATTCCGTACCAGCCTACAAAGCGGCTCGTCCCAATGTCGCTGTGAATTGGGATATTCGGGCAGGTCTCCGTTTGGGCAGGCGTTGCTCCATGCATATCTGGCCTCTGATTTTACCGGCAAGTTTAATTGGTCTGTTGGGGACTTTAAAATTTTAGCGACCAATTCTTGTGAGCTATGGATAGAGGACAGATATGCAGGTAGCGAAACGCTGGACACTTTTCTTATACCCAGACCGCCATGCCTTATTGGCAGGGAAGCCTGAGTCCATGAGCGGTCGTCCAATTTTATATTGATAACTGTAATTAGGAGATTTTGAATAATTTTGTCAATATTTTCTAAAAGGGTGGGAAATTTCCAAAAGTGGCTGCACCTTAGAACGTAAGTAAATTTTGGGACAAAAAGGCAGTAACGAATAACAGTATATGCTACATGAGCATTAATTTTAGTCAGACGATCCGAAACTTCGTTTAGGTTTTCAATTTTGGTCTCTAAAAAATTTGAATATGAGTCGTCTAATACAGGTGCGCCTAAGAGGTGAAGTGAGCTTTTCTCTGTAACTTTAATATTAGGGGCAAGACAACGGAATTTAGTCGTTACGAGATCTTTGTCTGGGCATGTATCGGAAAAGAAAAGTTCACATTTGGAAAAGTTCAGTTCTAGTCCAATACCGCGGAATTCCTCAATGAGAACGCGAAGATCCTCAAGAACTTCGCTCACATCACCTCCTAGGGTGCCATCGTCTAAGTACCACACATTGAAATTTGAATTTAATTTTAGAATAATCGGGTGAATTGCTAGGCTAAAAAGTGCGGGGCCGAGCGGGTCGCCCTGTTGACAACCAACGGCTGACGAAATATGGTTTTCTCTGAAAAGTAATTTGGAAGCGTTGTTGTAACATTGCCAAACAAAATTGTAAATGTGTGGTACTTTTACACGTGTTTGTTCTAGTATGCTGGCTCTGTCGACGCTATTAAAGGCATTTCGGACGTCCACTTTCAAAACGACCTTACCGGATGTTTGAGTGATATACGTTCTGAGTGCATGGACTGCAGCTTCACAACCCCCCTTCGAACCAAAACCTAATTGGGTAGGTTGGAAGTATTGGCTAAGGGGGTTGAAACAGCCGCGCATCCGATTTTGGCAACGAGTCGGCGATAGGTTGTCCCCACAGCAATCGGCCTGATGCCACCGTCCTTTTTCAGAAGCGCACACAGGTTTGCACCATACAGTGTGCCCGTAACTTCAGTGTGTACATTCCCGGATAGCATAAGGTTACTCAGATCTGTCAATGACTTTAGGAGCTGCTCGCCGTCGTTGCCTGAGCTATGCGCGAGGAGGTCCTTAAGGTGCTGTGGGGACAACCCATCCAGGCCGCCAGCTGAGCCGCTCTGGAAGGACATTATTGCATTAAGAACTTCATCTGTAGAGGCAGTGAGAGGAGGTGTTGATGAATCTGGTGGATCGGGAAGGTTTTGGTTTGTCAAGGGCAATGGGTGCTTGGATTTTAATTCTGATACAGTTTCCTGGGTGTCAGAAGCAATACAGTCTGTTGAAAAAAGAAGACGAGCAGCTCCCCTGATGTCGCCTTCTCCTACTTTGTTTTCAATGTTTCTATATATAGATGTGTTGTGCTTTAGAGCTACCCTGTGAAGATCTTCGAGACAATGTGGGTGTTGAACATTATGTTTAATTTTAGCAGTGAGAGATGTAGTTTTGTTCTGGTCGGTTACATGTAGGCTTCGGTAGGGAAAGGTGAGCAGTTGTTCCCAGGCCTGATAAGAGTTTTCCGACACGGCATTTTGTAGCAAAGAGGTAAGTCTTTGTGCTACCAATACTCTCGCACCTCTCGGGATTCTTTTAATGACACGGACACTATGTTTTAGACGGCTAAGAGTTTCAGAAATGTCGTATGTAACTGGGTGACCTAATGTACCTATTGAAACTGGATGGTCAGTATTTATATTGTGTGAGATGTCCGTTTTGTGTTTTTTACCCAAGTGTACTCTAAGCCCATGTTGGTTTTTGAAGTACTTGGGTTCAGAGCACAGAGAACATTGTAGATTTTGGGAGGAATCGTCGTTGTCGGTGATGGAAGATATAATACCACCTGGGAGTGACATTTTTTGATTTCTATTGATGCTTAAAAAACCTATATAAATCAAAAGTAATATTATAAAAACACAACACGAAACTAAAAACATTAACTATGTAGAGTCCTGGAGATAAACAAAACTGACAGTGAAGTTGGCAGTTGCTGTTATCAAGCAAATACATAGACTGCTGGAGTCGGCGCATGGCGCGCTGTCGTGCGGAGCATGCGCGGTGGGCTTCGTTGCCTAGCAGCGCAACGACTTTGTGTCCTTGTTTGTTGTCATTGTAGTGACAAGTAAAAACATAACGAATTAATTTCAGTTTTCATCAATGTATGATCTTCTGAACTTTGCCCACATGTGTGCGTGTTCGGGTAAATGTCTGTAAATGTCTGTAAATTATATACGTGTCCAAAGTTTCCAATAAAATTATATCACAGGACCAAAAATCATATAAAAGCGTTCGCAATACCTTGTAACTTGTCATGTATCGTTGACAGTTTGGAAATGATTTCCTTACCGCGTACTCTTCGTTAAAGCGTAATTCGGTCACACAGGACCAATAAGATTCATGTTTGTTTATTTCTGTTCTTGACATTATTTCTGTATACTTTCGTACACTGTAACTTCCACTTTTCCTCTCACTTTTTTCAGTCTAGCCGCGAGCACTCATGCCTGATGATGGGTCTCCAACTCTCCATATGACTCGAATTAATAAATATTATTATAGGACATTCTTACACAGATTGACTGAGGCCCACGGAAAGTTCAAGATGGCTTGTGTTTTGGGTACTCAGACAACGATATATATAATATACTAGCTTTTGCCCACGGCTTCGCTCGCGTTAGAAAGAGACAAAAAGTGGCCTATGTCACACTCCATCCCTTCAACTATCTCCACTTAAAAAATCACGTTAATTCGTCGCTCCGTTTTGCCGTGAAAGACGGACAAACAAACAGACACACACACTTTCCCATTTATAATATTAGTATGGATAAATACTTATATACATAGAAAACATCCATGACACATTTGTATAAGTATAAATATTTCCACTTTTCCGTTACGTTAAGTACGTTACTAGCACGTCTCGTGGTAAATGTTAATAACGATGTTTATACGACAATCTGGAGGATATCCCTATCAGGGATAAGTTCGCCTTTGTACTTCCTCCTTCTTCTTTCTTTTATATTTGTCTTGTATATTTTTTCTGGTGGTACAATATAGTTATTAGTTCTACAAGGGGGCAAAGTAGTTGTTTAACCGCACGTGCCAATATTGATACCCGAGCGAGCGAAACATTCCAATATTGAACCGCGAGCGCAGCGAGTGGTTAAAAAAATGGAATCATGAGCGTCGCGAGGGTTTCAAGGCACGAAGGTTAAACAAACTTTGCCACCGAGTGAAACACAAAGTTTTTCACCACACCAATACGAACAAAATACTGACTAAAACATCAAACTAAATCAAATCCATCAAACAATTCAATATTTATGATTTAAAATCATCATTTATAGGAAAATTCTACCAACCAGCTTAAGACATCAAGTTAAAATGTGTATGAAATTACTTTGCACTCTTGTGGATAAAATGCAATTTTGCTATCTGTTTTAGAATAGCAAAGTAAGCCTTTACCAGTTGGTGTGGTGAAATAGTTATTTGTTATACAAGGGGGCAAAGTTGTATTTTAACGCCGAGTGTGGAATTGAAAAACGAGCAAGTGAAAGGATTCTATAGTTGAACCACGAGCGAAGCGAGTGGTTCGAAAATAGAATCCTGAACTTGCGAGTTTTTTAACACACGAGAAGTAAAATACATTTGCACCCGAGTGTAACACAAAACTTTTCCCCTCACTATAGCGAGGAAACTACAACGCAAAAAATGCGTTTATCACTGCTTCCAGTAGTTCCACAGGTGGTAAATCATCTTTATTACTAGATTCACCTACTTTTATCAATTTTAAAGCAGTTAATTTGACTTTATTCAAGGACAAATTACTTTACCCACTAGTGGATAAAATGCGTTTTTACCCGCTGGTATTAAAGGACAAAACACGTGTTTCCGAGCTAGTGAGGGGAAAAAGAGTTTACAATCATTCCTATGTCCTATCTGATCCGCTCGCGTTGATCTGTGGCATCCTGCGGGCGGGCGTAGCACACTAGTTGGATAAACTTTATCGAGTCGGCACAAATAGTGCTAAAAGGACGGCCTGTCGTTGTATCGTTTATCACACGACTGTCCTTGCCTGCCTGAAAAATATATTTTGCCTTTTACGACATTAAATAAATAGGTACTTATCAATAAAATCTGTCACAGCGCTGAACGTGGGGGACGTTAAGTATAGAAGTGATATGAAAATACAACCCATTTAGAGTGCACTAATGCGTAATAAGTGATATTTATCAGCAGTTTGTAATGGGACACCCACTCGCCTCATATTTGTATGAAAGCATGTAATGTCTCAATTCAGAGCTTAGGGAAAAGAAAGAAGTTGCGGACGGTTAGCAGAAAAGACTTACAAATGAATATTTTTCCGGATTGGAGTACCATATTTAGGTACTTTTATTCATTTAGTTACTTGTATTTTCAAGGATAATAATTATTAATGGACTGGCTTTTGTCAGTAAAACCGAAACAACTGCGTTAGGTTGATTAATAATATCAAACAATTTATTTCTATGACACGGGTGACAAAGGCTTAGTTTTGAAACGTAATATAAACATCTTTATATTCAAAATATCCGTCATCAGACTAAAGTTATGATTTCAGAAAAAATATCTCACCACGTGATAGTGGCCGCAGAACTCCATTTCTACCAGTCCGACTTATTTTCAGACATTTCCTACTAGAACTCAAGAAGTTAAGGATAATTGTTTAAATAATAAGTACGAGTATATCTAACCTTAATCTAAGCCTGGGTTATGAAACGGCCATGAAATATGTTTTTTATCATTTTATCTACGCGTTTAAAAAAAATAGTTTTAACTGTTATATAATTGCGCACTACTATTATAGCTAACCAAAATATTTAATTTTTAGGGCTCTTTTATACAACGTGTTTCCGGTATCACTCAAAACCTCAGACACCCCAACTGATTTTTATTTTTTTAAACTCATCTAGAGTATTCATCTTTTAATCTGATCGTTACTTTTTTTTTTAATTGAATTTTGAATTTTCTGTACAGCTCTACTTGACTTTTAGCTCTACACTCAATAAAATAATTGCTAACTACCATCATAAACCATAAGACTATTCATTTGTGTACGTTACTGTAACGACATAAGGTTTACCAATAGACAGCTAAGATGTCACTGTAAAACACTTTAAAGCTTTGTCACAGTAAACTTCAAATTGGACAGGTAATCGCAGTAAGCAAATAAACTCAATATTCAAAATGACAAGGTTGTAATTAGGTACGAGTTCAATTTGTTATGACTTATGTTAAACATTAAGATTAAACTGACAAAGAACGTCAAACTAGTAGAGGAAAAAATAATCGTCCAAGTAACCGGCCAGTATTAATACCCCTAAATACTGAAAAAACGTAAACAACCTCTAGCAATGCGATATACATAATGTTGTATTACGAATACAATAGAATGGGCACGTAAAAAATAACTAATAATACTAATTTAAATAAAAATATTACCCCCATCAAGATATAGCTCAATCGATTCTACTCTCGATTCTGAACAAACTGTTTTCAGGTTTTTAGTGTTAAGTGAAACACGGTGTATAGTTTATTTTATTCAGTAACTTGAACTGAGGCTATGAAAAAGTAATAACAATTTTGGAACAAGCTTTAGTTTTGTAGCTAGTCCCGAAAACAAACGAAATTTTCGAATAAAAATTGACAAGATATGATTTTTATCAGAAGCCAATCTCAGTTGTCAGTTAAAGAAAATGTCCCGTTTCGCTTTCGCTGCTGTCGGTACCCGCCGCGCCGTCTCGGCCGCCGGCTATTCTGGGCGCCGCCCAGCCCAGTTTATTGACTCTCGACTACACACCCGGATTTTACTACTTTTCCTAACAATACTCCTGCACTTCCTATAGCTGATTTTGAGGCACAGGCAATAATTAGCAGCCGACAAGTTGTGCTGAATGAAAACTGATATAAATCTGTATTAGCAGTCACGTTTTTTCTTTGCTTTCAGACCTACGAGTGTATTTAGTATACCTAGATATTTTTCTGGCACGAACGTCAAGTTGTTAGTGCTTGATAAAATAAAAACATCGACAATCCTTTCATCGATAAATAGCCATACATAAGTTATTAATTACCCCTAAAATTAACCCCCCCCCCTTAACCCTTTTACCCCTTAATAATGTCTAAAATCTTGAATAATCATTGTAAGAAATTATGTAAACTATTAAAATATGGTTCGTTTTATTATTATTGTTCATTTATGTTCAAACATGTTACGTTTGTATAAAACATTAATGTTACACATAAATTCAAGCCTATATTATAACGGGGTAGGCAGAGTATAATAGGTATAATATTTAGATATTATTAAAGAAAATGAAACAGGCTCTCTGCCATGGTCTTCTGTCATTTTTGACACACTGTTTAGATCCATATCTATTCTGCCGGCGTATCATGCTGTCAATTTTATCACTTATCCACGTGGATAAAGCATCCGTCACGCTTTAGCAAGTATGTTAGTGTGAGAGTGACAGATGTCTTATCCACGTGGATAAGTGATAAAATTGGCAGCATGATACGCCGGCAGGGTGTTAAACTGTTACGCCTACTAGTCAATGTGAGAAATGTTTAGGTAAACAACAGTCAAAATATAGTGATCATATCATAATTTATTCAAATTAAAGAATATCCACGGAACTTAAAACTACTAAGTACGAGTATTGTATCAAGTGCAGAATAAGCTGGTACGGTATGGGTTTTTTAACTGGATATTATTAGTGGTAGAGCAATTAGTCTGACCAACGGCGGTTTTGACAACTTTTAATCAAAACGAAACGAAAATGTATTTTTTTTACTATAGACGGTCAAGCAAATCTTGTCATTAACCCTGGAACGCCGTTGTCAAAAATTTGCTACTGAATTCATAACTTTCAATCTGTTAATTACAGTTTAAATTGCCTGGGACAGATCTGGAACAAGGCACTTGAGGGGTTAAAAAGGCTGCCAATATGAAAAATGTAGGGCCATGACGTTGGTGGCGGAATCATCGACAACATCGATCAAGCCATGCCATAACACTTAAAAATTTATTGAAAATGTAGGGGCGATAACTAACCCAACCCAATATCATTGGCGAAACGAAAGCCCACAGACTTCGCTGGTTCGGTCACTTACTTAGAATGGGAAACGATCGGGCTGTCAAGAGAGCGTTCTTGGGTCGACCAGCTGGTGGCCGTCCGGCGGGTCGACCCAGGTATCGCTGGGAGGACAGTGTGGCGGCGGATCTGCGTCGGCTTCAAGTCAGTGACTGGCAAGAGGCTGCGCAGGATCGGGACAGGTGGCGATCTCTCGTTTCGGAGGCCAAGATTCACTTTGGATCACTGAGCCAAAATAGTTAGTTTAGTTAGGGGCGATGGTTTTTCGTCCCATAAAAAATATTCTCACACCTTTTTTCAGAACTTTCTTTTTTAAATTACACATTGTGATGTAGTGTACTATCGAGATAAATGTAGGTTAAATACTCGTATGCCAAGAAAAACAGTGTAAACTTGACAGTTGAACTGTGGTGGTTTTTATTAGACTATTATTTATAACAATAGGTAATTATTATTCCGCTACGAGTATGTACATCTATTTTTCCCGTTTGAACTGTGATAGCTTGCCAACCGCACTATTCTTTTAGTTTATTTATTTCATAATGATATTTTTATTATTATTCCGTTACTCATGAAATAAAGCTATGGAAACGGATTAAATCGCGTATAATGAATTTAAAGAGCTGTCAAGAGTTCGAAACGTCGGGATGAATTTTAAATTCATTATACGCGATTTAATCCGTTTCCATAGTTTTATTTCATGATATTTTTTTTGTTCACCTATATGAATTTATGTTATAGTCGTCAATATAATTGTATACATTTTTTGGGATTTTATTTGTGTATGTGTGTGTATTTTATTGTGTGTGTATGTATGATGTTTACTTCATCACAAAAGTGACTTTGCTTGCGTGGACGGCGGTCGCGCGACGGTCGCGCGACGGCGATGCGACGCATACGAAATCAAACCTTATCGATATGGAAGTATGACGCGACGGCGACGGTCGCGCGACGGTCGCGCGATCGTCGCCCACGCAAGACACGGCGTAACAAGCACGGAATGCATGGATAGCTAAGGCACTATTAAATGCAAATGTTATGTGTACTTTAACCTTGACAGACAACATATTAAAAAGAAAGTCTACTGGCCAGACACTTTTTTTTACAAACAGTACACCTTGCGCACAATGACGCCAATTGTAATGAAAAAAATAATAATTAAATTTGAATTTGGAATTGTTCGGCCGGCGCGTGAGGCAGATGCGCGCGCAGCTGCGCCGCGAATAAAATGCAACCAGTATAGGTATAATGAAATACGGATCGAATTAAAACCTAGCCATACTTCAATTTTCCCCTCACTAGCTCGGAAACACGTTTTGTCCTTTAATACCAGCGGGTAAAAACGCATTTTATCCACTAGTGGGTAAAGTAATTTGACCTTGAATAAATTCAAGTTAACTGCTTTAAAATTGATAAAAATAGGTGAATCTAGTAATAAAGATGATTTACCAGGTGTGGAATTACTGGAAGCAGTGATAAACGCATTTTTTGCGTTGAAGTTTCCTCGCTATAGTGAGGGGAAAAGTTTTGTGTTACACTCGGGTGCAAATGTATTTTACTTCTCGTGTGTTAAAAAACTCGCAAGTTCAGGATTCTATTCTCGAACCACTCGCTTCGCTCGTGGTTCAACTATAGAATCCTTTCACTTGCTCGTTTTTCAATTCCACACTCGGCGTTAAAATACAACTTTGCCCCTTTGTACATATAACAAATAACTATTATAGTTTCCATATTTATTTAAAAGCTGCCAGCGCACGCCTTTGGGTCCTTGGGTGAAATAAATAACTTCTTTAATCTTTCTTTCCGTCGTTTGATTATTACATACAACCTCCCTTATTAAGAAAAACTTACGAACGCACGAAAAAAATAAAAAAGTATTCTATCCTTTTCACATTAATTGTGCATATTACGGATCGGATGCAGCGATGGCTAAAAAATTATGAGGTCAAAATTGATATGAGGTCAAAGTTCAGTGGCATCCAATTATAATCTAATGTAGATGTAGGCGCAAAATTCACAATCTGCGAGTAAATGCCATCATTTGAATTTCAATGCTATATACACCATTTCTTTGATATTTGATAGGTTGTAAGTAAACGAGATGTTTTTATGGAGATTATATAACTAATCTCCATAAAAACATCTCGTTTATCTTTTCTCGATCGTATTTGAAACGATCCGAACACTGTTTTTATCTACGAGTGGGCGTGGCTCAGGTGCGCGGGCGCCACCTGTCCGCTAACAACCTTATCCTTATCAGACAACATGGCGAACTTTAATTTATCTCTCCGCGTATCGACGCTGCGAATACCTTGTATTTGAAATGAATTTGAACCTGTTTTTAATAAAACGGTCTGCTGTTGATGAAAATATAGGTAATAGCACTTTCCCTGAGAATGATTTTTCGAAATCAATGCTACACCAAAACGGCCCGATTCGATCATTAATATACTATAAATATTAGATTTAGATACGATATGAATTGGATATCGGTGTTATCAATAACGTTTTGTTTGATTAAACGTCACATTTGACACAGACAGATCGGCATCATATCGCAGTGACATCTTACTCACATCTTAGAAGCTTTGTCCGAATAAGGCAGATAGTGCAATGGTCATTCGTTGTCTTGATGATGGAGAATGTTTAAATGACAAGAATGACAAACAAATGTTTGCAAGCCCTAAGTATGAGCATAACAAGAGTCAAATAAACGCCTATCGGGTCTAAGTGCGTTAATTAGTGCTAAGAACTTGTGAGAACTGGCTCAAACCGGCTCGCCGCCATTGTGATCTGACTTTCCCACGCGTGGATGAGACTATATTTGCGAATTCAGATTATAAAACTAAGTTAAAAAGGAAGCATTCGTTTTTCGGCGCACACGTTTCTTTGTCGGATTCTACTTAGGTACTTACATTAACAAAAAATGTTAAACTCAATTTTTATTGGCTACGTGCAAAAAAGGGGTAGATATTTGCTAACGGTGGCCGTTGGAACTACATAATTTGAATCAATTGACTAAGTCGTGTGAAAGAAAATACGCGAATGCTGAGATAACGAAAACAAAGAAGAACAGAAAAGGAAGACAAATTTCCTTAAACCGACCCCTCATACAGTGGGATAGGGATAGAAGGGCGAAGAATACTGTTTTAACTAATTTGACTTTAGATTAAAATTAAATAAGATTTAATATAAAAAAGACACAAAATTAGGGCAGCACCATTCGGCCACCTAGCGAATAGTTTACAATTTGAAAATGGCAGACACGAATGTTAAAGTTAACCTAACGGACTGTTACGTTGTTGAACGTTCCTAAAAATATGTATTAAATCAAAATTTCAGTATTTCAGCACGATGCCAATAGTAATTAGCTAAGGTAGGTCAGGGTCGCGTGTCGCTGCCAACTGAAACGTTTAGTTTTTTAGTCTGCAACATTTCTCAACGACCGGTGAACTGAACGTGTCAAATCTCAAATCACGTCCTTTGCAATGTCAATCTTGTCATAACCGATCTAAGTCGAATTTAGGATACTTTTATACTTTCTGATAATCTATTATGTTTGTTGCAACGACACATAAAACTGTGAAAGTTGTTTGTTGGGATAAGCCGACTAAACTAATTGTTTCAGAATATTTTTCAATATAGGTTATAGACAATTTGTCATACCTCATAATATCATTATCAAAAATATGTATATCAATAAACCTAATCAACCAAATATTGCCCTCTAACTGGCGGTCAAATCATAACGAATTGATGCGATTATTATTTGTCGACAATCCAAAATGAAATGATATGGAAGAATAAATAATTTAATTGACATAACTAAGATCCATTCCATTGATGCAAATGAGATGTGACATCAAAATCATGTAGGTAATTATTAGCTTTAAATAAAAGCGTTTAAAATTACAAAAATATAACTTCGAAACAATCTATCATCATTATAAACTGAAATAGATACCATACACTAAAGAAAAATGTCAGCCGCGTTAGCTGGAGACCCGGGTTCGATTCCCGGCTTCACCACCAGTGGGCTTGATCGCTTTTTCTTTAGTGTATGATATCTATTTCAGTTAATAATTTATATATAGCAGCATTAAAAAACAAATCAAAAAATATTTAATAAAATAATTTGATTTATTCCCTACATCGAATCTATCATCAATTAAATATCGTCCAAGGCCAATCGTCTTCAGCTGTCGTCTCTAACTAGGATGTTTAAGATTTTTCTTAATCTCTTAGTTGATCGAGGGTCAAAACACGTGTGAATGCCAATCGGTCAAATACCTCTGGATGCCACATCTGGGACCTGCTAGGCGTAAGGAAGCCGGACCTATAACATATGTTACGTAATTATTAATTAAAGCGTCACTGGATTCATATAGCAATAGCGACTGATAGAAGAATGGTATAATCGTGCCATAGTGATGACACATGACTTGCTTCGTATTGACAGGCCAAAAAGCCTAGATTTGTCAAATTTGCATGTAGAATAACAGGACTTACCTACACATTGTTACCCATATACAAGGACATAAAAATATGAATATTATAATTTCCGACTGAGATAAATTCATTAGACTACCTTTGGGAATATCTACTCTATTACAGTATTTACGAATACCGAAATTGTTAAATCTGTTAGTTGTTACCAGAGTAAAAAAAACCGGGTGACACATCAATGTATGTAAATTATGAATAGTAGGTATACATAAAAATCAATGCATGTTTAATATTTAAACATATTACAGTTCTGGTAGGTACTTCTGGTATAGTTCGACTAGAGTAAAAGTTTACCAAAGTAGTATGTAATTGAAAATTAATTAAAGAACTTTAAAAATAATAATTATAAGACGATCTCGAAGGTTATTTTTATTATTGGCTTGTAGTTTCTCTAGTCTATAAATTGTTATGTGACTACGTGCAAGTTTTTCTCTACATAGAAATATATAATACATGTGGCTCCTTTAATTGCATCGATAAATCCAGAAGCAAGAGGGCAATCAATAATCATCAAAGAATGGATTGTAAATCAAGTGTCCGACCTTTACTTTTCCTAAATAAACATAGATAATGGCTGAAAAATAAATCACTGAAACATTCGGCAGCCAGAACGCGAATAAATCGGAGATTAGTGTCGTAAACAGACTTGGTAGTCATAATATCTTTAACACCTATCAAAAAACTATTGATATCGATTTTAACGATCAATATTTGTTTATGGTGTTAAACTCATTGAAATAATACGAGTAGTACAGAACTTGATTGTTGGTTTTGATTTCTCAGATCTTTTTGATTTTTTTTAGTTACCTTATCTTTATATCTTTTTCTGATAACATAATATAATAATGCCATGGCAGAGGCCGGGATAACGTAAAGAGGATGATGTTAGTGTGAAATGTTACGTAACGACGTTCAACCAATAATATCACTTTAAAACCTCAGTATCATTATAGGAAACAGGCCCCGTAGCCGAATGGCATTTCTCCGACGCCAAACGAAAGCGATACGCCGCTGGCTCTGTCGCGCCAATACGCAAGCGCGATAGAGATAGATATCTACTAGCGCTTCGTTTCGTGAGCGTTTCGTGAGCGATTGTGCCATTCGGCTAGCCACCCAGATCGAATAAACTAAACTTCAATTCTGTCTAGCCTTTTGACGTTTCTATACTTAACAATCCAATAAGAGTAAACCGTTATTTGCACATAAGTAGATATCCTTAAATTCTCAAGCTTATGTCAAGGCAGGACTAGCAGACAGTCATAAAACAGCATAGACAAAACAAACACATGATAGAATTATCGGGTAAGTCGTTAATAGCACCCAATATTACGCAATTGGGGTGAAACAAAACAAATATCGTCCTCGGGCTGTTAAATCCTTAATCAGCCTCGGCGAAGCTTTATGATAGGCACTAAACATACGAGATCGCTGAACTTTGATGGGAAAAGTAAAACAGGGAAATTGCGGTTGAAAAGCTATTTCGGCCCCATCTCAGCTCTGGACGATGCTCAGAATTCAGAACATCGTCTATTCTTCCAAACAACTTGCCTTGTCAAAACAATAGGTCCTTGGCGACTATAAAGGGGTAACATAGTTACTTATCGCTATTTTGTAATATGTTAGGTTATGTTATGTATGTATGTATGTTCGCGGGCTTGGTTTCCGAAACTTTAGGTACCTATCAAGATTGCACCAATTTTGCGAGAGTTCAATGTGCAAGTTTAATTTATTTGACCAGACTCGCTTTTCCAAGAACTCGTAAAATTTCAAAGCTATTGTGAACTCAAGACACCATTCAGATTGGTGAAATTTCTATTATTCAACATCATATTGCTATTTCGTAGTTTAAATAATCGGATTCTCCAGTCCTGTAAAGGAAATAAATCCTTAGAAACGAATTTCGCCGTCACATTATCTACTCCGCTTGCGATTCAGTTGTTACGCAACGCACGTCACCAGTCTCTGGAACTGATAACAACTGTAAACAAGTCTGAAGAATGCGCATCGAGTGTCACCATAGGTCTCAATGGCTAATCGGTCTCAATGGCTAATCGTTTCACACCAACGTCCGACGGTATGTACAAATGTACAGTACTTGCCAACAATATTTTACCGTACATGAAGGCCATGAAAAAACTGTCATCAAATTTATGAGAGAGCATTTAGGCACGACGCTGACTTTTCTAGCGTCATACCAATTTGATTGTAGCCTTTTCATGAGTTTCAGGTACCTAAGTATATACCTACCTACTTACTTCCTTTAGGATTAGGTCAGCAGATACATCTGCAAATTATTTGAAGTAAGTATCTGTTAATTTTTTGTGAAAAAAAAATCCTCAACGAGAACATTTATTTTATTATAGGTAGGTATGTAATTAATTAAGTATGTAGTAGTAGGGCTGCGTCGAATTTTAATGTACATAAATTCAAACGGCACATCTCTAGGGCTATTTTACGCACTAATGAATCATTCTGTTTAAAAAATTAAGTCAACATTCATTAATTTTCACGCAGCCAATTTTAGCTTACATCGTTACTATAAAAAACGGCACAAAAAAGTTTAGACAAGCATCAATAATTAACCTATATTTAGGTAACAAATTTCGTTACCGCAACAGAGATGTAAGCTGATTGGAATATTTAAACTTATCGATAGGATAATAAATGTACCAGTGTACCTTAAAATTATTTAAATACGATACGTGTAACTTATGAGTTTAACTTTATTAATCGTCCAAACTAAATGGCAAGATGTAGAAGTTTAGAACAGAAGACTTTAGACTTCTATTTACTGGGTCTTATTTTAAGTAGGTACCAAATTACAATGCTATAATGATAGCATTGTAATTTGGTACCTAATTAAAATAAGACCAGCGCGATCCAAATTTAAACCTAGTGCCACACTGCCGTTTCTTAAAAAAAAAACCGGCCAAGTGCGAGTCGGACTCGCGCACCGAGGGTTCCGTACAAACATTAAAATTATTAAAAAAATATATATTATGTGATGTAACTAAAAATTTATGGTTTTCGTAATTTTTCCTTTATCTATGCTATAAGACGTTGCTTCGTACCAAATTTCAAGATTCTGAGTTCACGGGAAGCACCCTGTAGGTTTTGATTCCCTTGCAAGTGTCGAAAATTTGCGGCATAAACGGCTCTATCTTTTGATTGCGTTGGCTTAGAAGTTTGATTTTTTCACAGCTTCAAGGGACAGTAGACCTGAGTAATTGATATAAATTTCAGCTTCATACCTCCACGCGTTCCTGAGAAAAAGGGTCTTGACAGACGGACGGACGGACAGACGGACAACAAAGTGATCCTATAAGGGTTCCGTTTTTTCCTTTTGAGGTACGGAACCCTAAAAAGTAATTTTTGATACTGACTTATCTGTTCCATATCTAATTTAGATCTTATTAATTATCTTAAAGTTCGAATCGTAGTTTTTGAATACCTACTTAAACGTCGTTTTACAATGACAGCGTGACTTCGATTGTCTGGCGTGCTGACACCTTATTGTCGTTCGCAGAAATGTACAATAAAGCTAATAACCTTAATATTTTTAATGCACCTCCATTTTCATACACATTAAAATATAAAGTATAATTATATACACATTTAATTTCGACTCTTTTTTTAGGTAATCTGGATCAACTATAATTTCATATAAACATCGTTGCTAAATGTTTTCGTTCACCTTCAGACCAATGTTGGTTTAAATATTAGTGCATCGATTTAGAGTTTTCACGCGCCAAAATGCAACGCCTTCTTGCTTACGTTTATAATTAAAGACTAATTTTGCATTAAAAATATTTATCGACAAAAACTATCGACTGATCTCCTCCCTGCGGGTGTCGCGTTACGGCACTTTTGTCTGCGCTCGGTTTGTTGTGACTACTTTTTCTACCGGAAGCGCTGACTAGACTCTGTTTACCCGACCGCTTTAATGATGCTTCTTTTAAGGACTCTGCGTACTCTTCTTTAAATATTTATACCGGGAGAATCAAACCTCTAGGGTTTTGGTAGGGATAAGTTTAGTCTAGAATAAATTTAAAAGTGGAAAATTACTGCCATTGGGTGAGACTTGAACTCGCGGCATCTGTATCGATACTACAGCGCTCTGCCAACAGAGCCACCAAGACTTCAAGCAAGTCAGCGATATTTTGCACCACTTGCACATCGATTGCAGAAGATTTTGCTAATCAAAAATTTAAAGTTTAGTCTACTTTTACGATCACGAAATTTGACAAGGCAATTTAAAACTGTAGTACCGCGAAAGACTAGAGCCCATGTTTCAAGGACCCAGGGATCCCCTCCTCCTTGAGGTTTGAATCTAGAATTTGACGTGACAAAAAAAATTGAAGTTTTTTGTCATTCTGATAATAGAATCTAATCTAATAGAAGCTTTAAATACCACTTCACGGTTATTCACTATTATACTTAGCTGAAAGACTTTAGATTAGAATATTATATTACGATTTCTGATATTATCTTGTTTTAACACCTACATACGTGCAAAACACATACATCAAATGAAAAGAGCATACTCGTAAGATAGCTGAAAACTACCTATGCGCAAATCGCGATCTTAGTCCCATGAATATATTATCTAAATTCTAAACGATTCTCATAGTCTAGAACCGCGGAACCACATTTAAAATATAATAGTAAAGTTTATGTGTTTTTTGAGACCTAGTATTTTCTCACAGTTTGTTTTTTACCGATATATCTAATTAGTTCTTTGTTCACACAGATCCCAGGGAGCATGGACAACTTGCAAGTCGCGTTTCGTAGCGTATCGTAGGATTCTATCTCTATCTCTCGTCCGTATCGGTGTGACAGAACTAATTATGCTTGGTTCGCAATGGAGTGGTAAGGAGTTTGACTTTTAGTCTGTATCTTTAGGTATTTAAATGTAGAATAGAAAAGAATATAATATTTTTTATTTAACATCAGTTTGGACAAATATAACAGAGATAGTACAACACAATCTAGATGATAAATTGGGAGCCCACTCTTATATAAACACCCTCAACCTCCTTTTTTACCCTCAAATAACTAACTACTAACTAACTTGAAGGTAAATGATAAGATTATCAGGTGACAGATCCGATTGGTTTTGTTTTTGGTTGTTTAACCAACGAATGTGGCAACCCGAAATATTTCCAAATGATTTGTTTACGTTTTCTTAAATACCTAAAAGTAATAGGGAGAGCTAGCTACGATACGCGAAGGAGCGTAAGAGATTGTGACGTTGGCTAGGACCTCAGCTAATTGCAGTTGAAATCGATAGTTAAGGCACCGGACCGTGGAGGCTTTTTTGCGGCGCTCTCGGAGTATTACTTCAGTTAGAAGCATTTAAGATGTTATTATACAAATTAGCTATACGTACTTTGAGACATTTATTATATTTACTGTTGGCTGAAGAATAATAATTGAAGGTTACTGTCGTGAAATATTTATTTACGATGCTTGTTGTATTATGTTTATGAATAATGCTATTAATTAGTCGGTACTAACTACCTATATTATAATTCTAAGACAGTAAGACTTTCTTATTAAGGCCGAGGTATGTAATGTGTATCTATTTGTACAAGGTAATTTTCTACTAGACAGAGCCGGAAAGTGAGAACTTCATCTAGCTTAGCGCAGCGGACCGAATGTTGACGCTTCCAGCTAAGCATTTACCAGGGATTTTCGGCTTTTAGTTTTTACTCGACAAAGTAGCGACTGGAGTAAAAGAACTGCTGCCCCAAACGGTTACTACTTACTAGGATAAAAAAATACATACGAGTACAGTACGAGTAGGTTGTCTGGTAGAGATCGCTTACGGCGATAAGACCGCCTGTTGCTACCTATGTTTAATGTCTGCTATTTGTAATCTGTTATCCTTGTGGTGCAATAAAGAATATTAACTTACTTACTTACATTTGAAAATGATGAGTTTTTGACTTTATTACAGCCGAGCCGATTCAACCGATGATGTTTTGAATATAATGAATAATGTTAGCAACTTGCGCATTGTGTTCAATACAACTTAATGTATTGTATATGTATGTACCTACCTGCACTACGCACCTACTTACTACTACTACATCTAAAGGAAGTTTTGCATAGTTCGCTTTTCGGTTAGACAAATTATTCCTCGGAAGGCCAAACACTATGCACAAATGCGTAGCATTCACTCATAGTAAGCGTCCACTCTCCCGATGCTATTCTTTGACAGGCGATCAACAATAGTTCGGTTACTCACTGCTCCGCCAATGACTTGTTACGCGTATAAATAGCGTACGGCCGTCGACGCATGTATCTGCACTTCGGTGCTACGGTATTTATAGATGGCGCTTGCTACTTGTGCCACTGGCTGTTGTGGAGTTAAAAACTGTCCATAACGCAATGGACTGACTGAACGGTTACTTAACACACTGTGGGTTTTCCTCTGGATTTTTAATGGTACGTTATGAGGTCTTTTGGCATGATGATTAGCTACATAAACTAGTTCAAGGGGTTGGCTAGAATATATGCCATAAATATTTACGCGAGGGATTACTTTTTCAGTTAAGGCTAACTTCAATGTTTCATAAAAGTGTAGTTTTGGTTTCAGTTATACGTATATTTACATAAAGTTGAACAAAACTGCATTCATATGCTTATTCTTTTATAAACATAATTTTAAGTTTTGTTTTAAATTATAAATGTGCTTACTCTTGGCCACAGACTACCTACAGGCAAAAACGTGGCCTACGATGGAGTAAGCTCGCCCAGAAGATGCCTGTTCACCCTAGATTTGAAGATACGTTTTTAAGTACGTGCAATAGGTACTTTTGTGACTTTAAATGTGTAGATATTCGTATCGTTTTAATTTTGAATTTTACTCTGAAATATGATGAGATGAGTAATACAGATTGTGAAAGATTTTCCACAAAAAAAAATAGTTCTGTTTAATGATTTTTAGCAATATTTTAAAGTTGTTTTCTAAGTATCCGACGAGCGTGTATGAGAAATGTTATGAAAGTGTGTGAAGCGAAAGTGGTTTGTCAGGATCGTAGTAAATGGAAATCCGTGATCTCTGCCTACCCCTCTGGGAAACAGGCGTGATTGTATGTATGTATGTATGTATGTATGTTTTCTAAGTAGTAGTTAGAATGTTGGGACTTAAGTATCGCAAAAAAAACATATTTTCTCTTGACATAAAACTCTACACGCGGTAAAACATTAGTATTATGGGTGCCATGTTGACCTCAGGCCCGTGTTTAAGTGCGAGGTCCGGACTAACCACAGCCTTCACCCAGTTCCTTCAAGCGGGTAATGCAGCCATACATCAAACGTCGAAATTACCCCGCATTATCTCTTTATCGATCTGTCGACTCCTTGCGAACGTGCTGAGGATAAGTTTTATGAGTGTTCTCGAGAAAATTATTTTATTTCTTCGTAAACATGTACTTGACAATTGTTATTCTAACCTATAATTTTCAAATAACCTACTCGTATAAATCCTATATCTCCCCGCGTTCTTCCCTCGTTACATAAACCCAAATGACGGTTTCAGTCACTTGTAAGAATTTACTGCGTGAATATACACCCTGTTTTTATTGAATTCCGGTAACTTTAAGGGAAGACACATTAAATACAATTAATTTCTCTAAGAAACTAGCGTCTTAACTATTGCGGTTATCGAGTTATTAGAAAAATAAAGATAATTGCTGAACACGTGTGTGCCTTTACCAATTCCTAATATTATTTGTTTTGACATGTGCCGTCAATCACTTGACACTCACTTGAATGTCATTCTTAAGGGTCTCTCACACTAATAAATTCATTTATTATGTATGAAAATGATGAAAAAATTTTTTTTGCGAATTTTACTAAATACAGGATGGTTCCTGATATTTAATGAACCTAACGACGTGTCGAATCTAACTGACGGACTAATAATTAGTTATTTTTAGTCATCTCGCCTATTGTTGTTCAAAATTTTAACAATCGATTCAATTTATTTTTTAAATATTGTTTTACCCTATCGCTGTAAACAGTTTCAATATAATCTAAGTTTACAATCGAAGCAGAAAATAATATAATTATGCCCTTTTGTTCCACGAGGAAGTAAAATTAGATTAGTTAAAGGATTTAATATACTATCCTCGGTTCTGATATAGCCCATGAGATGTAAGATATCCATTTAAGAGTAGAGACCACATTGGGTATGGAACTGGGGTAATAATGCGCAATAATAGGTAGTAATATAGATCTATTAAATGGACAGAATGATTGTTTATATTGTTAAAAATTTTAATCTCGAGTAAAATTCTGTGTAAGAATTTTTCCTGTTGGTAAAATAATTAGTTCATCATCCTCCTTGCGCTTTCCCGACATTTGCCGCGGCTCATGGGAGCCTGGGGCCCGCTTTGACAACTAATCCCAAGATTTGGCGTAGGCACTAGTTTTTACGAAAGCGACTGCCATCTGACCTTCCAACCCGAAGGGTAAACCAGATCTTATTGGAATTAGTCCGGTTTCCTTACGATGTTTTCCTTCACCGAAAAGGCCTGGCAAATATCAAATGACATTTCGCACATAAATTCCGAAAAAATCATTGGTGCGAGCCGGGGTTCGAACCCGCGACCTCCGGAACGAAAGTCGCACGTACTTACCGCTAGGCTAGCGCTTCTGGTAAAACAATTAGTTATTCAATTTAATTTAATAGGATACATACTTCGTTTTCGTATGTGGGGAACTATTTTATTTAAATAGTACTTAATATGTATTTATGTACAACTATAAAGTAAACACACAGACTCACACACAGTGTCACAGTTTCGTTTTCTTTCAGCCCCTTATTTGCCAAGAGTGGCACTGAAGCTTTAGTAGTTTCATGTGTTCTGCCTACCCCTTTATGGGATACAGGCGTGATTGTATGTATGTACGTATGTATGTATAAAGTAAACGTAAATAAACATATTAATAAATCTACTTAAAAAAGTACCTAAAGAAATAAAAATATTTCTAAGGTAATAGATACGTTTTCAGCAGGAATATAAAGCCTAACCAGAAATATGACTACTCGCCATCTTGCGGAATTTCATTAGAACTATTTTCTTCATACTATTAAACTGAACTGTCATCCATACATCAGAATAACTACTACTAACAAACTGTCCTCAGTCTCGCGGAATTGTTTCTTGTAAAATAGTTGTAAGTTTCTTGTTATAAAAAAAAAAAAAAACATTAATAACGAAATTATGATCTACGCGGAATTGTTTCTTGTAAAATAGTTGTAAGTTTCTTGTTATAAAAAAAAAAAACATTAATAACGAAATTATGATCTTCCGCGTAAAAACTTCTGTTTTACGCGACTCAACTGCCCAAAAAAATGTCTTTACTGAAGTGATTCGTACTAAAATTAGAGTAATTCTCGTTACTATAGTACATTACTACAGAGGCCGGGACAAATGCAACCCCATTTCCCGCCGAGGTATGTATAGTGCTTTTCTCAAACATGGTATGAAATAAATAAAGTCTACTGAAAATAGTAACTTTGGATGGCTGTATCTCCTAAACGGTGCGTCGTAGCGCAAAAATAATCGAATTTTCGTTCCCCTTTAATGCCCCGTATACGCCTATAAAAAAACAAAAAATAAAAAAAAAAATTAAAAAAAACGAAATTTTTTTTTTTTGTATGAAAACGCACCCAAAATCAAATATTGTCTAGGGCCCGTACCAGTTGCAGTCGGCACGTCTATAAAGCCCCTTATAGTTTTTTTTTTAATTGGCTAAATACCTGGATGTTATGTCACAATTAGGTATCTGTGTTTGGAAATTAAAAAAGAAGACTTTGCCGGCCTTGGCCTGCAAGGTTTGTATGAAATTCCATTATCTATCAATCGTCCTAGCCGCACCTGCAACGTCATACTTCGCTGCCAATTATAAGGTACATAACATCAATATTTCATACCATGTTTGAGAAAAATAAATAATACCACATGAAAATGTATTATTAGCTCGTGATTCTGTTTAACATACGAACATATAGTTTCGGTTATTGGTATAAGTACAGCATATTATTTATTCAGTAACATTTTTAACCCCCGACGCAAAAACTACGGGGTGTTATTATGTTTGACGTGTCTGTCTGTCTGTGTGTGTGTCTGTCTATGGCATCTTAGTCCTAACGGACGAAACGATTTTCATTTAGTTTTTGTTTGAAAGCTGAATTAGGTAGTCGGGAGTGTTCTTAGCCATGTTTCATGAAAATGGGTGCACTATGTCGGGTTTTTTTTTTCAAAATTTTTGTTAAGTACGTGTTCCATGCTTAAAGGGTAAGGATTCACGTGCTATAAGGACCTTTTAATCAGAATTTCCGTTGAAATTTTGGATGAAAGGACCTCCTAAACATACCTATGAGTAAAAGAAAAAACTGACTGACTGACATATCAACGCACAGCCGAACCCCCAGAGATTCCAAACTTAGGTTCCTTATAAGGTGTAGAGGAGCACTAAGAACGGATTTTTCAAAACTCGTCTCCTATAAGGGGGTGAAATGGGGCTCCAAAGTTTGTATGGGAAAACAAGATTAGATTAGAACGCGGGCTGGAGCCGCGTGAAAAAGCTAGTATTACACTAAAGCCAAAGAACAGTAAGAACCCTTTAAGCATGGAAAACGACATATAATAAACAAAGCGGCGATACACAAGGGCTGTGTCGTTACAAAGTATGCAGTCCAGTTACATATTTATCAGGACGTATATAGACGTGGTCGCCTTAATAGAGTGATGAATGCTGGCGGCTTATGTCCACGTACGACTATTTTATCGATGTTTATGCGACTTTAAACGGTTTACCTATATGTTAACCTGTAAATATGAATACTTTGTAACATAAAATATATTACTGTGTAGACATATTTACAAATTTTGGAATGGTTCAACTGACCAAGGAAAAGTTAACACATTCACTGCTAGGGACATGATTTTGTGGCGGTTAACTTAACACAATGCCAGTGAATGTGTAATTGTCATAACTGGTATATCGACAGCGCGATTTGATAACAGTAATCGCAATATTTCGACTCGTAAGCTTAAAGTCCGCTTCCTACAGCTTGGCATGCCTGCAGCTTGTGTAGGTAGGAAGAAAAAATACAGTAGGAAGTACTAAATTATCTAATTTATTATAAGGACTGGCATGTTGCAAAGCAATCTCATCCAGTAAATCTACTTTTCAGGCTAGTGATGTGAAATATCAGAACCTCGACTCAATGATTCTTCTCATTAAATTTCTAGTAAATCATTGTTCATCATTCAATCTAGTTAGGTTTCCGTACCACCCACTCCTTGATATTTAAAGCCGCCGACCGATATATCTACTTCCTATCAATAGCAAGAGTATTTACCTAGACCTACAAGTACTCTTTATTATACTGTGCCTACACCTAGCGCGTCTACTTTTATCTCGATTGTTTACGCAGCCGAGAGGCGCCGGTTCGCTTTCCAGGAAAATCTCTGCGGTTCATTGTCATAATATGAGTAGCGGCACCATAATCTAGTTAAAGTTGGTAAAAAAAGTTCCGGTGTCCTGTGAGGTGATGGGTTATTTCACCACCCCATTTCTTTCCGTGGGTCTCGATTACTGTAGAAAATGTGTTAAAATATGTGACGATTTCGTTTTCATTCTTGGTAAGATCTCCTGTGCCGAGGGTGTATGGAGACAGAGGAAACAGCTGGTCGCTGGGATGGCTCCATACAGGGCAAAATATGTCGGACCTCCGAGAGACCTCCCCGAGGTCCTACTCAACATCAGGGGTCTGGTAGGATTTCTCGAGGAGTTGGGATGGCGGGATTAGCCAACCCCCCATCGCCCGTTCTACAATACAATACAAATGGTAAGAGTGGCACTAAAACATGAGCAGTTTTAGTTTCATGTGCTCTGTCTTTCGGGAAAACAGGTGTGAGTTAATGTTTATGTTCTGAACATTCTAATTGTAATTAGATGTTAAATCCATTTATTTCCTGAGTACGAATGCACTTGACTCCTACAATGTCAGCATCTATGTTTACATCATCAATAAACAACTGTGTAGATTTGATAATTCGCCAAATGTGCGTCAGTGCGTTGATTATTGGGCATGATCAATGGCGAGGACATACTAAGAAACGCAAAACCCAAGGTTTTCTTGGGAAACGCTTTTCTACCTGAAGTCGCTTTTAAGGAAGGGCTTCTTAAACTTTTGCCTAACCACCATTAACCACTAAAGATAAAGATCATTTATTTTTCAAGTCAAATAAATATAGCTACGCCGGCTCTAACGATACGCCTTAGCATCGAGAAGATTTCAGTCCCCCCCTTAGTTGGAAGAGGGAATCCATTGTAGGACTGGCATGAAACTCGACGGGTCCACTTATTTTCAAATCATTATCTTCACAATTTATAGAATTCTGTGAACCTTTGGTCTTGTCAAGTTTTGGTAATTAGTGCAATGTGTTATGTTTACAGTTACAAACCTACTGCTGACCCCTGATAAACATCATGCTATGGATCCCCAAAGGGTCTGTGGACCCCACTTTCAGAAACCCCGCTCTACAAGCAGTAGACACGGCCAGTTATAAAAGTTAACAATCAACAAGTCTTAACTTTAACCACTCGTTAAAACCGCATCAATTAACGCCTCTCGCTTCTAGTCTGGCTCAGTTACTTTTAATTGATAATTGTCAATTGTTTACAAGGTCATGACACCCAGCTGGTTAAAGAAAATGCTACGGAGTACGGAGTCCATATTATTCCAACTTAGGGTTTGATCACTTTGTGTGATTAACCTGATGATTCTCTATGGCAGATAATTTAAAATTAAATATTATATATAGGACATTTCAATATTAAACTCGGACCCCGCCATTACTGGAGTACCCTTCATGTTGCATTTGCTTACAAAGAAGTCTGCCGAATTTGGCGGAGGTTGAGTAAATAATACTAAACTTTAATACAGAATGAAAAAAAAAATCATAAGATAAAATAAAATAAGAAGAAAAAAATCATATGAACGTCTATCTGAAGTCTATTTGTGTCATTTCGATTGTATCGTTTTTGATTCCATTGAATAAGGGTAAAAATGTTCGGGAAGAAAATGAAATTGTTTTAGCTTTAATTTTTTTTTGTATTTTCACACATAAAATTCCTCTACTTCACATAATAGTACTTATACACAGTTAACAACCAAAACAAGTCTATATTTTATAATATTATGTTAACCATAGTTCCTACGTTCTTTGAATTTGCGCCAAGATACAAATCTTATATCATATATTATATTTCATGTATTGTATTAAACTCGAACGTTGAATCAGTTGTTTGTATGAACTGAATGAGAAATAAATTTCACGGAAACGAAGAAAATTTGATTCTGAATACGTTATAGTTAAATATAGGTATCTATCGCAATTCAGCGTGGGAACGCATCGAGTGTGATGGGCATCTTTGCACCTGAGAGGGCCCGGAACGAGTTTTGTGAATAGGGTTTAGTTTTATAGTAATGTTAGTTTCAATAGAGTGGTATTATGTTAATTAGTATTTTTAATTTAGTTTTGATGTCTTTTGAATAATGTTGTTTTATTGTTTGTTATTTAAAATAATAGGTATAGATTTAGACTAGTGTCGTTAGTTGGTAAACCCTTTACCGTATCCTCGGTAGCGAAAATGCTAAAATGGTAAGGACCCCCCCTTTCAACTTGGGAATTTTAGTTAAATATACAAGTGTTATTAAACTTATTAACTAGATTTATCGAAAAAAAATTGTCCATTAAGAACAACTCAGTCAAAAGATATTTCAAAATAGTACATTACGATACAAGTGCGTAAAAAAGGAAGTTCGAAACGAGTGGCGATAAATTAAAACACGACCGAAGGGAGTGTTTTAAATCGACACGAGTTGCAAATTTCCTTTTCGCACGTGTATCGTACGTCGTTTTTCAGTACAGATGAGCTTCCGAAGTTTCGACCTGTTATATAATGAACCACTTCTCGCACTAGTGCGTAAAAAAAACACCATCTGTACTGAAAAAATCTTTAAAATCGAGGTTCCGCTCTCGACTCTTTCCTCCTTCAAAACTTAATCAATCGGAACGAAATTTGAGAATCTGAATAACAATGAAATAATCTATGTCGGACCGTTTAGCTTTTTTGGTTAATTCTTACCAATCTTGAGTATCACACCTTTTTTTGCGCCACAATGAAAAAGGCCGTTTTTGATTGGCTCTAGAGTCTTTAAAAAGCAGAATATCAAAAAAATCAAAACGGTCCGACACAGATAAAAATAATAACAATCTGTGTTGAAAAAATCATTGCTCTATCTTCAAAAACCAGGGAGGAAATAGTCGAGAGCGTTTGTATGGAGAATTGACCCTTACCGTATCGTCTTAAACATGCAAGTAGCCCTTTGGTTTGCCCGAGGTTTTAACATTAATATAATTCTGACATTGAATTGGTGTTTCCCAAATAAAAAAGTCATCAAAACAAAACCATAACGCGGATGTAAGCATACAATTAATAATAATAGTATTATCTGCTTCTAGTTGTTAGTGTTTGTTTGCTGAAACTGACGTAGGGCTAAATATTTAGTCTAGCGCGTCTAGATGGGCCTTTTATGTCAGGAAGTTCAAATGAAAGTTTATTTATAATTTAATTGCGAGAAATAACTTCGCGAATAGAACCATATTTCAATCAGAAACGGCGGGCTTGCCGTTCGTTTCAAGTGTGATTGATTTCCATACATTTTGTACTAAGTAGAATGTAATTATTATATGTATGATTGAAAAAAATACACAGTGTATAAAACTTAAAGGTTACCATAAATAGATCATAGTGAAGTTAGATTGATATGTTTTTCTGTAAAAACCACACATGTCATATATGTATATATATGTATATATATACCATAGATCAAGCAAACGTATCTACTTAGCGTGTCAAATGATCTCAGTAAAATCCACTGAGTTGTCGGTCTTTAATCGCAGCTTGTAGCTTTCGGGCGTCAATTTTTGTAAGTTGAAGTCAACAAAAACATAAAAAATGCCTCGTTACGTGATATTTAATTGCAACAACACAAAAATTATGAACACCCAAG
The DNA here is from genome assembly GCF_023078275.1 of Leguminivora glycinivorella. Classification (NCBI taxonomy): domain Eukaryota; kingdom Metazoa; phylum Arthropoda; class Insecta; order Lepidoptera; family Tortricidae; genus Leguminivora; species Leguminivora glycinivorella. The sequence continues at coordinate 3,619,908 of NC_062975.1, forward strand.
GGCCTGAGACATATTTAATATCACAGGCAAGTAACAACTTTAGTACAAAATCTGACACGCTCAGCCGCCATACAAATAGATGAACTTGTTTCTTTTATCTAAATCTAGTTCTGTGCCAAAAACCTAGAACACCATTCTGTCCTCATAAGGCAATTAGCGGTATCCCAAATACATTTTTTAACTTTACTGCAATTTTAACTAACTTTAATGCAAACATATACCTTTTTTGTGGTCTTGTTCAGCACGTGTCCTGATTTACTTCAGTATGATTTATAATACCTAGGTATGTCTACCTTTTTAGTTTTTAAATAAATATGTGTAAAAATATTTGTTGAGTATCATATTAAATCTCTCATGGTAAAGCAGGATATCAGATCAATATTACGTAGTTTTATGACATATATCATATTATTTTATGGATAAATGCCCTAAATGGTTCAAAATCACACCTTTTCCAAACTTGTCTACTGCCGCGTGCTATAATATAATACAAAAGAATTTAAATAATAAACTGTATTGTAATTGGAACAATAAATATATTTTTCATTAATTTATTCAGTAGTGACAGGTTCTTACACGTTTTAGATTAATGTGTTAATGTCAAAGTACGACCCTATAAGCTGAACCGATTGGTACTTTTTGTTTGTACCAAGATGGAAGCGGTAGCGATCAAGAGAAACTATACTAGAACAGGAGTGATTATTTTGGTGAACTATCTTATAAAATACTTGAGCAAAGTGACTGAGAAAGGATATGAAAGAAAAATAGTAACTCAAATATTTCTGAATAGAAATTAAGGCGACTTCTTAAATAAGGGTTCGGGGGGTGTCATGAAGAAGCAATGACCTAATAAATCGCACTAGTGATGCTGTTGATCACACAATAGTAGATAACATACCAAAGTTACTTTTCTGTAAGAAATGTCTCATATCACATGTTATTGTCGGCTAAGGCGGAGCCGAGGTCAACAAACGTGTGATACGAGGCTTTCTTATTTACTGGCCAAGGTGTGTTTACTATTTTTCTGCTCGACGGACCCGGCAAGTGGTAATTTCGTTTAGCGTTTCGCTGAAATTTGCTACGTATACCTTGGACAGCTAGAAGAACTAACATCTCTATTTTGGAAGAACTTAATATCACCACACGCCTCTCCAAAATATGCCAGGAGCGAACCCTTAGATTTTTCGGTCACATTATGAGATCACCAATGCATAATATGGAGAAGTGTATCATCTTGGAGCGAATAAATGGTAAACGCGCTTGGGGTGGGGCTCGTAAGAGATGGTCTGACTGTGTGAAGAAGTCGACTGGCGGCAGCCTAATATATCGTGCAGTCCAGGTGGCTTATGACCGCGTTCAATGGAGACACGCTACATGTGGTCGCGATCCTCAGCATTAAGGGAACGAGGAAGAAGAAGAAATTTGATGCTTTCCGGCCGGAGGACAGAAAAAATATTACGTATTCCCACCGTTGCTCATGGAAGCTAACGTGTCAAATAATCATACAATCCGGGTTTACCCACATCTTGTGACTTGATCCACGGGCAAGATGCACGGCCGAGGCCGGCCTTACGTATTAGGCCTGCGTATGCGAGCGGCGTGCGCAATGAGCCCTACTCCACTAGATAATATCAGTAGTACTAGAGGATTGCTATTGGTACTACGAGTAATTCTTGGATTCGCTTTAAGTCTTGTTGGTAGCTGAACTTGCTATCTACGTCGTTGTTTGAACTGTGGAAGTTTAAGTTAATCGTTTGAAGTGGAGTATTCCATAGGTACGGTCACTGCTTCAGCTTTTGGTTATTGCAACAAAGTACTTACTAAAAAATTGCAAGAACTATTTAAAATAATATATGTCGTCATCTGAGATTGTGATTTTTTTAAATCAGAGGTAAACAGGCATCTTCTGGGCGAGATCCTTCCATCATAGGCCACGTCTTTGGCTTTGGCTAGTCTGTAGCCAAGAGTAAGCCCATTTATAATAATAATAAAAAAATAATAAGTAGAGACGTTTTAAATTACTTAATTCTTAAGTAAAAGCAATAAAATAGATGCTTTTATAATCAATTGAGCGAGTCCATAGTTCAAAGGATTCTAAAAGAGGTTTTGAGTCAATATATTAAATACCTAATGCATATCTGATATGGATAAAGTATTTTTTTATTGCGTGTTATTACTTGTACTCGTATATACTAGCATACATTTGTCATTTGTGACTTGTTTTACGACGTAAGTTTACTAATATCAAAACAAAACTATGGTCCAGATAAAAACATTGTCATTGTAAATTGATTTTAATGGTTAAACACTTGTTTTTTCTGTTTATCGCGTGCATAACTGTAATTCCTGGCGTGTTGGCTTCGTTGCCTTATCGGCTCCGTGGGAAATGACTACATTGTGCACGGCAAGACAACGACAATGTTAATTTATACAATGCTATATGCCGTGGCAATATGGTAAGGGTTTCGATATAGTAAATAAGTGGAGAAAAACTGTAGCTAACGCTAATTCATTGCTATGTTTCTTCTATTATACATTAATATTCATATTCCAATAACTTGTAATAACAATAAAAATGTATTTGTGGTAAACTAGCAGAAAACAATGATTGAATTAAATAAGGTATAAATTAAAAAAAAATCTCTGGGTCTTCTTGGTCGTTCGGTAGGGTGCCCAGAATTAAGGCTGGCCAAATTGCCCCGCTGGATAGCCACAATGCTATTCAGCCGAGATATATTGACTAGACCTCTGGTCACCAGAAGCCACTAAAGAGAGCTTTCAGTAAAATGCACAGAAGGCTGGCTCGCCTTTGGCCATTGCCATTTGCATTTTACTTTGCTGGATAGCAATGAGGTTGGCCAGCCTTCTGGTCACCCGAAACCTCTATAAAGCGCAGCTCCTTGTATTCAATCGACTTGTTTTACGTTTCAATGCAATAAACCAAACGCACAATATTTTCATACAAAAAATGCAACACGTAGTAAATTGATTTATTCTATCCCTAATATGTTAACACATGACAAGTTCATAGTAACGTCATCGTGATCAGCACATCCTAAATCACAAGTCTAGTATGTTAAGGTCTATATTGATTTACCCTATGTGCAAAGAGAACTTGTCGCGATTGCGTTTTGTTTTGCAGTTAATGAAGTTTTAAGTATTTAGTAAGAAGGTTGTTAATAGGTTGGCTTGAGTGTACTGTGACGTGGGAGTGTAGTAACGGAGCCCCGACCGAGAGAGGTATTTGTGACGCGGGGTAAAAAGTGGCAGTGGCCATATTCGTGGTCTAACGATTATTGCTTGGACCAATGCGGAGATGCGTCCGTAAACTCGATACGATTTGTTCGATCCGAGGATAAATGGCGGCGTATCATTGCTAAGAAATAAATAAATAATGCTGCGTAAAAACAAAAAGTACCTACGTGAAAACAAAAACAGAAATTTCAAAGAGTGATGCCCCATTCTTCATGCTAAAATGGCATTCGGTGAATTTCACAGATCCGGAGCATACATAAACATCAAGCGGTGGAGGCTGAGTGGATTTGACGAGCTTTTATACAAATGTTGGGGGTTCAAATCTTAGCTCATATGCATGAGTTTTTGGAACTTATTTATTTATTTATTTATTTATTTAAACTTTATTGCACAGTAAAAATATACAGTTACAAAAGGCGAACTTAATGCTACATGGCATTCTCTACCAGTCAACTTATGTAGATACAGAATATCATTTGATATTAACCGAAGGAAAAAATCGAATGGAAACCTGCATAATTACTTAACATCTGTACAGAAATTCAAAGGTGTATGTGAAGCGACCAAGCCGCATTGGCCCAGTGCCGAGACTATAGCCCAACATTTTCTGACGTCCACATATCTGTTATACCTACTACCTAAGGAAAGTAGAAATGCATAGGTCTAAGCTAGTAAATTTAACCAAAAACTCAATACAAAACGGTGTTTCATTTTTTTCTTTATTATTATCCAAAAGGAAACGACTCGGTGAGTGATATGCGACACGTGATGGCGACTCAGTCGCACAATGACATATATCCAAGGCCCCGGTACATTGCAAAATAAACTTTGAGATGTGCCGCGTAAGCTTCATTTCAGAATTGTCCTTTGCATGCAGTCGTACAGTCTGTGAATCCTAAAATAATATTTCAGTTCGAACCACTTCTGAGGTTGCGTAAGAGATATTATAAAAGTTACGCCGTAAGGCAAGCTGGCGAAATGGGATTTTATAAGACTTTTTAAAACGGATTAGGATACCTAAAGTATGTTATTATGACAGGTGAAATTATATGAAATTCAAATTTTTTTTTCATAAAGCTAGCTTAGCTGGAAACTAGAAAATATACAGAACGAACGGGCCTTTCGCTCGTTTTCGCCCAGAACGAGCAAGTTGTGGAAAAGCTACCTTCTGAGGTGTTTCCCTTGCGCTATGACATGGGGTTCTTCAAGAAGCAGGTATTTACTCGTAGGGTTCTCAAAGTGCGGTAACGCATAAGTGGCTTCCAGGGGAATATTTCTCGAAGCTACAAGTTACAATTTACAAGTGGTTGTCAACTAATATGACAAGTTGGAAAGAGACTTCCGCTTGTAACTTGTAACTTTCAATTTTGAGAAATGGGCCCCTGTTACTTTTGTCCATCGGTGGCGATGACTGCTTCCCATCAGGAGGCTCGTCTGCTCATTGCTGCCTATATCAAGTTTGTCTTTGGGACAGTCTACCTCTTCTGTCTCGTTATGACTTAAATAGTATCAAAGCGAATAGATTTTCATAGTACTTACATAATTTGTAGTAGAGATTGAGGCATAAAGATATTTGCGTTTTTTCCCGTCTTAGATAGATAGATAGATAGATAGAATACTCTTTATTGGCACACCTCAGCAAAAGATACAGTGGAGACAAAATAAATGATTAAGGCAGACAACAGGCGGTCTTATCGCTAAAGAGCGATCTCTACCAGACAACCTTTGGGTAGCGGAAATAACAAACATAATCAAAAAGAAGTAGTTAAGTATGTACCACCTTCTACTTTTTTATTATCCGTCCCTCATTCTTTTTAGCAACGACCCATACACTACCAGGCATACAAGACTTAATGAGTTAAACACAGTCCAGTGCCTATTCGAACTAAGAAAAAAATAAGTTTAAGATGACGGATTTTTCTCAAGAGGACTTCAACAGCTTCCGCTAAATGTAACGTAGTTGATGCAAAAATGATGAAACAACTGACACTAAGCATGCTAAATAAACCCAGTCACTTCTCTGATGACTGAAGATTTCGCATTTGTATGGATAATCAGTTATAGCCTAGTATAGCCTTAATTTCCGATCGGTACCAATGTTCCTATTACGGCGCGGCGCCAATGAGGTGCCCGTGCCCGACAATCTGTCGCTACGTGAGGAGTTAATACTAAACTTATTTAAATCAGTTATTTGATTAGGATTGCTCACTTTTACGCGTATGCCTCGAAATTGTATGTAAGAAAGTTAAGATCTAGGTAGTGTGTTGGCCGATGAGTACTCTGAAAAGTTTACTATCATCGCCACCATTTTTGTGTTCAGTAAACTATAAATAAATTAAATAAATATTATAGGAAATTCTTGCACAAACTGAGAGTCCCATGGTAAGCCCATGAAGGCTTGTGCTGTGGGTAGGTCCAGAAAAACAAATCTCAAGTTGTTTTTAATAAAAAACATTATTTATATACACATAAAAACCTAATTAAACACATATTTCCATTATTTAAATATTTTATACATATTTAGAACTACTAAAAATTATTTGACATTTTGGAAAACCTCCGTCTATAAAGACAAGCTCCCTACCGGCCAAGTTAAACACAGATTTCATTGCGTGCCATGGTTACAAGGAGTTGCAGACGTCTATAGCCTACATTGACTGCTTACCACTAGACCGCATGCTTGTTTGCCACCGTCCTGGTATAAAACATGATTGCCCGTTGCCCTCACCCTGACCAGGCTCGTTAATCAACGGTGACATTCACTATTGGGGTCATCAGAGCTTTCTTTAACATAATTTCCGACCGACATTTCACTGGCCGCTCCCCGCAATTAATTCTAAATGTCATACGTATCGGACTTTTTGGTCCGTTTAAGGGATAAGAGTATAGCGGGTTTTTCAGGGCGCTCTAAATAACACCAATTGTATAATTCAATTCAATTCAAAATATCTTTATTCATGTAGGCCTAGTTACAAGCTCTTATGAATAGTTCATTACATATATATTATGATCTTAATCTAACCTAATTATCAGAGCAATTTATTGTTGTAAATTATTGTTCATAATAATATTGAGTCTATAATATACAATTTCATATAAAAATAATCGTTAAACAAAAAATATATAATTAGGTATATGTATATATAAAAATACATGTCTAGAATATTTCTAGGAAAAATCCAATGTCCAAAAAAATACAATATTAATTTCATCAACAATAATAATAATAATAAACGTAAAAATAAGAAACCATTTCGAATAACAATTAATCCCACGTTGTTTTATCATTCATGTAGTCTTGTGTTGTATAATAAGCTTTGGAAATGAGTACACGCTTTACATGATTCTTAAATTTATTAATTGACAAGTCAGTAATATGATTCGGAAGTTTATTATAAAATCGAACACAATTACCCATGAATGATTTTTTAATTTTACAGAGCCGTGTGAAGGGCACCGCGAGTTTATGTTTATTTCTAGTATTTATATTATGTACATCACAGTTTTTCTTAAAATTACAAATGTTTTTATGTACATACATAATATTCTCATAAATATATTGACAATGCACTGTCATTATATTAATGTCCTTAAATTTATCTCTAAGTGAGTCTCTATGGTTCATTTTATATATTGCTCGAATAGCCCTCTTCTGCAGAATAAATATGGTATTTATCTCTGAAGCACTGCCCCAAAGTAAAATACCATATGACATAATGCTGTGAAAGTAACTAAAATAAACTAATCGAGCTGTTTTCACGTCTGTTAACTGACGGATCTTGCTCACTGCAAAAGCTGCAGAACTAAGTCTATTCGAGAGGTTAACAATATGGGGACCCCACTGAAGTTTAGAATCTAAAGTTATACCAAGAAAAACTGTACTATCTACCAGTTCTAATTCCTCATCCTTCACAACGACACTTGTTTGCTCATTCCTTACGTTACTATTAGTGACAAACTTAATACATTTAGTCTTTTTTTCATTTAATAATAAATTATTAGCATTGAACCAGTTCACTACTTTAGAGATAGCATTGTTTACATCACTGTGAGCTTGTTGCTGTCGTTTGAGTTTGAAAATAAGTGAGGTGTCGTCTGCAAACAATACTATATCATGGTGGGTCTTTACAAGGAATGGCAAGTCATTTATGTAGATAAGGAACAGGAAAGGCCCCAATATTGATCCCTGTGGTACACCCATAGAGACCAATGACCCAGTTGATCTCTGTCCATTGACATCTACCCTTTGTATTCTACCATTTAAGTAGGACTTGAGTAAATCTAGTGCTGATCCTCTGACTCCATAATAATGTAGTTTCCTGATCAATGTTTCATGACAAACACAGTCGAAGGCCTTAGATAAATCACAAAAGATACCTAAAGCATCTTGTGACTCCTCCCAGGCATCGAAAATATGCTTAATTAGCTCAACACCAGCATCGGTTGTCGAGCGACCCCGTGTGAAGCCAAATTGCTTATTATGCATTAAATTATTAACGTTAAAATGTCGTACTAATTGAGAAAGAACTAATTTTTCAAATATTTTACTGAAAGTTGGCAGCACAGATATTGGTCTAAAGTTAGTGGGGTCAGAGTGGCTGCCGGATTTAAATAAAGGAGTTATTTTGCTATGTTTCATTAGATCAGGAAACTCGCCGCAGTCAACACTGTTGTTGAATATAACTGCTAAGTCAGGCGCTACAACCTCAACTAAGGATTTTACGGCATGGACGGAGACCCCCAGAGGTCACTAGTTTTTTTGACATTAATTGATTTAAATGCCTTTACTATATCTGAGGTACAAACATGTTCAAAATAAAGGTCTCTACAACACTCAGGAACGTTTTCCTCTAATAATGTGACGGCAGATAAGGGTGATGAATTTAAATCCTTAGTTGTGAATGCTGGTATCTCGGTGAAAAATTTTTCGAACTCTGTTGCTACTTCAAAATTGGAATCTATAATTTTGTTATCAATATTCAGTTTAATATCTTTTACTGCGTGTTTCGAGCGACCAGTTTCCACATTAATTACTTTCCACGTTGCTTTAATAATGTCAGAGCTATTTTTTATTTTATTACTAAGATAATTTCGCTTAGCGATATGACAATCTATCTTGAACTTCTTCGAATATTGCTTAACATGTTCTTTAAATTCATCACTCGTATTAAACCGCCGTTCTTCATACAAGGCATACAATGCACGTCTTCGTTGATGTAACTCTGCAGTAGCCCACTCACTAAAAACTGATGCACCACTAACTACGACCGATTTTGAAGTAAATATTGCATTATAATGTTGCAGAAAAGTGTGAAAGAATGAATTATACATACTATTAGGACTCATATCGGAAGACAGGGAGGGTAGCGCCTGAACCAAACTTTGCTTCATTCGTTCCACGCGGTCGGAGGTTACTGGTACAAAAGTTATTTGTTTTCTCAAAGTATTTTTCCTTAATGTCTCAAATACTATCAATTGGCCTAAATGGTCTGATTCTAAGTTGCTAATTACATCTTTAGTAGTAGGAAAAATATCAGTGAAAATATTATCTATACAGGTGGCACTAGTGGCAGTCACTCTAGTAGGCTCCATAAAAATATGATTGAGATTACATGATTTGAAAAGATTCAACAATCTGATACTTATTGTTGAATTTTCCAAGATATTTACATTAAAGTCGCCGCATATAAGTATTTTTTTACTAGAAGATGATATTTTAAGTAGCACAGATTCCATAATTTTTTCAAAAGTTTCAAAATTACTTAATGGCGGCCTATACACACAGACAACAATAAATTGCTCCAATTCTACAGCACTTAGTTCTATAGTCCGTTCAACAGACATGGAAACAATATCCTTACGTTCCTTAAATTTTAACTGGCTATTTATTATAATTAACGACCCACCATGTATGGAACTATGTCTGGTGAACGAACTTGCCACCTGGTGATTATTAAATTGAGGCATTAATTCATTGTTTTTTAACCAGTGTTCAGTAATGCATAAAATGTCTACATAAAATTCGTTCATGAATAGTTCAATTTGTAAATCTTTTCCTCTAATACATTGAACATTTTGATGCACCAGGTGGATATACTTTCCTTGCTCACAGTATTGATTCTTATAGTTACTTAAAATTAAATTGCCAGAGACAGAATCTTTTGTCTTAGAAGCTAGTTTAAATCATTGGTTATGACTGGAACCAATTCCAAGTTCATACTTTGCTGCTCAATAGGAGCAGAGTTGTCTGCCAAATTCTTGGCAGAAATGTCAAATAAATAGGATAGCGATAAAGCTATTTGTCTTTTATAATAATTTGAAAGGTAATATTTACCTTTAGTCAAAAACACCATAGGTATATGGTATTTACTAACAAATTTGTTAGTGTCAATTATGCTAACCTTACTACTATATGTACAAAGATTATATAAAGCTACATTCAACTTATGTCTAGTGTTATTTTCTTTTTTTTCTGCCTCTGACATCTGGTTACAATAGGGGAATGTAAAGAAAATAATTTCATGCACTGCCAATGAGTTTAATTGTTCATAATATTTTACTAAATTATTTTTGTTTACATTACCCCTATTCCCCATAAAGATAAGCAGTGTTGTCTTACTATTGATATTACTGTCGTTTAAAATTTGTTTAATGATATTTTCAAAGCTGCTATGAGGCAGACAGTTATTGATTGTACTAAGTCCCTTTAAGTAAAAATTTAAAAATGAGCTCATATTGCTCCCAATCTCATCACAGTACATAACAACATTAGGTTTAGGTGTGCTTTGTTGTGAAGTGTGGAAGGGGCCATTATCATTCATTTGCCCCTGCGGTAAACTGTCACACAGGCTTGGGTCAAGCGCACTGGTCGACAAATCTCCAGTCACTTGCTTACATGCACATGCCTGGGCATTTGTCAACGACTCAAACCGCTCTGAATTATGCTTAATCTGGGATATTAAATCATCCATGGCTAAAGAATATTCACTAATAACTTTTTTGAACTCTCATTTATCACATCTAAAGATTTTATTGAATCCTCTAGGCTTTGAATTTTTAACTTTAATGCCTGTGTGTCAGTTTCATACTGTAATCTACTGTGTTCTAACTGAGCTGTATACAAATCTAACTTATCTACTAAACTTATATTAACTTTACAAAATCTCAATTTTTTAAAAAACAATTTATTAATTTTTGACATCTTTTGATTTTTTTTGATCAGTTTATTTAATTTTATATACTTCTTTAGTTTGTTTCCGCTGCAATTTACTAACCTTGGTGTAGTGGCATCATTGGTTAAGTCTGTAGTTACTGAAGGGTTTTCAATTGCTGCGGTAACCAACTGAGATGCAGGCCGGACCAGTTCCTCGAACAAGGTCTGAGTGTGTGCCGCAGCTGCTTGGTTTTGGGCCTCCCGTAGCTCGTAGATGTGTTCGTGGGCGTCGTGCAGTGCTCTCTCCAATGAGTCGATGTCTTTCAGGGCCTGTTCATATGCAGCATTACACTCCATAAACCTGTCAACCGTCTCCTGAAGCCGGGCCCGCTCCGAGTTTACATTATTAAAATCACTCTCTAGTGTACACAGTTCCTTTTTTAACTTATCGTTTTTATCAATTATCAATAATAGCTCCTTCTCACTGTCTTCTCTTTCACTGAGCAATTGAGCACTAAACTCCTTGGATTGTTTTAATTCCAGCAAGGTAAGTTGGAGCTTATCACACTTCTCAGGCTCCTGCTGGAGAGCCGCTGCTGCAGCGGCGGCAGCTGCTCTGCGTGTTTGCATTGTAAATGGGTTTTTAAAAGAATTAAAAACAAAACAAAGCAAGGAATTGCCTACTCAAGCTCAGCGGTTACTTACATGAAATAGTGACGTTTCACTATGCCTACACTTGTTCTAGCCTTGTACAATGATTAACACTGAAAAAGAAACACAATCGGTACTAACTAGTGATAATAAGACTCAGAAAGTGTACAAAGGCGAACAGATATTTCAAATTTATAACCTATAACGGCTACAAACCTGAGACATCAAAGACACTTGTAAACGTCACTAAAGCACTTCACTACTTATATTTATACAAAACTTAATGTTAAATATACTAATTTCACGCTTTAAATACTAATTAATACTTAAAATATGCTTAAAAAATAATTATTTCAAAGGGACCTAGCAAAATCAGCTGCTTATCGTTTGACAGCCAGGGTTGCCCTCAGTATATGACTGTTGAGCACATAATTATTATCTAAGACAAGCAATTCTGTTATATGCTATTCTTGCCATGTAAAGAACAATAATGCCTACTGGTTTATGTATTTTTAGTTAGATTTCTTAAAGTATTTTGTCTGTTTGGAAACCTTGAAGTAGAGATAGACTACTGTCATTAATACGATCGCGAATTTGTCAAATTTTAATAATTTGTCAAATTTTGTCAAATATTACGCCATGACATACGAAGAAGCACGCGTCCTCCCAAATAAAACAATCTACATATAAGCACGGGTAAGTAGATGTATAAGATTTGGAGGCGGATCTCAGCATCACGTCAGTGACTGGCAGGAGGCTGCGCAAGATTGGAATAAGTGGTGTGATCTCATTTCGGACGCCAAAATTCACTTTAGATCACAAGTGAATTTTGGCCTCTGAAAGCCAAAATACTTAAAACTCTTAAAAGTATCAGAAAAAAAATCCCACATCAATACATCAGTAAAGGTATACTTTACTTCTTTTAAGTACCCGCTTTCTTTCATCAGAACGCTGCCCTCGACATTTCGCGGCTCCACTGAACGTTACGCAACGCGCCCGCGCTGTATCATTAACGTATTCATTAATATCGGGAGCCCTCAATCAACGTGGACGTCCACCTGTGTGGCTACCACGAGTTTTTAATACGTTACTCGATAGCGAGAACGTCACGGAAAAGTTCGTAACTTAGATATCGATTTAAAACATTTTTTTAACCCTTAATTTGGCAAAGTCCGGTGGGACGGACAGGTGATAAAAAAAATTATTTCGCTTTTTAGGTAGAATTTTATTTAATTTAACATATGGAAAGAGACTCTTTTATGATACATGCTTTGTATAAAAATACTATTTGACCACTGTCAACACTCGTTTGACAGTTACTCGTCAAGATGGCACCGCATCAGAAGTCAACTGTTTTTAGCAAAATATTTATGCGTTTCTCTTTTGGTTTTTGTAAGAACAGGGTATTTCTGTTGTATAAATAATAAAATATATTACATAATAGTTGCAAGTGGTTATGTTTTCAATTTATTTCTCAATTTCTAATACTCATAATCATCATCTAAACAAGTTGTTCGCCGCACCGGACAGTGCCAAATATATACTAAATAAGATTTGTCCGCCGTGGCGGACTATGCCAATGTTGCGGTGACACGTGTTGTAACAAATTATTATATTGTTTTGTTTATTATTTTGATTTTCTTGTTTTGGTGGCTTGCTTTTATGCTTAGATTTTTTATTTAATCCAACAGCGTGTGGTGCTGGACCAAGCAGTTAAAATGTTGGCACTTTTAGGTATACGTAGTGCGCGGATATTGTGAATGTTACATGTCGCGCGAGGGGCAATAAACATTAAAGAAAACCGGGTAGATCTAAATTTATAATTTCTTTGTCTGCCCCGAACATTGATATAATTAATTTCGGGTAGTTTTGTGTTGTTTACATTTTCGACGACATTTTGCTGGGACATCACTGTCACATCAGTCTGTCGTGATCACGGCCTGTGCAACCTGGCCAAAAAGTCGGAAAAAAGTTAAAATAATGATATTTGACTATAAATATGTGTCAGTTTGATTTTCATACAAAATTATTATATTTGTTAATTTTTAAAATAAATATATGTTAAGAAATACTTGTTTATTTTAAATGACCGTATGTTTGGCAGTGTCCGCCTCAGCGGACATATTAATTTATCCCAATATTTGGCAGAGTCCGCTGTGGCGGACATATTTTTTCCAAAACTAATAAATCTAGATTTTTTTAAATATTTTTCGGACGCTTTAAAAACACCTGTTATTCAATATATTAAGTAAAATCGGAAAATTTATGTCACCAGAGTCTCTGCCAAATTAAGGGTTAATTATAAATGGGCTTACTCTTGGCCACAGACAAGCCAAAGGCAAAGACGTAGCCTATGATGGAGTAAGTTCGCCCGGAAGATGCCTGTTCATCCTTGATTTGAAGGTTGTCATCTGAAGAGACTAGCAGAAGTGACAATCGCGTCTCTACGGAAAAGCGATAGGCAGAGAAGCGTAAGCGATTGTGACTTTGGCAAAGTATCGCTGTTTGGTTATACATACATACATACAATCACGCCTGTTTCCCAGAGGGGTAGGCAGAGATCACGGATTTCTATTTACTACGATCCTGACAAATCACTTTCGCTTCACACACTTTCATAACGTTTCTCATACAAGTATGACCTGGCCTTTTTGCAATATTTGATTTGAACAAGAAAAGTTCGCCAGGTCTTCTACAACTGACCCTTCCACTCTTTTTTCATATACTTTCTTCGTTATTCTCCTCTCATCAGCCTCTGTTTGGTTATAATATAATAATATTGTGGTAAACAACAACAATCTTCTCTGCTTCAAATCAGGGTGAACAGGCATCTTCTGGGCGAGCTCACTCCATCGTAGGCCACGTCTTTGCCTTTGGCTGGTCTGTGGTCAAGACTAAGCCCATTATAATTAAAAAACTGGTAGAGAATGCCTCATGGCATTAAGTACGCCTTTTGTACATTGAGTTGTTATTTTGTGCAATGAAGTTTAAATAAATACATACATACATACATACATACATACAATCACGCCTGTATCCCATACAGGGGTAGGCAGAACACATGAAACTACTAAAGCTTCAGTGCCCTTGGCAAATAAGGGATTGAAAGAAAACGAAACTGTGACATTGCAGTGACAGGTTGCCAGCCTCTAAATCAATAAAAAAATCGAATAAAAAAATAAAAATAATAATCGATTAAATAAATAAATCGTCAAAAACTTGTGGTAAAGGTTCTGGAGCCCTCAATCAATATGATCGTTACACCTGTAGCGGTCTAAGGCTGCGTTTACATCTAGTTTTTGTATGGGTTCCAGAGAAATGAAACAGGCTGAGCGTCCCCTTAGGGCCACTTGCACCACCAGCTTAACTCAAGGTTAGTGACCTAACTGTCAAATTCCATATATAAAATGGTGGGTTAACCCTCCATTTTCGGTGGTGCAAGTAACCCTAAGATAATTAAATGTGACAGTTCAAATTTTAAATGAATCCTTGAAATTGAACTTATCTTTATATTTTATCCTTGAAATTGCTGTGCAAAACATGACAAAGTACATTAAATAAATGTATTGTAATGTAGCTATTACAAAAGTTTTTAAAGCTTAGTACGGATTTTATGATTTCTGATTAGTTAGTTTTGTCTGTGGTGCCATTAGCGGAGCAACCAATAAAATATCAGAAAAAAATAATGTGTCAGTCAAGAAAATTATAACTCAAATGTAACGGGTGCGAAATATAAAATTAATCAGGGCTTACGTGAAAATAGTATTTTAAAATATATTACTGAAGATTTTCAGGAATTCATCTACCATATCACATGTAAAAAGTAACTCCTAAGCATTTAATTATTTTTCAGATCCAATTAAACATAAAACATGTAGTACCCCGTTAGCACTGATATAAATGTCAAGCACCTTTTGCACGTCCCTAAAACCCGTTGGTCACAATATAAATAAAGGCAGTACGAAGGAGATTAATTCACTGACTGCGGTAGGGCGTAATCACCAGGCATTAGTGGCCACCCGTACTGGGAGCTACCCAACGTCGTAATCGCTTACGCTTCGAGCTCTCCCTATCGCTCTTATGAAGTGGCGCGACAGAGACAGACTGCGTTTCCATCGCCACGTAGCGTCAACGGTTAACACTTCGGCTGGCCGCGGGCCTTGTAACGAAACTGGCAAAGAAAAACGCACTAACGTAGTAGAACTTTACAAGGCTTTCTTGGCGCACTTGGACATGAGGAAGCCAAGAGTGTGATGATGGCGCTAACGTTTGAACTGTCGCGATGAGATAACAAATTGTTGGCTTTAGGTTTTCCAACTTGATGATAGAAAATCTTATAATGGAGCTAAACGAGTAAATTACTGGATCAAATGTTAATAAGCCATAGACGGATTTTTCATACCTAGTTCACTTTTAGATACTAAGAAAAACTCCTATCCGTAAACAGAAAAAATAACTATGGTATTTTGGCACCTAGTGGAGAAAAAAAGTCCGATTTAATCATTCAGGACTAACTAACTTTCTAACTTTTCCAGGACGGCATTGTCGTCGCAGGGTAGAAGATTCAATGAAAATATGGACATGAAGTTAAAAAAATTACATAGTCATCTATTTCAAAAATGTTACCAAATATTTTAAAGACAATAAACTCAGACTTAAAAAAATACAATCTCTCGAGTAGACTTAAGGAATTTGGTTGGTAGCGAGAAATTCCTAAGGTCGGCTTTTAGTTTCGTAAAAGACCTACGATCTTGACACTAAGTCTGCATGCTTTGCGTGTGATTCACAAGTTGGACTGCTATAAGTTGTCAATAAACTAGCCCAAAAATATTTCGGCTACTGATTTTTTTACGCATTCATCACCACATCGTCTGGGATATTTTAAATATTTTAAGATATAAGCTTTCGGTCGCGCGACCGTCGCCGTCGCGTCTCATACTTCCATATCGATAAGGTTTGATTTCGTATGCGTCGCAACGCCGTCGCGCGACCATCGCGCGACCGTCGCCCACGCAAGCCACGGCGTTACTTTTTAGCAGTACACTAAAATAATAGATGATCATCGAAACATTTATATTAATCCCAATATAGAGTACAATATTGTTTTTTTTTTCAAACAGTTCCTAAGCCACCTTCTGTTTCACTCAATCGATTACGCAAAAACTTAATTGGAAAATTTGAGAACCAAGAATTGGGGCAAATTTAACTGTTAAGTTTCGAACCGTACAAACATAGCTACTTAAATACAGTTTGTAAAATATAATGTACCTAACACAGATGTCATATATACCATAGATCAAGCAAACGTATCTGATTAGCGTGTCAAATGAACTCAGTGAAATCCACTGAGTTGTCCGTCTTTAATCGCAGCTTGCAGCTTTCGGGCGTCAATTTTTGTAAGTTGAAGTCAATCAAAACATAAAAAATGCCTCGTTACGTGATATTCAATTGCAACAACACAAAAATTATGAACAATCAAGAGCCTGAGACATATTTAAAATTGGCAAGAAACAACTTCAGTACAAAATTGTACCTAAACTATTTTATTTTATTATACACTGAAAATTATGAAGACAGATATAACTTTATAAGTTTTTAATTTAACCTCAGAAAAAGCTTGAACGACAAAACTGCGGGGCATCTATGGATGAGACTAGCCCAGGACCGAGGCCCGAGGCCTATGCTCAACAGTGGGCGATTATCGGTTGAAATGATGATGATGATGAAAAGTTTGTAAAAATGTAAACCTTGCTCATGCAAACTCCATTGAGTCATTTGCAGAGGTGTTTAAAAAAGGCAAGTAAATCAGCCAGACGAATGGCGCATCGCAGACAACCCGTCTATTTGTAACTGACGGGAATACCTAGACGACGTTATGTGACAGATTTAAGTTTAATATAAAATATTCGCTCGCCTGCGACGTTTTTATATACAAACCGAATTAGCAACGTATTTTTGGCTGTCGAGTTTGTAGGAGTTATTTTTTGTGGGATTGGAAATAATATTGTTTTTACATATCGCAGATTTTTAAAGAACGTTTCATTTAAAAGTCTATTTAAGCGTTGCAAAATGTTTTGATTTACTTGACATAAATCATTTATGTTAAATATTTGCAAAGTATTTATGACAGAATCACAGTTTTACATAGATATTTTACAACGTCGCGCAATTCGGAAATTATTGAACATCAAAAAATGCAATCCCACTGCTTTTCTTTCTGGCGTGTGTTTTAGGGACACCCGGTATAGAAATCATATGCACACTGCATGTTTTTCAGAGTTTTCATACAAACTGCAGTCTTGTTGCAGTCCGGTCTGTACTCTTAAAAGTTCAAGAGACACAAGCTTGTAATCCAAGTAATATTTAATCATTATTAATTACTACAATCCGAATAATATTTAATCATTATTACTACAAGTAAATAATGTCGCAGCCAACTCTCGCGCAGGGAGTAACGCTCGGGTCGGATATACGCGTTAGCCGCAAGGCCACGGTTCGAGTCCGTCATTGTCATCGATCAATACCCGATATGGTGCCCATTACTGTATGGGGACACGGCAGGAATCACCGCGTAAGCGAAACTCGATTATAAAGATAATAAATCATTATAACTATCGTTTTTATTGGGTTTAATGAACGATTCGGAAGGGAGAGAAATTCCTTTCCTTGTTTGATTTAGAAATTAAATATTAAATGTGACATCAGACATAACACAGCACATTTTGATTCCAAGTACTATTGTGTAAAAACAACGATACTTGTAAAATATGCAATTATATAATATTCACATTTTAGGATTCGAAAGACTACTAAACATGATGTCCCATGTTACCTGATTTTGCAGTAACATTTGAAGTCCGCTTAAGTATATGAAAATTTAGTAATGACCGTACAAAACTATGTTAATTATTTAATAATTATTTAGGTACAATTATCTATAATGCTTAAAAGACCGAAGTATATAAATAGTCGCTACTAAACTTGATTGCACTTTGAATCTGTAAATGTAAATAAATACGAATGAACCTTTATAATATTCCGATATAAGTAATACCAAAACGGTTGATGGAGACATTATATCACGTTCATGTTTGACCAAAATGATAATGGCAATTTATTATTAACATTTTGACCTAATCATAATATGAATGTAGAATTGTAGAAGGTATTATGGTAAAGTCATCAAGTCTTCAAGTTGTAATGGTCGACAATAAGGTGTGATTCAAATTAAGTGCGATTAAACACTTTGGGGGTTTGTTGAACTTGCATGTTCTTGATATTAAAGAAAACTTAACGTAATTAAATAACTTTACCACTTGGAAAGACTTGGAGCGAATTGAAGCACGAAGCTCAAGACCGATCGAGGTGGCGGCGCACTGTGGACGCCCTCTGCCCCACCTAGGGGATATAGGACATTAAGTCAAGTAAGTCAACCACTTAGGTACTTACTTATACAACATTATACCATATGAAATAAGTACATATGTTGGTAGGTGCATGCATATTTATGTTACCAAGCCTTATGAAAATTATTATACTTATATTGGAAAATAATATACTTATATTGGACAGAAGTTTTATTTGGTTTTGCATACAGAAATATCACGCCTGCCTTTAAGATTGATTTACCTATGGGCAGTTTTTAAACTATATACATATTATACATATTTTGTTTTGATAGTTATTATTATAATTTACTTAAAATAACCAATAACCATAACTAACTAATGGCAGATATATGCAATTGTGACTCAGTTTTAGGGTTTTCGCATAGTTACCGATTCTGTCTCTTCTCATTTGGATAAAACCTGTAGAGTAAGTACTCTCACCCTTCCCATAAGTGCATTTACACGTCTGCCTTTTTTATAACTAAAATAAAGCTCTAACCATATTACGTATGTTAATATTTAATAGGACAGTAAAGCCAGCGGAGCGTTGGAAGTATAATGGACGCCTGCCGGGGCGTAACGGCAGTTCAAAAATTAAAAGATCTTACTGTAATTGGATGAGTATTTAAAAAAATAAAAATACTATAAGATTAAGTTTGTAAAATAATACCATATAACTCAAAAATATATGCGCTTATGGATGAATTTTATTCATATGTGTATACTTTTGCAGTTCGCCGTACATTCAAGTATAATATATGGGTGTACAAAAGCTTCTCAAAAATATGTCCCAGCTCTAATGTCGACGAATTAAGTTGGCGAAGAATTAAGAGCTATGAGACATATTTAAAGCAACCATATTTTTACACTTTATCTATTGCTTTATTTGCCCAATCATCAATACGCTGGAATTTTAGGAGCTTAAGTCTGTTTTCACATTATCCGATCCGATATCGATGTCGAAAGGATTTCAATGGAAAAAATCCAAGATAGCGCCTGTATTGTATGGGATATCGGTCCTACATCCGATATCGGATCGGATAATGTGAAAACGCACTTAAACGTAACTATTTATATGTAAAAGGGACGTTTATGTCCAAAACTGACTAAGATCATTTAATATTTGCTGCCAGCCTACTGGGCACCATTACCGCTGACGAAGATCTGGGGAGCATTTTTTATTTGTAAAATATATTTTAAGTTAATTAGTTTTAAGTTGTACATAATACTGCATTTTGTTTTTATTGAGTTTAGTAAGTTATATTGATGTATAGGTGTAATATTATGAAGGTTTTTATAGTTGCTTTCCTATGAGATAAATTAACGCACTCTTAAATAATAAAGCAAAACAAATCATTCATTTATAAACTGCACCCAAGTATCTATAGTATCGGTCGTTGACCATTCTTAAATAAAATAAAATTAATTATTTTATAAAATTATGTAAATATGTATTAGTCTCACGGGAGTTAAAATTATGTCTTCTAGTAAAGAAACGTAAGGTATCTAGTATATAGTAGGTATCATTGCTCATATTATATGACACACTTCTTCTTAGATATCACATTTATTGATAACGACTTAAGATTGAAAGTGTAATTTAATGGTACCTAAACTGTCGCCAATAGTGCTTTTGTCTTAGAAAATTCAATCAATTTATTTTCATGACCATGGATATAAGTCCTTCAGTCATGTCTTAGAGAACACATACGATGTTGCCACTGTTACGGTAACCGTATATTTTGTAAGTAGAAATCTATTTAATAATTAATGAAATTTTTACATATTAGACTTACTGCGTTTTAACTTTGAGGAACAGCGTGAGATACGAGATTTTTTAAAAGTAGTGACGATATGTATACTATATGCCGTCCTCACTTTATAAAGCATAAAATTCTAACTTTAGCTAGTATGTACATTATGGAAGCGGCCATGTTTGTCAGAAATAACGCAAACTTATTTCCCTTACAAAAAATCACCTCAAATAGACGGAACAGAATTCAGTACCTTTTACCAATTTCAAATCTAGCTATGTATAGAAACGGCCCCCATTATAGATGCGCTACCATAGCCAACAAGCTACCTCAACAGTTATTGCAGGAAAAAAACATCAAAGTATTTAAAAGTAATTTAAAGAAACTTCTCCAAGACAAATGTTACTATACAATCGAAGAATATTTAAATGACGACACTTTGCCAAATTGATTTTGAAGGACATAACGATTATTTAATTTTAATTTCAATTATTTATTATTTACTATTATACCTACTTTGTACTAAATTATTGACTACCTATTAATTATTTAAAATTTTATGATCACAAATTATACTTATATTTTGTCAGTAACTGTCAATTATAAAAATTATTATTCAATTCTCATCTCCATGTATAGAATTATATTAAGACTAATTTTACTTTACTTTACTTTTAGTTTACTAAGTAGTCCTTAAGATTATTGCCATGCCCTAACAGGGTATCATGTACCTACCTTATAATATTTGAATACCATCCTATGTAAAATGAACATGATTGCAATAAAGAATGATATGATATGATGATATGATATTATAAGTGTGCCGATCACTTCATATTTGTGCAAAATCGACAAAGAGATCACTAGTTATTTTCCTTTTTTTTAAATGATTGTAGTCTAACTAAAAACTATCGAAATGATCCGTAGTGACACACAATTGCCACACCGTCCTGTCGTCTCCCTCTTGACATTTCGCTCACCGTCCACGCTATTCACGACTTCAATGACAACATGACTCAAGTCCATGGCGCCACCAAGAAACCATAAGTTGTATCATTGTAATCAAAATAGGCATCTGTGACAATTATAATGTAATCCTAATCACCAATTGTTCGAAGGACCAAGGAATTTCACGATTAGTATGGATTGCGTGTTTTATTTTATCATTAAACATAAATTACAGATAATGTGGATGAATGTAAATTGATCAATGACATTTTGCACTAAAAAGTTGATATTAGAATGATTTTACAACTAATGTGAACATGTGGCGAATTCGTGGTCAAAGTAGTATTATCAACTCAATCAAATACAGTTACTAAGGTATTGGCAGAATCAATATTTACTTTCATTTTTTGATGTTTAATAGTTATTTGTTTTACAAGGGGGCAAAGTTGTTGTTTTTTTAACCGCACGTGCCAATATTGAAGCCCGATCTAGCGAAAGATTCCAATATTGAACCGCGAGCGTAGCGAGTGGTTCAAAAAGTGGAATCTTGAGCGTTGCGAGGGTTTCAAGGCACGAAGGTTAAACAAACTTTGTCGCCGAGTGAAACACAAAATTTTTCACCACACCAACACGAACAAAATACTGACTATAAAACATCAAACTAAATCAAATATCAATTTATTCAATATTTATGATTCAAAATCATTATTTATAGGTAATTTCTACCAGCCAGCTCAAGATATCAAGTTAAAATTTGTATGAAATTACTTTGCACTCTTGTGGATAAAATGCAATTATGCTATCTGTTTTCGAATAGGAAAGTAAGCCTTTATCAGTTGGTGTGGTGAAAAGTACATTATAACTCTACAATAGGATCAGGAATACTTAGAAGTAGGACTTTTATAGTAGCAACCACCAAATTTCGTAAGAACAAAATCATAAAATCTAATAATTCTGGTTGTTAAGTTGATGATAGTGTCTTGAAGAATTGCAAATTGCAATGTTCCTTACAAGGGATGCATGTAATATGCATATTACGAGGTTCGTGAACTGACGTTAAATTAAGTTATAGCAAAGTGTCATCAGCGTATTTTTTTTAAATATTTATAATACGCATCATCTCTTGATAATTTGCTAACATTAAATGTACCTATTCTAGTTAATTCTGAAAAGATTTTCCCTGGACTTGTTCATAAACCGTATATCGATTATTGAAATTCCTCTGAACTCCAAATATCATCCAAAAAATAAGAAAGCAAAACAAAGAGTAGACAGATGATATCCAGAGATATAAACAGACCGCGTAAACATACCTACAGGCGCCTGAGCTTCTCGGCACGAGTACGAATAATATGGAGTAAGGAGCACTTGAGAGTTTCTTGAAAGCTATGATGAAGTGTATAATTGAAGCTACTTTATTACTGGCACTTGAAACGAATATGTATTCAGATGAAACTCTTCTTGCACATTCCAGGGTTAGCCAACCAATCGGGGGGTCAAACGCTAACACCCTTATTGATAAACGTTTAGGTACTAAAACTAATAAGCCACCAAGAATCATTTGTCCCTTTTCGATGTATCGGTAAGGTGGAAAGTGACAAACTATTTTATCGGCTTTAACTTTAGTAAACGTTTGTGAATCAGGAGGTAAATCCAGAGTTAAGTTATACTCTTAGTTGACTAACCCTGAAACGTTCGTGTTCTGAGTAAAGGTTAAGAAGTGACCCTTGGTATCTGAGATACTTATAGGAGTCTGAAGAAAGAGCGCTGAAAAGTCCAAAGGGGAAATGAGTGCTATCATCTGAGTTTTGTATCCAATTTCTTGTTCTGAATCTGAAAAAACTATACGTACAATATTCTAAGAAACGTATGAAATAATAAAAAATAAGTCAACAGTTTTTATAAATAAACGTCTTCCTAGTTTATTGAACAACGAAAGAATAAAAGAATCGGCATCAAGGAAGGAACCCTCTACAATTTTGACTACAGAACCTTAACGAACACTCAGATTAATAGTTAGTTACCAAGCGTGGAAAATACTCGAACCGAAATCATAAATATCATTGTTTAGGTTTTTCGCACATCAATCAGTGAAAGTGATAATCTCAGAAAGATAGCAAAAAACGGCTTTTAGCAATTAATAGTTTGTTAGCGTTGGAGCAAAAACTAGAAGCATGAAAAATTCTAGTGCCTATAAGTACGTATATTAATTTCGAAATATCTTTGAATCTATTTCGAACTAGCATGGATTTGAACCTTATGTACTCTATTATGTGATTATTTTGTATATGATATGGAATATCAGTTAATATTCAAAACGGCTTTCTTTACAAACATCAGGTAGCTAAACTAAACTAAACTAAAACACCGGTCTTTTTTTTCATCATTCATCGCGTTGTAGTTGCTAGGTAATAATTCTGAACTCAATTTGACTTTTTATATAAAACTTTTTATAGAAACTCGTGTAAACTTCTGAACGATTTTAAATTTGAATGGTAATTTAGTATTCTATTTTTTTTTATTCGGAAAACCAATAGCTTAAGATCTAAGACTAAGTTAGCAAAAATGTGTATCTGAGAAGCCAATTACAGGTTTCCACATATGATGATGATAAAGATGATGGAGCTGAAAGCCTAATTCGTACTTGATCTTCAGTTACCAAGTTTAAGCTCACCAGAATCATGTTTATCAGACTTATTTGAATTTTAATTATAGGATATGAGTTCAATATGGATCGGATCTGTCAGTGTCAAAAATGAGGCTTAAATCGAGGCTCTAGTGGTATTGCTAGTGTCTTTGTCTTTGACAAAGCATTAGTAGCGAAGTTTGTCAGCTCAATGACACCGGCTGACCCGCACCTCAATGAAGTGACGTCACGACACGCTCTAGTTGCGACCTGTCCGATCACGTCTTGTGAATTGTCTCTATTGTCTGATTGATGGTTCAGGGTCTTAGATGAAACCAAAATGTTTGATGATATTAGTACGATTGTAAAGACGGTCAAGCAAATCACTAAAAAAATACATGAAATTAAAATTTTGACGCTAAACCTTCGCCCCTACATTTTCAATATAATTTTAAAAGTGTTATGACTCCATCAATGTTGTCGATAATTCTGCCAACGTCAAGGTTTAGTAAGGCACACGCAATTGGCTGGTAAACCCTACATTTTTCAAATTTTTGCCTTTTTTAGTGCCAGGATTTGGTTGACCGTCTATAGTAAATTCTTATTGAATAGGAGCTTATTCTGTAGGTTGATCTATCAAACGAAGATCCTAGCTGTCCGTATTTTGTTGGTTATTGTATTGTATTTTCTTCTGTATCATCGGTGCGTTTGTGGCTGTATCATCCTATACAACTCCGTCGTCCATGCACACTGCAGCTGTATGTTACCCCAGGTGGACTAGACGGGGTTTAAACTGGTCGAGGCACTTTATTAATAATTAATAATCAAACATTTTGAGTTGCGCTCATTGGATTTGATGGAGTTTATTCGTATTAGATTCAAGACTGCAAAAGTGCAACTTATTCAAAAGTTAAAAGATAGGATTTTCATCATAAAAGAAATGTTTCTTAATTTGAACGATTAAACCGTTACTACAAGTTACGCAGATGTTAGCAAAATACATGTATCAGCAGACAAAAACGTAAGCAAATAGTCTAAATTGACTATTGATTACCTGTAGATATATAACATCTTATTAAATGAACGTTACTTTAGTAAGTTCAGTGTTCAAATTAAAGAGCACGTCTGCAATGAGTGTTATCTTTGAATATAGCGTGCTTTGTTTTCTTATCCAAGCGTGGTTAAAAAGGGTGCATAAATAAGGGCACAGTCTCGTGGACTAAAATGGACTCGTAATGACCACTTGTTCGATACACCTGCCACAGCACAAGGGACTAGCGTGGTGCCCTCTATGGGTTTAAAGATAATCTTACTGTTCTTTTGGCTAAATGCTTTATGCAGATGATGTGACTCGAGTATAAAATTGGGAAAATTAAAATTGACGCTTTCAATTTGTAGCTGGTACAGGATTATACTAGTTGATAGATTAGGACATTCATCTGCAATACTTTTACGAGTATGTTATCT
The DNA here is from genome assembly GCF_023078275.1 of Leguminivora glycinivorella. Classification (NCBI taxonomy): domain Eukaryota; kingdom Metazoa; phylum Arthropoda; class Insecta; order Lepidoptera; family Tortricidae; genus Leguminivora; species Leguminivora glycinivorella. Next base: position 3,645,150 of record NC_062975.1, read on the forward strand.
GCAGCATATCAAGCAAGCAAGTGGTTGCTTGGTTGATACAGTAACAATGTAAAATGTATGAAAGTCTGCTTTGATTAAAGTTTTGTCGTTTACTGGAATATATTTCAGACTATGAACATGTGTCTGATCAACTGAGTGCTCTACCCTACTTGTCTAAGGTATTTAAAATAAACGTAAGTTTATTGTATGTATATCGCGGTACCTCTTTGATGTGGGTAGTTGAAATAATTGAAAACATTACAAAACATATGTTCAAAATCACTAACGTGAGGTGTTAAAATCTTATAAAGCATGCGTTCACATGGAGATGGGAAGTTCTAAAGAAATTTATAATACATACAGGGTGTCCAGTGATACGTTCGTGCTATCAGGGGAACACCTGAATTAGTTTAAACAACGAATATATTAATGATACGTGTTCCTAAGCACTTACCGAGGTAGGAAATAAGACACCCTGTACGCACGTTTCCATCACCATGTGGGCGGCTCGCACCGCCGGCACTCTACACTAGCACTCACTGTATCCCGGCTTGTAGACTGCCCGGATCCTCCGCAGCAGCTTGCCGGTCCTCTTCAGCGGCGGGCCCAGCGCCACGGCCTGGTGTCCGTGTCTCTCGGCAAAGACTATGTAGTTCCTCCTATTCTTCAAAGGGACTTCAAACCGGCCCGTGCACTCGCGAGGGTCCCTCGGCGGGAGCTTCAGGCGCAAGATGGAATCCTCCCGCGGCCAGTGTCCTTGATGCCGGAGCACGCGCTTGATCTGGACGGTGGCGGCGTCTTTGGACAAGGACTGGATGCGAGCCTCGAAGGCCGCGGGCGCACGGTAGGCCCGCCAGGCGACGTCGGCGCGCTCGCAGTAGAGGCGTCTTGGCGCGGCTAGGGCGCTAGCGGCGAGGCAGAGGAGGGCCCAGTACGCCGCGCGAGCGCAATTCATCGCGCCATCGCCGCAACTCGTCCACTGGACGCGTGTGTGCCTCTCGGCGGGCGGCTCGCGACTGCGGCTGAATCACTCGCTCCGCCTACACCGAAATAGTCTGAGATACGGTTCGCACGCGACGCACACTTATCGCAGATATGCCTCGTAATTAGTAGGTAAAGTGTCGATAGCGATTGACGCCTCAGGGGAGGTGCTTGTAGGTTATCCCGAGTTTACAATATGGACCATAACTTTTAATTATGTTATCGTTTGAAAGTATAAATAGTCCATTTTGATTAAAGTTTTGCAATTATCCAGTTCCGTGTATTGTGAAGTAATATGCTCTACCAAATGAAGAAAGACTAATAAAATCAGGATACAATGAAGACTCAACGTATAGGGTCTTTTTTCGCTGTATAGGATCAACCACCCCGAGATAACATAAAATAAAACGTATGTAGCAAATTTTGTAATGTAGATGTCAAAATTGAAATATGTAAACATGCAAAACTTCCTATGAAATCACTAAAATCGGCAACATATGACTTTGAATAGCAACATCAACAAGGAATAGAAAGTCTCAGCCTCAATACCTCCGTAGCAAAGGTTTTCTTCTAACGGCCCGTAGCGCCTCTACGCTGTAGCGCGTAGCTTTGACCTTGGCTGCTCGTGACCTTACAAACTACATTACTCGTAGTCACGATGTACATACAACCACTACGACTTCTATGTGACAGTAGGTATGGAAACTGGGTATACACAATAACACACATAATTTAAAGGAATCACTAAATATTTCAAAGAACTTTCAGGAAAGCTGAAGCTCATGAATCATGATTCATCCAAATGAAAGTTTAGATTGAATGAATAGTTAAGAAATGATTCTAAGGACATTTTTAATCCGGCCAAAATTTCTCACAGGACCTAACGGTGACCGATTTGTCTCACATCCGGCGTAGTAAACGGCCAGGTAGCCAGTTCATTCAAGAACGAACGAATGAATGACCGGTGTTTTTTACACCCACAAAAACACCGGAATAAGAGTTTGAGAACGCACGTGCGTTCCTTTGTCGGTGTCGCGTAATGGGAAGGTAAGGTACTTCGAACACGGGGATTTAGTGCGAACCTATCATATATCATAAACTAGTTGCTAATGTTGGTCATTAGAGAGGAAAATATTTAAAGTCTGTTCGGAAAGAGAAGAGTCGTGAAATGTTTGGGGTCCAATACATTCCAGGACTCTTAACAACAAAAAAAAAACATATAATTATTTTGTCACTTGATACATCTTATATAACACAGAAACTCCCGTGCCGTCAGTGTGTCTATATGGTTGCGATAATCTTAAAAAATTACTTAACGAATTTTTATACAAATTTCCTTTATCAATAATTATCGTGATGCTTGAGGAAGGTACATAGAGGTATACATCCATACTAATATTATAAATGGGAAAGTGTGTGTGTCTGTCTGTTGGCAAAACGGAGCGACGAATTGACGTCATTTTTTAAGTGGAGATAGTTGAAGGGATGTAGAGTAACATAGGCTACTTTTTGTCTCTTTCTAACGCAAGCGAAGCCGCGGGCAAAAGCTAGTGTTGTATAATTTAATAAGAATGAGTGCTACTACCCGTGCAAAATTTACCAAGGTGCCTTTACCTACCTAAATCACTAGGATTTTATTCAACCCTGCAGATGAATTTTAAGGTGAGTAATTTTAATTTTTTTTTTAGAGAATGTAATTCGAATATACTAATTTACGAATTCGAATATCGAATTACATTCTCTAAAAAAAAAATAATAAAATAATTAATACTTATCAATAAATTTAATTAACGAAATTTTTGTTATGTACAACAAAGCATGTTAGTTAAAAAAAAAAAAGTCAAATTATTTATGTAAAAAAAAAAATCTGTATGGAATATAATAAAGCTTTATTCATTCATTCATTCATTCATTCAATTTTCATTTGCGTCGGTTCACTCCCAAAAGCGAAATGGTGACAAATCTCTCACAACATGATATCATACGTTATCTTACAACATTCAAATCAAGAAAGTAAGTTACGAGATATTTTTGCTTTTTGATCGTACATTTACTTTGAATTTGTTTCGTGTCACGTTTTAAGCGATAAATAATGGCGAAGAGGACGTTTGGAAAATTTTGGCAGAGCTTTTTGTACAAGATGATACAATCATGAATCTTATGGACTTCGTATAAATAAAAGTTGTAAGCGTGTTTAATAGGTACTTTTCTCGATAGCGTAAGCAAATACAACGGGAAATTACATTTTTAGTTCTAAATAAATAAATAAATATCGGGGACACCTTACACAGATCAACTTAGCCCCAAACTAAGCAAAGCTTGTACTGTGGGTGCTAAGCGACGGTATACATACTTAAATAGATAAATACATACTTATATACATAGAAAACATCCATGACTCAGGAACAAATATCCGTGCTCAACACACTAATAAATGCCCTTACCGGGATTCGAACCCAGGACCGCGGCTTAGCAGGCAGGTTCACTACCAGCTGAGCAAGACCGGTTGTCCAATAGTAAGTAACACTTTGGGGGAGCTATTCTTGAGTAGTTATAACGTATTTAAAGACTTATGGCAGCCACAAAGATCTGCGTGCGTAGCCGAATGCACAAACGCTCACGAAACGAAACGCTCGTAGATATCTATCTCTATCGCTCTTACGTATTGGCGTGACAGAGCCAGACTACCTTTCGCGGCGTTTCGTTTTCGTTTCGCGTCGTAGAAATGCTATTCGGCTACGGGGCCAGTTATCCGCTATGATACACGCCATATGATTATTTGTAGCACACAACGCCGTTGAAAAGGCCAATTTGGCTCAACCATCTGTCATGCGATTAAAATACGACCCACTAAATTTGTCAAAATAATTGCTCAATTATCCGTAACAGACCTTCCAAACTTGCAACTCACTCTCGCGTTAATATTATTATATTCATTCATGGTAGGCCAGACCAGAAGGGTCTACTGCGAATTCCGAAGATCGCAAAATGCTGGCATCTTTCTCATTCATTCTAATCATGCCTTAAAAGGAGTAAAAGAGAAAGATCTCCGCAATTCCCGAATAGCATCGTTCGCGATGGACCCCCTCCTCTTTCTCTTTCTAATAAGTTCTTCTATCTCTGTCATTTAACAAAAAGGCGTCGTCTATTGTTGGTGACACGTGGTAGCAATTAGGGTTTAAGCCAGGTATTTGTTGTATAAACATCTGTTGCGATTGCGGACAATGGTGTTATCTGGTAACAGCCGGTAAATTACCTCCCGGGATTATAACTGAACGTTATGTCTTCTTTGGCCTCGGGAAGTCTATAGGAAACCGGACAGGTGCAGAGATAACTGGCGGTTATCTTTGTCGGAACTTATTATACTACCTTTTGTTGATTAGGACATTAGGAGTATTCCTTTCAGATATGTTTGTAGTTAGGTACATTGAACATACTTTCACTTTTTGTCGATAACATACTATTTTACTACAAATACGTGAAGTTATGTACTAATTTATAATATTTATATTACACACACTCCTGGGCTTTGACCATTGATATTTGATATGAGGCATTGACAGTTAGCCTGCTGGATATTAGGATATAGTCAAGGCGTTCGATCAAGTTTGACATCGGGATTTTCTGTCTAAGTCATCCTATGTATGTATTACAAGAGGGTCTGTGCAAATGGATCGCTATCTTTTTATCCAGCAGACGCATACGTGCCTTAGTTAGGCAGTATAGCAGCTCCGAAAGTATGGACAAAGCTAGCGTTCCGCAGGGTTCTATGCTATCCCCAACGATGTTGGTGCTACACAAATGCATATCATGGACATGTTATCTGTCGAAGATATTCATTGCCATGCATAAGATACTACTTACAGTACAAAGTGTTACAGGAGGTAAGAAGGAAGGGTGAATCGAGGTGTACCGTATCACCGTAAATGTTAGTTCGGTACAACTAAAGAGCATCATGGTATATATTCTTGTTTGCAAATACGAGTCTTTCACAAATAATAGTAATGTTTACGTCGTGGTTAATGGCTTTATCACAAGTGGCTCGCTTGCGGGACAAAACTGACCATAACCCGTCATTTGGGCGTTGGACGACGAGACGGGAGGGCACTCTACTTCAAATTTAGTATTTTTCAAATGCAAGGGGTAGGTATACTGACATTTTTAATTTATTTAGTGTATCTTATACATCTGACCTGATTGAAGTTTATAGTCAGCTATGAAAAAGCTGCTTTTGTAAAGCTTTACGTTGAGTATTTACTTAACTTGTTTATCAAAGAGAAACGGCTCACACATTTTGCAATAAACTCTTAGTTTTTAAGTAAAATTAATGCACTTACCAAATTGGCGTTATAATTTGTAAACCATCCGAATAATCATGAACACGAACAATCACAGAATATTAATATTTAAAATACAATTATCACAAAAAAACTGTGCTACACTCGCACTCCATTGATTAGATTTTCCTTCGTATTTTTACGAAAACGTACCTATGAACGTGTCATGCTTTTATTTCAGTCAGTCCCAGTACAAGATGTACTGACACTGTCTGAACTAGCATGACAAATACGAATGTTTACGTAAAAATACGAAGAAAAATCTTTTTGCTTTACATCTACTGTACCAAATAAATCATCAAGTAGAGTAACTTCCCTTTCAAGCCCGCCTCGGTTATGGAATCGGCCACCGCGGTAGTTTTCTCGTTAACAGTGTAATTGTTTAAATTGTCATAATTTCACCCGCATAATGTAGCCACATAAATATTTATTCATCGGCCCACTCATTATCGAAGGGGGTCGATCCAGCTGATTTTCGTTTAAGTTGGTTAATTTTTGAAGTGATATTCTGCGTAATGGTGAAGCAGCCTAGACGCCAATTTCACTTAGCCATTTATTTATTTATTTATCAGATTTCAAAGCACTATCCCAAATAGATTATGCAAGAGTAAAATGCAAAATATGAAACCTTATTGGATGTGGGGAATTACCATTATCTTGCATAATTTTTTTTGTCATGTTTTACCTTCGCATAACAACGCTTGGCACTGGCAGAATCCTCTTTTCGCAGAATGACGTTTTGCATAAATTTCTTGGCATACTGACATATTGCAGAATTATTTAAAGCAGAGCAATACAATAGCATACTTAATGGTAAATTATATAATAGTCGTATATCCGATTAACTGTTTTGTCGAAAATTGTGTCGCATTCTATTGACTTGGTATTCTGTCATTTCGCACAATTGTCTTAGGCAGAATAATACATAGGCATAATGTTGATGCGCAGAATAATGTCACTTATGGTTTATTTATTTTTTATATTAAAAAGGGTTTTCTGGTTTACTCACTGTCAACCTAACACGCTCCTCCTCGCTTCGCTCGTCGTCGCACCTAAACCGACTCTGTGACATATAAGATTTCTGTGTCGTGTGAGTATTTTGTCTGGATAGGGATTCTAACCTAATCTACATTTTTGGCAACATGTCAAAATAAATTCGGTGGATCGTCTATTCGGTGCAAAATAAAATTACAGTCAGCAACATGAGTATTATGCGACATAAAATGCTGCAAAATTAAAGACGACGATATTAGCAGTATGCTATTACTAATTCGGTGAAATGTAATGTATACTATATACAATTCGGCTATATTAAAATCGACAATTCTGCTATCCAGAATTCTGCCAAATGAATGATATGCGATATGCTATTGGTACAATTATGCAAAAGTATCATTCGGGTAAAAATGTTTCTGCGAAAGCTGCTATGCCAAGCGTATTTCGGACAATCGATATTCTGCAAGATAAAGGGAACCCGGATGTGGGATTACTTAAATCTCTTTTAGAATAATGTATCTAGTATGCCTATTTATGGCTAATGTATTGCCAGCCTCTGCGTATAGGAGCCGGCGTACGTCAGATGCAGTACGTACCTAAATCAATTTAATGTCGTATGCATTGAAATCCACTTTCTTTTTTTTTTTTTTATACTACATCGGTGGCAAACAAGTATACGGCCCGCCTGATGTAAAGCGGTCACCGTAACCTATGGACGCCTGCAACTCAAACAGTGTCACATGCGCGTTGCCACCCCATTAGAAACTTGTACATTCCCTTTTGCTGTGTTAAGTACACAGCAAAAAGGAGTGTACAAGTTCCAAGGAGGGTTCGGGTTGCCGACGACTCAAAGGACAATAAACGGAACAAGTTAGTTCCGTAAGTCCTCCCGTCATCAGCACACCGCACCCTCGTTGAGCTCTGGCAGCCTTACTCACCGACAGGAACACAACACTATGAGTAGGGTCTAGTGCTATTTGGCTGCGGTCTTCTGTAAGGCGGAGGTACTACCCCAGTTGGGCTCTGCTCTAGATTCGAGCGAGACGATATCCGCTGTGCTGTGCCCTACCACACAAAGCGGAATATCATTCGCTATGCCCTACCTCCTACTCTATGCCCTACCTCCCTACTATACTATACTATACTTTCTTATAAAACTAGTAGGCACCTACTATAAAACTAACCTAAGTAACTAAAATCATACAAGAGTCAAGAGTTTTTTAAACTAATGGAAACAACACCGCGAAGCTCTAGATACTATCCAGACTAGCTAGGCGCCGTCTGATAGTAAATATAAAAACTGAGGTAATCATACATGGCTGAAAACCGTTCAAATACCGTAACCCAGAATGTGGCGTTACCACGTACATCTACCGCTGTCGGCCGCCAAACCAAGTCGCGTGGCTTATTTCGTTCGCGCCCCGGAGTAAATATAAACGGCGAGTTATAGCACTGGGGGTACTAAGGGAGAAAGTCGATGGGAACTCGCTGGAGGATGATGGGTTAAATTGCAACGAGTTTAGATTTAGATGCATGGGGCTTTATATAAATTGAGTTGTAATACACTGAGAAAAAACGACTAGATTTCATGTTCGTTCAAAGATTTTTTTGACTGAAATAGCGAATAAATACGTGCTCTTTTGTTCAAACTAGATAGGTACAAGTTTGATTTTGTTACGAGTAAGTGTAACTATTTCTTTATATTCTACAAGTTTTGTTTCATTAGAATCAATGTTTTATTTGAATAAACAAGTCGATTTCATAAAAGCAACATGTCACATATTTTTTAAACATGTTATGTTTGGGTGATTAAATCAAATACCTTTTAACAAGTTTGACCTTGTTGTTCGTACAAATTCGATTTGTATCATCAATATTGTGATTTATTCCGTTTACTAAAATACTTTTGTTTCAAACGGATAAACACGCACGCAAACGAATAAGTAAGCTACTAGCTACTACCTAACGCATTTCGCATAGCGTTCGCGTGACATTTGAGATGTATTTTCCTTTGGATGAAAATATTTTGTACCGTCAGATTTAAGATCCATTCTGCTATAATCATATTTTGATAAAATATAATTATATTTATAAAAAGTCCTGTAGGATAAGACATGAAAATCTACGACATTAAGATCGATTAGGTATTTATTTCTCTTCCAGACAGAACACAAAACTTTTACGCAATTCACGTTGATAATTTAATTGAAAAACATGTTTGGGTCGATTCTATGAAATTGACAAAAACGCTTGAATGAAAGGGATCATTCACGGCTGGTCGGGCCGGGCCAGGCCGGAGCATTCGGCGCTATGATTTCTAAATTTCTATGGAATGTATCAATTACGTGATGACTAGTCACTTGTTAGAAAATTAAGGCGCATTTTTTTGCAAATTCAGAGGTAAAAAATTTATGCGCGAATGTTTATGGTTCCATAGAACATGAATTTCCCTCTTTTTTCGATTGTCAAACTTGTTCGACTGCCTATAAAATCATCGCAAACTTTTTAAGATGACTGTGTTCGAGTTCCAGTAGTAGCGCGCGTAACAAGGTGATTTGAGTGCTCTCACCTTTGGGCCAGGACTGCCGCGAGACGCCGTGACGTAGGCTACTCGCTCCCTCTATTTACCCTTATTCGGTCAAACAAAGAGTTTAGTAAAGATACAGTAGATACTGCTACAGAATATATAATAGTATAAGTACAGAAGGCTCACTCCTTTGATATTCACAAAATGCCGCCATTATAAATTCTTACCTACATTAACAAAGGGACCGCACGCGAGCAGCCGACATTAAATTCTATTGCGCCGCGCGAAGGTCGTCACCAGTGAATGGGCCGCGAACTCACGGCCACCGGCATGTACTTGTAGCGCGGCGATAGAATCGCGGAGTGAGCCGCCCCTGATACTGCCCTGATATTAGGATATACTCGGAACCAAACATTACAATACACTAAGGTACAGTCTGACCAAAAAAAGTACTTATATATTAAAAAGTGGCAACATTGTAGCGTGATCCCTTTCAAATCAATATGTTTGAGAAAACGGGACGACAAATGGCCATAACAGAGATTTGATCAAATCTCTAAGGGATATGATCAAATCACGCAGTATGTCAAAATGACGAATTCATTTCATCATTTCTCTAGAAAATTTCAGTCATTTGACTAAATCCCTGACTCTGTTTAGTGAAATTACAAAATCGGCCAATAGACACGCCACGTTTTGACATTTCACTAGATTTGTTTAGGGATTTGATAAAATCTCTGAACCACGACAGTAAGTTGACGAAACGTACTCAAAAAGTCGACTAGTTTTAACATTTCGCTAAACAAATCCAGGGAAATGATAAAGTCTCAACTGGTATATTATGGTGATTTGATTAAATCTCTGAACTGGTTTCGTGAATTGACGAAGGCAAGAATCTAATATATCCAATTTGATTTATTAAATTCTTGCCTTTGTCACTTGATTTGATTAAATCTCCAACTAGATTAGCGAATTGGTAAAATAAAATGTCAAAATAGGTAGGTATTAAACTTCTTTTTAAAACCAGCTATTTTAATCAAATACTAGGTGGTTGTAAACTGAAACATAATTATTTGTATGTCTATCAAAGAATATAATACATGTCTATCCCATCATGGAAACCATAGGATATTCCGGACCTTTGGGAGGCGTGCGCGGAACTGAAGTCAACATGTAGAGGCCCTTTTGGCACTTTAATGAAATGTAAGGGGTACAACGAGCAGATGCTGCCCTTGTCCGTGTCATGGGACGAACGCAGAGGCAGCACCCGCCAGGGTGTAAGGACAATTTGAGAGTTAATGGAATCTAAATCTAACAGAACTCCCCAGGAGCACGTGGGTATGTGAGGTCGCTGTTCCCCAACAGCTCGCCACAAACTGCCCCGGCATTGACTGCACTGGAAAAATTAGTGGGCGATTTCTGTACAGAACTCATTTTACCCTGCTATCTGATCCATGAAGACATTTTAAGTAATTTAATCCGTTTAAAGAGTTTTTTTTTCTATAAATACGAAAAAAAATTTGAATAAGTGAAGAAACAAAGCTAAAAATGTTTCATTTTTATTTATTTTCTTATTTAATAAAACATTTTGACTTTTCACTGAACTTGTTTAGCGAAATGATAAAACTAGTTGACTTTATAAGCTCGTTTCGTCAACTTACTGTCGTGGTACAGGGATTTTATTAAATCCCTAAACAAATCTAGTAAAATGACAAAACGTGGCGTGTCTGTTGGCCGATTTCGTGATTTCACTAAACAGAGTCAGGGATTTAGTCAAATGACTGAAATTTTCTAGAGAAATGATAAAATGGATTCGCCATTTTGACATCCTGCGTGATTTGATCATATCCCTTAGAGATTTGATCAAATCTCTGTTTTGGCCATTTCCCTGCGACATATATATTATGTCGTAGTGTCGTCCCGTTTTCTCAAACATATTGATTTGAAAGGGATCACGCTACAATGCATCATGGACTCTATCAGCCTACCAATTTTTATCCAAATCGGAGACGTGATCCAAATGTACAAACTTAACGGAAATTGCTCTTAACCTGATTATCATTCAAGAGTAGGTCTGGAGTAAGCAACAACTCCGAAAGAAGGATTACGCTTGAAGGATTTCTGCGCTGATCTATTATTCTTTAGGCTTGGCACGTTGTACTGTGCTATTACTGCTATTTTCTTTCAGGTACTGAATTGTTAACTAGTTATTTCTATAATTTTAGAGCCAATCCAGATTGTCCTTTGTTAGATTCAACAAACGGTCATAACCTAAGTAAGTTTAACATACGGTCAGCCCAGAAAGTAGTTTACCATTTTTCGACTCTATTTTAAACTGGTAAACCACTTTTTTGGCTGAATTCGACTGACACTGAGAAATGTGACTGCGAAGGCCCTAAACAAACTGTGCACCACATCGTTTTCGAATGCCCCTTAACTAGTAGGTACGACGGGTCACCCTCGGACTTCGAAAACCTCACGAGGGACGCTATCGACTATTTATCTACGGAATGCTAAATTTAAGTTGTAATTTGCATGTAAGATTATACTTGCCATACGATAGATAAATAAATAATTCTAGATATCAAATTAAGAAGCGTTTAAGAAGTTTAACACTCTTACGGTAGATGTCGCTACGGGTCCCATTGACCTTAGTAGTGGAAAATTTCGCTGGTGTGGGTTGAAGTCTTGGTGGCTCAGTTGGCAGAGCGCTGGAGTATCGATCCAGTGGCCGTGAGTTCAAGTCTCACCCAAGGCAGACATTTTCCACTTTTAAATTTATTCTAAGCCTAGTGGCATCGATTGCAGACGTTTCTGCTAATAAGAAGTTAAAAATTCTAGATATCGCGCATAAAAACATACAAAATACAACAACAACATACATACAAATATACAAATATATTCCAGCTTTACAAAGTAAAGGTGATTACTTACATTGCCCCACCGCATCTAAATGAAACTTTCATAAGCGTATATTATTAAAATATTTTCGTCCGCCATTTTGAGTAATTTATGAAGTTAGTACGGCGAGGCAATCAGAGGTACATCAGCCTGCATCGCGGAATGATCGATAAAGATCTACTTAAAATATTGGCCTCCCCTAAGATTAACTTTGGGTGCTGTGTGAGCGAGGCGAAATTATCGAAGGCGATAGCTAAGACCAAGGATATATATATATATATATATATAGGATTTACAATCTGCATACTTTTTTTTTATTATTTAATTCTTATTATGATAGGATTGACAGTTTAGGGAGAGCGTGTGATTCAGATTTTGTATCTTAGGTATATAACTATTTCTAATAAATTGTGTATTTCACAATCACGCGTGCCTTGGCCATCTGCATACTAAGAATACGTATTGAATCGTACTTCAATTTTTTAGCGTCATCTATTAAATACTATCATAACTACATATAACCAGTAGGTACAGTTTAGTATCTGAACCATTGTCATATGATTCACATGCTGGTAGCAAAGTCCTCTGGACTATTCTAAATTTAATTAAGATAATTAAGATAATTATTAATTAAGTATGATAATTATAATTTAGCTCTAGTGTATTTTAATTTAATTAATTTAATCGCAAAATAAATAAATGAAATGAAAAAAAATAATGCCTACCAATTACTTTTTTTTTTCAAAATGTGTATTGACGTGATATCATGATATTAAAATAAAAAACCCTAAAAATATGTCATTTGTTCTTATAAAAATAAAAACACGCAAAAATATTTGGGGAAAATATGATTTTGGCCACTTCCAGGCCGAGAAACAACGCCATCTAGTTTTAAGCCTAAAATGCCCATACATTTCAGGGGTACGCTTTTTTGTATGGGCTTGTTAGTCCTGGTATTATATCGTCCTTGGCTAAGACTAAACTTAAATTTAATGATGGTTATATGCCACTTTCAATCTTAAATCATATCAAGAAATGTGACTTAAGGAAGTAATCTACATACATACAATCACACGTGTATCACATAAAGGGGTAGGCAGAGCACATGAATCTGCTAAAGTTACAGTGCCACTTTTGGCAAATAAGGGGAAGAAAACGAAACTGTGTGAGGAAGTAATCTATTGGGCATTAACTTGTCGAGCGCTGGTTCTTTTACCTTACTATATATAGCAAAGCTATAATAGCATACAGTGTGCGCATGCGCGTCTCACGTTGCCGGAGGCGTATGCGCAGCACTCGTATTTATGAAAATAACGTATTTACAGTTCGTCATTTAACACGGGTGTTCGATGGATAAGACAACAGTTTCATGAGAACTGAACCACTGTGTGAACACTTCTCCCATGATTTTGTTACGTGTGCCCATATCCTAAGGGGAAGATATACTGGATGACCAACTTCTACTATATAATCAATCCTGAAATCAGAGGTCTATGGGGCCAGAAAATTCATTCACGCCTTTCTATCTTGGTAATACAACAACAAGCTTGTTGTAACGTAAGTTGTTTTAATAACATAACTCGCTTACCATCAGGCGACCTGTCTGCTCGTTTGCCTACTATCCCATAAAAAAAAAAAAAACTACTTTTTATGTTTATGTTGTATGCAGTTTAATTTTCTTGTATTACGTTACGTTATGTTATTTTCTTATATTCATTTAGTGAACATTATTTGGTTTACAATTATGAACCTCCAGGTCTTTCGTTATTGTTTTTCTTTTTTTGCAGTACATTTTTGTATTGTCAATATGTAATGTGTTTGTGTGACTGTTTGGTTTCTGAATAAACTAAAAAAAAAAAAACAATCTTGAATTCTGGTGTGAAACCCCGGAAAAATCAGCCGACTTGTAAATTTTGGTAAAATGGAATAAATTAATTTTTTATTTTATTGAATTGTCTTCATAGTAAAAGTCCTCCTATATGGCCTAATATATCCAGTATTTTCTCCTTCTAATTCAGGGCAGAAGTAACCATAAGTAGGGGAAGAGTTGTAACTCCATACATCAGTAAATGCGGGTTATTTTTATAGGCATAGTTAAGTGACATCTAGCGACAATCACGCGTTAATCACGCGACAATCACGCGTCAATCACGCGTCAATCACGCGTCAGTCACGTCGTCAATCACGCATCAAATAGCGTGAATTATCAGTACTGCTACTTGTCAATAGATGTCGCGACGAACGAAAAGTCTAATGCTCACCAATTTTTAGCTAATATTACAATAATATTAATCAGTATTCTGTTTTCAATTCCTTCTGCTTGTAATATAAGTTGTAAACTGTTCTAATATTAAATTTTTGGCAGACGAGACACAGTTGCCACCTAGTGTCGAGTAGTGGTACTGATAATTCACGCTATTTTACGCGTGATTGTCGCTAGATGTTACTTAACTATGCCTATACAAATAACCCGCATTTACTGATGTATGGAGTTACTACTCTTCCCTCACTTATTCCTCTATGGAAGTAATATAATAAATTAAAAAATATATACCCATTAATACCTATTAGGTTGAGATAGGTCTGTTCAAACACTTTCCGCAGACAGGAGGGCCTCCGAATGCCTATTAATTAAGACGAAATTGACCCGCGCGGAATCGCCTTATCATACAAACATAGACCCATTTTTTCTCCCTGGATTTATTACTGCTTTATTGAATACTAGCTTTTGCCCACGGCTTCGCTCGCTTCGCTTAGAAAGAGTCAAAAAGTAGCCTGTGTCACTCTCCATCCCTTCAACTATCTCCATTTAAAAAATCAACTCAATACGTCGCTCCGTTTTGCCGTGAAAGACGGACAAACAGACAAGTGTGTGTCTGACAAACAGACACACACACTTTCCCATTTATAATATTAGTATGGATATTTTGATACAATGTTAGATTTTTTATTGCTAAGTTTGTTTGTTAAGTTTTGATTGTTGTAAGAGTAAAAGCGATTTCACATTATTCGATTCGATATCGGATGTAAGAAGGATGTCAAAGGCAAAATCAAAGACGGCGTCATATTATCGGTCCTACATCCGATATCGGGTCGGATAATGTGAGAACGAATTCAACAGCATTTTTTATGAACATTGTTTTAAGTTCATAAATTACAAAATGCAGTGGCATAGATTATGTTTACATAGTTCGGTATATAGGTATAACCTATATCAAATTACGTAAATTATCACAATGTCAGTGGGAAAAATAGAGGCGAAGAGAGGCAGAGGAAGACCTAGAAAGCCATACATGGCGCAAGTTAAGGAATGGTGCTGTAGCCACACATACCAAGAAGTCAAGACGAAGACCGAGAATAGGCACGATTGGAAAATGCTGCAACAACAGAGGGCGAGGCCCTCTTAATAATGATGATGATGATCACAATGTCAATACCCAGAGAGGAAAATGAGGCCTTCGTTTGTATGGCGAATCGATCGCCCCCCTACCCTCTTGAGTATTCAAATTAATTTATCTCAAATAAATCAATTGTTCTAACGGTCGGCGGTTCCTGGAACCCTTTAATTGCCTAAACTAGCTGCTGTTATAAATCTCTGCAGTTTACTTTTTTTTAAATACTTTTTGCACGAGGTTAAGGGCAAGGTTGGAATAAATTAAATAAGCGCCAATCTTATTGCAATTAGGTTAGTGGGATTTTTGAAACAGAAAGTTTTTGAGATTTGTACACCCTGTTTTTATTGAATTCCGTTAACTTTAAGCGATATAACGAACCTTTCGTTATATCAAATACAATTAATTTCTCTAAGAAACTAGCGTCTTAATTCTACCGGTTATCGAGTTATTAAAAAAAATACTGAACAAGTGTGCGAAAGCCTTTACCACTTCCCAATGTTATTTGTTTTGACATCTGCCGTCAATCACTTGGCACAAAAATTTTTTTTGCCAATTTAACTAAAAGTGATATACAGGCTGGTTCCTGATAACGAACCTAACGACATGTCGAATTTAACGGAAAACAAAAAAAAAACGGTATATTATTATGTATGATACTACGTATCGACGAATTGAAACGTAGGTATTTGTTACTTATAATATGTTGGTACTGTGTTCTATTTAAGATGGTACTATATTATTTTTAATATTGCATTTGCGCGTTCCATGGTTAACTAACTTAAATCGGAGTTAACCGTTTATACAGGTTTACATAACTTTGTATAGTGTAAAAGGCACCAGGGTATAAAAATATTGCTTACCAAAATCCACTCCGAATGTGAACAAGCTGTTTTTTTTCATTTACATTAAAATAGCTTTAGATCGGGTCACGAGAGCCTATAACGTTGACTTTATGAGTTTCATGACCGTGGTGCAATAAGAATAATAAGATGTAGGTATACCTAAACAGTGTATGCATAGCTATGCATTCATTATATTTCTTCACACAACTGTATTCACAAAGTGCAATAAAATATCATAATAATCGTGAATAAAACCTAAATACAACTGTATGTTCGTAAAGTAAAGAGTCATACTTAGATTTGTAAAATGCATAGATTCACGGATATAAATACATATGTACAATATGTACTTAGCAAAAGCGGCTGGTGAAAATTTCTGCTAGGCAATATTGAGCAAAAAGAAACCTACACTTCGTCGGTACTTCATACAACATTCGATAGGTACTTCACTACTTAGTAATAAATTTTAGGCAAGCCGTTGGGAATCAGCTTGTATGGACCAGCCGCTGCTGGTTTACCTACATTCTCTTTCCACAGAAACTTTTACTTTGTAGGTACCTACCTACCAGCTGAATTTTCTTGCAAAGCAATCTCTCCCTTAAAGGTATTTTGTCTCATTTGCGAGCGGCAGCCTGAACGGCAAAAGGCGTCGAAAATAAGCAATAAAATTACGAGGCAATAAAATAAAATATTTAGAGGACAAAGGTGTGGCGTCAGGATTTGGTACTCATCGATGATTCAGACAGAAGCTCCACATAATTTCAACGGATATAAGTTGTTATTTAATAATTTGTATAATAAGTATACCTAAATTATACCTAACTACATTGATCTAATATCTCAGAAATTTGTTCGTTCGTAGTTCAATAATAAGAAAATTACCTTTTCATACATACATACATACATACAATCACGCCTGTATCCCATAAAGGAGTAGACAGAGCACATGAAACTGCTAAAGTTACAGCCCACTCTTGGCAAATAAGGGGTTGAAAGAAAACGAACCTGTGACATCATTGCAGTGACAGGTTGCCAGCCTCTCGCCTACGCCACAATTTACTCCATATCCCACAGTCGCCTTCTACGACACCCACGGGAAGAAAGGGGGTAGTGAAATTCTTAACCCGTCACCACACGGGCAAATTACCTTTTCAGATCCAAAAATCTACCAAAATAAGGGTTTACTCGAAGATAATCTTCCGCGTGATATAATACGAAATAGGCTGACCATAACTTCTCTTCGCTGCAGTACTTTTTTGAACGCATATTTATATTTCATAGTTGCACATATTCTAGAACATTCAACATCGAGCTTGAGAACTAAGAGAATACAAAAGCAGTTGTGAATGAACCCAGGCACAGGCAGCCACGCAACGCTCCCCCAGACACACTAATTACCCCGATAACGCCGCACGCGCCGGCCGGAACGGACGCAGACTGGGAAACTAAGGCTATAGTCTCCAGACTCAACCGAGCTTTTACCATGACTTTTTGACGTTATAAAAATAAGTTACCTATACCTACTCAAGAACATAAACTTCATGGAAAATTACATTTGTGTAGAGAAAGTGAAGAGAGCCAAACGTCTATTTACTACAACCAAAAATTTGCTACCTAGTGATGTGCAATTGTGAATGTTGCGGCCAAAAATTGACAAGTTCTTGGAAATTCATTGAGAGTTTGAAAATAAATACGGTTTCACAGGAAATTTATATTATGAAATGGAAAGATTCAATCTCCATACAAAACTGACGAACATTTCCTGTTGAAAATTTGCACCTACATTTTTTCGTTCTATGTTCGGCTCCTTGGACCATATATCTTAAGCTGCGTCCCAATGCCTACAGAGAAGTACCTCCTTCTGTTGTGGTCTTCTCCATACGGCCACATGGCATCAGGACTTCGTGCAAACATTGGCGCTGAGGTCAGACGTAAGGCCGGCAAGGCAACGCACCGGTCTACAACCCTTCTGGTATTTCGGGTATCAGGGCAGAGATCACTTACCATTTATTAAGAGACTTGTCTTCTCGTTTGCCTCCTATCGCATAAAAAAGCTATCCTAGCGTAAATACCATAAGCCTTAACCTTGAAGTTGGCGGAATCATCGGCGAGCCGCAACACTTAAAAATTGATTGAAAATGTAGGGCGAAGGTTTAATTCCCATAGAAAATATTAATCTCGCGCTTTATTTTAGTACCAAGATTTGGTTGACCGTCTAAAGATATTTCTTTCATGGTTCCGGTCCGTTAAACTGCAGTAAAAGTGGGCGATTTAAAACTCGCTGATTATTATTATTTCGTTACTGCGATTGTTATTTTCTGTCTATCGCAGACGAATGCACTCGCTATCTTTACTGCGGATCACCCCTCGGTCGCTCTGGAGCGTGGTGGCGAAATTGCATCTCATGCCGAGTCTGGCCAGCGTCTTAATTATTGGTTTTAGTTGAGGGCTATTTTGGTAAACGTGGTTTGAAGTTAGGTGTGTTGCAGTTTGTGAAATAGGCAACATCTATCATTTTGGTAGTAGGTACCTTACTTACATGTCATATTTTGCAAGAATCAACTAGATCCTCCTCCCATTATTCAATAAAATTGAACTAAGTAAAACTTTATATAGGTAGTGGGGTTGTCTTAAAAACATGTTGTTCCATCGGGCTGGTCTAATGGTAACAGCAGATGATTCTTTTTATATCAATAAGAATGTTTTTAAATAACAGCAAAATTAATCTATTTTTCCGACAGGACTCAGTCTGCGACACGATGTCTTGGAATAACAGTATAATTGCTGTTGACAATACATAGCTGTTATGTAATATAATAATTATAGATGGAACCTCCTGTGTAATAATTATGTTTCTGTTAAACGTGAGCAATAATTCAAAATAATAAAAGTATAATAGCTATATTACGAAAGAGCAAACAATTGACTGAGGCTGAGGGATTTTTTACATGCTAGGACTCTATTCTATTCTAAAATATCTTCGAAATGGAGTGTACACAGGGTGAAATAGCTATCTTAGCTAGGTTGGTCGGCGCAGCCGCCGCGGCGCCACCGGCGGCGCCTTCTAGGCGAGCCTTAACGACCTTTTAGACGGTACCTGCTCGTTAACTATTCTATAGGGCGAGATGAACCGCATATTGCAGGTTTAATAAAGCTAAACATAGTATATGTTTCATAGGAGAATGATATAGACTTTCATTTAAAAGATATAGATAAATAAGGAATTGATTCAATAAAAGCTTTAAGAAGAAATGTCCGTGGTGGAAATTAGTTTTTAAACAATTTTTTCCCACCGAGAGAAATATCAAATTTTTCACCACACTAACACCACACTAGAAAATACGGACTGTAAAACATCAAACTAAATGACTATCATACATTTTTAATCATTTATGATTCAAAATAATCATTAAAATATCAATTCTACCATATAATTAAAATATCAAATTACTTTGGAATGGATAAAACGAAACTTTATCACCAGTTTTGGTGTGGTAATGATAAACCATCTCGCTTATTAAATAGGAGGCAAAATTCTTTATCAAATTATGGTTTCAATTTTAACGAGGATAACCTATCGGCGTTTACTAACTGAACTTTCGTCCAGAACTTAGGGCCTTTCACACAGTTCCCCAGTAAAGTCTCAATTTGGGCAAAGTCTGAACCCTCCACGACCACCCAGCCAGCGCCATTGTCCGGTGTCGCCGGACCGCGCTCGCTCCGATACCGCTGCAGTGCGTGTGGGGTTGGCGGGGAGGTTCGAATTCGAAACTTACGATAGGTACTCTCATGCCGAGAAACTAATGCCTAAAGGGGATTTTGCGATTAACAATTAAATTGGCGTGGCAATAGAATTACAATTCACTAAAAACTTCATGATGAGTTTGTCAAATAGTACCTAGATGCTAGTGCTTACGTAACGTAAAGGAAGCCAAACTGGCCCCGCATCAGAGACAAAGAGACAGCGTCGACAGGCCTATACTGAAAAGAGCTCGAAGACGTTGCGCGTAGGATCGAGACAAATGGAACATTCAACGCTCGGTTTTGTTATTAAGTTGATTATATGCAGCGTCGCACGCCAATATTACAAGCGTCCACTCTAGCCTTACACAGAGGCCTATGTCCATGATTACTTGATTAGGGATAAGAGGTCATCATCATCATGAATGAAACAACATGATGAAAATTACTGAATGGGTATGAGGAATATGAATGAATTAATTGTCATATCCATAGCGTCTGCACAGCTCATTATCATCTTACTGTGCAATAAAAACTCGAATAAATATTTACTTAATACTTAACTTAAAATTAACAGTGTTCTTTATATTTTTCCAAGAATTTGATAATAAAATAAGAAAAAATGGAACATATTTGGCAATCAGTACGTACTTACTAAAATGTTAGCTATGTAGATCAGGAGCCGGACCGCATCCGTCCGAAGTTCGGAAATAACCAAATGTTTTCGAAAATCAGGTAGGTACCTAAAATGTCGACTTAGCACCTTCGCCGCGCCCCCGCCAGCCCCCGCGCACCGTGAGAACTATTTCGCGATTAATTCATCGTTTCCACTTCGCTTTATTTATGTCCCCAACTTTTTGCGCCCACTTTTTGTGCCCACTTTTAGTGCCCAGTTTTTGTATATTGTCTTATTCAACAAGTGTGAAGATTGCTATGATAGTGTTTAATGATCCTGGGTAATGATAAACCTGTTACAATAAGAATTTTGAATGATTCGCGGTTATTTTCATTATACTTAAATGATTGGCCTGGATACCTTGATTACCTTTTTAATTTTTGCCGAGCTCCCGATATTTCGACGCAGTTGCATGCATCATGATCACGGCGGGTGTTTAGGTACACAACTTTGACATCCACCCACCTTCTTCAGTTTCCGTGATCATGATGCATGCATGATGATGCAAGACAGTTTGGCGAGAAACATAAGTGTGAATAATATAATGTACTTATTTGTTAAATAAAAAAAAAAACTGCGTCGAAATATTGGGAGCTCAGCAAAAATTAAAAACTTAATCACGATCTACCTCTATATCCTGATCAATAGGCATAAGTCAAATGATAGACTTGCTGGTTTTAGACGGGTTTGTATGTAGCATCGTCATAATCGCTTTAGAATGTGGATTGTGGGTGTTGTCGATCACATACAGAGTTGATCCTTTTTTCCATTGTGTCTACAACCTGTACTTTTCGAATAATAATTAGAATAAATCAAGTAAGTACAGTCAAGATCATTCAAGTTAGTTAGGTACATAATTTATATAAATGACAGTAAAGCTGAGTTAGTCCAAAAAGGTTGACCTCAAATTGTCGAAAATAATTCATTTCTCCGTCAGGCCATGCCCCAAATAAATGGCATTTTAAAGAGTTTAGGTACTTCAAAAATGCCCAAGTACAGCCGATTTGCCCTTCAAATTTCATACTCGAGTCAAAGTAACATGATTAAGCTAAAAGTAGATTATATATCAAACAAGTATCTATTTAGCCAAAGGTCGGTTGCTAAAATTGACACTGATAACTTAACAGCGACGACAAACGATAGGTACGTACATATATTAGCTAACTCGTTGTAAACGACTTCACTTTAGCTAAACTGTGCATCAAATTGTCGCCTGCGGTGCTACCAGACCGATACCACATTCGCAGATAATATTTCTGCATAATATTTAGGCGGCATAAATAAAGTTACAATTTGCTTTTTGATAGCGAGTCAGAAGTGTTTGGGATGCAATATACCTAACACTCCTCGCTTCGCTCGTCGTTGTACCTAACGGGGGCTCTGATTCTGCTCTTGCAATAATACTATTGCAAGAGCAGAATCAGCGTAAAGCATACGCTTTACGATTATTATGGTACATAAAATTGTACTAAATCAAAGTCGACCAAAGTAATGTTCTGTGAAACAATATCCTGCCAAATGTGTCGTATGCGTGGTAGTAATAATGCCAACTAAGTTTTGCAAATTTACCATTCGACCGAATGTTTTTCTGAGAAATATGTTATGCGAAGTGTGTTTCTGGTCAAAATTATTCTGCCAGATGAGGGTAGGCCATTGTGCTACGCCCGCAGTTAGCAACATCTTCGTATCCAGTTTATAACTATTGTTTAGCTCTAGCACAACATACTATAGTGAGTTTGTCATCTGCCCCCTGCATTACCGCGTACCGCAAGCGTGTTATTACTTAAGAACACACGATCATGTCCTCCCGCAGCTTGCGACGATAATCCTTCATTGGCTCACATAGCTATTTAAAGACGGGTCTTACACCGTAGAAGCGAACGTTGCATTCCTTGGATTCTTTGTGGTGGGGTGCAAACCACAGAAGAGTAAGGAAGGAAATAACTCTCATTATTTGCTTGCTCTTTTCCCAATTACATGGGGTCCGCGTAGCATGTCTTTTGCGTCCAAACTTCTGTATTGGATTGAATCTCATCATTCACTTGCATTCGATACATATCATCTCTCACACAGTCCATCCGCCTTTTCTTCTCCTAATTCCTCGAGGGAGAATGACTCTACTATCTCTCTATTTCACTATTTTCAGACTCATTCGCCTTCCCTTATCACAATCATTTGGGATCACCGCAGCTCGTTTTCTTCCCTGTGTCATCTCATCATTAACTTGCTTTTTGTTTCATATTACATTCCATCTACCTTTTTCTCGGTTTTGCTCTCCCGTTACTTCCACATTAATTCGTAATAGCTTTCTCGTCACATACCCAGACCATGATTTTAAGACTATGGCTATTTATTTTTAAGTTACCAAATTAAAACTACAACGACTATATGTACAATCAGCATTGAATATCACACGGACAGTCAAAATACCAAATCTATCGTAACAGACGTTTGTTACTAAATAAAGATGTCTTTCGGTACATATATTTTGCGCTTGGACTGAAACAGTTTATGACCATGTGGATCACGAGAAAAATGTCGTTCCGAGATAAATTTCAAGTCCTTAAGTAATTTATAGAATTAGAAAATATGTGGATCTATGTCGCGGCGAGATACTGTCACGTAAATCAAGTGCTTGCCCTACAGAAGAAATATCCAAATTGTCACTACTTTGAAAAAATCTCGTATCTCACGCTACTCCTCAAAGTTAAAACGCAGTAAGTCTACAATTTTCTTTTCATTGACAGACGAAGATACAAGTTTTTTAAAAGTAGTGACGAAATGTCATCGTCACGACCTTTGGATTTTTTTTCATTTCAATGGATGACGTCACTTTCTGTGGACATATCGAGGTATCAAAAAGTTATTTTTTAATGATATAAGGACGGACCCAATCATGGACAGTTTAAGATAAGAGGCATTTGAGCAGACGGGTCGTTTAATGGGAAGCAAGTTTTGCAGCCTGCAGAAAGTGCAGACACCTTATAAAACTATTTGTTGCCGCTACCTTTCACAAATTACGGCAGACCACAAGACGGTCGATGTGAGAATTTGCATCGAATGGACTTAGGACGAACGCCGCTGCCTCCACCGGTACACTTTGCGTCTTATATTCGTTTTTGTGTTCCTGATAATATATGGACATATCGCCACATCCATAGCCAGTGTTATTTGTTTTCGAATAACTGTAGATCCCAACATTCATGGCTAAGTACGAGGATTGAGAAAGTATAGTTATACATAAAATAACAACCACAAACTTTATTGTGCGTATAAATTGATCGCATTGATGTGAGGCATAATTCGAACTTTATAGGCACGTCAATCATATGATTCGCGTAGGATATTGGATATTCGAAAAACAATAGGTACTTGTGAAACTGACAAATCCAAACCATATTCGTATCCAGAGCTAACTTTTAATTAGTTAGGTACTAAAGTTAAATCGGAGGGATTTAAAAGGAACTGGTTCTCTACAAAATGGAGATTAGGTAGTTACCGGGTTTTTAAAGGTTGTAACTTTTGCCACCGAATTTGGTGGTAAAAATCGTAATGCGTTAAATAAGCTATTATTATCGATTAACTCTATTTATACCTTACCCAGTACCTTGTTTAGTTATTCAAAAATAAACTCCACTGACTCATTAAAAGCGTCAGTAAACGCCGACTGCATTATAACCAAAGTATAATTCACGTAAACAGAAACGTGATTTACCCCCAAGAAAGCGGATTATGTAGATCATTTCTTTCATGAAGGCGTCTGTTCTGATGGGTAACGTCATATTATTAAAGGTAAATATTGATGAGTCCGCACGTCATCATGAATGAATCATTTATACAATGAAATTGTATGCACTACCGAGAACGCGCTTTGTGTGGGACGGAGCGTTTAGTCAATAGACACGTTCGGGAGACGGGGCGTCTTTGATGATTTTTCGTCAATGACGTGTTTCGGTTTTTTGGACGATTGCTTGTCGGAAGTCACGCTGTTACCGCAGCGGAAGGTGAAATTGGTGTCATTTTGTTTTCATTTTTGTATTTTTTTGTAAACAAGACAATAATTTTTGATGTCTTTAGTTACTAGGTCGAACTTCAGACTATGTTAGTAATTTAGTCGTTGAAATTATGAAGAATTTACTTTATAATTGCGTCAATAAAGAAAGAAAAAATTGGATGACTTAAATGCAAGCAAATGTAGGCTACCTTAAACCCAGAGCGATGTGTTTTCAATAGCACCTGACATGGAAAACGAGCATTAGTATCGTACCTTAATAGGTAGGTAGGTTGGTTTATTATTTTAGTATTTATTCCTTGATCTGATGAAAATCCAAAACCGTAGGTAAATCTGAAATTCTTCCAATCCAAGGCCTATTGCATAATGAATTACAAGTTATTAGATACACCATTTAAACATTTTGTAGGTAATACCTATCTATACATTCAACCAAAAAGGTAGAAGGTTCATGAAACACATGATTTACGCCTTTTATAGTAAGTAATTATTGAGCATTAGTAATGATAAATGTAGACTTTTTTTAATAATATAAGAAACTATATGATCCCACATTCAAACTGAGTAAACTATGTGGGACACTGTCCTTGTATAAGCTCTATATAATTTATATGTTAATAAATAAATAAAAAACCTCTCATCGATTTCTTCTCGCATGTTGCCTGATTGAATGAGAAGGGGTTAAGAATTCGATTAGCAAATTTACAGCTACTCTATTATCTTTGGTTATAACGAGAGCAAAACGCGAGACGCGGGCTCGCGAATTAATCGGACCCCCGTACTACGGGCTCGTTAGGCGGGTCCTTTCTTGTCCGGGACTGGAAATATTATTTCTTTATACCCTTATTATTTCTTTATACCCTTATCCCATTATCTGAAGTCGAAACTCCCTCTTTATTGTTCTCGCTTTTGAGCTATTTATCCATACTTATATTATATATTTATAATTTCTATTTTATATTTATTTTTTAATTATTTTTTTTTTTATTTATTTTTTTTTTTTATATTTTGTAATGGGAAAGTGTGTGTGTTTGTTTGTCCGTCTTTCACGGCAAAACGGAGCGACGTATTGACGTGATTTTTTAAGTGGAGATAGTTGAAGGGTTGGAGAGTGACATAGGCTACTTTTTGTCTCTTACTAACCCCCCATTTCCCTTAACTGGGGGGTGGATGTTTATATGGAACATTCAGCAATTTTCGAATTTAACGCGAGCGAAGCCGCGGGCAAAAGCTAGTGGTATTATATTTATAACAGGTACAGTACTACTATATATTATCTTCCAGCCGGCGTATCATGCTGCCAATTTTATCACTTATCCACGTGGATAAGACATCTGTCACTCTCACACTGACATACTTGCTAAAGCGTGACGGATGCTTTATCCACGTGGATAAATGATAAAATTGGCAGCATGATACGCTGGCTGGATTGTCGACTGTCGTCAAATAGGTGGCGGGTTATCTTCCGGCGGCGATTCGTGCTAATTGTTCAGGATAACTTATTCCATATTGTTGGCGCTTGGCGGTGTACGTACATGCTCGATTGTCCAAAGAAGCGACGCAAAGTTATTTAAACTTATTGATTATGGACGTGACTTTATAACACCTTTGTTGTAGTTACTTTTTTCACACTAATATGGAAATAACTATAATAATCACTTCAGTTGAAGCTCTGAATTAGTTAATGAAGACGGCCTTAACTTTTCTTAACGTACTGTAGTTGGCCAGTTGCCTTGAAGGTTTCTTGGTTAAAAACGAATGGGGTAAGTCAGGGATGGATCGAGTTTTGAAAATACTTATACAAAATTTTTTCATACACGATAGAAAAACAGATTCCTACCATTTTAGCTAAACTTATATATACCTGACTTAAAAGTGGTGGTAGGAGTGAGGGTCCTGCAGAGGAAAGCCGGCAGGTGCGAGGGGGGAGACCACCGCCGCGCCGGCGCGAGCTCTGTAATCCGACGCAGCCGCAGCCCGGACCTTTTATTGCCGTACGGAAAAAAATAACAAAATACTACTTTTTTTTTGTCAATTTTTGTTTGTGACGTTATTTCGATCAAAATGATTTAAACATTTAAACAAATGTCATATAAAAAGAAAAAGTGACCAAGGCCTCCAAGTGTTCCGAGCTGGAAACGAACCAGCGTACTCCGTTAACCGGACGGCCATATTAATAATATTTTCAATGAAAAGAATTTGATTTGATCTAAGATTCAAATTGATTTAGTAGGTAATATACTCGTATCCCAGCATCTTAGTTGAAGTTTTTAAAATTGTAGGTAGGTACAATAAAATCTTAAAAACCTGAACTAAGATACTGCAATTTCATCATCACCCACTAATTTAATTAGCTTTCATTCCTCGAGGGTTCATCATTAGAAATATTAGGATGTATGTTTTCCGAAATAAGTACATATAAGCAACAAACCGAAAAATAAATTCTTCAAACCCTCTTCTCTCCGCTGGTCTAACTGTTACGGCCGGAGAGTTGTGTTCTCTTGTGAATATGGTCACCTCTTTGGCAACTAGTCTAAGTATAGCATTTCTCTTTATACTTTTTAGCCTACTGCTGTTTAGTATGTAAGGACGCAGGGAGCGTGAATCAAAGACGAGCACTGCTTTAAGACTGATTTATTCTTTTTTATGCAACCACCCTCCACATGCAAATATATGATATGACAATTCCCTTTATAAACAAAAAATAATAATTACTTACAATTGTTTTTCAATAAAAAAAATCACATTACATATTTTCAGTTTAGCGTATATCTTAACAACATTTTTTATTCCTTATTGACTATATACATTCATTTCTGAACATGCAATATTTTATAGGTATTGATATTTTATTTAACTTAATTGATATAATCATAATTATACAAAATTCAAAATTGGCAAGTAGGATTATATTAGGTTTCAATTAACAATTGTTACAATACCTAAAAGTATAAATGTATATCTATTAATTAAAATGCATGTTAGTAAAAGCAAATAACGTGGTAAATACATTTATATAAGCCTTTATTTTTAACACTCAGTTCAAATACCACTATTAACTGTAAATCAATCCATTTTAAAAACCGACTGCGCCATGTTTAGTATGTACGGTACGGACGCAGGGAGCGTGAATCAAAGACCAGCACTGTTTTTTTTTTATATTTATTTATTGAACATAGTGTAAGCTTACAGTTTCAACCAATACACCTACACATTAACAATACATGCAATACTTCTATAATACAAATAAAAACATGCTTATATAAATGTAAAAACAAGATCCAAATGTAATTAGACAAATAATTAAGAAAAAAAAATGGAACAATTTAAAACAGTTTTAAGAATGATTTATTCTTTTTTATGCAACCACTCTGACACTCTGATATGACAACTGCTACAAAACGAACCAGCTGTCATAGTGATCATTGGACGCGCAAGCATGCTCTTTACTTTATTCCTTTCACCCCACTTCGCACGGCAACAAAATCTCCTCGCGATTTTTTTCCACTTTATTTCTCCGCGTCCAAAATTGAGTTGTACGGGCACTTGTTCCTTTTTTCCCAGCCGGGCGGTCCACAATCACGTGTATGTTTATTTATAAGCCCGCTCCAAAATAGAGGTATGCAAATTGGGTGAAAAGTGTTTTATTAGCGATTGTTGACATTTTTATTGAGTAGGTGTTTCAAGGGAAAATTATATAACCATCAGATACCTGAGTTTAAATTTGTATCTTCAGACTACACTTCTTTTGAATGTCTGCCATGGGTGAGACTTGAACTCACGGCATCTAGATCGATACTCCAGCGCTCTGCCCACTGAGCCCAATTATAACAATATTTTGCTCATTTAAATAAAAATCTATAAGAAACTCGAAGAGTTCGTTCATAGTTACCATGATTTTTTCTAAAATGATGAATTTTTGATGGACTTTTACGGTAGGACATATTAAGTATAGTGCTACTTTCTCGTATTGGTGCGCAAAGTAGCATTTTATATAGAAATAGAAATATTTATTAATTTAAAAAAATATTTGTGTCAAAACTTCAAAGAGCTGTATACCATAATACGCGATACACGTCAAAAAAAAGGGCCATAAATACCATAATACGATACACACAACTCGTATCGATTTAAATCATTTCCTTCGATCGTGGTTGAATTTAAGTACACTCGCGGTCAAAGAAACCGAGTCAGTGACGAAAACCTCAATATCTTGCAAACCGTTGGTCGTAACTGCATGAAACTAACTCTGTTTTAAATAGAATTTAATATCCTACTAAATCCAACCTTCAATGTTCTACATACTAACTGGAAAAATGTTTAATTGAAACAAAAGGTTAAATAGGTACTTATTTAGAATTGCGTTCGTTTTAATTCTGCTTGTTTTTAAGCAATTGTTTTCAATCTGTGAATGAATTATGATAAAAGGCTGTCATTGTTGTATTTTGTGGTCATTCTTGAATGTCTATCACGCCGTTAACATGAGATGCATGTACTCGTATAATCACTATGTTAGAAGAATGAAGAAGTCAGAGATATACAGCGAGAAGAACAGTTGTGTCACTTTCTACAGTAGATGGAGTCCTCCAATGTTACCTACAAACTGGGCACAGAACTTTAGAAGACCTGGCCCCGTAGCCGAATGGCATTTCTCCGACGCCAAACGAAAGCGATACGCCGCTGGCTCTGTCGCGCCAATACGCAAGCGCGATAGAGATAGATATCTACTAGCGCTTCGTTTCGTGAGCGTTTCGTGAGCGATTGTGCCATTCGGCTAGCCACCCAGGAACCAGCAAAACAAAATGTACTACAGCTAGAGAAAATCAATTTATTGTTACAACCAGGCTCCGAAATCGGCACCTCACAGCAGTTGAAGTGAAAAATCAGCTTTTAGAGACCGGAAAGGATGGCATCAGCGAGTGGACTGTCAGGCGGCAGCTCAAAGAAGCAAATTTGACCCCACACAGACCGGCCAATGCCCCAAAACTTGAAAGAATACATCGAACAGCAAGACAACTTTATGCCTGCGATCACAGATACTGGGATAACGAAGAATGGGCAAGAATTTTGTTTTCTGATGTATCCAGATTTATGCTCTATGCAAATGACGGGCGGTGAAAAGCTTACAGACGGCCTGGTGGACGTTTTATTCCAGCATGTTTTGAGGAAAAAGTGGCGCACGGATATCATAAGAATTTTGCAATTTGTAATTTAAAAGTTATTCTTACCAAAAGATTACAGGTAATAAAACAAAGCTTAAATGTAATAGGTAAGTATATATTATTGATCCGACATTTAATTTTAATAAAAATAAATACTGACAAAATGACAGATAAGTACTTTACTGTGTGGGTAGGTTCGTCCCTAATATTCAACATAACAAATAAAAGTAACATTGTACATTGAAAATGTTTGGGAATTTTCTGACCGTTTCAAAACCGGCCCTAGAATTCAAAATCTAGAACACGAATTCTATATTTAAATTCGATCAAAGCGAATTATGCGGATACGGAAGCGATATTCCATTAGATATTTTATCGAGCGCTCGCCATAAGATGCAACAGGAGCGGTCAACGGTCAATTCTCCATACAAAACTCTCGAATATTTCCTCCCAGGGTGGCTAGCCGAATGGCACAATCGCTCACGAAACGCTCACGAAACGAAGCGCTAGTAGATATCTATCTCTATCGCGCTTGCGTATTGGCGCGACAGAGCCAGCGGCGTATCGCTTTCGTTTGGCGTCGGAGAAATGCCATTCGGCTACGGGGCCTGGTTTTTAAGCTAGAGCAACGATTTTTTCAGCACAGATTATTATTATTTTTCTGTGTCGGACCGTTTTGCTTTTTTTGATGTAATTATTTTTAAAGGCGCTGAGGCCCATCAACATTTTCCAAAAACGGCCAAATTGATCAAGCCGCAAAAAAGGTGTGATGTTCAAAATTCATAACAATTTGCCAAAAAAACTAAACACAAATCTTCATTCTCTATAGATCCGACCCGTAGATCCAATGTGGATTTAGTAAGATTTTTTTATTTCATTGTTATTCAAATTCTCAAATTTCGTTCCGATTGGATAAGTTTTGGAGGAGGAAACAGTCGAGAGCGGTACCTCGACTTTAAAGATTTTTTCGCAATATATTTTACCTGAATTGTCCTTAAAGCATGTTTTTTTCTATAATGGAGTATATTTAACTCAAATTTCCAAATTGAAACGGGGCTCCTTTCCATTTTAGCATTTTCGCTCCGGTTGCCTCTTAACAGTCCATTAGGTTTTTTAACCTGCAAGAATTGGTGTAAGTAAATATTTTTTTACTCTGGTAATAGTGTTAGAATAGCGCTATATTGGTGGAAAAGATTGTTATAATCGCACCATAAATTCAGTGGAACTAGTCCAGTTAAAAACCGTTTATAGTGCAAGTAAATGTTGCTCAATATCATTTCGGAACGAGAGTTCAATATGTTTTATGATTCCGTTGTCAAATGGTAACAAATAAGACATGGACAAGATAAGTAAACTGCCGACCTAGCCGAATGACAGTCGTTCCCGCCCAAAATAATTATTCAAATGAGCGCCATCTACCGCCAAGAAACGAAAATCTGAACTATCCGTAAAAGGATAATGGACTGTCTGATAAAAAGTCCTTTGCTAACGCCCTCTTTCGTCGGATAATGACTGTTGACTTTTTAAAAGTTATGTAATGTTCTTATTCCCGTATATATTATTCTAAATCAATTTTAAGAATATTGACTCAAATAATTTGTAAACATGCACATAATGTCAAGCTAACTCATAATTATTTTGTTGATACAACTTTACTAATGCATTAGTGTACCAGTGCCATCTAGTATCAACTAGCAGAACTTGTTGTGATACGAACATCAGCAAAGCGACGCGAGGGTGAGGATCATAGAGGCTCGATTTATATTCCATAGGTGGCGCTAGTATACAAATAAGTAGTGCCTGAGGTAATATTTTTGAGTACCTAATTTTTCAAGTAAAATAGGTTAAATAGGGATATTGGGGTAAGCTTATGAATGAATGCGACATACGAACAGGGAGCCGATTTTTGAACGTCGACCATTCGATTTTGTGAATTTCGTTTGTCATATGATATTTCCACTACTAATGATTTAAATT
The DNA here is from genome assembly GCF_023078275.1 of Leguminivora glycinivorella. Lineage (NCBI taxonomy): Eukaryota > Metazoa > Arthropoda > Insecta > Lepidoptera > Tortricidae > Leguminivora > Leguminivora glycinivorella. The sequence goes on from NC_062975.1 coordinate 3,676,676, forward strand.
CTACCAAAGACATATATAACTCCGTATAGACAGATAAAGTCTAAGAAAAAAAACGTACCTTATTACCATACAGAAAAAGGTACGGTGGCCAAGATGGCGTTACACCTTTGGGGTACTCTCAGCTAGATGGCGCTAATATTAATATTTGACATTTTAACACAGTATATCAATATGGGCCAAATTGTCAAAACTGATGTTCTAAAGTTTTAAGCTTGTGTCGAGAGATGGCAGTCTATGCACTGTGATTAAACATTTTACTTCGACAGTAACTCTCTATAACACTAAATCCTCTTTGATTCTACTAACAGAATCGAAAACCAGTGTTCATTCCTCCTAGATTTAAAATTACTAGACGTGCTTTTTAAAAAATAGCATTACGTCGTTTTCTACAGACTTTTGAACGGCCAATTCGTGCGTTTGAAATTCAAAAATCGGTCTCAAGATAAGCAAATGAGATCAACATACACAAAAGTAACAATAAGGTACAGTGGGGCAAATACCAATGGGGGGACATATGTAACTGATCCATTATTTTCATTGTTTATAAGGTGCAGAGTAATTCCGAAAGTCGCATAAAAATCACCATTATTTCCATCATACCAAGATTCCCTTTCGGAATTACCCTCGGAATTATCCTAATGCACCTTACACTATGATGTTGAATTCTACATGTATGCACTGAACACGCCTATCATATATAACCGGTGGACACTATTTAATAATGCAATTGTAAAACATGGAAAAAAAAATCAGTTAAATGTGCCCCCCAGTCGAGATTTGCCCCGCTGTACCTTACATAAATTTATTTCAAGAAAACAATTCAATTATCTCCACACTAGGTTTAGCCTTGAATGTGAAACCTGAAACTCAGGAAAATAAATAGGTACATATTTCTATAATGTATGCCTGATATCAAAAATTACTGAACATAATTATGGGTTTCAGTTTTTGCCACTTTGGAGGAATGTAAGTTACACTTTACTTACTTACTTGGGTAACCCTAACGATAATTTACTATTTCTTATATCAACATAGTATGGATTTATGGTCTCACTAGCCGTTGCCCGCGCCTTTGCTCGCGTTAGAAAGAGACAAAAGTAGCCTATGTCACTCTCCATCCCTTCAACTATCTCCACTTAAAAAATCACGTCAATTGTCGCTTCGTTTTGCCGTGAAAGACAGACGATCAAACAGAGACACACACTTTCCCATTTATAATATTAGTAAGTATGGATAATGTAGCAACACGCATGCAGTGTAAAAATGCTTCTTAGCTGCCAGATATAACATGCAAATAGTGACGTGACAAGTATGCATTGACGACCATGTCGAATATCGATAATAATCGGTCTTTCGTTTTTAGGGTTCCGTAGTCAACTAGGAACCCTTATAGTTTCGCCATGTCTGTCTGTCCGTCCGTCCGTCCGTCCGTCCGCGGATAATCTCAGTAACCGTTAGCACTGGAAAGCTGAAATTTGGTACCAATATGTATATCAATCACGCCAACAAAGTGCAAAAATAAAAAATGGAAAAAAATGTTTTATTAGGGTACCCCCCCCTACATGTACAGTGGGGGCTGATATTTTTTTTCATTCTAACCCCAACGTGTGATATATTGTTCGATAGGTATTTAAAAATAAATAAGGGTTTACTAAGATCGTTTTTTGATAATATTAATATTTTCGGAAAGAATCGCGCCTAAAGGAAAAAAAAGTGCGTCCCCCCCCCTCTAACTTTTGAACCATATGTTTAAAAAATATGAAAAAAATCACAAAAGTAGAACTTTATAAAGAATTTCTAGGAAAATTGTTTTGAACTTGATAGGTTCAGTAGTTTTTGAGAAAAATACGGAAAACTACGGAACCCTACACTGAGCGTGGTCCGACACGCTCTTGGCCGGTTTTTAACATAAATAGGGAACAAAATGTCTATAGTTTTTCATTCATAAAATTTATTTTCAGTACAGATGGTGTTTTTTTACGCACTAGTGCGAGAAGTGGCTCATTATATAACAGGTCGAAATTTCGGAAGCTCATCTGTACTGAAAAACGTCGTACGATACACGTGCGAAAAGGAAATTCGCAACTCGTGTCGATTTAAAACACTCCCTTCGGTCGTGTTTTAATTTATGCCACTCGTTTCGAACTTTCCATTTTTTACGCACTTGTATCGTAATGTACTATTTTATTGTCATTTCATTGCATCCGAAACGTAGTCTAAGAGACTTAAAGACACTGAAGTATTAGATGCTGATACGCAATAATACGTCATCCCACATGCATTTTGCAATAAGAAGTCAAAAATTTGACGATTAAAGTTGACATTTAATTGCAAAATTCATGTTTAGTACCTATAACATTACACCCTCTTTTGTATTTTTGTTTCCAAGATACTGTTTCGGCCCATGCCTGATAAAAGGTCGCATCTCAAAAAAACACATTTCTTCGAGAAATCGCGTCAAAGTTTTGACACATGTTTGCAATAATTTTCAATTTAAAAATAATTATGATGATTAATGATTCTACGGTTGTACTTACTTTATTATATCGCTATTGCTGCGACATGTTTCGGGCCAATTCGGAGGCCCCTCTTCAGGCATATAGGAGTTCACGCGGCGGCTAAACTCCGTGGACTGGTCCCTTTTTTTTTAACGAGGGTAAATGCTGTACACATACCATCCCAGGCACAATGACCGGCCTGGGATGGTTATGTGGGACTCCCATATAGGCAAATGAAACCCATGGTTTACCCACTGAAACCCCTCGATTGCCGCCTCAGGGCTATAGGACGAGGTCGCAGGCCCGTTTCGGCACTCCTCCGCAACCTCGCCAGCCACGAAAACATCTATGGAGGATTTCATGCCCTCCGAATCACTACATAGCACGCCTCAGATGCAGCGTGCTGGCCGCCCCAGGGACCTTATGTAGGCGGCAGACGTCCCCGAGTCTGTCGCCCACAGTAGGCCTAGCACATGATGGCCGCGGGAGTATGTCGCCGCGAGATAGATGACACGTCTTTGTCTAATTCTATTAATGACATAAGGACAGGTAGTCTATCTCGCGGCGACATACTCCCGCGGCCATCATGTGCTAGGCATGCTGGAACCTTTAGGGGGGTAGTAGATTTCGTTAAGAAAAGGGCCAACAACTGGCGTGTGTCTCCTCACTAGTGTTCCGCAGTAGATTGGTTTACGACAGGTCCAATCAAGCGGCGTCGCGACGACTAACTGCCGCTCCCTGGGGAACTCTAAAAAGGCGGTAGAACCGCTACTGGTTAACCGTCGATTAAGATATGCATTTATTCTGCTTTGTGTTTTGGTGATAAATTTTATATTCCTATTTTGAATGCTTGAACTTATGGTTGTAGATTGTTTGAACTTTCAAAATACCTGTTTACCTATTCATAATTATTAGATTTATTGAAAAAAATATTTTGGGTTTCGTTAAAATGTAAAATGAATATTAATAATTTGTGCGTAGACTCTACGCGGAAAGAGAAAAGTCATAAAATATACTGGTTCCTATACGTTCCACGATTTTTTTTGTTTAAGTTTGAATAGGTAGACGTTTGACCATGATCACACCTGATGGAAAGTGATGAAAGGTGGAGCACGCTTACCTATGAGATACCTATTTACCCTTGCTTTAAAGAGATTATTCTCTTTCAGCGCTGATTCTATACTATAAAGATTTGTGATTGCCATTGATGTCAAACAGCCGGAAGAATAAAAATTATCTTAAAATTAAATTAATTTAACCAGACTATTGTTTCACCGGACCTCAAATCCAGCTTCAATATTGGTTAATAAAACAATGATCATCAAAACTTGGCAGCGCACGCCACCATAATGTTCCCTTTCCATCCAACACTGCTCCCAACCCAACTTTCTTCATATTACAACTACTAAAAACTGCCAAAAGCTACCAAAAGCTACCGGGGTCGCGCGAATATTATTTCTACAATCTTACATTTGCAGCTCGAGAAATTCAACACCACTACTGCACCCTTGAAAATAAAGCTGGCTACTCGTTGTAAGGATTTGAGTGGCTGCAGAGTTATCTTGGCATTTGTTTTGATAATTTTGGACGAAGATGTAAGAAATTGTATTGGAGTTTTTATGTTTGTTGGTCTGTTTATTCTTGTACATTTAGCGTTGACTTATTGTATAGTCTTGTTTATGATTTAATAGTCTTGTTTTGAAGACTCGGGTTGGAATGATCTTGTTTGTAATTACTAAGGTCTATTACAAGGAGCAAGCCTAGAAGAATTTATGGTTTTTACTTAGTTATACATCCATACTTGTACGTATCCATTTATTCTTTATAGACATATATGTACAGTTTGAGGTAATATTTTTAAAGTTGTATTCTTAAAATCACAGCAATGAAACAAGAATCCATAATTTGGCATAAAATTATTTTTAAAAACCGGGAATTCATCGCGTATGACTACATATTATCTATCTATCATATTAGTATCGTGAAAGTTTAAATCAGTGTTTTGGTATAAAATATATTGAAAGGTACCTCCGAGTACATAACCTCTAGTGTTGCGAGTCCTTAATAATACCTAAATTCTAATTCGGATAAATTTTATAACTGTTATAAAACTTATAAAACTTTTGGTATTAAAAAAGAAGTTAAACGAATCATACACATAATCTACAATATGAAAATCTTGGGCAACCAAATGTAGGGTTCACTGGCTTCATGAAACGCGTGCCTTCCTAAACCTTGACGTTGGCGGAAAAAAAAGTCTACAACATTTAAACCACCACGTCATTTCTTGCGATATATTTTTTTGTAGGCATAGTCCGTTACAAAATATTTCTTGGCGTTCGGGCAGGTTGTCAATAATATGATGAAGAGTCTGTCTTCAGCAATAACTCACTATGTTTGGCTGGCAATGCTGGCATAGTAAATGAGCCCGAACGTCTTGCTCGGCAGAATATTCTGATAAACTACACTGTTTGGCCCACATGCTAATTTGAAGGCAAAAAATGTGTCTAGGTAGGCCCTTGGCTTACGTAACGTAGGTAGGGTATTTTATTTTTAAGGTTAAGTATCTTGTAGTTTATGTTACAAGGGTCAATCGCAGAAAATTTGTACCTTTTGTATTTCGTAACGAAACTGAGAAGTAACGAAACTGATGAATTTTGTAACAAAATTGATAAAATAAAAGCGTATATCAGTATGGAAAAAAGCAAAAAAGCAAAATCTAAAAAGAGAATAATCTGAGAATTTTCACATATACGAATTATTTCCCTCAAACGTGTAATGAATTAATTTTTTACGTACTTACGAGAATTTATGTTATAACGCCCAAGATGTTAAAGTATATAAATTGACCTTTCTTTAACCAAAAACTCACTTTTGTCTTGACACGGAAAAATCCGATACAAATTGTGTCCAGATCATATTTGTGACGTTATCCTAATTTTAAGACGATACGGTAGGGGTCAATTCTCCATACAAACGCTCTCGACTATTTCCTCCCTGGTTTTTGAAGATAGAGCAATGATTTTTTCAGCACAGATTGTTATTATTTTTATCTGTGTCGGACCGTTTTGATTTTTTTGATATTTCTTTTCAAAGCTTTTCAAAGACTCTAGAGCCAATCAAAAATTTCCAAAAACGGCCTTTTTCATTGTGGCGCAAAAAAGGTGTGATATTCAAGATTGGTAACAATTAACCAAAAAAGCTAAACGGTCCGATATAGATTATTTCATTGTTATTCAGATTCTCAAATTTCGTTCCGATTGATTAAGTTTTGAAGGAGGAAAGAGTAGAGAGCGGAACCTCGATTTTAAAGATTTTTTTGAAATATTTAGCTTTTGACTAAGTTGTTCTTAATGGACAATTTTTTTTCGATAAATCTAGTTAACACTTGTATAGCCTGACAAGTTTTTATTTTTTTGCGGATTTTCAGCTGAAAATCTAGTTAACACTTGTATATTTAACTAAAATTTTCATTTTATCATTTTCGCTACCGTATTTCGATACCAATGTTCTGAAATTGGTTATTGACAAGTCCGGGAGACAGAAAGTATTAATTTGTTGGTTTCGGTCTCGGCACCGAATATATTTTTATTCCATTCGGCGTCGAGATCCTCTTAATTGGGTTATCCTAAGGAAAGTACAGCGGTCTCGGCACCGAATATATTTTTATTCCATTCGGCGTCGAGACCCTTGGCCCGTGGGGCCCTGGCGATGGCGCTCTGAGTCTCTTCAAGAGACTAAGAAACACCACCGGAGACCGAAGAGCTGGCAGCTTACTCGCTCAGCGTATTAGCTTGACAATCCAGCGAGGAAATGCTGCCAGCGTCTTCGGTATTTATTTTAGTTTAATTTTAGGTTTATTTAGTTTAATTTTTATTTTAAGTTTACCGTAGTAGTTTACCGTTGTATTTGGCCGTATACTTGTTTGCCACCGACGTAGTATAAAAAAAAATTTTTTTTTAAATTAATTTAGTTTAATTTTATTTAAAAGTTTGTTATGTTCAGTGGATTAAAATTTATTATACATTGTCATTAAATTTTAATAATACAGCTGTATAAAACACAATTTGTCATATTCAAAAGCGACAGTAGTGGCGGAAGTTTATAACACTGTAATAAACACTTCAGCGCCATAACAGCATCAATCACGGAGTCACACCCCCCACCGGCACTCATAGATTCCCCGATAGCTGTATCACTGATTGACCATATAAAAAACGGTGATTTATCATTTTTATTGGTGGAAAAACATGTTTATGAGCATCTTAAGAGGACAGAGGGTGTATTCTGGACGTTTTTTATGAATTAGGTTTTTATTTTGCTGTTTTATTAAGATAGTATGTGTGTGAGTTTTTTTAGGTGAGATATAGATAGTGGGGTGAGGCAGATAAATGCTTTTAAAACCTAAACGAAGTAAGGGTCAAGATCATTTTGAGTTAAAAAGTGACAAAGTATCATGTTTATTTTTTGCAAAATAACCTCTGAAGTCTGTATCTCTTGTATTTTATCGACATGAACAGAGTTCCAAAAATACGAATACTTATACTACTTTTTATCCATTAAAAAGATCAAGTTTAACTTACATATTTTTGGCATTCTGTAGTTTTTATTTATTTCATTACTTGACAGATAAAATGGACGACGACCTATCGAAAAACCGTAATAACCAACAATTCGACTGTAATGTATGTGGATCTGAAAAGTATATAGAATATCGTATACATTTATATGTATATTGTATGTATACTATATTAGTGCTAATTTTAATTTAAATGGAACTTATAACTATCAGGGTAAGACGATATTCTTTTGAATGGATTGTACATTGTTTAAAAACCAATACAAATAAATTGATATTTCAACATGTTACATTGTCCTACAAAATAGTACATTACGATACAAGTGCGTAAAAAAGGAAGTTCGAAACGAGTGGCGATAAATTAAAATACGACCGAAGGGAGTGTTTTAAATCGACACGAGTTACGAATTTCCTTTTCGCACGTGTATCGTACGACGTTTTTCAGTACAGATGAGCCTCCGAAGTTTCGACCTGGCATATAATGAACCACTTCTCGCACTAGTGCGTAAAAAATACACCATCTGTACTGAAAAGAAAGTTACATTAATACTTTGTATTATTTTTTATCCATTCATCTCATTATAGTTAAGGATAAGGACATCCACTGCCCCAGAATCCACCCTTATGAGTAGCAAAATAATCATTGGGCAGTTATAACCTCCCCGAGGGACTGTTCCAACTATAAACGAGATATTGCCACTGATATACCCCTGGCGAAGTTTTTTACTTATTATTGGGGGGTGCCATGCTGGTACGTTAGGAAGTTTCGGAAAAATCTGATTTATTTGAGCGCGTTCGAATGGGAAATTAAATTGATGGTCATTTTTTCATGGATTGTTTACAAGTAAATACGAACATACAGGGTGTAAACCTAATACGGGCGAACCTCTTAACGGTGGTGAGTATAGGACATAAAAAATGGAATTAGATAACTTTTACTTAAAATTGAAATATTTTTTATCCATACAAATTAATTCGGCCTGCAACGTAATGCAAACACACTCGCGTTAAACGCTCGTTGACAGTTGTCATTGATTGTCATCGCAACCACGTTTACAGTACATTGCTGCTGGGAAATTTTTCAAAAATTCTCTATGGGGTGAAAATTAAGAGTAACTCAAAAACACCTCTTAATTAATGATAACAATATTGAATTATATGCCTGGTTTCATTTATCGCCCTTATGACGTTTACGCGCTGTATAAAATATTCAATTTTTATATTTAAGTGTGTGAAACAAAGTTTTATTTTAGTAACATGAATATTTAGAATTTATATTGACCAATGTTAGATATATTAGGACTGCAGAAAGCCGTGCGGAGCCGAGTTTTGCTGCACAAATCGACCTCATGATGTGGTCGCGACACTCAGTTAAGTATGAGGAACCGAGGAAAGACAAGATTGACTATTCATGTGGTTCGTCATGATCAGAATAGCATAGAAAATGATGAGTGTCATGTAAAATTTAACAAAAGTAAAAATAAGAAGCCCTAAAATTTTATGGATTTTCATGACTTTAATTATGACCCCATGGACTTTCGAGGTGGAAAACTTGGATTTGACATTACTATTTCATGTCTAATGATATATAATACAAATTAGAACTACCTCATTTAATGTAAGGTGAAACCCCTTAATTGATACGATTTTAGTGGATCATCAATATCATCATTCATCGTCACTAATGTCATTAATATCACATATTACATTGTAGGTACGTATAGACAATGTAAAAATATTATCCATAGTAGAAAAGCGGCCATCCTCGGCTCTTTCCTCTTTAATTATATTTCTTATCAACTTTTTCCTATTTAATGTAAATGAACTTTTCTTTTACGTAGGGTAGACCGGGGACAATAGAAACACGTTACGGTTGAAACAAACCAAATTTCTCGAAAACTACAACACTTACGTGGAATACGCAATACTCAGGCCACGGGGTAGACCATTTTGCAAGTTTGAACCAATAACGTTCGGGCACGCGAGTGACGTGGCAGTGTCAGGGAGCCGATGAAAATTTTCGACCAAAAAAGTAACTATTGGTGCTCTCGTATATTTTTGTCTAATTTTGTGTACCCGTGTAGTATGAAAATTTTAATTCGCTAAGTGATATGAGTGTGGATTCTATAATATTTTAAGTGCCATGAAACAGTGATGGAGTGTCATTAATTGGTAAATAATTGACTTTGAAATCAAACATGTGTTGTGGGGACAATAGAAACAACGTCCTTGTGGACGATTGAAACGTTTCAAACGTCCCTGTGTTTTAATCGTCCCCACAAGTAACCAACTATCAATGAAATGGGGTTCTGTTTTTTGTAAGTATAACAGCTTGTAAATTCCACGAATGAAAGCAGCAATATCTACGTTTAACTCTGGCCTGAAAACAGAAGCATGTGACCAACAGATCTTCAAAAATGTCTACATACACTGCACACCGTTGTTCTACGGACTGGTTATGATTGAAACAAGGTTATAATTGAAACACCCACTTTTGTATGAAACACATTAATATTTTTTTATGACTATTCCATAGAATTATATCTTACTGTTTCATATTAACCAAAATGATAAATTAATATGTAAGAAGTTACCGAAACAAAGAAGATTAAAAGTCAAGTATTTCTTTTTTTACATACGTTTCTTATGTCAAGATATTGAAAGAATCTTCAGGCGCCGATATTTTTTGTATAGGTTGTACTACAAAAGTGATCTTTTGGTGGTCTGTTTTTGTAACACGGCAGTCATTAATAAAGATATGAATAAAAACATTTCTTTATTTTTCCAAAATTTATAAGGGGTGTTTCAAATGACCTCGCATAGGGTTTCAATTGACAACCATGTGGGGTCAATTGAACCACTCTCCCGCTTCCTCTTTAATTTCATAATACAAGATAAGCATGAGCAACATACCTTTAAAACTAATTTTGTTTAAAAGCCTATTAAATTTCCTTCTTAAAAATAACTTTCATGTCTTCCTAACTATTCAAATTAAAATTCTACAAGCGATTAAGTATAAATTGTTTCAGTTGTCCCCGGTCTACTACGTCTTTCGTTTACTTTACGTTTCGTTACCATTGTTGTCAAAACAAATCCCATGACTGAGAATCTCGCCACTGTATTACATATGGGTCGATAGCCCAACGCCTATCAGTGGGTTGAAATATGCTATTACCTTGTTCGACGCCGGTGCCGCCCCCTATTACCTTGCTGCCCGCGGCTACGTAAAATAGACAACAGCGGAACTACGACCAGGATCTATGGACAATAGAAAAGGCATATATAGGTATTATTTCTATTTGGTGTAAGTTTTTAATTTAAATTACGACCCTGCTTGACGATGGTGCTGGTCCTAGGTTTGAAACACATCTTGTACCTAGACTTTTGTGGTGTGAGATATTTGTTGCTTTGTTATGGGTTTTCTACGTATTTTAGTATTTGTATCATATTATATACATATGTATATCGTTATCTGAATACCACAATATAATACTTTTCGGGCTTACTTAGGTTAAGTGTTAGGTGTAAGAATGTCATATTCTCAAAGTATGTAGGTATTCTCATATAAAAGTGAACAGTGACAATTCTTCAGCCTGAAATGTCTACTTATGTTACCTATGTTTTACCAGGCTTCACAGAAAATCGCCGTCGCGTAATGTGTCCTAGAACTCACTTCGAGGCATTAAGCTTAGCTTACTCAGCTTGATTCGTCATGACTTCATTGAGTGACAATATCTTAACATTTCAGCGCAAAACGGTTATTAATTTTGCACACTTTGTATTTTTTATTTTAATAAATAATTCATATTTTCTCTCGTATATTTAAATGAAACATTTATTAATCCATCCAGTAAATAGAAAAACTAAGTCTGAGTCCGTGTATACGGTGTGGTGTGAGGGATAAAGAATATGAAAAGGTCCAGAGTAAAAAATGAAATATCCATATTGGCAGGTGCCCGCCATATTGAGTGCTCCATTTTCTATATTTTTGGTTATTATTTAATATGGTTTTAAAATATAATTGGAAAATATTTGTACTTGGATCTGAGTAATATAAATTTACGGACTAAGCAAATAAGAATGAGAGAAAAACAGAGTTACTTTTATAAAATCATAGGTACTCGTGGGAAATAATGAAAATATTTTTTTTTTGTGTCTATAATTTTTGTTTTTAATTAGACACTAGGTTTTTAAAGCGTATTAAATATGAAGTTATTGACACTGACATAATATCAGATCTATATATAATCAAGATCGATTATCCAAACTCGAATACGTCTGACTCTTTTTTCTACTTTTTCTTCAAACGCATATTATATACCTACCTACATAGTTATAAGCTGATTTATTTTGTGTCTTTAGTTAAAAAACAGTGCAGAATTATTTCGATAATACTACTTTGATACGGATAGAGTTCACTATACTCGTAATTTTTATTCGACTGAGCAACCAAAGCATGGTGTATACATTCATACCTTGCGTCTTCACTAGCAGTTAAGCTAGAAAAACACCACAGGAGCTCAATGTTCCCCGACCGTAACTCCAAACTTAACTGCCTTCAAAACAGTCGTAACCATAGAGATAACATTACATACAAATTTCAAGTGTTCATATGCATATTCTGTACATAAGCTTCCTGCGACTGACAAACAAACAGTTGTTCTAGCGCAGGAAGAGGGTTCCGTGCGAACTCTCTTATGTTCGGCCGAGTGGGTTCCAGGGAGTGGGATGAACCTTAGGTGGAGGTGGCAAGTGTTAAAACATTTTGGAGACATAGCATAAAAATGTACCTACACAATCAACTTTAATAAAAAAAAGTCTTAATAAATCTCTTCAAAGATTATAATATACGGACAGGACAGGGCCTCCTGGCTGTTAGAGAAATGCACCGACATTATACAGAGTGGGGCCTGTAACAAAGGCGAAGAATTGAACTCTAGGCTATTCTCCTTATACTGATCAACATTTGTTCGGCGACTTTAATTAAAAATAACTTGTATTTTGATTTTTATCACCCTTGAAAGTTTTTTTTAAGAGGTAATGCATTGCGAATTCTGTTAAGTCTAAAGTGTGACAGGCTACGTCAATGACAACAATAATGGCGTACATTGAAGCTAATATTTATTTTGTATGAAAAATTAAAAATTTAAAGACTTCATAATTTTTAAAAGTCACTGAACAAATGTTGATGAGTATAAGGAGAATAGCCTACAGTTCAATTCTTCGCCTTTGTTACAGGCCCCACTCTGTATAATGAAAAGTAGCAAAGTATATTTGATAGATACTTCTTTTCTTTTAAAACGTGTGACTATCAAGATGTGTAAAATGCGGAAGGTTTCATGGTAAGTGCGTACCATTTATTGCGCTCCGTTAGATAACATTTCACTTTGCACCACATCTTTGTTAGCTAAGCATTTCTTTTTTTTTTGCCACTTTTATGAAGTGTGATATTTTTACATTTAAATATATTGTTATAATTAAATACTATTTCTACTCAGAATTACTAGCTTTTTCAATCCTAGTAGTTAAAAAAAATTTACCCATACGATTTTTTCTTATTTTGTTACCATTTTCCGTACATGTTGTATGGGGTAGTAGAGGAAGGTAACAAAAATGTATGGAAATTCTGGGACACTTTTTGTCTCCCAGTGAGATTGAAAGTACTCGTGATTCTGAGTACAATGGACCTAAAATTCCCTAAAACAATTTAAAAAAAATTTTGGCAAAAAAAAAAAGAAATGCTCAGCTACGATAATGCACCGAAGCGTGTTCGGTTTGAAGCTTGTCCATGCGTCCAGATCGTCTAGCAATTGAGCTGGGTTCTTTCTCGCGAGTTCAGGCGGGCAAGCACGATAACCTATAACGTCACTTTGTCTTTTTCGCACTTTATGTAAGCGTGATGACGCATCGACATGAATAAGCTTTGGCTCTGTCACGCCAATACCGAAGGGCGAGATACGCTACGATAACGATGTTATTGTAAGCGTTTGTGCAATTTGCTACGTACTTAGACTAACTAGTGTAGCTACGCCCGTAGCCGCGCAAGAGGTATGAAACGCAACTTAAGACGTATCGGTAGGGGTAAATTCTCCATACTAACGTTCTCGACTATTTCCTCCCTGGTTTTTGAAGATAGAGCAATGATTTTTTCAACACAGATTTTTATTATTTTTATCTGTGTCGGACCGTTTTGATTTTTTTGATATTCTGCTTTTTAAAGATTCTAGAGCCAATCAAAAATTTCCAAAAACAGCCTTTTTCATTGTGGCGCAAAAAAATGTGTGATACTCAAGATTGGTAACAATTAACCAAAAAAGCTAAACGGTCCGACATAGATTATTTCATTGTTATTCGGATTCTTAAATTTCGTTCCTATTGATTAAGTTTTGAAGGAGGAAAGAGTCGAGAGCCGAACCTCAATTTTAAAGATTTTTTTTGAAATATCTTTTGACTGAGTTGTTCTTAATGGACAATTTTTTTTCGATAAATCTAGTTAATAACACTTGTATATTCAACTAAAATTCCCAAGTTGAAAGGGGGACTCCTTTCCATTTTAGCATTAACGCTACCGTATCCTCTTAACCTACGGGTGGTTGGTAGGTATTGTAAAATGCCGCATCCATATTTCTATCGTCAACTTCCGTTCCTCTATAACTCGCATACTCGCGGGAGTTATGCAGATTCGCCGTATTTATTGGCAAACTTCACCAGATACGAGGCGACACCGCTCATCTGATTCCGTTTGCGATAACGCAGAGTTATGGCGGATATAAATCGGGGATAGACTCGGATTTTTGTCTACGTTATTGGTTGAAGACGCTAGACATAAACATTTAGGTATCTGTTCAGAGATAACTTAACAAGTAGGTAAGTACATACCTAGTTCTTTTGCTAATGCCTTCAGTGTTCAACTGAATTTTGCAATTTTGCGTAAATTACTTTCTAAGCATCTGTTCAGTATATGATAGTATGAGTAATATGTATAGAAAGTAAGCAAATAAGTTAAACAGCAGCCGCCAGATAATACGTCAGGTTCAAAGTGTTCCTTTAGAAAATATAACATATTTTATTTGCAGAAAAAGGGTATGATATAGTAAAATCATTTTAAGTTATAATATAACTTTATTTTATTTTATCTATTTTTTTAATAGTAGGTACCTAAATTGTTAAAACGTGATTGTTTCAGCGGTATCTTTGCAAGTATGAAATTTTTAGTCTATACTTTTAATCAAGTCTACATTTTCAATTTTAGTCTATATTTTTGTACGTGTATTAGGTACATGCATACAGGAAGCCAGAAACAGGGGCGGTGCCAGGAAAGAGCCTATATGCCTCCTGGCAGGCAATTATGGTCGCGCGATAAGTGATAAAATAGCAGGCCGTCCCTATCGCACTATTTGTAAGTGCGATAGGGACGGCCTGATATTTTATCGTCTATCGCGCGACCATGCTTCCCGTGCTGGACAAGTATAAGGCTCCATTTTGAACATAGGTAGCCACTGCTGTGTACCTACATCACAAGAGTGCCGATAAATTATGAGTATCTGATATGTTGGGTTGAATATTACTTATTCCAAATTTCAGTAAGTACTTATTCCGATTAAGTATGTCAGTTAAAAGTAACCTTTTCTTTTCCCTCTGTCTTATTTATGCCTAATATAATATGTACCTAAGTATATCAATGATAACTGATATTGTGATTGTAAATAATGTTGTTAATAGTTGTCGTAAATTGTTTATAGTTGTCAAGTTCTCTAAATTATTTTTCTCACTGCACCCACATTCGCGAATTTCTGTTTTACCCTGTGGTTGACTGGTAGAGAATGCCTTAAGGCATTAAATCCACCATTTGTACCTTTTTAAATTGTGCAATAAAGTTTAAATATATAAATAAATAAAGGCAAAATTTTTATACATAGGTATAATAGAACATTTTCAAGTCATCGGAAGTGTATCTGACCCGTACCAACATTGCAAATTAAATAAAAGATTGTAATTACAATTTCACGCTTATAGGTACTTTATTACTACGTAGTAACATCTATACATTAAGAAAACAGCCATAATAACCAGCCAAATATTATTTCGTAACAGTCCCCTTACATAAGTTTCCGCAGTGCAACATAAAAACGCTGATAACAATTACGCGCTCTTTATGTCTGCTTTATCGCGGTTTGTATTCCGAAGGTGTTGCCAGCCGCTCCGAGATATACATGTTTAAGACCGCTTCATATTTTATTGGAGCAAGCTTCGCGACGTACTGTTCTTAGGGTTGCCTGCTCATTTTCTGTAGGAGTTTCAATAAATGCTGCTTATGCTGCAGCAACATTTTTTTTTTTAAATAGCCTATAGAGTGTCCCACTGCTGGGCAAAGGCCTCCCCCCTAGATCTCCAATCCTCCCGATTAAGTGCAGCATCCGTCCAGTTGTTGAGAAAGGAGTCCAGGTCATCCCGCCATCTCTTTTCGGGCCGACCCCTCGGGCGTTTGCGTTTTGCCACCCACTCCGTAGCTAACTTAGCCCACCGCTGTGGATTCATACGCCGTACATGGCCTGCCCAGTTCCTCTTCAACCTGGCGGTTTTGACCCCAACGTCAACAATGCCTGTCTTCGCGCGCAACGTGTTTCATACCCGGTCAATCCTTTTCACCCCAAGCATGTTGCGCTCCATGGCTCTTTGGCAAACCTTCAATTTGGTCTTTTGTGACTAGGTAAGTATATTCGGTTATCAAACTTTTTCTAGTAATTTGTTGAATTGTTACGGTCCTTTGGGCCACTCTTAACATCCTGGGATTTTGTATTTCAATCTACCAAACTTGCATTTTTGTGGTAGTAAGACATCTAGAAATCATGTTTTTGTTGCTAAAGTGCATGGCGAATTTATTAATGAATTCATTCATAATTTCTCCAAGAAATTTTGCAGCTCACTGTACCTATACAGGTGAAAGTGAGGCTTAAAATCCTTTATTTCCCTTTTTTATTCGCCAAGAAAAGGGGTAAGATATAAGTGAACCCCTAACATCTAAGTCCCGTTATCTGAATCACGTCGCGAGCTCGCGCCTTGCATATTCCGCGGCTTATCATTCGTCTAATTAATTACAAGGAGCAGAGATTTTGCTCGCGCCGCCATGTTAATGGAATACGAGTATTGTTAGAGTACGTGATTGTTTTTGGGGTTTATATCCATACTAATATTAAAGGTATAACTGGAGAAGTGTATGTGTTTGTTATTTGTCCGTCTTTCACGGAAAAACGGACCGAACAATTGACGTGTTTTTTTAAGTGGAGATAGTTGAGAGATGGAGAGTGACATAGGCTACTTTTAGTCTCTTTATAACCCCCCACTTGAATAAAATAGGGGGTGGAAGTTTGTTTGGAGCATTCCGCAGTTTTCAAGTTTAACGTGAGCGAAGCCCCCACTTCAATAAAATAGGGGGTGGAAGTTTGTATGGAGCATTCCGCAGCTTTCAAATTTAACGTGAGCGAATCCGCCGGCAAAAGCTAGTAATAGATAAATGAAATTAAGACAACAGTTGAATAACGAACAGTTATTTTGACAGCAGAGTGTCCAACGGAGAAGAGAATTTGGTCACGGCTCTCGCGTTATGTTGGTAGAATATTAGGAGCTACTGCCCAAATTGTTTTTGAAGTTTTTTTTTAATAATGACTCAATAATTTATCAATTTTTTTAAGTTGTTGCACGGTATTGGAGACACTGGTTTTTAGTGGATAAGTGGATGATGTCATTGTAGTTGATAAGTTGATTGATGATATTTTTTTTTATTTTTTTTTATTAGCCTACTGTAGTGTCCCACTGCTGGGCAAAGGCCTCCCCTCGCTTCTTCCACTTTATTAGTAGGTATATAATTTGCATAATTATGCGAAAAACTGCCACAAAATGTCTAAACTTTCTTTGAGTATCTGTTTTGTGTTCATAAGAAAATAGAGGTATATTCATATTTTCCAATCCTTTGAAACTGAAACCCGTAAAAACAATATTTTTGGCCAAATGACCATTAAATTTGCGTAATCACATTTAAAACCTCCTATCCAATTACTTACGACGCCGGGACACTTATTTTTATGCGCATATGCGAGCATACGGAGAGGCTTTTACGCGGAATTGGCCCGCATATTGTCACTGCAAGATGTGGGAATAAGTTTGGTTTATTTGTTTGTAATCGAGCGAATAGGTTTTGAAAGAGCAGTTTTTTTTCGTTGAGATGCCATGTTCGTTCATTAATAATAGTAATGTTTTAAGAAGTTAGATATGTATCGAAATACTCAAAGTCATCAAGTCAAGAAAATAAAACAAGTACAATACCTTAATATCAATTGAAAAAACATAAACTTTTATCACAGTCACATTTGTGAAGTATCATTTGGCGCATAGCGTTCTGTCACATGAAAATTCGTTTCTTTCAAATCTTTGAATGTTCCAATTTTTTTTTAAAAGGCACTTTGTGACAGATTTTTATGTTAGGCAAGGTTAAAATTGATAAACTTTTTAAATATTTAACGTTTTCTTAAATCAAAATTCTGCAAACGTGTCATCAAACAAGCAGATATATTATATACCTAAAATAAATCAGTATAAAACGGAATTGCCGTACAAATAAACCGCATCTACAAATATAACGCTTCATGAGAAGCTGCGTATTTGCCACCAGCAGTTGTAGCTAAACTATAAACTTATCGCCAGTCGTCGACTTTTGACAAATGTGTTGCCTTTTTGTTTAGAATATTGTTAAAGTTCAGCACCATAAGACGACAAATGTATGTCTTTCTGAAGTTTTGCTCTCTAGATATGTAACTGAAGTTGTCGCTTTTCGCACATTCAACCAAAGGAAACGTAAGCGGTGTAGTATATTATGTTTTATCAACTCTTATATGAGATAAAAACGTACTCCTAATTAAAACCATAGTAGTAACAGTACCAATCATGAAATGAGCTAAAATGGACTATGTATATTATTGTCGATATTTCGCTTATATCTAACCTGTCATGGAATACTAGTAAAAGGTTACGCAGAAAATGGTGTAATATGTTGATTATCGTAAATAATCCTGGCGCTGGCCGGCATTCCTTTTTTTTTTTAGTATGAATAGGTAGACGTTTGACCATGATCACACCTGATGGTAAGTGATGATCCATTTCTAGTCGCCTAATAATTTAAATAAAAAAGAAAAAAATAATAACGCCCAGATAATATATTAAATAACTCTAGTCTCTATCACACCACGACTGCCTGATCATCACGTTAATCACGTACAGTCAACCAATTGGAACTGTGCCGCTCTACAACTTTGTCAAAATGACAAGCAGTAAGTGATTTCAAGCAGAATGTAATTTATAAGGTCACTATGACATAGTCCTACAGTGGGGTTAGGGTCCCAGTTCCAGGGTTCCTAGGGTTCCAATTGGTTGACTGTACACGTTACCGAAATGTCAGTGCCAAACTGGTAGACGTATTGGCGTCAATACTAACAAAACAGTTCCACCAACCGTCCGATAAACATATTTCATTGTACGCAACTGTCAAAGCATATTTCACGATAATATGTATTATATCACGACGGGGTTAATATTTTAAAGTGTCGTGTCGTGTAGTTTCTGGTACGCACCGCCCGCATATTTCATCGTCCGTCGTCACCCGGGGGTGGATTCTGGACTATCATAGACTACTGTATAACCCAACTAGGGAACAAATCAAATACCTACTTTATTTTCACTACTTAGTGCGCAAAGTTGTGTATTTTTGGCAGATCGAAAATTCAAGGGGACACTGAAAAACGTCGTAGAATACACTACACACGTTCGGTCGTGTTTTAAAATCACCACTTGTTTCCAACTTCCTTTCTTCCGTACTTGTATCCTAATTTATTATTATTGTGTAAAGAAGTCGCAGTTTATAAATTTTGTTTATAAAGTTTATAAAAAGTTCCAAAAGGAACCCTTATGGTGTGACTCTGTCCGTCTGTTTAAGATTATTACATACAAGAGCCATCTGATATCAGGTATTCATTATAAATTATCAGTGATAAATTTAAAGAAAATTGAATTCTCAAACTGTTAACCATATAACCTTGTCGCAAACTATTATCACAATACGCCCGCCCGTCCGGTCGTTAGTTTGATTTTGATTGAAATTTACGGCTGTATCGCAGAGGGCAGCACTGCAATAAGGCACTTTCGTGATTAAATGCCGTACGACATATTCAATGTGATAATGGTATAATAGAAATTTATATGGTACTTTTTATTATCATGTAAGTAATTACTTCACGAATCATACTAAGTAAGTAGGTTTAATTTTTATATACCAGATGTAAGGTACAGCGGGACAAATCTCGACTGGGAGGCAAATGTAACTGGCCCATTTTTTCCATGTTTTACAATGTTTGCATTATTAAATAGAGTCTCCACCGGTTATATACGGTAGGCGTGTTCAGTGGATACATGTAGACCTCAACATCATAGTGTAATAATGGAAAAAATGGATCAATTACGATTGCCGCCCGGTCGAGATTTGCCCCGATGTACATAGACTCTTAGTGGAATTCTGTTTGACAGCATTTCCGGTATGATAGTATTCTGATTAGGAAAGAGAAAAGTTTTTAAGCGTTTTTCTCCAACTCTCCATCCATACAAAGTTGGGCGACCTTCCCACAAAAAAAAATCTTTCGCGTCAAAAGAACCTTTAAAAGAATATTTTTTTTGGTCAGTACTGTATAAAAATAAAAATGAGAAAGTCTATAAGTATATGTACGTCATTGTACGTATTGAAAAAATCGTTGATTTCCCAAAGAAAAGTGTAATTTTGTGCATTTTGTTATTTACCTACAACTTGGGCGTGTTTCAGTATAGTATTTTATAGTATTTATAGAATCATTAGGGGCTGTACACATATAAGGCTTCATTGCGCCTATTTATCACTGCGACTGCGACCATTCCTGATCTATTGTGATCTTCACAGAATCATACTTACATTCAAATTAGCCTAAAAGCGGCGTCAAGCTAAGTCTTCATCCCCAAAAGAATGCGAATCCAATTTATTAAGACAGCTGGAACAAAAACATCATATTTCAAAGGTCTGTTAAAATGTTCAAGTGCATTAAAATTTCAGGCTAATATAATTAAATTGGACAACGAAACCCAGTGGACATGTCACCAAGCGATGGGACACGGAGTTACTAAACAAGAAAAATAGACTGCGTAGGTAATCCTAAACAATATGGGTAGCAATGGGTATTTGTAATATTGCAAGACATGGAACTCTACAAAAAATATTACATGAAAAACATTTTTAAGTTAATAGTTGCTAACACAGAACTTTATTTAGATAGAAGAAACAAGTTCATCTATTTGTATAGGGGCCGAGCGTGTCAAATTTTGTACTGAAGTTGTTTCTTGCCTGTAATATTAAATATGTCTCAGGCTCTTGATTGTTCATAATTTTTGTGTTGTTGCAATTGAATATCACGTAACGAGGCATTTTTTATGTTTTAATTGACTTCAACTTACAAAAATTGACGCCCGAAAGCTGCAAGCTGCGATTAAAGACGGACAACTCAGTGGATTTCACTGAGTTCATTTGACACGCTAAGTAGATACGTTTGCTTGATCTATGGTTTATATGACATCTGTGGTTGCTAAGATGATACTATAATAGTGTGTTTAGTAAAACGTCCCACTTTGTCGGTTACCATTAAGGCGAGATTTTGCTTGCTTCTATCCATACTATACTATATACTATATATTAATATTATAAATGGGAAAGTGTGTGTGTCTGTTTGTTTGTCTGTCTTTCACGGCAAAACGGAGCGACGAATTGACGTGATTTTTTAAGTGGAGATATTTGAAGGGATGGAGAGTGCCATAGGCTACTTTTTGTCTCTTTCTAACGCGAGCAAAGCGGGCAAAAGCTAGTATATGTATCATATCTTACCTAGAGAGCTTTAAACGACAATCTCTACGTCCTCTGACTTTATGTATTACTCTACATTGTTTGTGAAATTATCGCTGAAACGAGCAAGTTTAGATATGCCCAGTGCTCACTTGCCTAGGCTTGGTGGTTTCTCTTCCATCGCATAGACGGAAGGTGATTTTGTGACTCTTCATTACTTTTTAGGGTTCCGTAGTCAACTAGGAACCCTTATAGTTTCGCCATGTCCGTCCGTCCGTCCGTCCGTCCGTCCGCGGATAATCTCAGTAACCGTTAGCACTAGAAAGCTGAAATTTTGTACCAATATGTATATCAATCACGCCAACAAAGTGAAAAAATAATAAATGAAAAAAAATGTTTTATTAGGGTACCCCCCCTACATGTAAAGTGGGGGCTGATATTTTTTTTCATTCCAACCCCAACGTGTGATATATTGTTGGATAGGTATTTAAAAATGAATAAGGGTTTACTAAGATCGTTTTTTGATAATATTAATATTTTCGGAAATAATCGCTCCTAAAGGAAATAAAAGTGCGTCCCCCCCCTCTAACTTTTGAACCATATGTTTAAAAAAAATGAAAAAAATCACAAAAGTAGAACTTTATAAAGACTTTCTAGGAAAATTGTTTTGAACTTGATAGGTTCAGTAGTTTTTCAGAAAAATACGGAAAACTACGGAACCCTACACTGAGCGTGGCCCGACACGCTCTTGGCCGGTTTTTTTATTTTACAATTGTTTACAAGAAAATTGTAGAACAAAACATTATTCGTAACGTCACTATAATCTAACGTTTCGAATAATGGCCAATTTTGAGGCATCATCATATTTTTTATACATTGTACGATTGGTTCTACATATTTTTAGCGGTACCCTCCATTAATCGTAGCTCGCTGTGACCATTTACCAAATTGCGAGTTGTCTCCCAACGAGCTGTCACATATGCCGACAAGAATGCGTCGGCAATATGAAGACATCCCATATTTGTGGTCACCCACATACATTCGGGATTTTACAATAAAATATGGAATACATAAATATTGGAAAGTCTGTAAGGAGGTCTTTAAGTGATTAAAACAGTGCGATATTGTATTTGAAAAGTGTTACATCATTCTTCCTCACATTTAGTAGCAATTTATTTTCGGATGTAGAATGTAATCTTTTACTCTTGAATTAGCTTAAAGTTAAGTATACAATAACTTAAATAGTGGGTTTTCAATAAATACGTCAGTACTTATCGCGGTAATTTAGGTATAACGATCTAGAGTAGTGAGTATTATATTCTCTGATCCAGAGTCTTATTGCTATTTGAACTGGCAGTCATCGATCAGTACACCCTGTTTTTATTGGATTCCGTTAACTTTAAGGGAAGATTCTTAATTCTCAATTACTCTAAGAAACCAGCCCCTTAACTCTTACGGTTATCGAATTATTTAAAAAATAATTTAATTACTGAACACGTTATGTAGCATCCCTAACCACTTCCTAATGTTGTTTGATTTGACACTTGCTGTCAAACACTTGACAATGACTTTAATGTTATGATTAAGATCCTCTCACACTAATTAATCAATTTATTACGTATGGAAACAAAAAAAAAAATAATTTAATTACTGAACACGTTATGTAGCATCCCTAACCACTTCCTAATGTTGTTTGATTTGACACTTGCTGTCAAACACTTGACAATGACTTTAATGTTATGATTAAGATCCTCTCACACTAATTAATCAATTTATTACGTATGGAAACAAAAAAAAAATAATTTAATTACTGAACACGTTATGTAGCATCCCTAACCACTTCCTAATGTTGTTTGATTTGACACTTGCTGTCAAACACTTGACAATGACTTTAATGTTATGATTAAGATCCTCTCACACTAATTAATCAATTTATTACGTATGGAAACAAAAAAATAATAATTTAATTACTGAACACGTTATGTAGCATCCCTAACCACTTCCTAATGTTGTTTGATTTGACACTTGCTGTCAAACACTTGACAATGACTTTAATGTTATGATTAAGATCCTCTCACACTAATTAAACCATTTATTATGTATGGAAACAAAAAAAAAATTTTTTCGAATTTAACAAAAAGCGATATATATATATACATTATCATGTGTAAGTGTGTCATAATTAAATACATATTAGGTATAAAAAACAGACCTTATTTTTATCTAAACTCGAAAGATAAATGTTATATCTGGCCTCAAAACCAGGATGTAAATAAACATTCATAGCTTCAAATGGTCACAACAAAATAGTAACAACAACCTATGAGCATAAAGTATAATAATTAAAATATGTCGAGCAATCTGCGCCGAGTGGCGGTAATGAATTGGCTGGCCGTGATTGATGCGGTTCCTGCGTCATCCGCTAATGGTGGATACGCACTGTGGTGGGAAACGCGACCGGAAAAATCTTGACAGATTCAGTGCCGCTGATTCGATATCGGTTTCTCTGCTCTTAGGCGCTTTTCGTTACATCATAAAATTAGTGGCTTCATAAATTACGCTTGCATTGCCTCATGTTTTCGACTACGCTCGTAGCGCGTAGCGCTCTCAGATCAGGCCCCGTAGCCGAATGGCATTTCTGCGACGCGAAACGCCACCGTAACGCCGCAGAAATGTAGTTTGGCTCTGTCGCGCCAATATGCAAGAGCGATAGAGATAGATAGCTAAGTACGAAAGAGATATTATCGTGAGCGTTTGTACATTCGGCTACGCACACTCGGATGTTAACTCCCGACGCAAACAGTTTCATTCCTAATAAGTACGTACTGAGACTTCGTACCTCTCAAATGGAAAACCAGATTTATTTTGGATTTTTACGCAAGCGAGTTTTCTTATGGTGGTTCTTAGCTATGTTAGATAAAAATCGATCGAGTCGTTTGATCTCATTTAAAGTATAATAATTAAAATATGTCGTGCAATCTGCTCCGAGTGGCGGTAATGAAATTGGCTGGCTTTGATTGGTTCCTGCGTCATCCGCT
This sequence comes from Leguminivora glycinivorella, assembly GCF_023078275.1. Lineage (NCBI taxonomy): Eukaryota > Metazoa > Arthropoda > Insecta > Lepidoptera > Tortricidae > Leguminivora > Leguminivora glycinivorella. The sequence goes on from NC_062975.1 coordinate 3,700,697, forward strand.
AATGGTGGGTGCATTGGGATGGGAAACGCGGCCGGCAAAATATTAACAGATTCAGATTCGTCACTCTTAAATCAGACAGAAACATGACGGGAAACTATTAAAAGGGCGAGCACGACTGCACTGACAAGAGTACACTGAGAGAAATTTGCATTGTGAATTTAACAAGTTCGACTTGTTGCGGTTTATCCGTTTGAATCAGCCAAACGTATGTTTAAAACAATATGTGTCAGGTTGTTTTTATAAAATCGACTTGTTGATTCAAATATATTGCCGATTCAAATGACAAGTAGCTTGTTGTTTGAACCAAAGAGCACGTAGGCGCTATTTTAACCAAAAAACTTGTTGAACGAACATGAAAACTGGTTGTATTTTCTCTCAGTGTATGCTATTAATAAGAGGGAGAAGCATTTTAACACACTTTCGTTGCTGATCCGATATAAGTACCGGGTTCTCTATCTGTAGGCGTTTTTCAACTACTCGTCGCGCGTAGAATGCGCTGGGCACTGACGCGAGGGTTCTTTTTCCTAATATCTATGATTTGATAACTTTTAGCAAAAATCGCCACAACATTTAATTTAGAGGCATTTAGCGCAAGGTATTTTTTGAGAGTATCGTTCTAAACTTGAAGGTTTCGGTAACAATGTGAGGCTTTGTACATTGCATGCATATTATATTTAAGTTTGGCAAAAACGCGGCGCCTACCGTCACAGTGCGTGCGAATATGAAGGGTGATTCAAACGAATTTCATTACACAACGAATATGATTCAGTGTCCGGTGAGCTGGAAAAGACGTTTAGCGAGTAAATATGCCGGGGGTCCGTCGGCTTAGCTGGCGTTATGTAAATAAACGGTACTGAACTTTTGTCAATGTTTATGTGGGAAATTATATTGTAATTGTAATTATTAAAAAATGTAAAAACAATTAATCCTTTGATCCACCTTAGATCCATACTAATATATTATAAATGGGAAAGTTTGTGTCTGTTTCTTTGACCGTCTTTCACTGCAAAACAGAGCGACGAAATGACGTGATTTTTTTAAAGTGGAGATAGTTGAAGGGATGGAGAGTGACATGGGCTACTTTTTGTCTCTTTCTAACCCCCCCCCCACTTCAATAAATGGGGGGTGGAAGTTTAGTCCCTTAATTTTCGAATTGAACGCGACAACGTGGACAAAAGCCAGTATTATGTATGAAAATCGTTTCTTACTTCTGGATGTTTCTGGACAGACCGAACTCAGGAAATTTTGTGAATAAGTTCAGTGACTAAATGGAGTAAGTCGATTAGGTTTTCAATTTGGTTTTACGGTGAAATCTTCAGTTTACAGGACCCTAACTTTAATTTTAAGCTACTTAAACCATTCTATTGTGTTATCTATAACAATAATGTTCATATATACACTCAGCCTTAATTTAAAAAAAAAACAATGATTAAAGTAAGTAAAGGAAACAGATAGTACATACAATTTTACAATACTCAGTGTATTTGTGCAGATATCTCAATATTTCAAAATGCTCATATGTTGCATGTTGCTTATTTTTTGCTCTAGAGTAGATCAAGCAAACGTATCTACTTAGCGTGTCAAATGAACTCAGTGAAATCCACTGAGTTGTCCGTCTTTAATCGCAGCTTGCAGCTTTCGGGCGTCAATTTTTGTAAGTTGAAGTCAATCAAAACATAAAAAATGCCTCGTTACGTGATATTCAATTGCAACAACACAAAAAATATGAACAATCAAGAGCCTGAGACATATTTAAAATTACAGGCAAGAAACAACTTCAGTACAAAATTTGACACGCTCGGCCCCTATACAAATAGATGAACTTGTTTCTTCTATATAAATAAAGTTCTGTGGCTATATATTTTGAAGGGTTTCAGCAAGACCTCCCACTGCGGGTATTTTCCCAGGTAACCCTTTAATTGGCTGCAAATGAAGCGTGGCGAGGGCGTGGGGCGGGTCGCGGTAATGGCCGATTACCGCACCTCAGGGTTAAAGGTGAGGGCTTGTATTAGTATGATGAAATAGATACAAAGATGTAATTCCGAAAGTTGTCTAATAACTTGATGACCGGTCTGGCTCAGTCGGTAGTGACCCTGCCTGCTAAGCCGCGGTCCTGGGTTCGAATCCCGGTAAGGGCATTTATTTGTGTGATGAGCACAGATATTTGTTCCTGAGTAATGAATGTTTTCTATGTATTTATCTATTTAAGTATGTATATCGTCGCTTAGCACCCATAGTAAAAGCTTTGCTTAGTTTGGGGCTAAATTGTCCCCAATATATTTTTTTTTATTTAATTACGAAAGCGGCATAAAAATTACCATTATACTATCATTACCATTATATCATTATTACCATCATATCAAGATTCCTCTTTCGGAATTACCAGAGCATTTCTGTCATTCGGAATTACCCTAATGCAAGGTGCGCCTACGATAGGTGTTCTTTTGCGTAATATGAATAAAAATATTGTATATTCAAAAAACGGTTTCGTTTATTTGTAATATCCATTTTTTCATAAACTTATTGTTTGGGGGTAGCCAATGTACCCCGTCCTGTCCGCAGCCCGAGGCGCCTCGAGATTGGAATATGCAAATACCCTCAACTCCGACAACTGTTGGCCGACTATGATGGGTAAATAACAGGTTTACATTGCGGACGATGTTTTTATAAACCTTTTAGTTATTACCTTGGTGTCTACTGAAAGAATAATCAGCGAAAAGCATATTTTCAGAGACCTATATTTTAAATCGTGAATCGTTATTAATCGGACAAAATTCTTTATTTGTGAATCATTGAGCCTTGCCAATGTAATTTACCATTTAAGAAGGAATTAAAAAATATTTTACATTTTTTTGCACAAACATTCAATTATTGAGAAGCTCCTAATACCTAAAAATAGGAAAATGTTATGTGGACTATAAGATGCTACGTTTGATTTAAATCTGTCGCACGTCCAAGCCTTCTGGTGTTTTGGATGTTCATGGCCGGCAGTGATCAGCTACCATTAAGAGACTTGTCTGCTCGTTTACCTCCTATCTCATAAAAAAAATTAAGTACTTATACATGTCAATTTGGTTAATAATCTACATTTACATTGAAATACTTAATAATAAAGCTCATTCTGAACACAAATCATATACTTACTTATACAAAAAATAATTGTAAACATCAAGTAGTGTAGGCATCTAAATATTCAATCTCGAGCGATACCAACAGCAATAGAACTAACTTTATTGATGCTATGACTTATTCAGCCTATCGCCACTGAACTTGTATCTAATGGCTCGACAAAACAAAAGCGTAACGAAATACTAAAGTTATTTTTCGCCCCTCAACCGTTTAATATTTATGAGTGTAAACGCATCGGCGTGCGGTGCTAATGCCGTTGTTTTAACCGGCCAATTTGAGAACCCTTTAGGCTACGTGTGGACAGGGTTGGCTCTTTCCAGTTTTTAGAAATAAAGTAAAAAACAAAGAACTAAATACGAGTAACTGTAATTTGTAGACTATTAGTGTGGCCTTAGTAGCTTTAATCAATTCCAACTACTATAATTATCCCTCAAGCTGGTTTTAGTGTAGGTAGTTACGTAGGAAAATTATGTGACAAATTTTATTTTAATATCGATACTTTAATAAGATTAATTTTCATAACTACCAAAAAATTTGAAAACTGTACTGAACATTCCTCTCCTTAGAACTTGAGAGTGGTACGTAGCAAGGTACTACGGCGTAGCTGATATAAGCGCGTAAAGTACAATAGTAATAGTATTTATTTCTTTTTTTTAACCGACTTCAAAAAAAGGAGGAGGTTCTCAATTCGACTGAATGTTTTTTTTTGTATGTATGTTACTCGATATCTCTGAGAATCATGGACCGATTTTCAAATTTTTTTTTTCGATCGATTAGGTATAACCCCGAAATGGTCCTATTGGCACCAAGTCGGGGTCTGATGATGGAATCTTGGAGAAATCGAGGGAACTCTTCTGGTTAGGAGTTAAAGGATAATTCTTTCACTACTGTACATATATACGGACTGATACATATAATATCAATAGGAACCATTAAAATACAACAAATAAATAAACTTTTTAACAAAAAATTAAACCGCCTTCAAAAATAAGCGCGTCACAAAACACGGAGAAACTAAAAAGCAAAAAATAATAAACCTTCGAATTCAGATTTCTTATCGGATTGCAATAATTAGATTATGTTTAGAACATCCAAATTATAAACAAATCAATTATTTTTGGAGTCGGGGTCAGCCTGCGTATGGTTGGGTGGGGCAAACAGGAAATATAGCAAGGCGACGAACAGGTCTGGTACCGACTACAAAAATAGTTGATTTGTTTATAATTTGGATGTTTAGATTATTGCAATCCGATAAGAAATCTGAATTCAAAGGTTTATATTTTTTGCTTTTTAGTTTCTCCGTGTTTTGTGACGCGCTTATTTTTGAAGGCGGTTTTATTTTTTGTTAAAAAGTTTTTGATTGTTTTCATTTGGGGTTTCAGTTATCCTTGTCTGCCAAACCAATTGCAGAAAAGTTTGTAGTAGTGTATTGAAATAGGCTAAGAATACGGAAACTGACGATTTAATCTTGTAACGACGAGGTAGTTATGGATGTAGTATGTAAGGCGGTCTCGTGTCGTGAATATTTTTTTTTCTTTTGCTCATTAATGTTGCTTAAAGTATAATATCGATAGCTTATTATGTAGTAAACTAATATTGTAGTGAGAAGCTGATGAAGAATTAATCTCGAAACGCGTTTAGCCACTTTTTTGTCGTCAACGACCGGTAGTCCACGTGCTCTTGTAAAATCTAGCTATCAATTTACAAGTGCTAACTCACCGTACACTGTCGTACTTACCGTACCAAAATCAGTCACACTCACTCACAACCAAGTACCGGAATCACAACTAGAATTCGGAGAAATGTCATGTTTGAGACACAATTTTTTCTTGTGAAGGTTGTCAACCCTAGCTTGGCTAAACAGTAGCGTACCCGGCAGAATCGCGTTACGGCGTCATCTTCTGAAGCAATCTTCGCTAACTGGTTTACGCCGCGGATCCGCCAGGCGGCGCCCGCGGCCGCTGAGTACGCGCGCTTGGTATGGCACTGGCGAAGTAGGTAGCGTAGTAAGGAACTTTTAGCTGAAGGATGTGGGTACCTAAAGTGTGTCAAAAAATCAAAAGTAACCTTTAATAAAATGACATCGGCCGCATCGATTTAGAACGTCTTCTAAAAATATTATGAGCTCTTGTTCATAGTAGCTCTTGCTAATGTTATGTTATGATACTTCATCATCATCATCATTCACCTGCCCTTATCCCATTCATTTGGGGTCGGCGCAGCATGTCTTCCGCTTCCATACCTCCCTATCATCCGTCATTTCATCATTCACTATGGTACCTAACAAATAATAAAATCCCACATTTATACTCGTGACTCGTGACTCTCGTGAGATCTTAACCACGCATTTCTAAGGCCAAAAGAAATATTTTTTTACACACATGAGGAAATTTTGCAAAAAAAAAAATATTTTTTTTATTTACCATTTTCGAATGTATTTGGGTGAATTAACTTTTTCTTGCTTTTTGCAAGAATTGCCCATACTTATTATTAGCTTTACTTTTGTGAGTTTTAACCTGGCCATCGTGAATAAAGATCCTTATTTTTATTTTACATTAAGGGAATAATTAAAAAAAAAACATTTACAATTAAATCTATATGTGACCCAGTGGAAGAGACACTTTTTTCATACAAAAGTGAGGGACAGCTATGTCCACTGGGTCACTGCTCGAAATAAAGTAATAAAATAGCAAATCCTATAAAAACATAATGTATTGCATAGCTTTTATATCTGTTTTTAATATAATAAGTATAAACTAATTACACTAAATACAAATTAAATTTTCTGACCACATGTAGTCGAAGTATGCGTAATTTTGCTGGCAAAGAAAAGTTGATCCACCCATTTACATAAAAAGTAAATGATATTCATAAAACTGGCACTTAAAATGATTTTTGACGTTTTTTTTTTCTGAAAACATAATTTTTGACATCTATCAATGAAGATAGTGAGACTCTCCATAATGGCATCAAAGTCGGTAAAAAACCATTTTGTACTAAGTACCTAACAATAACAAAATATATTTTTAATACAGTTGCTCAAAAAGTGCCCGTTTTTTGGCTGTTTAGCGTGCGAGAAGTTGTATTTTACGAACTAGTGCGTAAAAAGTATATACGTTCCATTTTACGACTACTTACCGAGCTGTTTTCATATTAGTCTAGTTTACTAAGACAGAATAAAACTATAAACATACTATTAAGTGATTAATATTTAAAACGTTAATATTTCATATGTAATTGTTTACTTTTAGTCATACTAAACATAATTTATAAAATGGTTTATACTTTGAAAAATCGGTCATAATGAGTCGTGTAAACAGAACATGATTGGAACGAAACGCGTCTTCTACTGTCAAAGTAGAGGCGTCTACCATGTTTTAACTTAATGCACGTTCAAAAAACCTCAATATGTTACGCGATTTGTCATAATTATTTTACGTTATTTGCAATACGTCGGGGCATAAATGGATCGATTAAATTAAAATATAGTTGTACATTAAACAATCGTCCCAAATCGTAAATGTTTATGTTTTTATGGCACCCAATGAAATAAATTATGTTAGATGAATAGCAAACTCGAAAATATGCACGCAAGTTTAAAAGCTTCAAAAATACGCCTTTGAATTGTCAAATAATCCGTCAATGTCCATGGGAAAATTGATAGTTCGGATTGTTTTATTTCATTGTAAGTAGTAGTGTTTTTTCGCAACTGTATTAAAAAACGTCGTTCGTCACACGTGCGAGAATGTCATTCTTCACTCGTCCCGAGATTTGCCACTCGCGTGCCGCTCGTGGCAAAATGTCTCGGGACTCGTGAAGTAATGACATACTTCTCGCACTTATAACGAAATGTACTATTTTATTCAATTGGTAATAACTCTGAAACTAGGCAAAAAGACACGACATTTGTAGGTACTTAAAGACACATTACATTCACACGCAGGTTAGTCCGCAGGCGATTATCATGGCAATAAACAAAACACTGTCGTTCCACACCATTACATCTGTAAAAACAAAAACGTTCCACGTTCAAAAACGTTCGATGTTCAAAAACGTTCGACGTTAGCCGGTATCGCATCACGCGTGGCCACACACTAGCGCTGGCGAACGTTAAATATTACCTAAGGCGGGTTTTCCATAAGCCATTAGCAGGTGAATTGTGTAAAGGCGAAGTTATTCCTCGTTTTTGATACTAATAGAGTCTGTGCGGAAAAGAATATTCAGGGCTCCATAAAGACGATACGGTAGGGGTCAATTCTCCATACAAACGCTCTACACTATTTCCCGACATAGATTATTTCATTGTTATTCAGATTCTCAAATTTCGTTCCGATTGATTAAGTTTAGAAGGAGGAAAGAGTCGAGAGCGGAACCTCGATTTTAAAGATTTTTTGAAATATCTTTTGACTGAGTTGTTCTTAATGGACAATTTTTTTTCGATAAATCTAGTTAACAACACTTGTATATTTAACTAAAATTCCCAAGTTGAAAAGGAGGCTCCTTTCCATTTTAGCATTTTCGCTACCGTATCCTCTTAATATACTAGCTTTTGCCCGCGGCTTCGCTCGCGTTAGAAGGAGACAAAAAGTAGCCTATGTCTCTCCACCCCTTCAACTATCTCCACTTAAAAAATCACGTCAATTTGTCTCCGTTTTGCCGTGAAAGACTGACAAACAGACACACACACTGTCCCATTTATAATATAAGTATGGATTGTGACTACAAACTGCATGCTGCGGTATACAACGTGTTTCCGGTATCACTCAAAATCTCAGACACCCCAATTGATTTTTATTTTTTTAAACTCATCTAGAGTATTCGTATAATCGATGGCGTTACTTTGCGGAAATCTATGTTAATCGTAAACTAGAACTTTCCTTTGCTAATCCGCGAATAGATAACGTGCAAGTCAATCAGTGATAACCTGTTATAATTACTTGCGTATTTTTACATGCAATTAATTTTCCCACCCTCCCACCGCAAAAATAAAAATAAATACGCAAATAAATATAACAACCCACCACCAAAAATACAAAACTCGACACGTGTTTCGCCTCTCTACGAGGCATCCTCAGGAGAGAGATTGACTTGCACGTTATCTATTCGTGGATTAGCAAAGGAAAGTTCTAGTTTACGATTAGAGTATTCATCTTTAAATCTGATCGTTACTTTTTTTTAAATTGAATTTTTAATTTTCTGTACAGCTCTACTTGACTTTTAGCTCTACACTCAATAAAATAATTGCTAACTACCATCATAAACCATAAAACTATTTATTTGTGTACGTTACTGCAACGACATAAGGTTTACCAATAGACAGCTAAGATGTCACTGTAAAACACTTTAAAGCTTTGTCACAGTAAACTTCAAATTGGACAGGTAATCGCAGTAAGCAAATTTAAACCCAATAGTAATTAGGTACGAGTTCAATTTGTTATGACTTATGATAAACATTAAGATTAAACTGAAAAACAACGTTAAACTAGTAGCGGAAAAAATTATCGTCCAAGTAACCAGCCAGTATTAATACCCCCAAATACTGAAAAATATACACAAAACATACTGATATACACAATGTTGTATTACGAATACAATAGAATAGGCATATAAAAAATACCTAACTAATAATACTAATTTAAATAAAAATATTACTCCCATCAAGATATAGCTCAATCGATTCTACTCTCGATTCTGGACAAACGGTTTTCAGGTTTTTAGTGTTAAGTGAAACACGGTGTATACATGTTTGTATAAGTATATAGGTACAATGAACAATGAGTTAAGGTAAATTAAGGTATTACAATGCAGTAAATTCAAATATTACAATGCCTTATTTGTTGTTGGATATTTTATTTAAACAGCTTGTTACGTGTCACCGTTTCGCTAGGTTTACAGCGAAATTTTGTAAATACTATATTTATCTATTTACTCGATAGCATTTTTAACAAAAACTAAAGTATATTCGTATGTTTTGTCTTTGTCTAGAACACTCATTAATGTCACACTCATTAATGTGACTTTGAGGGCAAAAAAAGTGTGTCATCAGAGACCATCAGGATGGCAGGGAGGTCCAACTGATGACGGAATGAACCATGTTGTATGTTTACCGTGTGTCTACCTCAGTGAAGCTTTAATAGATGTCAGAGTTATCAAATTTAATTAAATAACTGTACGTTATCTATATTAAATAGTACATTTCGATACAAGTGCGTAAAAGAGGAAGTTCGAAACGAGTTAACACGCCTACCATATATAACCGGTGGACACTATTTAATAATGCAAACATTGTAAAACATGGAAAAAATGGACCAGTTATATTTGCCCCCCCAGTCGAGATTTGACCCGTTGTCCTTATCTCCGAAATTTCCTATACTGTGTGTGTGTACTATGTAAACATTAGTTATTTTGAGGTAAACGTCAAACTAAACTTTAAACTATCAAGAGGTATTTACGTAACAGCAGTTAAGAGTTATAGCAATTTCTTAAATCATTAAAATGCGTATTTTCCTGGAGAATATACCTGGCTGGCTCGATTTTTCTTTTCCGTTATCCCCATATAGCAATTGCATCAAAATTGTAAGAGGGTTGCCAAGATACCCAAAATATAATAGATGCATTGCATACACATAATACCTATTATAGAAGAATTGCTCATTTAACATACATACAATCACGCCTGTTTCCCAGATGGGTAGGCAGAGATCACGGATTTCCATTTGCTACGATCCTTACAAACCTTTTTTCGCGTTCATAACGTTCCTCATACATGCTCTTCAGTTTCGAGTACTTGACCTAGCCTTTTTTCTTTTTTTTTTTTAATATTATGGACATTCTTACACAGATTGACTGAGGCCCACAGTAAGCTCAAGATGGCTTGTGTTGTGGGTACTCAGACATACGATATATATAATATATAAATACAGGGAATAAATTATATCACATCAAAAGATAAACATCCATGACTCAGGAACAAATATATCTGTGCTCATCACACTAATAAATACCCTTCGAATAGAATATTTTGAGAATGAAATTGATATGATAATACAAGGATTATTAATAAATTATTGTTTAGTGGATATGTCGACTGCGCCAGACCGGTCGTCAAATGTATAAGACAGTAAGCACTTACCCTTAACGAGCAGTTTTTAGAATTGGAATTGGAATCGGGAGTTCGGGCGCGTCCCGAACGCTCCCGAAGCGGTAACTCGCGCGCTCACTGATTCGGTAAGATAAGATTGTTGGTCGTTCTGTAGAACCAGTTGACTACGTAGTTCCGTTTTAAATACGCGCTTTTCGCATTTGTGAATTCAGATTATTCAGAGCCACTACTGTGAGTTTTGACGGCTTTGAATACGATAGGTAGCGTAACAAACATCGCGGAAAATGACGTTGTACAGGTTGATTTTGTTAGTACTAACCACACTTTGCTTAGTAACTTTTGAGGTATAATAACTAACAAATTTTTTAAATTGTAAAACAAATGTCTGTTCCATAGAACTCAGCGGCATCAAGTCTGAATCATCTAAAAAACAACGCACTAAGAAACCTACTACTATAAAATAAATATAATGCTAATAAGAGTTTGAAATGGTTAGTTTCATTGGACTTATATTGACCGGGATATAGACCGTGATTACCTTTTTAATTTTTATTGAGTTGATGTTTCCCGTGATCATGGTGCATGCAACTGTGCCGAAATATCGGGACTTCAATAAAAATCAAAAAGGGTATCACGATCTATATTTATTCCGGTCAATATACCTAAGTCTAAATATAATGCTGACGTCGTTCACTAGCTAAATATTCAGTAAATGGTAGTTGTTACGCGAAATGGCGCGCCTGGCTTCTGTCCACACTTCCAAGTTCGGAACTCGACAGTCTCGAGTTCTTGCCATTTTTTTCTCGTCTGGCATGATGCCGAAACTCTGGAGTTGTCTCGAGTTCGAGAAAGCTCAAGCAGAAACTCTAGCAAATGCCTGCTTTTTACTACTTGTTCGTTTTTCTGTCAACCTGTACATTTTACTAACTGAATGTTGAAGTAGAATTTTCATTAACCTGGCTATCGCCGTCGGCATAAGTCATTAACTTGCGCGTTAATTAGTCGCCCAAAAGTTGTTTGCACCGATTATTTGGAACTTCTTCAGTTAGCGAGCGCGCACGGATTCCGGCTGCCATAGTAGGTTCGACGTAACCATTTTGTTAGTCTATCCCATCACGGGACAATGGGAGTTGTGTCCCTGTGACACATTATTGTAATGTAAGGAGTATAATAATTTTATTTTATAAACATTTATGTAACTTTTTACTGTATGCAATATTTTTTAATTATTTTTATATTTAATAATCAAATTATTCTTTTGATGTTATTTAATGGATAACTGGCTGATTTGGCGAAATGTTTAAAAATGCAAGTAAGTACATACTTAATGACAAACAGATCGCCAAAAGAAAACCATACCCCTCGTCTCACATGTGATAGGGCTCGGACTATAGTCCCTACGCTAGCCCAATGCAGATTGGGGACTTCACATCCTACCTATGAATTTCTTATTTAGAAATGTTTTGTCATAATTAATAAAATCAAAAATCCAAAAGGTGTTGTAACCATTTTTTTTTTATTTACAACATAATGTTGCAATAGATGTTTTATGATTTAATAAACAGGTAACTGGTAAAAAAAACAAAATGAAAATAAAATTAGTTATATCTTAAAACTACATAATTAATTAAGTTCCAATTGATATCATAACATCTCCGTAACATTTTATAGCATTTAACAGTTACAAAACTCTTGGTAATAAATGACGCCCAATAGTTCGATCTCTGGTAATTACGTAGATAATAAGGCAAACAAGTATAAGTTCAATTTGATTAATTAAACTGATTCAGCACCCTTAAAATAGATGGGTACAAATATGTTGGCATGTCTTTACCCCAAACAAAATCCACATGAGACCATTGCTTTGGTTTCATCTCCTCATAGCGAACATTTTGAAGATTATCATGAAGATATCTGACATCTTTAATATTTCCTAAACCATCATTAAGTCCAGCTAATAAAGCGACGTTCATAGTTATAGCAATCAGATTATAATCAGGGGGAGCAGCAGTGCCATATTTATCAAAGTTTTCTACTACACCGTAGTCGTACTGGCCGAAGGTTTTACGCAATGCCACTTGGTCGTAATGCACTAATGACTTCCTTGAACATGCTGCAGGGTAGTGCCCGAAAATAACACGTAGAAATTCGGGCTCGATATTTGCTACATCAAACCCAGCAAAAGGAAAAAGTGCTCCTAAAGCACATACTGCGTAGCTCACTATACCTTTGCTACAAACAAACGTTACTAGATTCGAAGCTGCGCCATGGTTTCGCAGAATTTCTTCATACCCCACTGACTTAAAAAGGACACTGATGGCTGGACCTGCTTGAACAACCGGAAGAGCACTGGTGACAAATGATTGAAAAAAGCGATCGGCGCTAAGGCAATAAAAACCTTGATCTTCTCATTGTATTCTGTTCTTGTCGATGCTAATACAAATCCTGCAGTTGTCCCTTGCGAGTGTGCGATGACGGAAATGCTATCTTGTTCAGTTTTGTCACACACAAAATCTATAGTAGCAGCGAGGTCATAATAGCCGACTTCGTGGAAACTGTAGTCCCAAAATTTCTTATCAGTGTCGGGGTTCAAACTGACGTGACGTCGGCCGTACAAGTTTCCTCTACTATTACCGATCCACAGGTTGTAGCCTAATTTCGCTAATGTTATAATTAAGGAAGTGTTGCCTCTAATCACGAAAGTATCTGAAGAATCCGCAATTCCATGAAACAGCAGAACAGGGTCCAGTGTTCCTGGGACGTGAAACAGTGTGAGAATGTAGCCATCTTCCGTCACGACGTCATATTGCTTGACGTCAAACCCGTATTTATTCACTAACTGTTTAAAATCGAGCTTTCCATCTTCAGCTAAGGTAGCTTCTGATACTACTGTGAGAATCGATTCATAGGATTCACTAATATCTACATAAAATAATACGATGGTACAAAATACAGAAGAAATATTATTTAACAGCATCGTTGTGAATATAGTGTAAAACACTATTGTGAACTAGATTAAGAAGTCGTTTTATATTTTCTGTTTATTTAATTTAGTTGTCAAAGCATGGAGCATAACTAATATAATTATTATTATATTTCTAATAAACATGTAATAACAGAATGGAACAATTCAATTTCATTAATTGATGCAAATGTCAATTGTAAATATTCATAATGTGCACGTATAAATATCAGCTGTTGAAATATAGTTACTTGCAGTTTATTGGGATTCCGCTGCTAAAATAATAACATAACTAGACAACACTAAACACTGACTAACCACTTCTAACATAAGGAAATTAGTGCATTTACATTCTTCCTTTTTTATATGATACGTACATTCACTAGAATCATAGTATGCATACTGCAACATTACATAGTTTTATCGCAGTTAAAAAATATGCTGTGGCGTCACAGATCGAGTTCACCTTTTTGTGACGCGTATGCTATAGAATACCTCTTTGTATGGAAATTTGCGCAGTAGCCCCGCGAGTGTCACCGGGAGTTGGCCCGTGAAATGTGGCCAAATTTCGAGCGCAAACGCAATTTTACGGATTGTTTAAAAAGTCATAAGTAATTATTTTTACAGTTTATATATATTTTTGTGTTGCGGTTTTGTTAACAAACATGTCCACTGTCGTTTTATAATAATACACCGTGATTTTGGTTACGATAAATTAAGAAAACCGAAGCATGTTTACACCTATTATTTGAGTAATTTCCTTCGTACTTAGTCATTGCTTTGCTCATATAATTGTGAATAAACCCTATTTCTGGTTGATACTGACTGTTTACGTTAAATTATATCTTTTTGAGTGAATTTTGTTGGTGTTTAACTAGGTATGCTATAGCAGTCGTGGTTAAAGTTGGAAAAAGTGGCTCTATCGAAAAAATCGACATAAACGGAAATAAAGTGCTTATGTATATTAATTAGACTTATAAGACTAGAAAACTATGCTAGAATGGATTATGTAGACAATACTGCTTAATGACCGTATTCGAAATCAAAAATGACAGTTAAAAAGTATTACATTTTAAAACTACACTATTATTGAAGTTCATGTATAATTATCAATCAAACAAGCATTGACCTAATTACTTAATATTTAATGATAAATCTTGGCAAACGTTTTAACATCATTATTGTCGATCTCTGGAAATAACATAGGCAAGACGTAAGTAACAAGGATTAAGCAAACAATCATTTTATTTTGATTCATTAAACTGATTTAGAATGCAACTATCCGGGAACAAATCAAAATATTTTATTGAATATTTTTTTTTTTCAAGTAGTCAGTCACACTACTATATATAAATTATAAATTTAAATAGATATCATACACGAAAGAAAAAACGGTCACCAGTGGGCCTTGTCGTTTCTTCTTTCGTGTATGATATCTATTTAAATTTATGATTTAGAATGCTTAAAATTGATGGGTACAAATATGTTGGCATGTCTTTTCCCAAATAAAATCTAAATGAGACCATTGCATTTCATCTCCTCATAGTAAACATTTCGAAGGTTATAAATTGAAATAGATATCATACACGAAAGAAAAAACGACAAGCTAAAATCGAGCTTTCCATCTTCAGCTAAGGTTGCTTCTGCTACCACTGTGAGAATCGATTGATAGGATTCACTAATATCTAAATAACATAATATGATGGTACAAAATACAGAAGGAATAGTATTCAACAGTATTGTTGTGAATATAGTGTAAAAAACAGTATTTTGCACTGGATTAAAAAGTGGTCGTTATTTTCTTTTTATTTAATTTAGTTGTTAAAGCATGGTGCAGAACTAATATATTTATAATAAGCATGCAATATCATAATGGAAAAATTAAAATTCATTCAGCGATGCATGTCAACTGTATGTATTTATGATGTGCACGTAAATAAACCATCTGGTCCAATATTGAAACTTGCAACTTATTAGGATCCCGCTGCTAAAATAATAAATAACTCAACAATACTTAAAACTATGCAGTTACAAAATATAAGTAAGACTTTACTTGCTTTTTTATAATGAAAAACGTTGCCGTGTCGAAGTAGCTATTAAATAAAGAATTCATTGTATTTAGCCATAATACTTACGTAAATCCAACCTTGTTTCATCATTACAGCCGCCAGGCAAAAAAGAGTAGAAAATAATAGAGGCGCCACCGTCTATGTAAACCGTTTTGCAAGTGGCAACTATTTTGACACTTTTATGAGAACAATTAAGTGTTGCTATGATAAATAAAAAAACCGGCCAAGAGCGTGTCGGGCCACGCTCAATGTATTTAGTAAACCTCTATTCATTTTTTAATACCTATCCAACAATATATCACACATTAGGGTTGAAATAAAAAAAAAAACACTCCCCACTTTACGTGCGTACGTGTGTGCGTGCGTGCGTACGTGTGAATGTGTGTGTGTGAGGGGGGGGGGGTACCCTAACAAAACATTTTTTTCCACATTTTATTTTTGCACTTTGAGCTTTGTCGGCGTGATTGATGTACATATTGGCACCAATTCTCAGCTTTCTGGTGGTCATTGAGATTATCCGCGGACGGACGGACGGACGGACGGACGGACGGACGGACGGACGGACAGACGGATAGACAGACATGGCGAAACTATAAGGGTTCCTATTTGAGTACGGAATTCGGAACCCTAAAAATAGTTCCATTTCTCAAAATAGTTTCACACTTACTCTTTTTGCCAAGTTGCAACTTGAGGAAATAGTTAGTTTTTTAGTGTATTGTATGGCTGCCGACCTCGGAACCTAACAAAGTTGCGCGGATGTTTTATCTCGCGGACTATTGGGATGATTTGTGCTGAGTCTGTTCAAGTTGATGCTGCGGTTTCGGATGAACGCTCAATTTCGTGTAAAAGGCGCATTAAATAGCTTCTATTAATAAAAAAATATCAATTTATTCTTTTACAAGCTATATATTTTGTGTTTTCTGAACATAATACAAATATTAAAAAATAAATTTGTAAATCATGACTGCATTTTCATTTGTTTTGGTTTTTTCACATTGTGAAGTATTTTCGTTTTAATTGTTTACTTGTCCTGTTCTGATGAAGTACGTAAATGTCAAGACTCACCCGGCTCAACCCTAAATGAAATTAAATGAAATGAAATGAAATATATTTATTTTCCAAGTAGGGATATTACAATGCGCTTATGAACGTCAAATAAAGCTACGCCGGCTCTAACCCTACGCCTCAGCCTCGAGAAGATTTTAGTCCCCCCTCAGTTGGAGGGGGGTATCCACTATGGGACCGGCAAGAAACTCGGCGGGCCACTTCTTTTCAAAACATTACATCTTATAATTAACATGCATTAAAAAACGAGATACAATTTAATCAGCAAAAGTATTCATCGAAAAAAAGAAATATGAACAGACTATTCACACATTCACATTCACAGCCTATTCCCCAGTACCAAAAAAATAATCATGGCCTAGCCTTTCTAAGATCCCCTCATAATCCAATAGTACCGAAAGCTGAAACTTTACTCATTCTAGTCATACAAATAACAACATAATCACCACGAAAATCACAAAGTACCCGTCACATCGTATAAACATGCCATAAATCCTTGAATTATGAAGCTTGCTTTATTCGGCAACCTGAATGGGTTCTAATTGGTAAATACCCTATAAATTTGGAAAAACGGATACAGCCGGGCCCGGCCGACCGCCGGGCGGCAATGATCGGAACGGGAGTTCTAATGCTTCCGTGCCTATTGCTGGTAGCTTCACTCTCATATTTGAGAGCCTTAATACTGGATGGGCCTTAATACAGTGTGGGCCTTATATAGTAAACTTGTGGGCTTTAATATTGGTCGGGTCATAAAATTCTTAGAAATAAGTGACATAAAAATTGACAAACGGAGACAGTCTGGCTCGGGCCGACGCCGCCGGGCGGCAATGATAGGGACGGGAGTTCTAATACTTCTAATGCTACCGTGCCTATTGCTGGTAGCTTCACTCTGATATTTGGTCTTGGTTTATTGGTGGCCTTCATAATTGGGAGGGCGTTTGTGGGCATTAATAGGTAACACACGGGTAAAATTGGGCCTGTCCTTGACCGCTTGGCCTCAATGATCGGAAGGGATCGGGAGTTCTAATGCTTCCGTGCCTATTGCTGGTAGCTTCATAACATAATTTTGACCACGAATATAGCTTCCGAGTTGACCTGTTTAAACAATATGCTTCTAAGATACAAATGTCACTACGATATGATAGTGATCCGTTAATGTAAAAAATTAATGTTCATTCACAGATTTTTTTTTTACACTGACGTATCCGACCCATATCGCATCTAAGGGCCAGTTGCACAAAACCGTCTGTCACCGTTAAAGCATTCGTTAATTTTTCATTGTATGGGAAGTTCCATAGACTTCTGCTGCGTGACGATGATGTGTCTGTCAATTGTGGTTGATGCAACTGGCCCGTAATCTAATAGTTTAGATATACATATCAGAATTCAAATAGGGTCAATATTTAATGCTTATTGTAACAGAGGAAAACTGATATTGTTTACAAACAATTGAATTACAGTGGTGGCTCAACACCTGTAATCGAACCCCGCTCCAGTGGCCGCCAACCGAGGCAGGGGTCGCCAACTAATATCCGCAGGTGATCCGAACGAAACGACCTCCCATTGTCGCCCTGAAATATTGCGGGGCAGGGATCATCAACGTTGTATTCTTTTGTTCTTATTTTGACCTCAATGTGCAATTTACACTTCAGTGTATTGTGGCAAAAATCGTTCAGGCAAGCACGGTCGCGCGATAAATGATAAAACATCAGATGTTTTATCACTTATCGCTCGGGTTTGATGGATATTTTTTATACATGAAGAGCAAGGCCTCCCCTGTTTTCCGCCACTCGTAATTAACATACCTTTCCGCCATTTCATTTTTGGCCTACCTCGGCCTCCATTCGAAATTGTGAATATGTGAGAAATAAAATAAAGTGCGGTTTAGGATCAAATAATTAGAAATATCTAAAAAATAATGCTATAGTAGGTAATGTTTGAATTTTAATAAGAAAATGTTGTTTATATATTTATTATACAAAAGTAGACAAGATCAATTGGCGCTCATACTACTTCAATTTGTTAATTCATAAATGTTTAATAAACAAATCTGTTCACAGCCGATGTGACAATTTATTAAGGATGTTTAAATAAAATTCGTACCGCGGCGTGTGCACCCCTGACAGTGGACCGTGTAGTCATTAATTCAGGGATCGAGTATTGTTTCCTGTGCGCTACTTTAGGTTTCATTCTCATTATTCGGGTTGTAATTTTAACTATTTATAAAACTCACGTGAGACTCAAACATATCATCATCATCATATCAGCCGAAAGACGTTCACTGCTGGACATAGGCCTCCCCCAAAGATTGCCACAATGTCGGGTTGTAATTGATTAAATAGTGTTTATTGTTTTTTATGGGGTATTTTCACTATCAGCCGACATGTGTTAGATGTGAATTTGCTTTCTCTGTTTTGTATAATTAAATAAATGGAAGATTCACTCGCATCGTAACTTTTCTAGGAATTCGTACATTTGTTTTTAGATGGTCAATTAAGGCTCATTTTCCCGTTATTAATCCCGAATTAATTATTCTAGCTGGTTTTGGATCTAATTATATAACAATCCTTTAACGAGACAATGCTGACTACATATTAAACTGACCTCCAACGTTTCAGGGACGGCGCTGTCCCCGTGATCTCGGAGAAGACTGGCTTAAAAACATCAACACCTGACAGCCGCGCGAGTTTTTCGAACTATACCCGCACTTGGTTTTGATTATCAACTTGAACTGTTTGCGCACTAGGGATGTTACTCTGTCTCGATTTTAAAAATAATTATGTGTAATAATCGTGAAAGTTTACAAGTCACTGCTGTGAGTGTGTAGTGCACAAGCTGCACCAAAAGTTGCTAGAAAAGTTACGATGTCTATGTAAGCAATTAAGCAATATATTGGTTTGTATGTAAATGAAAATGAAAACCTACCGACTTTCCAGTGAGTTCCATTAGTACCGCTTTTACTTCCGGCGGGACGCGTCCGTAGCCTGCTGAAAAAAGCTTCATGACACTGTATTGTCCTGAAACGCGCCGGTCACAGTATTGGCCTTTGTTTACTGAATTCATTTGCACGTTTGAAAAAGGTGGAATTGGAATACGGCCAGGGGTCGATTTTTGAGTCACACGTTCGAATTCAGAAAATTGTCACTGAAAAATGAGTTCAGTGACAAAATCCCGCATACGATTCAAAAATTGATACAATGAGTTCAGAACACGTTGATAGCGAGAACGACACGAAAAATATATGCATCTTTAGGTTTTAGTAAGTAACCGTTTGGGGGCGCTGCTGATTTTCTTCGTACAATGTATGTCAATTCTAGAATTAGCAAACTTTTTTTATCAATTTTCACCACAATCTCACCTGAAGGAAAGTGCTGATGATATTACATTGCGGTATTTAATGGCTGTGCAAAACTGTATGTAACCTCAACGGCCCGCAATGTAACTAAAATCGCATGCGAGTTCGCACGCCGTCTAAATCAGGCCTTATAGTAGATGCCCAATAGACAGCAGCATTTAACAGTCCTGGCTGTCGCGTCCCTTATATCTAGTTCTGAGTAGTGACTGCTTATACAAGTGTTCGATGTTCGTACTCTCCCCAATAACATAAGTATTGTCAACATTACTGTCAATATTTTAGCCAAATATTGTCAATATTTTACCGTTATCGCCACCACCGCTTGTGCCGGAAGACGTTTTTGAATAAATTCGCTAGAAACAATATTTCCCTTGCGGAATGACGGGATTTATGGCGATCGGAAATACGTTATGGTTTTTATTTGTTGCTCTTTATGTTTCTGGAAGTTTTTGTTTGTATTCACATTTACATGCGAAAAGATATACCTATTTTATGTGAAACTTCTTATTGTATACTTGATTATTAGTATACAGACTTTTAAGTACTTAAAATTTATTGGTTTTGTTCAATTTACTGTAAAAAAAATCCTATTGTTTGTAACTCCCAAGGTGCTTAGTCAACAAGCCAACTTGCGCTCCGTAACAATAAAAGCCAATATCTATGTGGCTGCTCACCACGGAGAGAGCGATTGTCACCTTGGTTACGCACAGGCCAATCTGTTAGGTCAAAACAGACGGATTAAAAAACCAACAAGTATAACTTGTACAAGTTACTGTTGGCGTGCAGTCAGCATGCATTTCTCACACAAGATGCATTTAGTTTTCAGAACAAAATGCAAAATAAGAAATGGTAGGACTATGACGTCTTTTGTTTTCATTTTACCCATTTTATACCTATGTCTTTATATTCAAATGGTTTCCTGAAACCTGTAACTGAAAGAACGAGGCCCAGGAAAGGGTCCCAGAATATTGAATCTCATTGTCTAAGAACATTGTGGTTCATAGTTCAACGGATGTGCGTTAGTTCCTGAATGTTATGGGGGTCCGCTTTTGTGTATATTTAGATTTAAAATAAAATAGTTTGAGTCACTGCGTAAAGGAAACATACATCCTATTACGGGTTCCATTATATGTTAGACGACAATCATGAACGACAATCGATTTCATAATTAATGATACTTATCATAAATGTAATAAACTGATACGAGAAGGAAGAATAAATAGGTGGTGTACAATTTTATCGGATGCTATTATACACCCTGTTTTATTGAATTCCATTAACTTTAAGGGATGATTCTTTAGACCAAATACAATTAACTTCTCTAAGAAACTACCGTCTTAAGTTTACGGTTATCGAGTTACGCTATTCTTTTACGCCTAATGGCATAAAAGTCATCTATGCGTAACTCTGCAAACATGCCCGAGGCACTACAATACTTTGGCAGTCTATAGCGAAACGTCGCAAGCTTCCCTTGTCAGCTGTGTGGCAAAATGTGTCGCTCTCGCATAGGTCTCTTTAGTCATCAAAAGCGATGTCTCTCGGACATTGCACCATAAATCGTCTGAAATAGACGCTAGGCCAGTAGTAGTAGTATCGAGTTATTAAAAAAAATAAAAATAATTACTTAACACGTGTGTGACAGCCTTTACCACTTCCCAATGCTATTTGTTTTGACATGTGCCGTCAAACACTTGACACTAACTTGAATATTATTCATATTCTTAACTAATCCATTCATTTATTATATATGAAAACGATATATTTTTTGCCAATTTAACTAAAAGTGATATACAGGATGGTTCCTGATAACGAACCTAACGACATGTCGAATTTAACGGAAAACAAAAAAAAAAACACGGTGTATAGAAGGTAATATAAATATACAAATCTAAATTCTCTCGTACTGTATCACTAGAAAGATGGAATATTCCAGGTTGCGCATTTTTTACCTGAGCTGCTAAAGGTCATAATATAAATTATATTATGTCATAATCCTCCTTGCGTTATCTCGGCATTTGCCACGGCTTATGGGAGCCTGGGGTCCGCTTTTGACAACTAATCCCAAGATTTGGCGTATGCTAAAGATCATATGTACCATATCAGAAAACTGATCCAGGAAAGACAATATTAGCAAGAGCAAGATACCTAATTTTGATGATTATGATGATTGATGAAACATATATAAGTGTCGGTGTTATTCCAGTTCTTTGAGAATATCTTGCTAATAAGTATTTACGTAATTAATTCGAGTAAATTCATAATACATAAATAAACCTCTCAAGAAAGAATATGTATATATGTATGTAACAATTTTATTGCAGGCACATGAGACAAGTTAGGACACAGAAATACAGTATAGTTATGGTGTACAAAGGCGAATTTATTCCTATAAGGGATCTCTTCCAGTGAACCTTACGAAAAAGAATAATACGGAAACGGATACGATAAGAATAATACGGGACTCTGTTTGACAATTTCCACGTTTCAGGTCTGTTTCAGCCATTGTCCAAACCTTACAAATATAAGGAACAACTGCTGCTTTATTATTTCCGACATTTAACTAAAAGGCCATAACTCAAATCGCTTCTTACGAGTAACATTCAATAAAAGATTGCATCTCCATCACATCTTCAGACTGGATTTATCTACTAATAATAAAAGTGGATCGTCGGAGGGCCGTAAATCGAACATTACCGACTGATGCATGGATCGACTGACAAATTATAGGTTCACTAGGTTGCACTGTGGTTCCGCTTGCCTATGAGGTATTTAAAATAAACATAATACTGAACATACTACTGATCAAAAATATTAATGAACATTCTAAGTCAAATAGTACCCGAGTAAGCTTAAGAAAGCTAAGTTGTCTGAATTAGTACTCAGACGATATTTATAATAAAACATAAATAAGTTAAATCAGAAAAAAAAGATATTTCTGTGTCTTACTTGCAGAATAAATGTTTTTATTTGAAAGGTTTCACCAGAAATAAATTTAATATGATATATATTACTACTTATAAATTTCCAAAGTACAGTTTTTATTAAAATTTTATATGTCCCGACTGTTCTCTACTACATGTACTTGTTTAATTATATTAAATTAAAGAAAGAACATAATTATTAATACATATTAATAATAAACTTACTCTTTATGGTGACATACAAACTGCCTAAACAAGCAACTTTTTTATGATTTTCTATCGGAACTATTCTTTAACTGAAATATGATTATTCCACGGCGACGGTAATGTCTGATCCCTGATTTATATCTCAGAGAATGTGCTTTACTTGATTGTTTATGTGACATGTACTGTTAGATAGCTTTTACTGAAGATGTGATCTCTTGGAAGTTAAGTCGTTCATCGTCAAGAGTTGTTTACTTAAAATTAAATGACTATTTAAACGTATCGTCAAATTCGTGAACCATAAACCACTAATTACGATCATAGTAAAGATCAACTTTTTTATCTTGTATTTATTACAACATAATCATGAACTAGGTATTGTTTTTCCGTCACCATAAGCTTCGCTTACAATCATGGTATGTCTTATACTAGTAATTGTCTTCTACTTTATTGAAAAAAAAAAATCTGATGAATGATTTTCAAAAACAAAACAATTAGTAACAGACGAATTTTGATATGTACCTACCTAAGTATCTAGATATGTAGGTACCTATGTAATCAATGCAACTAATAAAAAAATTCAGACCAATGACATCAGAATGTGGTCATTTCATTATCTTATATTTTGATCGCAACCCTGTATAAACAAATAAATGACTTGATTTAAATGATTTGATTTAAATATTCAGTATGATGTCAGAGTACGCTCAGATTAGTCCGAAAGATCTACGTCATGAAACTTTGAAAGTTTTTGCTTAACTTACTGAAAGAATTATTAAAAATAACAATGATAATTTTAACCATCGTTGCAATATGTAAATATCAGAATAAATCCTGCAACGCAAACAAAACGTATTTAGCCAGTGCACGTTTATTTGAAAATATTTCTGAATTAGCAGACGGTTGTTCAGGAAGAGATTTATTCTATCTTATTTACATTTTGCTACGTAAAATATTTGGCGGCAAGAGGATTCTTAGGACTTGTCCACTGCTGAAGAAAATACTTTGTTATTCAACAATATCAAAATACATTGTATTTTGTGACCTTGTTCAAACATTATACCTGTTCATACTTAATATTAGTCCGGATACCTGTCTAGGTAAACGATCTAAAGATAAAATTATATTTTTAAATAAACAAGCTTTTGCCCGCGGATTCGCTCGCGTTAAATTCTAAAATTGTGGAATGCTCCATACAAACTTCCACCCCTCATTTTAGGGAAGTGGGGGGTTAGAAAGAGACAAAAAGTAGCCTATGTCACTCTCCATCTCTTCAACTATCTTTACTTAAAAAATCACGTCAATTCGTCGCTCCGTTTTGCTGTGAAAGACGGACAAACAAACAGACACACACACTTTCCCATTTATAATATTAAGTATGGACATAAATTAAATATAACAAGATCATACCATCCCATACATTAAAATGCGACCGCCTAAGACTGCGCTTACACTCCACCACACATAGATGGCGCCACAAAAAAAATGTCTTGTAGCTTTCGATTGTACTTGTAGATGGCGTTAAGTGTCACTTTTGACATAGATTTACGGCTCGGAATTGACACTTAATGCCAATCAACAAATAATCGGTGGCAACAAGGCATTTTTTGTGGCGCCATCTATGTGTAGTGGAGTGTAAGCGCGTTCGTAGGCGGTCGCATTTTAATGTATGGGATGGTATGATCTTGTTATATTTAATTTATGGTATGGATTAAATAATCAATTGAAAAGAAATGAAACCGGTAACGCCCATACAACCTCTCTAGCGTTACCGGTATCCATAGACGCTTACCATGAAGCGATTCGCACCTTAAAACTTACCTACGCTCAAAAAAGGTAAAAAATTTATATTTATTTTGCTGTAAATACGTACCAACTTTGAATGTCACGGGTACTATACCTATTACCTATATAATGGTGTACTTGACTTTCATGAAATTTTTAATTATTAAGAAAAAAATAACCATCGGTATTTTTATATTTAATCACGATGGTAATATAGAGTCAGAAAAATGTGGGGAATCCTCATGCTGTTACTCCTCGAAAGAAAAATATGATATTTTTACCCCTATATCATAACATAAAGGCTGTTTCACACTATTTTGTTTAATAAACCATCCCTTTAAATTGAAATCAAAACTACCAAACAGTTCCGGGCGAAGCGAAGCCAGTCTATTTAGCATATGAATTAAATACAATGAAATATGGTTAAAATTAATATGGATGTATGCCGCGCTGGCATTAACGATTGTGCCACTTGTAACTCTAATTTTACCGAAATATTTATGTTGGTAAAATTTACTAACACAAATAAGTGCTGTATAAGTGCTTAGTAATAAATAAATAGTTAGGACATTTACTAAGCGAACTTAAATATAATTACCTATGGATTTTGTAAAAAAATTTACGAATATAAATTTTACTATACGAGCAAGTATTGCAACGATCATAATAAAGTTAATGAATCTACGGTTGTACTCATGTTATTATATCGCTACTGCTGCGACATGTTTCGTGCCAATTTTTGAGGCCCCTCTTCAGGCATATAGGAGTTCAAGCGACGGCTAAATTCCGAGCACTCAAGTGATATAATAACGTGAGTACAACCGTAGATTCATTAAATATTTGAATATGTCTCACGTAAGTTTAACGTCTATGATCATAGTTGTACATTTATCTTTTTATGCCCTGCGGCGGCCGGAAAGCGTCAAATTTCAGACCGCTGTGGTAGACTAAATTTTCCGCTTCCCGGCTCCGTCGAACAGAAAAATAGTGTAGCTACAGACCTTGGCCAGTAAATAAGAAAACCTTAGATCACATGATTGTTGACCTTGGCTCCGTGATCTGATCCAAGTAAGTATGTAATCTTAATTTACTATTGTTGATACGATCATTTCTGCTAAGTATTTTAAGCTTATTAATACACAATTTACAAATTATTGAAGCTTAGGTGGATGAATTTTGTAGACGTTAAACTTTTATGAGACATATTTAAATATTTAATGAAGCTACGGTTGTACGCACGTTATTTTTTTTTTATACTCCGTCGGTGGAAAACAAGCATACGGCCCGCCTGATGTAAAGCGGTCACCGTAACCTATGGACGCCTGCAACTCGTTGTTATATCTCTACTTAACTGCTGCGACATGTTTCGGGCCAATTTTGAGGCCCCTCTTCAGGACATATAGAAGTTGACGCGGTGGTTAAACGGACAATCAGTCACGGTCAGTGTACAAAGTTTAAATACTTGGATGGATTTTGATTTAAGAAAACCAAGCACCTAATTTTTAATTATCACGGACGCCAGCAAGCATCGTAGTGTTGTTATACTTATTATACTTATTGGTGCCATCCAAACTTTAGAGTAAGTAAACCTTGCTCACAGGCTAAGGGCTAAGTGGAACAAATTTTAAAGTAGAAAATAATAAGCGGACTGTCGCGGCAATATTCACGGAATACATTACGTTTTGTCGAGCGGAGTTGGTCGCTATTAGCGAATTTTAATGGCCGCTGTACACACATGGCCAACAGTTCCACCAACCCCCTTGGCCATGTGTGTAGAGGGCTACTTGGCCGTAAGTTGGCAGTTGGCGCTTGCGCTTGCCGGCCAACCGATTCGTGTCGGTTTTTTGTCCACACATCAAAGGATCTTGGCGCCAATGGCCAACTGCGTTTACACGTTGGCGCTTCATTCAGTTGGTCGTCAGCCGTCAGAGAGGACAGTAGTGATATATTTACGAAAATAATAAGTTTATCTATGCCAATAATAGTGTAGATTTTAGGAAATAAAATAACCTTGCAAATGTTTAATGTATTTCCTAAAAAAGATAAATGTTCTTATCAGAATATTCAAAAAATTGTTAATATTGCAAATAATTTAATTTTACTACGGGGTTATTATTTTTTAATATTTTTTTTCTGACAACGTCTATGACCAAGAATTTCCTAGATTTTTTCATTACACGTCCATCTTTCATGAAGAGCCAATGCCAAGTGATTGGTTCGCCAATGTGTAAACAGCGGCTCTTATCTTGGCCAAGGGGTTTCACAAAGGGCTGGTGGAACCGCTGGCCATGTGTGTACAGGGGCCATAAGACGCTGTCTTTGCATAAATATCTTGCTTGTTACTTATAGTTATAAGTATGTGGGGATTTTAATTTGAATAAAGGTTGAGATTTGCAAGCACTTATTAATAAGACTTTATTTATATGAATACAATTGTACTCTGTTGTCTACCTAGATGTACAGAAAAAAATTGAAAGACATTGTCACATCTGGGGACCGATTTTTGAATCTCGAACGCATGAATTCGCCGTTCGAAAGTCGTTATGGCCCCTGTACACATATGGCCAACGGTTTCACCAACCCCCTTGGCCAAGCGTGTAGAGGGCTACTTGGCCGTAAGTTGGCAGTTGGCGCTTGCGCTTGCCGGCCAACCGATTGGTGTCGGTTTTTTGTCCACACATCAAAGGATCTTGGCGCCAATGGCCAACTGCGTTTACACGTTGGCGCTTCATTCAGTTGGTCGTCAGCCGTCAGAGAGGACGGTAGTGAAATATTTACGAAAATAATAAGTTTATCTATGTCAATAATAGTGTAGATTTTAGGAAATAAAATAACCTTGCAAATGTTTAATGTATTTCCTAAAAAAGATAAATGTTCTTATCATAATATTCAAAAAATTGTCAATATTTCAAATAATTTAATTTTACTACGGGGTTATTATTTTTTAATCAAATTTTTCTGTCAACGTCTATGATCTAGAATTTCCTAGACTTTTCCATTCCACGTCCATCTTTCATGAAGAGCCAATGCCAAGTGATTGGTTCGCCAATGTGTAAACAGCGGCTCTTATCTTGGCCAAGGGGTTTCACAAAGGGTTGGTGGAACCGTTGGCCATATGTGTACAGCGGCCGTTACGTCGTATTCCACAGACTTTCTAACGGCGCATTTATGCGTTCGAGATTCAAAAATCGGTCCCCTGAAAAAGAAGTGTAAATAGTTACCTACATCAGTAAATACGTATTATATATGTACCTATAATATATCTATGCAAATACAGTAGACGTATTTGTAAATCTTTTATATGAAATGTGCTCTTACGAATAATAGACAGAATATGAATGAATTAAAAGAAGTACCTATGTTTCAATTATTAATGTCCCTAGAAAAAAAAATTTGTTGATTAATCTATTATTGGCAAGTGTAAAACATCTTATCGCCCAAAACATTTTGTATGAATCTACAGTGAGCTGTAAAATTGCATGGAGAAATTATGAATGAACTATCTAAGAAGTGAAATCGTGCAAAGTGAACTATGATTTAGACGTACCAGCATCAGCTGCCTGTCTAAAACGAAATAATAATAATAATAATTCATTGATAAATTCGCCATGCACTTTTGCAGCTCACTGTACAATTCACAGAAAGACATGAGTCCCTCATAATTGTACCTAATTAGTTGTGATTTTCTTCATTCTACTAAAACAAGTGTGTACTTATGTGAGTTGTTTTGCAATCCCTCGCTGACAACTCACTATCTCATTCTCATCATCAAAACGAACAATAAATCAAAATTATTTTTTAATCGCATCCTAAACGTTACACTTAATTCAATGAAAGCGATCCCTATCAGGTTATCTGTTCACCCCAGCTTCCCTATTTACATCTAAATGCATACAAATCTGTACGGAACCCTACGCGGAATCGGTTCCGGGTCACGTGTCTACCGGGGAAAATCGGTTAAAGAGGACCATTCCTTCACGGTTAATAAAGTCACAATCTTCACAATACAAAAACAGGCTGGCTGGATATACACCCCTGTTTAGAAAAAAAAATGTGACTAGATGGTTCTGCACGTTTTTTTTAAAGAATTAGTTAATAGTTAGGGCAGCTTTAGGTTCGTATATTTAATGATAGATTTGTAGATTTTAAGTAATTAAAGAAGTCCTGATTTCCTCCTAATTGACCCTAAGCTAATTTAAATTAATTTCGTCTTGTCTATGATATTGTCTTCTGGTAAACCGAACCTCAAGATACTTATTTACAGTAAGAAAACAATTCATAATAATCAGATACCAAATCCATGAGGCCAATGAGACGACGCGCTCATTTACCTTTATGATTCCCCATTTAATACTGATACATGTGTGGTTTTACATAATTTTAATTAGGTATAAACTACCTAACATCTAAATGTACACCTTAGGTACAAGAATTCTTGATAAAACGTATAATCAGTTAATCATTATTGTTTTTGAATCACACAATGACTAAACTTAACGCAGAAACCGTTTAGCGGAACCCCAACTTGAGGGAACAGATTCCAAATTTGAATTTGATTATCGAAGTGTGCCGTCCATTTGTCATTTGTAATGACGCGTCGCGCTAATATTGTAATCTTGTAAATGCGTTGGTATATATTTATTATTTAGCAGCTTTTCTGTATTTCTACGTTTGTAGGCGTCATATTTTTGTGTAATAAGATTATTTTTTTAAGATACTGACACTTCGAAAGCTTCAACAGACAGTAGTAGTAGTAGTACTTATATTATGCACTGGAATTTAGCGAACATGAAAATTCTGATTGTTTTTTGTAGTTAGTCATCATAAAAATACAAAAAAAAAACACAAAAAATACTTATATTTATATTAATCAAACCAGCAAATAGTTTACAAATTTCAAAATCAAATTGTTGTAGATTGTGTATTCACTATTTGAATTTATAATTAAAATTCCTATAACAATTGTCTAGTTTTCTTGCTTTTCTTTGCAAGTTCTACTTTAAAATTATACCCTGCAATATAATTCAATTCATTACCATACATTTTCTTGGCAGATACTCTGGCGGACAAAGGCGGTCACTTCCTCGACATAGGGTCCGCACAATGGTCAGCAGACGGAAGGCGTTAGTTACAGTCGGCGCGTACGCAACCACTTCATTTTATTATTTTTTGTTTAATTTATATTTTATTGCCCTGGTTCGTAATAATAAATGCGTAAATTTGTATTTTATCTTTATTTTTACATCAGGACAGGACCTATTGTCTAATTTAAACCGACAATTAAATTGTCGACAGCAAAGCAGCTCTCGTGGTTTTCTCAAAACAAGCGCAGTATCAAAATGTTCGAGTACAGTCGCCATCAGATATATCGGAGCGGTCAAGGTGCTCATAAATATCTGAACGCGCCTCTATTGTCAAGGAAATAAGGATCATGTTCTAATATGTTTGCGCAGCCTGGCTGCTCCGATATATGAGATGATGGCTGTACCTATTTGTCTAGCTGTATACGTCTAAACCAGCAGAAACTATTAGATTGTATTAAAAGCTACTTAAAATACAACGTATTAATAGAAAAGACAGAAAAACTATTTGTGTATTCTAATGTTAAATATACAATATTTTCTCCAAACATGCACTGTCTCCAGTGTCCCTAATATGAATTTCTGTATTAAATTACTCACGGTCGGGCGCGCGGGCAAAAATATTGTTTTCGACGCTTTGCGCGTCTTTCAGGGCAAGGTTGGCTCGAATATGGGTTTATTGTGTTATTTTGAAATGAAGATGTTTATTCTATTTGTGCCATGATATTTACTAGTATTTATTGTGACAATACAATGTAAATATGCGAAATCATGGCTGTCTAGAACAATGGTAGAATTTCGGTATCTCTTAAACTGAAAATAAGGTCGATGTAGGGAACAAATCAGATTATTTTATTAATATTTTTTTTTGATTTCAGTTCTATTTCAGTTTATGAGAATAAGGTAGCTAAGAATTTAGGGTGCATTGGCTATAATTTCGGAAGCCGGGATGTTGGGTCCGGTGCTCTGCTCACCCGTGAATAGTCGCCCACACGCTGAGAATCGATGTTATTCCAATGCCAAAAACACCTTAACGAGAAAAATACACTGAAAAATACATTCACTGCACCCAACTGATGCAATTACCATACAATTTTCCGAATACAAAACAAAAACATATCCTAACTAGGCCACTCCATGAGGGAACAAGGACCATGTTCTCATAGCGATCCTCCACGGCGGCTGTTGAGGCAATGTTCGGAACACCCATTGGCACCCACACGGTATGATGCTGAGAACCGATGTTATTCCAATGCCCAAAGGAATAACATTATTCATGAAAATAATAAATAATAATAATAATAATAAGCCCGCAGGGCAGCTTGTGGCGAGCTGTTGGGGAGTGACGACCCCACGGACCCGAGTGTTCCCGAGAGTCGGTCAGGGTCTCCGTCTCCGGCGTGTCTTCGCCGGCCGGAGTGGAACCCCAAGGGGACCCGCAGGACTCTCAGCTCTGGCTTGCCTTCATTGGCCGTCCAGAGAGGAACGTTTGAGCTGTCGCTCCAGGGGTGGAAGTGTTAAAGGGCATAACGCCGCGAGTAACTACGGAGAAAGCGCAGCACCACCTCTCGACACCCCTGAGCCACTCACGCCGGTGTTGCGCCTGGCCGTCTTTATGATGGCAAATCAGGTGCCCATCTACCGAGTGGCGAGTCACCGCCTGCCTCGATAACTTGTTAACGCAATGTTATGGTAGGTGTCCGGACCTTTGCAATAGCCCATTTTCATAACTCATCCAAACTTCAACCCATAGACCTGATCTATTCTTTCCATTTTATTGACAATAGTTTCCAATGCCTGCTGAAACCGGTTCACGGGTATCTATTCATGTACCCGTGAATGGGTTCCAGCAGGTGTTCTACATGACATCAAATATCTCCAAACGGCCTCTACGTGTTGGATCTATATCCCCACGCACGCCTTATAAATGACCGGGCTCGAAAGACCCGAGAGTTTAAAAACGGAGAAACAAATAATAATAATAATAATAATAATAATAATAATAATCATTTATTTCAGACCAGGTCCATATACATTTAAAATATACAAAAAATTCACAAAATTTACAAAACAAAACATGTGTTAGTAATTAGTAATAAATAATTATAGCAGCTATGGTTAGTAGATATAAAACAGGACAGGACATAACATAAAAGACACATTTATGTACAGTATATAGGCTTGCCTGTCAGTACATGAATCATATGGCAATGATTGATGTACTGACAGTCAAACCTTGACGCAAATACCCTCAGGAGGCCGCTATAGAGCTGTCCCGCACCCTACGCGCCAGGGATGTGCACCGCTTCCGCATCGTGGTGTAGAAACAGTCTACTCTAGCATTGGCAAACATACCTGATGCACTGCAGTAGCGGGGCAGTCCCATCAGCATCCTGAAGGCATTGTTGTACTGTACACGGAGGGCGTTGTACTGTTTCTGGGTATAGGAGATCCACAGGCTGCTCGTGTAGAAAGTTGTACAGAAGGCTCTAAAGAGAGTTAACTTAACTTCAGCGGAGCAACGAGCAAACCTGCGGGCCACCATGTTTGCCCTAACAGACAACGCCCTTCGCTCTCGCTCAATATCAGCATCGTCCTTCAAGTCAGAGGTAACCACATGGCCAAGGTATTTAAAAGATTCTACCCTATTCAATGGAGTACCATACAAACGTATAGGAGGAACAGGTGGCAGGTCTTTACCTCTGACCTGAAAGACCATGCATTCGCTTTTTTTAACATTGTAGACGAGGCCGTGACTACGAGCAAATTGCTCACAGATGCCAAGCAACCGCCTCAGGCCACACGGAGAGGCACTCAACAGCACCATGTCGTCAGCGTAGCTTAAGTTGTTGAAACATACGTCGTCTATATGGCAGCCGACATGAGTGCTGCTGAGCTCCTCTATTAATGCATTTACATACAGGTTGAAGAGCTTGGGTGAGGAAATACCTCCCTGCCTCACCCCGCACTCCAACCTGTATGGATCTGAGTATGCGTTTGACCATCTCACCACGTTGACCTGGTTAACATACCAGAATTTAAAAATGTGGTAAAGTTCAGCAGGCATATTGATGCTTTTTAACTTTTGCCATAATATATCATAATTAACCAGGTCAAACGCTTTAGAGAGGTCAAGAAAACAAGCATACACAGCGGTGTTTCGATCCGTATAATACCTGACAGTCTGCTTCAAGCACAATATTGCCGTTTCGGTTGACAGCCCCGGCCTGAAACCGAATTGGTTGTGATGAAGAACCAGGTATTTGTCAAGCTGAGTGCTAAGCAGACTGTCAAGTACCTTAGCAATCACCGTTGCTAAAGAAATTGGCCTGTAATTGGTCTTATCGCTAATATCGCCACCTTTATTTTTAACTATTGGCACAACTACAGTTTTCATGAGTGCATCCGGCAAGTAAGAATGGCTGATGCAGAGATTAAATAATAAGGCCAGTATTCTAGGAAGGTGTGAGCCAGCATGTCTAAGGTGTTCTATGCTAAGACCGTCGTGTCCAGGAGATTTTCCTCGAGCCATTGAGTTAATTACTGCATGAACGTCGCTGGCATCAAATTTAGCTTTAACTTCCTGTCCACGCGGCCATTCATCACCTTTTGTCGGCGATGCCACCAAAGGCGATGTTACGGTGAAATGAGACTTAAATATACTAGCAATACTGATATGATCGCTAACGCCATTTATACTTGCCGGAAGACTCGGCTTGCCATTTAGCCTCTTAGTTGATTTCCAAAAGCTACGAAAATCTTTATTTCTATGATGACTTGCCAATATGTCCATTTTAATTTGTTCGCTATGGTTTTGACACCACTTCAGGCGCTCTTTAAAAACATTACGACTATTTCGCATGTCATCATAGACATGTCCGGCTTTAGGTTTTCCATGCCATACCCATAACTTAAATTTATCTCTAGCCTCCAAGTGCACCGCGCGGACATGTTTGTTCCACCCAATCACTGTTGGTTTCTTTTTAAAGACACGTTTCAAAGTATAACTACTAGTGGCCGCGTCACTTAAGACCTTTATTATATTTACATACATTTCATCTATAAGGTTTTTATGCCTGTCATTATCACAACAACGGTCACAACAAATTTCGAAATCATTTGAGTAATCAATTTGGCTAAGCCTGTCATCACAAATTTTATTGTACATATCTACTTGTTCGGGTTTTCTTTCCCCCCAAATAACCTTATTAGTGACAGATTTTAATTCGTAAAATAACTCTGAACCAATATTACCAACGTTACATTTAACACATAGAGGATAGTGGTCTGACCATATTACGTCATATATAAAGCTAACATTTAAAATTGTTTTTGTAGCAAATTCCGTTGTCAGAATGTGATCTAGCCAGCGCTTAGACCCATTAGCCTCACTGATAAAACTGTAGGTATTTGATCCTAATCCTAACTTATCTATGTCAGCACAGGTCCACTTTTGTTCAGAACAAAACATCATCATTTCATTATAAAATAATTCGTCCGGGTGAGCGTTAAAGTCTCCTAGTATGTACGCCGAACGGACATCCTCATTAATAATAGTAGCACTCACCAGACTAAGACAATCCGTAAATTCCACTAAATTCACCATTTTATCCGTAGGCATGTAAACACTGAACACAAGTATGGACTCACTAGGTAGGTTAATTTTTATGGCACTTACGCGCGCGTTATCACACTGTACGATAGAAACATTGGGGAACGCACTCTTATTCCACAGTATATAAAACACTGAAAAATATTATAATTGTACACTACAGATATAACGGTGCCAGTACGTATTATATAATTCTTCTAATACATAACCACAAAATTAAAATTTGGAAAAAACCCCGTCCGCGACATAGTGGACTGATTTTCATGAAACATGGCTAAGAACACTCCCGACTAACTCAGCTTTCAAAACAAAAAAAAAACTAAATCGAAATTGGTTCATCCGTTCAGGAGCTACGATGCCACAGACAGACACACACAGACAGACAAACAGACAGACAGACAGGTCAAACTTATAACAAAGGGGGTTAAAATATAATCATACACTACAGATATAACTGTGCTAGTACGTACTATAAAATTATTTTAATACAAAACAAAAACATCAGATCCTAACTAGGCTACCCCATGTGAAAACAAGACAATCTGCACCAGTTTCCCAGAGAAATCCTCCACGGCTGTCGAGCCAATGGTCCGGTTCACCCATTCACCCATTTGCACCCACACGGCTGGGAACCAAGTCGTTCGCAGACTATTGGTCACGGAGTTAGTCACGGACGTTGTGGGGGGTGAAATAGATTCAAACGTTGTGATTATGATTATCGTGTATCTTAAGGACGAGGGGACACACATTATAGTTAACAACATGGTAAATAACATTATAGTTTTAACAACATGGGTAGTCTTAATATTAGTCTTAGTTTGTAGTATTATTTTATGGTACCTATAGGCATAAAACGAGCTAACGAGCCGCTATAAAATAAATAAAAAAAAAACAATTATTACTACATATATATAAAAAAAAGGTAGGAAGGATACCTAAAGGAACCCGTTCTGGGCCATGCCGGGTCCAAAGGTCCCCATCACGCTAGCGTTACCCCGCTGTATGGCGATGGAGACCTGTTGGACAAGCCATGACTCAGAACGGGGATCTTTTGTTTTCTCCCTGAGGCGCTTTCCGATCTCTCGGAAGAGTTCACGCGCCTGCCTTCCCCAGGGCCCGGCTGTCTCAACCGCGAAGGGCACGAAGTCATAAGTGGCTTCCAAGGCAGAGTATTTCAGGCGTTTGTTTTTAGCGGCAGTCTCTACTGCTGAGCCTGCCGTCTTAACTGTGTGTCTGATATCTAGTTGTGAGAGATTATTTCAAATCTGATAAGGTATAGTCGATAAACTATGTAAGCTGCAAAAGGTTTAATTTACATCAAAACTTAGTAAATAAACAGTTGTAAATGTTAGACATCCAAGATCTATTGTCAGTTTTCAAATGGCCATAATTTCATAAGACAGGTATTTCTGTCGTACGAAATTATGTTACAGACTAATAATAGGTGTATTAATTTACCTACATTTATATTTTAGTCGCTAATAAATCATTACAATATTTCAAATCCGAGCGCCTGGTTATGTTAACATGGGGGAGCATGATGGCTCTATCTCACCCTCACATTACCTCCATTCGGCACGCTAAGCTTCGTTACTGTCGTGTTCATATCTAATTTAGTATAGTAGTTCTCATTGTTGCATTTGAATAGGCTGTTTTAATCATTATCTAAATAGAAACTTGACAACTTAAACATTTTCTTAGTATAACTAATCGTGATTTATATTACTTATAGTAACTATCAAAATACAGTGCGGCTAAAATGTGTTATTAGTGTAATTTTTCATTCTATCATTCTTTAGGCTTTGGTGGTTTGATTTTACTTGTAGTCCTCGCAAATACATTTTGGTTAAAGGAAACAACACAATTTATATCTTACGTATTTTAATGATTTGCTACTACATCTAAAATAATATTTACAAAAGAAATAAAACACTTAATGATAATATTGCACATAGAGGATATATCTTAATAATATAACAACAACGATTAAAAACAAAATCATGAATCCACGATACCGTAAAACTGACATATTTAGTTTCAAACATTGACTATTATTAATTAATTACAACATTGTTGAATTTGAACAGTTCCGAGGCCGACATTAAATTTGCATAAGCGACTCATTTGTGAATGAGCGAACCATTGTGCGGGTAGAACTGTTTGCTTTTCTTATTATAATTTTGTGGGACGTCGTCCATATCTCCTTCTTTGTCTTGGTGTGCTGTCATATGTCTCGTTAGATGATGTCGCTCTCTAAAGCTCTCATTGCAAACAGGACACTTCAATTTGTCTTCTCTTTTTCTCCTGTTAGGGTCAGCTACGGACTCACTCTTGTGGTGGGTACGCATGTGGTAAACGAGATCTGAAGTCATTCGGAAACTGATGCTGCATTTTGCACACACATTTTGAGCAGGCAAGGAAAATGCAGCCAAAGTCGGTGGCAACAACGTACTGAGTATAGCAGCCGCTGGGTTAGAAATGAGCGGTTCTCTCGGTGGAACTGGAAACTTCATGAATTCGGGATTCGGTGGTTGGAAGTTTTGAACACTGAATGGATAAGAAGATCCCGCTTGTAAATAAGGTATATCTGGTCTGAATGGCAAAAAGTTTAACTTGTTGGGAGACATCTGTGGCTTTGGAGAACTTTGTTTTTCTTGATATTCAACGCCTTTGAACGCTCCACTAGTTCTTGTTTGATTTGAGCTCGGTTCGGGATAATTTGGAGAAGATGGCGGAATACTTTGTGCTTTAAAGAAATTATTACCATTCAAAAGCTGTGCAGGTGTCAGTAGATTATTAAAACTGGGTCCTTTCGTGTAGGAATTTGACGATTGACTTGTCACAGATAAAGGCGGACTGACAGAATTTTGATACAGCAGATTGTCTGGACTAACTGATGGATTAGGTGAACGCATAGTATAGTTAGCAACTTTCGTAAATGCGCTTCTCGGTGACATCTCTGGCGGCTTCTCGATGTATCGGTTTTCATATCTTGCTCTTGATTGCATGCTAATTAAAGTCGGATCATCGAAAATCTTATTCTTATATTCGGGTAGAAATTTGGGCTGCCTTGCTGCACTTTCATTGGAGTTCGGGCGGCTTCTCGAACGGTCGGAATTCTCGGAATCACTGCAATACATTGCTTTGTTTGGATATTCATCTGTGCCGACGTCGATGTTAATATCAGAACCAAAGTTTGGAGATATGTTATTATTAATGCGCATTCTGTCGTCGTCTTGATCTTTTAAATCCATTGTGTTTTCGTTGGAGTACTCACTGTTTTTGTAAATTTCTGGGATCCTCTTGAGCGGATGTTCCCATTCTTCGTTGTTGAAGAGTTGTTTTGACACACGAAGTTGCCGTTCAGGTTGCTTTTGACGAAGTTTTTCATCCGGCATCATGAGGAAAGCAACGTCGAACGATCTTTTCGAGGTCTTCCCAGCATTCAACACCGTCGACTGCATCTCGGGTTTCGTGATCTGCGATGTCCTTGCACTCTCGATGCTTAAATTAGTCTCCTTCGAATCAGGAGACGCCTCTTTATAACTTTGATAATTATTTTGAATGTCCATTGTCATTGTTTTTACATTTAACTAATGCTACACTTTGCAAAACTTTTCACACTTATATCGCGAGCTCGCTTGTAAGACGCGTGCGTGCCACCCGGCAGTAACTTTACGAATGCGAGCGCAATATAAGGGTGGAAAATATATAAGTGGGGTTTTGTCTACCCTAAGCATAGCTCCGAAGTTGGGAGGGCGTGGCAAAGTTGGCCAGTCAGCGTCGAGCGGGAGGCGGGAAATAAATCCGCGGACCAATAGACGCCGTTTTCAACGATAGAGAGCAGGAGAGCTCAATCACCGGGTCAAGTAATAATAACTGCCTCGAATTGAGAGCGCATTGAGTTGCGGTAGGGTCAGCCCGACAATTACAGCATGATATTGAAAACCGCGAGCAGTTTATGCTGCTTTCAATACGGATGTTGGTACGGTTGGCAACGTAGTTAAAATGTTGTCATATGAATTCTGGTTGATATTGTTATAACACTAGAAGATTTGTTAAAAAAATAGTATGAAATTTACTGTATTTAACTTACTTATTCAAGGGATATAAATATACTTTGAGCTCCTATATTTAAAAAAATATAATTATAAAATTTAAAAAAAAAAATCGATGTAAGTTTGTCGTTACTAACAAAATATATAATGACTTAAAAATAAAAATATAAATTTAACATTATAAAATTATTTAGCTAACTAGACTAAGATTATAGTATGTAATTTATAATGATATGAAAATATGATCAATAAAACAGTACTTATAGAAAAATATCTTCTTCCGTAGGCGTGATAATATTATCACATTCGCTCAATAAAAAAAGTTTTTTAGTTCGCACCCATTTGCGTCCTCAAGAAAAACTCTACCGATTACGATTGCAATAAATATGTTTTATATGTCGCATAAAAAATGATACCTCGCTGTAGTCGGCCTAACCCCCGAGTGTATGGATGAGATTGCGAATAATGCTATTAACACAGACGCTTCTTCTCAAATTGATATCCTACCTACCACCTTTATAGAGAAAAATAAACTTAAGACAACAAGTGTTAAGATAGAAAATAAGAAAGCAGACCCAACTGGAAAATCAGTGGGTTCAGACATAGCAAAGTAAGGCTTAGCTGTGTTTTTAGAAGGTTCAAATAGACTTGAAGAAGGGGCTATAGAAATGAAAAGAAGTCTCAAATGAGAGTTCTGTTCGGTAGTAACGATAATAAGATAGGCGCAGACGTTAAAGGAAAGTCATTTGTCAGATTTTAGTCATTTTTTGGCCATTCGCTCGCTCTCAATGAAATCTGTTCAAAGTATATATTTGCGGGCGTCCTTAATGACACAGTTTGGGTTTTGATGGATAATCTTGTGATTAGGGAATGGAGTAAGGAGAAGGTTTATCTTAATGATACTTTTGATATATTTTTTATAAAAGTACCTAAATAATTTTATAACTTCTTTAAACAATTCAAAGCTGTTTTGGTTGATCAATAATCCTCATCTATGTAGGTAAATTGGTATACGCTGAGCGGCATCCATTTTGGTGTGAGTTATTCCAGTTTGGTGTAAGTAAGATGTATTAGAAATCGATTTTGTGATTTTAACTTAATTTGACAGCAATTAAAAGATTTGTTTTCTAAATTGCTATTAATTCAAAAATCTTGGAATCGTGTTTTTTTTAAATGCAAGTAGGTACGACTTGCATTTTTAAAAAACCTATGCTTTACTTTGCTTTTAAAAAATTTTAATACAGTTTTTAAATTGTTTAAAAATGCAACCATATTATTTAGCCGAGTCCTTCGAATATTATAGTATTTTCTTACTTAGACGGAAAATGGATATATAAAATAGATATATAGGTCTGGTAGCCTGTTGCTACCTATATATGTTTAATGTCTGCTATTTGTAATCTGTTATCCTTGTGGTGCAATAAAGAATGATGATGATGATGATGATGTATTCCTGTTATCCCTCACTAGGGACATAGGGCTCTCAGAAGAATCTTCCACTTTTCACGATCCTGGGCGACTGCTTCCAAATCCTTCCAGCCTAGTCCACTTGCGCCAGCCTCCTTTTCCACTGACCGCCTCCACGTGGTACAAGGCCGTCCCGACCGTCTACTGCCAGGTGATTGCCAGCAGAGACCCTGTTTGGACAGGTGGTTATCTGCTCTGCGTAGCACGTGCCCTATCCATCGCCACTTCCGTGCGCGTATTTCCTGGCCTACGGGCTTTTGTCCCGTCAGCTGCCACAATCTAGCGTTTGAAATAGTTGTCGGCCAGTAAATACCCAAGATGCGCCGGAGACACTTGTTAATAAACACCTGCAACCGATTGGTGATGTCCTTCCTCACAAGCCATGTTTCGCAACCGTACAAGAGGACCGACTTGACGTTAGAGTTGAACATTCTAATTTTAGTACCACGAGTTATTACGGTGGACGTCCAAACAGGCTTCAGCTGGGCATACGCTGCTCTCGCTTTGTTGATGCGCGTCTCAACATCGCTCTCCGCTCCCCCTGAAGGATCGACCACGCTCCCTAGGTACGTAAAACGATTGACCTGTTCCACTGCTTCACCCCTTATATTTATTGGAGCTGCATCCAAGGTATTAAGACGCATGTCCTTCGTCTTCGAACAATTTATGCGTAAGCCTTCTTCTGCAGCGAAACGGGTAAGGTCATCGGTCTTGGACTGAAGGTGTTCGCGTGATGTTGCGAAAAGACATAGGTCGTCGGCAAAATCAATGTCTTCGAGGCTTTTTCCATTGACCCATGGCAGCCCTCTGCTCTCTTGGCTCGTTACTCTGCGCATCACGTCATCCAAAACAATGAGGAACAGCAACGGAGACAGTAAACATCCCTGTTTCACACCGGCCGTTACAGGTATACGTTCTGACAGCTGTCCTTTGTGCAGCACTCTACAAGAGGAACCCCTATAAAGATTGTGTATAATTGTTATGATCTTGTCTGGTATACCTCTTCTTCTAAGTATGCGCCATATACTTGTCCACTTGACCCTGTCGAACGCTTTCTCGAAGTCTACAAACAGAGTGAAGAGTTCGCTACGCATTTCGTTGCATTGTTCCAAAATCATACGTAGAACGTTAATTTGGTCGATGCAAGACCGCCCGCAATAAAGAATATTACTTAATAAAGAATATTATTTACTTACTTTACTTACTTAGATAAATAAAGTTGTTCCAACTACCTCTAATAGGAAACAAACGCCTTCCTTCATCCATCAATCCTCAGAACGGCAGGCGATCGACGTGACACCTTATTAACTGGGCGACAAATGTTCTCGGCATCAGCCAATCGATTCACATGTTCTTTCAGTGATAGATTGTTGAGACAATTGTGTGATTCTTAAGATGTTTTCTTATATTAAATCTAATGTTTCAATGTTTTCGCAGTTTTGTAATCATCTTGTCAAAAATACGCGTTACAATGACATATGGTGATAAGTGATAAAAAGATATTTAACCATGCTGACATCGCAAACAAAAAAATCTGAATATTAATTTCAGAATAGGTAGTTTATTTATATATCATTTATATCATTTATATTTGACGACCGGTTTGGCGCAGTCGGTAGTGACCCTGCCTGCTGCGCCGCGGTCCCGGGTTCGAATCCCGGTAAGGGCATTCATTTGTGTGATGAGCACAGATATTTGTTCCTGAGTCATGGATGTCTTCTATGTATATAAGTATTTATATATTATATATATCGTTGTCTGAGTACCCATAACACAAGCCTTCTTGAGCTTACCGTGGGCCTCAGTCAATCTGTGTAAGAATGTCCTTATAAAAAAAAATAGGTATCATCACATATGTCATTTTTATGCAAAAGAAGAGGCTAAAGTGGGAAGAGAAAACTGTCTAAAAATTAACCAACATTAAGTAGCTGAAATTTGTATAAAATAGGGAACTGCCTATGTATAAAATTGGGCTAACGCAAAGAACTAAATAGGTATGTGGTTATTTACTTTTACGGAAAATATTACGTAGGTGTAAGCACACGTAAATAACTTATTTCGCTTCGATCCAATAACCTAATTTTTATCAATTTCTAAGAAAAATGAAGAATAAAATCAGTTACATCAAAACTGCTAAACCTTATAAAAGGTAATGATATTATTTATCCGCCTTCATCCTTTAACGACAGCCAATAAATTGACTCGTGTTAGTGATAATGATAAGAGCTTATTGATAAGTAATTGGCAGCGCGTGCCTCGGATTATATGGCGCGTGGCTCGGTGGAGGGAGATGATACGGAAACCTCATGTTTATAAGCAAAAGCTTCTAAAAATATTTGGAAATAACATTGCGACTTCGTCAACACGAGTGAAAATATGGTACTTAACCATGAACAGTTAAATAGGATGGGGAAAAGATTTAATGATAGGTATTCCGAATATTATAATAATAATGAATTTTAATGTTCAATACAATTACATACTATTATTATTATTTTGTAATTATTGTTCGACATTTTTTTTAAATTAATTATTGAATTTGTTTGAGAGTATTTTCTATTTTTAAAATGTAATATTGTATTGTACCCTATTTATGATGATTTAACTTTAACTTTGACAATACATGTAAAATTTTTAATTTTATGAATAAATGAATATGAATATTCATCAAGTTTTTGCAAAGATGCGGTTATTGTTAAATGTGTATGAACCTACGTACACTACTAGAGCTGCAAAAGTACTCAGAACTTTAAAGGAAAAAATACCTAAATCAAGGAAATAGAAGGAATTGAGGAATACTTAAGCATTACCGTCTTGCAGGTTTTTGCCTTGTATTTAACCCAAAATACGTATGACTTTTTTATCTAAATATATAAAAGAAGAAGCTGACTGACTGACATATCAACGCACAGCCGAAACCGCTGGTCCTAGAGATTTCAAATTTGGCACGTAGGTTCCTTATATAGTGTAGAGGAGCACTAAGAAAGGATTTTCCAAAATTCACCTCCTAAGGGGGTCAAATGGGGGTTCAAAGTTTGTATGGGGAAACAAGATTAGTTTGACTATTTTATTCGAAACTTCACAGGAAGATTCCTTAAGACATATGACTGAATACGTGTTTCAGGTTTTTTGAAAATTTAACCCCTAAAAGGGTGAAAAGGGGGTGATAAAGTCAAAAAATCAATATGGGTATCGTTTTTATGGTTTATCGGGTCGCTGATCACGATAAATACAACGTTTTTAAAATCTAATAAGGCGGAAGTGAAATACCTTCTCCCCTGTTGTGGTGCAATGGGGTTTCAATATCAAAAAAATATATAAAAGAAGATATTGACTGACTGACTAACATATCAATGCACAGCCGAAGCCGCTGGTCCTAGAGATATCAAATTTGGCACGTAGGTTCCTTATATAGTGTAGAGGAGCACTAAGAAAGGATTTTTCAAAATTCGCCTCCTAAGGGGGTCAAATGGGGGTTCAAAGTTTGTATGGGGAAACAATGTTAGTTTCACTGTTTTATTCGAAACTTTACAGGAGGGATCCTAAAAACATATGACTAAAGACGTGTTTCAGGTTTTTTGAAAATCTAACCCCTAAAAGGGTGAAAAGGGGTGATAAAGTCAAAAAACTAATATGGGTATCGTTTTTACGGTTTATTGGGTCGCTGATCACGATAAATACAACATTTTTAAAATCTAACGAGGCGGAAGTGAAATACCTTCTCCCCTGTTGTAGTGCAATGGGGGTTTAAATATCAAAAAAATATATAAAAGAAGAAACTGACTGACTGACTAACTGACATAATATATCAACACACAGCCGAAACCGCTGGTCCTAGAAATCTCAAATTTGGCACATAGGTTCCTTATATGGCGTAGAGGAGCACTAAGAAAGGATTATTCAAAATTCTCCTCTTAAAAGGGTGAAGTGGGGGTTCAAAGTTTGTATGGGCAACAAGATTAGTTTGACTATTTTATTCGAAACTTCATAGGAGGATTCCTAAAGACATATGACTAAATACATGTTTCAGGTTTTTTGAAAATTTGATGAAAT
The DNA here is from genome assembly GCF_023078275.1 of Leguminivora glycinivorella. NCBI lineage: Eukaryota > Metazoa > Arthropoda > Insecta > Lepidoptera > Tortricidae > Leguminivora > Leguminivora glycinivorella. The sequence continues at coordinate 3,744,560 of NC_062975.1, forward strand.
CGTTTTTATGGTTTATCGGGTCGCTGAACACGATAAATACAACGATTTTAAAATCTAATGAGGTGGAAAAGAAATTTTCTCCCTGTTGTTGTGCAATGGGGTTAAAATATCCAAAATAGACATAAGTATAGGTTTAGTTTTTATATTTACTTCTGGTTCAAGAGATTTCAAATTGACACGGATGTTCCTTAGAGGACCACTAAGAAAGGATTTTTCAAAGTTCACCTCCTAGCATGATAATTTGACAGGGACAGGGACAGGTACAGGGACAGGAACGGGATAGGGTTAGGGTTAGGGATAGGGATAGGGATAGGGATAGGGATAGGGATAGGGATAGGGATAGGGATAGGGATAGGGATAGGGATAGGGATAGGGATAGGGATAGGGATAGGGATAGGGATAGGGATAGGGATAGGGATAGGGATAGGGATAGGGATAGGGATAGGGATAGGATAGGGATAGGGATAGGGATAGGGATAGGGATAGGGATAGGGATAGGGATAGGGATAGGGATAGGGATAGGGATAGGGATAGGGATAGGGATAGGGATAGGGATAGGGATAGGGATAGGGATAGGGATAGGGATAGGGATAGGGATAGGGATAGGGATAGGGATAGGGATAGGGATAGGATAGGGATAGGGATAGGGATAGGGATAGGGATAGGGATAGGGATAGGGATAGGGATAGGGATAGGGATAGGGATAGGGATAGGGATAGGGATAGGGATAGGGATAGGGGAGGGACGGGGATAGGGATAGGGATAGGGATAGGGGAGGGATAGGGATAGGGATAGGGATAGGGATAGGGATAGGGATAGGGATAGGGATAGGGGAGGGACGGGGACAGGGATGGGACGGGGACGGGGACAAGGATAGACATATAGGGACGGGGATAAGAATAGGGATTGGGGTCGGACTAATCGGTCGGCAATCGATATCTAGGCAGTGTAAAATGCAGGTGGCTCAGTGCGAAGGGATTAGTAAGTAGGCATCGGCGAGTATCCTGCATCCGTAATAACTATTACATTCAATGTGCTAGATCGTTGTTTGCTTGCCTTTTATATGTTTACGTTTGCAATAAGTATAAGCAAAATGGAAAAAATTGTAAGCGATAATGCAAGGAAGTACTTTTTACCCTACCGACAATAGCGTCGAGATACTGGCTATGTGGGTTGTATGAAGTTTCCCCAGTATAAATATTTATATAGGTAAAATACAAACATATTCGTACCTACTACCTACGCTGTGGTCGCTGTGTAACAATTCTACAATCATTGCAAGAATTTCTTTTAAAACAATAGTAATATGTGTAAGTCAGCCAAAAAAGTGGTTTACCACTTTTCGATCAATAGAGTCGAAAAGTGGTAAACCACTTTCTTGGCTGACCGTACAGCAAATAGATCAGTTACAATGGCCCCCCAGTCGAGAATTGCCCCGCTTTACCTTAATCGAAGTAATCGCGGACAGATGTACCTACAAAGAAACCTACGGATCCAAATGAAAATCTTATTTTTTGTAAACGTTTCAATAAGAATACTTTTATTACGCGGGCGAAGCCGCGGGTAAAAGCTAGTACTAAATAAAACAATCTAAACAATTGCAACAAGACAATAACATTGTAAACTTATCAGGTTTTGGATAAGTTTCTTCTTTGCAACTTTGAGTTCTTTTCAATGTAGGTAAGGAGTTTAAATACTTGTTACATTGAAAAGTTTGTGTTGTTTAATGACTCATTACACCTTTTGAATGCTGATTATTTGAGCCCTACTGCTAGATTGTTCTTCAACTAGATTCTATTTGATAAACCTTTCTTCTCAATTTCTTGTCTTATATGTGTAGTACTTAATAATGTCACCAGTAATTCAGTTCAAAACATGTCTGAAATGGTTTTGGGCTTCTAAAACACTAAAACTTTGACTATTCCTCAGAATATTACACCAGAACTCCAACACAATTCCACATTTTCAATTCTCAGATGGCACGTTAAATCCCCAAGCAGACGTACTCAGACCAATGATGATCAAAGCACTTTCGTATGACCCACACAGCACATATGTCTAAGTGGGACTGTATAATTAAACGAACTCGACTTGGGGTAACTTAATGCAATTATGGCTGAATTTTTCGCGACATATGGCGTTAAAACGGTGGTTTGGACGCTTGGGGCGCGGTTTTTTCGTTGTGATAATAGTTGGAGGATCAATACTTGGTTTTTAAATATGCATGGTCTTAATAGTCGGGATTCTCATCATCTACGGGATGAGTAGCCACTTACTTGCCGAAGTTGCTATCTATATCAAAAGCTATATCAGCGCCTGAAGTATCTGTAGTAGGTGGATTTTACTCGAGCTTTTTTTATAAGTTGTACCTAAGTTCAAAAAATGCATACCTGACATCTAGAAAACGGGATGACAACATCACATCTTCTGAGTCACAGGTATTATTACGCGTAGTAGTTGATTTGGCTAGCTACATTTCGATGTACCAGTACCACGTATCGTCATGTATCGTGTATTCATCGGTTTGGATAACAAATTCATTCTTTTCATCGGTTTGGTAAGCCAATTATTTTCTACTTTACTTATTATTTGTTAAGGTGGTCTGAACTAAATTAGCGTTTATAAAACCTTCAAATCTCGGTTTCTTTCGCATTCATAGCGAAACATATTCGCATCACCATCATATATTTATGAACTTAACCAAACTCAAGTTTTCATTAGGAATTCTAAATTAGGGTGAGCATCCCAGGAGCCGGCCTGCATATGGCGTATAAATGCCGATCGTATTGCATCCACCCTACTTTTTACAAGTGCTATTGTTGGGAACTATCGGTGCGGTTTGCCGGGTGGTGGATTATCGATAATCAAAACCTTGATTGAGATTTTAAAAAGTATAAGTTTTTCTACAAATGTGCATTTTTGTTCTGTTTTTGAAAGGAAAATAATGTACACCGTTTCGTATTCAGCTAATTTTGTGTGTAATATGTCATTACATTGGTCATTAAAATCTCTGCTCATAATATTTATTTTAATCATATTTTACACTTATCTCAATGTAGTTCTTAGGTTCAGTTGAGAGATAATTTCTTTTTAGAACTTTGTCCAGAGTGTTATCGATTCTAATGATGAAAAAAGCTTCGCATATGAAGACACTGTGTCATATGCGAAGCTTTTTTCATCATTAGACTCTTTAAAGTGAATAGTACTAGGTTACACAACTAAAATACCTGACACTGATTTAAACTTTCACGATTATTACACATAATTATTTTTAAAAACCGGGACTTAATCGCGTATAACGCTTATACGCGATTAAGTCCCGGTTTTTAAAAATAATTATGTAAAATACCTGAGTTAATACTTATGACAATTCTGTTATTATATTTTTTGCGCTTCGAAGAATAAGTTAATCAGCTTTATTTGCAAATTATTTATTTATAAAATGTTTTTTCTTTATTCTGTGTAAGGCGTTGAAAGCGGTGTCCAAACATTTTTGTACATACATTAAAAACAACCATAGATCATATGACATACTTCAAAGTGGACTACAATTTATCTGATTCATCGCACAGGTTGGGGACGGCCGCTATTATGGTTATTGTGATCAGATGGCAGCGCTCGCGCATATGTTGTGTGATTGTGAGTTGGGGATGCAATATTCTTGATACTTGAGTGTAATGTATTATTAGGCTTGTGTCGTTCACGAACTATGAACTGTTAGGAATAAAATCCCATCAATGACCGAAATGAACTGAATCTTTCCGTGCTCCGTGAATCGGTCTTTGCTCATTTAGTTCAGTATAGGATCGGCGAGCGCGAGCGGTTTGGATCAAGAAAGAGTGTGTGACGGCGCCGACCGGGAGCGAGGTATTTAGCAAAGCGACACAAAAACGTCAAGTTTTCATATTAAGCTTCGGTTACTTACAACCTTTCGGCCCGGAATTGTTATTGTCTGTGGAATATTCGTTTCATTTTGACACTAGTCGGTCCCATTCGTTCTGATCTTTCCGACCGTAGTGGTCGCTGGTCTGACTGAACTAAATGAGCAAAGACCTAAAAGAGCGAACTAGTTCGTGGGAGCGATTGAACGAGATCGGAGTGCTCCGATCAACGAACGAAACGGCACAAGCCTATGTATTATACTTAACCAAAATATTTACTTTAATGACAATTATATACATACTTTCAAAGGGTAAGTTACTTCAAGTGTTGAATCAAATATCGTTGTGTCAGAAATTATACCATTGAAACATACTAAGACGTATCGTAACGTAAATTGTTAATATTACGCATTATGTTAACTTACGCACGATGTTTTGGCCAGATTTTGATATCAGTAAATTGTTAAATATGAAGAGCTTTTCATTAACATCTGAATATACCTGAGCAATTACTGAAATGCAAAATCAAAATAAATCCATTTCATATCCTGTTATCCTGTTATCCTGTTGAATTAATTCCATATACATTTTGCCTAACATGCGCTTAATATGTTATATTGAATAAGGAGCCCTATCTAGATGCTCAATATTTTTAAATCTTAGGAAAACCAAAACGCGATATTAAAAAATAGACATCCCTTGTTTACTCGCAAGTACCAAAACATGTTGTCTCCCTACGGGTCCATTGTCATTCAATACAATATGCATTATTGCACGGCCTGCGCAACATGCTGTGTTCGCGCATGCGTACTACATAAACATTACTGGATCGGTTAAGAGGGCATTCAACGAAAACGTCGTAATAATGTAAAATTGATAGTTTTAGTCGGCAAAATGCTACACTTTCCGTCATCTAAAAGACTTATTAAGTTCAGGATTCGATTAGGACATCTTCTTAACTTACATGTTGTGAGACTGGATTTTTAAAAACTAACTCACTTAATTAATTATGATTTTTTTTCTGGTGCATGTTTAGGAAAACCCGCGAAAAGTGCTGACTTAGTCCGTCTAATTTGTAAAATTTGGATAGTTTTGAATGCTTCAAGTGGTAAATTTGTATTATGTATATCCTGTACTACAATCTTTTGAGACTACTTCTTTGTTATAAGGCTTTAGAATAGAGTAAATGAGGATATGATGAATCCAATTTGTTTCAGAAATCACCTCAGATTAAGTGTCAATTTCTTCGAAAACTTACGTGTTTTTGAAGTAGTTTTAATATAAAAATAATCTGCAACGTTTACTTAAACAGATTTTATGCAAAAGTTTTCTATTAATTGCAATTTAATATTTTTGACGATTTTTAAAAAATGCCTCCTTATTACCGGTTACGCGCGCTTGCGATGTCAGTACCGCGGCAGAGCTTGTAGAGGCAGGACGTATGTTAGTCCGCTCCGCACGCGGCTCGACGATCGCGAAGTTATTTTGTCATTGTGTGCGGCACCGCCGTGTCCAAAACCGCACTTGTGTGCGTGTTTGGCTGTACTGTTGCATGTATACTGCGACCGAAAACTTTGATCCTTGGGTTGACGACTTTGGTAACTAACTAATTAACTTTACTAATATTTTTAGTAAATATTATTTATTATTGAATATCATTTTAGGTTACTGACTCGTCTCAACAAAATCTTTGACAATAGATGGTACTCAGGATCTGATGATGAAGTCAGATGGTAGTCATGAGCTCTCATCAACCAGGTCTTGAAACCATTTCGTGTTTGGGCTCGTTTGATTTGCCTCAACAAGATCTTTGACAAGAGGTGATGGTACCCAGGATCTGATGATGAAGCCGGAAGGTAGTCATGAGTTCTCATCAACCAGGTCTTGAAACCATTTCGTGTTTGGGCTCGTTTGATTTGCCTCAACAAGATCTTTGACAAGAGGTGATGGTACCCAGGATCTGATGATGAAGCCGGAAGGTAGTCAACAGAATTCATCAACCAGGTCTTGAAACCATTCCGTGTTTGGGCTCGTTTGGTTCGTCTCAACAAGATCTTTGACAAGAGATGGTACCCAGGATCTGATGATGAAGCTGGAAGGTAGTCAAGAGAATTCATCAACCAGGTCTTGAAACCACTCCGTGTTTGGGCTCGTTTGGTTCGTCTCAACAAGATCTTTGACAAGAGATGATACCCAGGATCTGATGGTGAAGCCGGAAGGTAGTCAAGAGTATTCAACAACCAAGTCTTGAAACTCTTCTGTATTTGGGCTTGTTTGATTCGTCTCAACAAGATCTTTGACAAGAGTACCATCCCAGGATCTGATGATGAAGCTGGAAGGTAGTCAAGAGTATTCCACGACCAGGTCTTGAAACCACTTCTTGTTTGGGTTCGTTTGATTCGTCTCAACAAGATCTTTGACAAGAGATGGTAATCACTCTATTATACTCTGGCGCATCCACTGTCTCAGTGTGTCAACAGTCAACTAAAGCAAGTAGACGTAGCGTAGAGTTGTATTTCCTTACAAAAAACTAATACATAGATGTGGACCTTCCTGTGCTCCATGCAATTAAAACAACATAATATTTAAAAACCGGCCGAGAGCGTGTCGGGCCACGCTCAGTGCCTGCACTGAGCGTGGCCCGACACGCTCTCAGCCGGTAGATAGCCGCTCGGGTCTTCCGTAGTTTTCCATATTTTTAAAAAACTACAGAACCTATCAAGTTCAAAACAGTTTTCCTAGAAAGTTTATAAAGTTCTACTTTTGTGATTTTTAAATATATTGTTAAAAAGTTAGAGGGGGAAGGGGGACACTTTTTTTTCCTTTAGGAGCGATTATTCCCGAAAATATTAATATTATCAAAAAACGATTTCAGTAATTCATTTTTAAATACCTATCCAGCAATAAATCACACGTTAGGGTTGAAATGAAGAAAAAATCACGCCCTACTTTACGTGTAGGGGGTGGGTACCCTAATAAAACATTGTTTCCACTTTTTATTTTTGCACTTTGTCGGCGTGACTGATATACATATTGGTACCAAATTTCAGCTCTCTAGTTCTAACGGTCACTGAGATTATCCGCGGACGGACGGACGGACGGAGGGACAGACGGACAGACATGGCGAAACTATAAGGGTTCCTAGTTGACTACGAAACCCTAAAAACACATTTTAAATATAAAAAAAACTACTTAAAATTAAAGAAAACCGATCTTAGTTCCATTATATATATGTACCTACAAAACATCATCATCTTCCTTGCGTTATCCCGGCATTTGCCACGGCTCATCGGAGCCTGCGGTCCGCTTTGACAACTAATCCCAAGATTTGGCGTAGGCACTAGTTTTTACGAAAGCGACTGCCATCAGACCTTTCAACCCAAAGGGTAAACTAGACCTTATTGGAATTAGTCCGGTTTCCTCACGATGTTTTCCTTCACCGAAAAGAACCTAGAAAACATATATCATATGCAAAATGAAATAAAACTAAGAAAACGGATTGTATTCATTATACGCGAAATAATCTGATTCCATAAATTTATTTCATGAGTAACTATCGCGGTGACAGAAGACAATATTATATACACAATTTATTATATTATAAAAGGTTTTTTAAATTATTTCTTCCAAGGCTACACACGTTTTAATAGAAAAAACTGTGATAACTTTAATAATTAAACTAAAAGGTCAAGTATTTATGCACGAAATCATGTATGCAAATATGTAATTTATATGGCGGTGTTTTTACGCAAGTATCAATAATGGTTAGTCCGCAACGCTACTGACGGCGTGGCGGTACCGACCATGAATGCTATCCCTTTCGCTCTAGCCGCACGTAAGGTTGGTTCGAAGAGGATCGCACGCTATGTCTGTACCGCAGGCTACAATCGTTATGCTTCTGGTTATAGTGTGCGTCTGCACACAGGCGCACGCCAGCGCCGCCGGCGTCGAAATTCGAGCAAGCAGATTTTTTGAAAGCGCTCTTAATTGGGTTCCCATTATCGATAGCTTGTCATTAACAGTTGGTACTCACTTATTATTATTTGCTTAGGTATACATTTCAATCAATTTTATACTTTACTTCAATTTTAGTACATATCTAGTGCGAATTCTACGGTTTATTTTACTATCTAGCACCGTTTACTTAAAAAAGTTTTCAATAATATTGTATATTATTGTCAAAAAGTTGAAGACCCAAGACAAAAAACACAGAACTGTAACAAAAGTCTACATAAAAGATATAACTAAATATAGGTATACAAGTGTACCAATAACTCATGTACCTAGTGACAATAAATACATTTTTGAAATGTAAGCAAGTATGTATTTGTAATACGAACACGCCATTTTAATTTACCTGCACTGTATAAATTGATGCCTTTTTCCAACTATTTTTTTTATTTCTCGCTTAGATTACAGTTGTTGCCGAAAGTAATTTAAAAGTCTTATCACCATACGATACTCTTGAAAAAGCGTTTAACGCGTTGCATATGGAAATGGGGTAGTATGAGGGCGTATTGTCCACGGCGGCTTTTACACCATATGGTCCAAAAATTTACAAACAAGTGTGCAGTAAATCCCACTCACAATACTAGCGATTATGCCTTTGAATTAGCTTTTAAACAAACGTTTGGAAAACAACTCTATGAAAATGATAATAAAATTGAAAATGTTCTAGCAGTGTTAGACAATTTGATTAGCAAAGATAAAGTTTAGAAATTCAATCGTATGGTACATGATTTAGAGTTTGAAATTGAACATCAAATAGAAGATGTTTCTATAAAAGTAGAAACTACCAGCACAACTTTAAACGCAGCAACAACTACTATGAACGGGGATGTTGTTAATCAAAATATTGCAATAAATAAATTGTAACCTTGTGTACTTGTAGATTGAGTTGAATTTACAGTAGACGTTATTGCAAAATAGATTTTGACAATTAATAGGGTGAATGGTCTAAAAATGGGAGCATTGCAAGTAGAAAGGGATGATTATAGTGGAATCGTATGATGGCCCATTGTCGGAGATCGGACACCATATGTTGGATTTATATTAGTATTATTAAGGGATATTGCAGAGTTTATGGACAGGTGTTTGTTTGATTTTGGGACTATCGTCAATATTGACTTTGTGGTGCAATATTATTGTGGAGATGTGGAGCTATTAACGATATAATAGTTATACTAATGTGTTATACTCGTACTATTTCTATTTTTTGTTGGTTGTTGCTGTATTTCCAAAACTTGAGTAGGTATACTAATTTGTTTCCGTTGTGTTAATAAAAATATCGCTATTCTTTATAAATTTTGTAATGTTTCGATTTTGGCATTGTTTTTAATTTTATTATATTATAAATTACTGTTTTTCTTTTAATATTAGTTAGCCATTATTGTATTGTATGGATCTGAATGCTGGGTGACAAAGGTGGAGGATGAAAGGAGAGTGCACGTAGCGGAAATGAGAATGTTGAGATGGATGTGTGGAGTGACCAGAATGGATCGGATCAGGAATGAGTATATTACGGGAAGTTTGAAAGTTATATTATTAAGTATAACGGAAAAGATGAGGAGTGGCAGTTTGGCGTGGTACGGTCATGTAATGAGGAGGCATGAATGTCATATAGGCAAAATAATGTTGGAGATGAAGGTTGATGGATGGAGAGGGAGGGGTAAACCCAAACAACGATGGATGGATTGCGTGAAAGAGGATATGAGAAAGAAAGATGTGAGTGTTGAAATGACGAAAGATAGAGGAGAATGGAAGAGGAAGACATGTTGTACCGACCCCACATAACGTGGGATAAGGGTAGGAGGAAGAAGATTAGTTAACCATTGCGTCTTTTCATTATACATATTCAAAGGTACTAATCATCCTGCTATCCCAGTGCTGACTTTCATTTAATGGCAATAAATGATTATAAACTTCACAATCAAGTTTATCTTTTAGATATTGGTTCTTCGACAACTTAATTAACGTCCTAATTATACTCGTGATTATCTTTTAAGATCTTTCTTTAAGTGACTTCACGCATCTCCCTGGCTGGTTCAATCACAGCCGATCCAACATCTCAATCAAGCCGTTGTCCCTCGGGACTCGTCACCAATCGTCTAAAAGAATATTAGTCGGCAACCAACTAATCTGTCGGAGGTTGACGGCGACACCCGGGAGAGGCGCGCAATCAAAGTTGCAGATGCGTCCGCGGCGGGATCATCACTCAATCAGACAAAGGGTTTTTGGGCACGTATAGTTTTATTTGGCTTTAGTTGGATAGAGGATATGGATGCGAAAACTTGTAATGCTTCCAATCCCATATTTTCGAGAGTGACGGACGAGAGTCAAATAAATCTTCGAGTAAATAGATTTTTGATTTTATTACAATTAATCAGATTTCAAATTTGGGAGTCGACAGCAGACACCCCAAAGGATAAAGAGTATTTTCCATCCTATTTTGAACTATATCCATCTTTGAGATGTTTCGAAATTTACCAAATTTTGACTTCCTCATGCCGAATAAAGGGTTAAACTGATAACATGCTCACAACCATGAACAGTTCGGCTGTAGAGCCACGTCCAAATCAAATTAAAAAAATATTACTTAGATTTCCATAAAACCATTTATGGCAAAAACCCCTTCTCAAAATAAATCATTGAAAATGTTCTATCACACCATTCAAAACGGCATTCTGCTAAGCGCGATCAAATCTAACGAAACATAAATTTAAATTTAGAATCCAACACCCTTTGCTAACGTTCACCCCAGTATTTCAAAAATCATCAAGCAATCGACTTGAAACCGTTGACAATTTTGGCTTGTAAAGTCTGAGCTAGAAGGTCTGATTTCGTTCTGTTCAAGTGAGAAAGGAATTATGGATTTAAGCGCAGTTTTTACCAAAAAGAGTTTAATAGAATTTGGCATATCGACTGCATGCTTTTTGGTCTACGTAATGCATCATTGAAAAATTTTGAATTGTGAACTTTATTGTGCATGGGGAAAGCTTATTTCTTCCTACATATCGGCGCTTGGATACGAGGTTGTAGAAAATAATATTGGGTATCTTACTAATGGAACGTCGGTTTAATGAAATGAGGTGCTTTTTGTTCCCATTCTGCGATTTATTGTAAAATGCTCGTTTTTCAATATGCGACTGAAATCAAATCTGCTACTTTATTGGCACTCGGCTCAAATGAGTTTTTACTCATATTCGTTTCGTAGGTTTTAATGTTTTAACTTTGTAATAGGTACATATTTTTGATTTGTAGCCAATGATAAAAAAATATGAAGTACTTTCGCTCATTTAAAAGTCTTGCTTATGTAGTATCTTCATTCGTAAACCGGATGTCTAATTAATATAATTTTAATACCATACGACTCGCTGCCTCTTAGGCTCAATTATCAGAGCCACGTGAGCCTACAGCGCTATTGCGTATCAAAATCTCCTCCCCCTGTAGTCTCCCCTTCCTAGTCCTTGCAGCAGGATCTGCTGGCTGGAGTTACCCCCTGAATCTGAATCATTGAATGGAAAAACCAACCAAAACATCAGGAGCGAAATGTGATAAATTGATAATGCATTTTGTAATGTTCGAACACCTACTCGTATTATTAGAAAATTGGACAAGTAGGCAGTTAAGTAGAAAACATGAACAAAATATGAAGTTACAGAATTATGTTTGCAAATTTAATATAATTCTTACAGTTTTTAATCGTTCGATGTTATTTTTTTGTTTTGAAAAAATACGAATTCAGCGAGAAAAGAAAATGTCGCCTATTTCAACAAACTTCAAGCTACCAGACCTCTCAAACAATTAAGCGTCTCGAAAAAACTCAGGCGGATTATCTTAATCAGGCTCCATATACCAACTGTCAAGACTTTCCCCAAAAAAACCTTATCGGCCATCTCCCTCCCAAACAAAGGGAGGTTATTTTGCACAATGAGTGACGTTTCTCCAGCGTTTAGGGGGACAGGGATAGCTAGATGCGATTTTACTGGAGTGCGAGTGGGACGGGTAGTAGTCGAGAACAATATCACAATCTTGTTTCTGGGCCATTTATTTAATTAGTGGTGGCGGACAGCAGGCCATTCATCTGAGCGTTATGGTGGAGATATGAATGTGGCTAAAGGGTTGGGATTGGCTTTTGACGTCTTTCAGTTGAATTTACATGTATTAGTAATTTCAGCCGCGGAAATTAAATGTAAAGGTAGAATTTGTTTCACGGGGAGTAAGGAGTTTTGTAATATTTCTTGATTATGTGAAGGACACATATCTATGTATAATAAAATACGAGCTAACGCAACTTTATTTGAAATGAAGAGCTTTATTTTGTAAATTAATCCAGACATGACAAATTCAGAAATCATGTTTTTGGCATTTATAAAAATTGTGCGTTCATAAAAAGGTTAGTTGTAAAAACAAGTAGCTCTTACTTTTTGCTTGATAATTAAGGTGCATTAGGGTAATTCCGACAGTCGTCTAATTTCGAAAGTCGCATAAAAATCACCATTATTTCCGATATCAAAATTCCCCGAAATTACCTGAGCGTTTCTGTCATTCGGAATTACCCTAATGCACGTTATTTGTATTTTATGGGGATGTATCGAAGTAGGTATGTGCTCGAAACACGTGACATAAACGAACATTTCCCTAAAGAATCTTTGAATATTGTTTTCTCCTTTATAAAAAGTAAAGAACAGCATTTCGCAGCTAAATTCAGTTCGTAGTTGTCACTACAGCCAGCGCAAACCCAAACACAAATAAAGAAACTGCCACGTAGGGTTAAACACAGCTAACTGATCTTTCCAACGAATTAACCGTTCAAAAGCCGGGCCCACAACAGGGGGACGGTTGAAACATTAAATTGAGACATTAACATTGGGGGCCTTTGTCTCTAAATGGTTCGCAGTTCGGTGTGACACCGTGGATAATGTTTTAAAGTCTTGTTCGTTGGGGTTAAGCTTTGGTTCAATTGTGGCAGGAAATCGGAAATTTGAGTGATAAGTTGGGGCGATTTCAGAGTACAATTTTTTTTTTAGCCCCAAACTAAGCAAAGCTTGTACTATGGGTGCTAAGCGACGATATACATACTTATATACATAGAAAACATCCATGACTCAGGAACAAATATCTGTGCTCATCACACAAATAAATGCCCTTACCGGGATTCGAACCCAGGACCGCGGCAGGCAGGCAGGGTCTCTATCGACTGAGGCAGACCGGTCGTCTTATTTTCTAAAGTTATGTCTGTATGCCTTCTTTTTGTATGTAATATGTTGTGGCGTTAAATAAATCTATTTATATTCTACTAGATTTTACCCGCGGCTTCGCTCGCGTTAGAAAGAGACAAAAAGTAGTCTGTCACTCTCCATCCCTTCAACTATTTCCACTTAAAAAACCACATCAATTTGTCGCTCCGTTTTGCCGTGAAAGACGGACAAAAAAACAGACTCACACACTTTCCCATTTATAATATTAGTATGGATGGATTCTGAAGCGTGTGGTGACTGGTTAAGAATTATCACCCCCGGGCTTTTCTTTTGTGTCCTCTGTAGAAGTGGCATATCGGTTAAACTTTGGCGTAATTGATAAGAGAGACTCTGAAACTTGAGCAGTTTCATGAGCTCCGAATAAAATTTAAGACGGTTTGATGCAACCGGCTCTAAGGCTGAAAAACAAATAGAAACTCATCATCATCATTTCAGCCATTAATCGCCCACTGCTGAGCACAGGCTTCCCTTCCTCCTGGCTAATCTCATCCAGAAGTGCCCCGCAGTTTTTCGAATGTCGTCTACACAACGAGCAAATAGAAACTATATTATCTCAATATATTTCCACCAAGCATAACGCGTTTGTCCCTAACAATATCTCAATAGAATCTGTCTGTTCATCGCGCACAATAACTCTTTCTCACGCCACTGCCCACCAAAAAACTGAATTAATTCACTACTATCAATATGCTTGAACAACGCACTTGGCAGCGATTTTTGAGAAGAAAGTGGACGGCCCATTCGAAATCACCCTTTTATACAAACGTGGGTCCTTATTTCCCCTTGCATATAAATAAATAAATAAACAAATAAATAAATATCGGGGACACCTTACACAGATCAACTTAGCCCCAAACTAAACAAAGCTTGTACTATGGGTGCTAAGGGACGATATACATACTTAAATAGATAAATACATACTTAAATACATAGAAAACACCCATGACTCAGGAACAAATATCTGTACTCGACCACATCCATCCACAAATGTTTATTTTATCCAATACTATTTTTTATAAGAGTAAGAAGCATGATGGAAAACTTTGCCTGAATATAGGTTTTTGCTCCTAATAGGTACTTAGAATAATCTAAAATTTAAAAAAAAATCGAAATTCATGGCGTAGCTATTGTTAATACCTACACAACCAGCGTACACAACGAAACTAAGGATATAATAATTTTTAAGAAAAAAAAACCGTCGCCTTTCGGGTTCTGGTGAAAGTTACTTGCGAATGTTGGATTATGTAGAAATGTGTAGGTATTTTTTAAAACTGCTTTTAATGCTTTAATTATTAGATGGCAACATAAATGAATATACGTATAACGTTAAGGTTTGAGGAGTTTCCTCAATTCCTCATGAATCCGATATTATATTATAAGAAATCGAAGCTTGACAAACTTTGACTTGAAAACTCAATATGCTTAACAAACATAACTAAATAAATAAATGTCACTGTTCTGAACTTAAATGCATGCTTTTCTTGCAAAAATACCAAAGTCACTTATGAGTGTGCCGTTCAGATTTGAGGAGTACTGTTCTGACTATCATCAGCAGTTCCACTGCACCAAATGTCACTGTTCTGGACGCAAGTGCATGCTGTTCTTATAAAAATACCAAAGTCACTATAAGCGTGCCGTTCAGATTTGAGGAGTTCGGTTCTGACCATCAGCAGTTCCACTGTACCAAATGTCACTGTTCTAGACGTAAGCGCATGCTGTTCTTATAAAAATGGCAAAGTCACTATAAGCGTGCCGTTCAGATTTGAGGAGTTCGGTTCTGACCATCATCAGCAATTCCGCTGCACCAAATGTCACTGTTCTGGATGAAAGTGCATGCTGTTCTTATAAAAATACCAAAGTCACTATAAGCGTGCCGTTCAGATTTGAAGAGTTCTATTCTGGCCATCATCAGCAGTTCCACTGCACCAAATGTCACTGTTCCGTACCTAAATGCATGCTGTTCCTTTAAAAACACAAAAATCACTATATGTATGCCTTTCAGATTCGAGGAGTTCCCTCGATTTCTCCAGGATCCCATCATTAGAATTGGGTTCTGAGAAAAATGGGACCAATCTGTATGCATATACATTCAATTAAAAAAAAAAATTTCAAAATCGGTCCAGTAACGACGGAGATATCGAGGAACAAACATTAAAAAAAATAAAAAAAAAAATAAAAAAAACATACAGACGACTTGATAACCGTCCTTCTTGAGATATGAGGCGACGGTTAAAAAGTGTGTCCATTTGTGGAAGGGACGCACTGTTATGAATTCTGCTTCCATCATTTTACGTCAGAGCTCAATGATAATGATGTAAACCTTTTCCATTAACGGCAATATCCAGGGAGGAAAATGGGGAATAAGTTTGTATGGGGAAGCCGTCGTCCCCTTTCCTCTAAAGAATCTTGGCTGTGGCAAAATCCGGGGGAAAATCAACAAAAAACGTCCATAAATCATGAGTTTGGACTCAGTGGCTGAATGCGGAATGAGAATTTGAGGGTTATTTTTATTCATTTCTGTATAAAAATGTGTTATGTCATCTGTTCGGAAAATAGGTTGCGTTGTGTGGATGACTATTTTGCTATATTGTTCAATTTCAATATTCTATATCAATTCAACTAATTATAACAAAATTTAATTCAAAATTATAGTATATAAAAATGATAATTAAAGCTGGGAGTATTTCATATTATAATGCCATATTAAAAAGCATAGTCCATTTTCACACTATCCGATCCGACATCCGATATAAGTAATAATTATTTTTAATGAAATGAGATGCCATATGTACGAGGGCGGTTTGACATGTAACTTGTTTCGGGTACTAAAAGATGGCGTTAGTGGTAACTATCTTTTTATTCATAAAGTTTTATAACTAACTGTATTTAATCTGTGGCATCAAAGTAATTGTCGGCGGGAATTTTAGTTTTGACAGCTGTTAGAAAAAAGTTATCAAGTTAAATCGGTATAATGGAGAAAATTGGAGTTCGTGGTGTGATTCAATTCTTTTTTTTGGAAGGGAAAACGGCGAAAGAAATTCATGAAAGGATTTCTCCTACGTTGGGCAACTCTTGTCCTTCGTACGAGACCGTTCGACTGTGGGTAAATGAGTTCAAGCGTGGCAGGACAAGCATTGAAGATGCACCCCGACCAGGTGCTCCGAAAACGGCGGTTTTACCAGAAATCGTAGATAAAATCCACGATCTAGTTTTAGCTGATCGACGATTGAAAATACGTGAGTTAGCTGAAGTCTCAAGCATCTCGACAGAGCGGGTACATTTTATTTTGCATAATGAATTACACATGAAAAAGCTTTGTGCAAGGTGGGTGCCGCGGCTTCTCACTCCAGAACAAAAGCGTATCCGCATGCAAACATCTGCTGCAAACTTGCAGGTGTTTAATAAAAATCTTGTGGAGTTTATTCGACGTTTTGTGACCATGGACGAAACCTGGATTCATCACTATATTCCAGAGACGAAACAACAGTCGAGACAATGGATTAGCCATGGTGAGTCGGCTCCAAAGAAGGCGAAGTGCGTTCCATCAGCTGGAAAAGTGATGGCGTCAGTGTTTTGGGATGCAAAAGGGATTATTTTTATCGACTATCTTGAAAAGGGAAAAACTATCACTGGGGCATATTATGCGTCCCTTTTGGACCAATTAAAGGCAGCGATAGCTGAAAAACGTCCAGGGTTGGCAAAAAAAGGTCATGTTTCACCATGACAATGCTCCGGTCCACTCATGTCGTCTCGTTGAACAAAAATTGGCGGAATTACGGTTTGAAATGCTTCCGCACCCTGCTTATTCGCCAGACTTAGCTCCTTCAGACTATTATCTATTCCCAAAACTCAAAAATTTTCTGTCAGGCCAAAAATTTCAGTCTAATGAAGAGGTGATACTAGAAGTAAACGCATATTTTGAAGACCTGGAAGAAACCCATTTCCGTGAAGGCATCGAGAAGTTGCAGAAGCGTTGGGATAAGTGCGTTGAACTTCGGGGAGATTACGTAGAAAAATAAAATATATATAACACATATATTCTTTTTTTATCATATCAAACCAAGTTACTTATCAAACCACCCTCGTATGTGATAGAAGTTCACATTTTCTTTTACATTATGTCATGAATATAATAAAACCTGCACTAACGCTTTTCTTCTCATCAATCGATTTACACTGGCTACCTCCAGCTAATTAAAATAAAATAAATATCACTTGCACAAGTAAAAATCCAGCTTCTCCCCCACAAATCTAAGACAAGGTAACCTTTATTAATAACATTGTAACAAAGACAAATAAAAATATAGAGCCCCTTTCCTCGGTACAATGGAGGTACTTATTCACGCCGCGCTTCCTGCCCTGTGTTCACTCGACATTGTTTTTTTTTTCACCAAGAACTTTTCTGTTCATTTGTTTTTCGCTTTTTGTACGGACAGGATTTCTTGAACCCATATTTCACGCTCATATTGTCCACAATTTGCATCTAGCGTTCGTCGCAAGGAGACGTTCGTTTTTTGTTTTGGTAGGATCTTCGTTGAAATATTTTTGGATGAATTGTAATTTTTATGTCTATATTGTTTGTTCTTTCTCAGTAGATTTTGCAATTTCATTAAAAGACTGCTCAAATATCTTGCAAGGTAACGCATTTCAGAGGGCAATCACAATTATAAATTACTAATTACAGTAAGCAGGCCTGCATATAGCATAACTACATTCACCGCTGAGCTGCGCGTTTCTTATTTTTTTTACCATTTATATGAAATATGATATTTTTGATAAATTTTATGTTATTTCTACTCAGAATCAATAACTTTTTCAATCCTAATAAGTACAAAAATTGTCCCATACGATATTTACTTATTTTGTTACCATTTCTCATATATTTTGTATTGGGTAACAAAGAGAAAAGTAACAAAAATGTGTACAATTATAGGACGCTTTTTGTCTCCTATTGACATAAATAGCGCTCGTGATTCTAAGTACTATTGACCTAAAATTCCCTAAAAATATCAAAATAAAAAAAAATTACGAAAAAAAGAAACGCACAGCTAGTAGCTACGGTTGTAGCGCTACGTCGTAGACGATAACGCGAGTATTTAAAAGCAAGTTCGGCCTGGCCAGCCACATTAAGCCTCCGCCACACGGGCGCGTTTCGAGAGCGTTGCGTCAGCTTAGCGGCACGCGAGCTGAACGCGCGCTGTTTCTGCGCGTTGGCAGAGCGCTCCGCCGGCGTCGCGCCGGCGCATCGCGAGCGGTCCGCCCTCGGAACGCTTGTGCAGTCACACATAACACAGCGCGCGTTGCGATCGGACGGATTTGCGGCATCATGAATTCGAACGTAGAAAGATAAATGCGAAAGTAACTCTGTCTGTCTGTCTGTCTGTTACACTTTCCCGCTTAAACCACGCAACCGATTTTGATGAAATTTGGAACAGACAATCTTTAGACCCTGAGACAGAACATAGGCAAATTTTTATTTCGAAAAAAAGGGATGAAGGGGTTGAAAAAGAGAGATAGGGATAGCGATAGGGATAGCGATAGGAATAGCGATAGCGATAGCGATAGCGATAGCGAGAGCGATCGCGATAGCGATAGCGATTGTGATTGCGATTGCGATAGCGATAGCGATTGCGATTGCGATTGCGATAACGATTTTGATAGCGATTGCGATAGCGATTGCGATAGCGATAGCGATAGGGATACGGATACGGATACGGATACGGATACGGATACGGATACGGATACGGATACGGATACGGATACGTATCCGTATTCCTATCGCAATTAAAAATTATAAAAAATAGCTTATTTACGTTCAATTTGAGCTCTTTCCAACGATACCCCACTTGACCTAGTAACTTGAAATTTACAGTTTGCCCCCCTTTCATTTTGGCCATTTTCTACAATTAAAATTAATATATTTAAAAAAAATATACTTTCTATTTGTAGAGGTTTACAATGTTCACAAGTATTCCAAATTTCAAGTTGATAGCATTAGTAGTTCTCGAGATATTTAGGAATGTGACAGACGGACAGACAGACGGACAGAGTCGCACCATAAGGGTTCCTGTTGTACCTTTTTGGTACGGAACCCTAAAAAATACGTGTCTAAAATTCTTTCATAATCTAACTGACGGACTAATTAGTTTTTTTAGTCGTCTCCCCTATTGTTAGTAGCAGCCGTTGAAACGGTCACGATAAAGTTGTTTATCGTGACCTACAAAATTCAATCACAGAAATCCTGCATGTCAAGTGTATTGAAATTTGGGCGGTTATTCATCTAATCTGCATCTATGGGTGGGTCCGTCAGGTGTGGCGCGACATGTGGCTCCCAGCGTCTTAGCGTTTACATAAACCCTGCGAACACCGGACTGTCTACCGAGCCGACTACAGGCTGATTCACAATGAGAATATCATTTTAAATGAGGATAAATCTTAACTATAAAACTCCCATGAGACTCATACATATTTAAAAATGAATTAACCCCGCAATTAAATGCGCAAATGAATTAACCCCGCCCTTAACACAACTAATAAACCAGTCTTTTGAAAATGGTGTATTTCCTGATCAGCTAAAAATCTCTAAAATAAAGCCAATTTTAAAACCAGGTGGCAAGGCAACAAATCCAAGCCAATACCGCCCTATTTCACTTCTTCCCGCCATCTCCAAGGTATTCGAAAAAGCAATGTCAAACCGTGTGTATAACTTCCTTGAAAAATATAAAATACTAGATAAAAATCAGCATGGTTTCAGAAAATGTCATTCTACAACATTAGCAGTTTTCAAATACATTAGAAATATTTTATAGCACATTGATAACAAAAAATACAGCATTGGTTTACTTCTAGACATGACAAAAGCATACGATAAAGTTTCCCACGAAAAACTCCTCACAAAATTGTACGAAATGGGAATACGCGGTACGACGCACAGCTGGTTTAAATCTTACCTAACAAATCGTCAACAATACGTACACATTGACCATTATAATTATGAAGCTCGCGAAGTAACCGATATTACCTCACACAGGCGCCGCACAACTTGCTCCTTGCCACAAGGGAGTATTTTAGCCTGTACCCTATTTTTGGCATATATAAACGACTTGCCAAAAATCCTAGATCCGAATATAACTTGTGTAATGTTTGCCGACGACGTCTCCCTTTTGTTTAGCGCTACAGATAGTATAGAATGCAACTCCCAACTTATGTCAACTTTCAACTCAGTTAGTAAATGGTTAAATTATAACAACCTTGAAATAAATATTAAGAAAACGAAAATAATACAATTTAAGCCTACACAGAAAAAACCTTTAGAATTAAACCTAAACATAAACAACACGGAAATAGAGGAAGTCACTGAATTCAAATTACTAGGCATATTCATAGATTCGGGGGTCAACTGGAAGGCTCATATACAGAATACGAAGACGAAATTGACAAAGTTTATATACGCGCTTAGTGTAATAAAGTTAAATACAGATTATGAGTCTGCACTTTCAGTCTATTACGCGTACATATACTCTAGTCTCCGATATGGTGTGGTCTTATGGGGAGCCAGTACTGATGCCCTGGACCTCTTCATCCTTCAAAAGAAATGTATACGTATTTTAGCAAATATAAGGATTCCTAATAGCTGCCGCCCCTTTTTCAAACAATACGAGCTCCTTACACTGCCGGGTATATACATAATGGAGGCCGTTATCTTCGCACGGAAAAACCCTGACCTGTTTGAGGCTAAAGTAGACACATATAAAACTAGAAGCCAGTATAGAAATAAGCTAAAAACACCTGACTCGAACTTGGCTATATATAGAAACGGTCCCCATTTTTTATGTATCCGCATAGTTAACAAAATCCCTGATGACATCAAATTAGAAAATAATGACAATTTATTCCATAAGAAATTGAAAAGTTTTCTCATACACAAATGTTACTACTCAGTGGAGGAGTTTTTTAATGACGAAACCTTTTAGTACCTAACTTAATTTTTTTTTTTTTTTTTTTGTTACATATATTTTGAATTTAATTGAAATCATTTATTCCTAAATCGTATTACTCGAATTATATTATGCTATGACCAAAAATTATTATATAACAATTCCACCTATCCAAATTATTAACTAACTACATGGCCTGAAACTTAGTATTAAGCTAGATATAAGTAATTTGTGTGCCCTGACAGGGTGTCATGGAAGCTATTTGTAAAATTTTAAGATCCTATGTACATGACTTATACAAATAAACATCTTATCTTATCTTATCTTATCTTAAAATATTTTAAGCGGGTTACTCACGTATTAAGCGGGTACGGCGGGCGTATTGTGCGGGTTACGCGCGCACCGAGCAAGCGCCCGCAGTATGCGTCGCGCTCTCGACATGTAAAGGCGGGGTGTCGCTACTCTTGAGAAAGGTTCTCGAAATTGAACCGAAACATGTCGAACGCTATATCGACTTAATACGTGAGTAACCCGCTTAAAATATTTTTAAATATGAGGATAAATCTTCAAGTATATGTCCAGTGAGCTGCAAGATTGTATGGAGAAATTATGAATGAATTCATTGATAAATCCGCCATGCACTTTTGCAGCTGATAGTACTTAATTACCATATGGTTTGGTGTTCTTTAGGTTTCATTTTTTTAATATTTTTTTTATTTCGCATGTGAAGTATATAGGGCGGTCATGCATAATCACTGCCGGACTATGTTCCATGCCCAATACCAATATGTTCCGGAAGATCAGCGCTGGAAGTCGCCAGCAATATGCTGAGGTTAAACCATTTCGTGGCACCTTCTCGTTTTTATGTGTTCCTATTTGTAATATTCTCTTTTTTGGGTTCCCTTTATCTTGCAGAATATCGATTGTCCGAAATACATTTGGCATAGCAGCTTTCGCAGAAACATTTTTACCCGAATGATACTTTTGCATAATTGTACAAATAGCATAACTGTCATATCGCATATCATTCATTTGGCAGAATTCTGGATAGCAGAATACTAAAATTGTCGATTTTAATATAGCAGAATTGTATATAGTATACATTACATTGTCGAATTTAATTTTGCAGCATTTTATGTCGCATAATACTCATGTTGCTGACTGTAATTTTGCACCGAATAGACGGTCCGCCGAATTTATTTTGTCATGTTGCCAGAAATGTACATTAGGTTAGAACCCCCATCCAGACAAAATACTCACACGACACGGAAATCTTATATGTCACAGAGTCGGTTTAGGTGCGACGACGAGCGAAGCGAGGAGGAGCGTGTTAGGTTGACAGTGAGTAAACCAAAAACCCCTTTTAAGTGTAAAAAATAAATAAAACATAAGTGACATTATCCTGCGCATCAACATTATGCCAATGTATTATTCTGCCTAAGAGAATTGTGGGAAATGACAGTATGCCAAGTCAATAGAATGCGACACAATTTTCGACAAAACAATTAATCGATTATACGACTATTATACAATTTACCATTGTATTACTCTGCCTTAAATAATTCTGCAAAAAGACAGTATGCCAAGAAATTTATGCAAAAAGTCATTCTGCGAAAAGAGGATTCTGCCAAGCGTTGTTATGCGAAGGTAAAATATGACAAAAAAAATTATGCAAGATAATGGTAATCCGTCAGGAAAAAATTACAAGGTATATATGCTTTACGCTTATGGTATTCTGTAGGATCCATGACCTACATCAAAGAATCTTTCCCAACCAATTCGCACATCAAGTATGTTGAGCGGTCATTAATTTTCTAATCTGCATCTATGGGTGGGTCCGTCAGGTGTGGCGCGACATGTGGCTCCCAGCGTCTTAGCGTTTACATAAACCCTGCGAACACCGGACTGTCTACCGTGCCGACTACAGGCTGATTCACATGAGAATATCATCGTAAATAAGGAAACAACTTCAAAATATGCCATATGACATGGTTTTCTTTAGATTCTATGATTTTTTAAATAAAAGAAATTTTCGACGTAGGGAACAAATCAAATTATTTTATTAAATATTTTTTGGTTTGTTTTTTTAAGTAGTAACACTGCTATATATAAATTATAAACGGAAATAGATATCATAGGTACACTAAAGAAAAAGCGATCAAGCCCACTGGCCGCCAGCCGCGATACATGGAGACCCGGGTTCATTTCCCGGCTTCGCCACCAGTGGGCTAGATCGCTTTTTCTTTCGTGTGGTATCTATTTCAGTTCAAAGAAATTTTCTTAAATGATTCGCATACAGTAAAGTATATTCATCTAATCTGAATCCCCGGGTGAATCTACATTGAGAAAAATCTTCAAGGTACTCCGTATGGCATGGTTTCTATAGGTTACATGACCTATTAAAGATTTTATCCTAAATTATTACCATTTCAAATACAGCGGTCATATACCTACATACGTTTTTTAATCTCTAGCGGACTCTCTAGTGTACCGAATACAGGCTGGTTACTGGAAGGCTAGTACAGCCCGAATATATGAGAATATTTATCACACTATAAAATATTTTACTTTTAACTTATAGTTTGAAAATCTTCAGCATTGTGCTGCTTTACAGTGAAACGTAAGATCAACAAGTTTGGGAGATCCAATAGAGAACGTTCGAACTGATAACAATATAACCACGATAACCACGATAAATTTAAATTTTGAAAAAACCTCGTAATAGAGGACCGATTTTCATCAAACATGACTAATATCACTCCCGACTAATTTAGCTTTCGAAAAAAAAACTAAATCTAAATCGGTTCATTCGTTCGAAGCTAAGAAGCCACAGACAGACAGAAACGTCAAACTTATTTATAACTCCTCGTCGTTTTTGCGTCGGGGGTTAAAAAGAAGCCAAATAAAGAACAATTTGACCATAATAATAATAGATTAAGTACGTCAGGAGGAGGCAAAATCATGCTGTATATGTGTCCCCATGCATATGCGAGAGAGTTATGCCACCTGATCCTGTACATGGCAGCTCCATCTCGGATTACGAGCCGCTCAAATTATGTTCAGTTTCAGCCGTGTGCGAACTAAGACGATATTATGCTCGAGATTTGAATAATCTCTTAGGCCCGTATTATAGTCAGGCTAGCCAACTATTTCACTATTATATTGCGTATCTACGCAATACGTGGATAAGTAAAGGCACCCGAGAAATATATTTTTGATGTAAGTACTTAATAAAATGTCTATTTAAAATATTTCTTCTTAATTGAACGATGTAGATGATCCTAAACTGGCAGGTAAGGTTATAACAGCTCGAGAGTCAGTCCCAGCCTAAAATGAGCAAAACTGATACATAGATAGGTATTTCTTATTTGTAAACAGTACCTAATGAGATGATATTACGTCGTCATATCCCCAATCCGCACTGGGCTAGCGTGGGGTCTACTCGTATACATAACGAGTCTTTTCATGCGTGAGACTGTACCCAACAGTGGAACGTGTATATGCTCAAATTATTTATGTATTTTTAATTTCAATATTTTCAGTTAATCCAGCTAAAATATTCCAAAAAAAGTAATAGATTTATTTACATACGTACATACATACATACAATCACGCCTGTTTCCCAGAGGGGTTGGCAGAGATCACGGATTTCCATTTACTACGATCCTGACAAATCACTTTCGCTTCACACACTTTCATAACGTAGATCGTCGTCGTCGTAGAGGGTCGTCGTAGTGGTAATCGTTTCATAGATTTATTTACACATGTGTATAACGATAACAAAGTTTTGCTTTACTTTTGCTAAAACTTATTGAATATTTTATTAAATTACACAAAAATCATGACATCAAATTTACGATGTGCTCATCGAATTTATTGAACTACTTGCATTATTCTTCAAACTCGGCATACATAAACTAAAACTACAAACAGTTGCTCGCCTCATTCGTATAATACAGCCATTAGCCGCACTCCATTGGACGCCGAACCAAATCCAATAACTGCACACATTTCGTCCCGTGCCTGCTAAACGACCACATCTCGAAAAAACATTTTTACGAGAAATCGCGTGTCAAAGTTTTGACACATCTTTGAGCGTCAGTAAAATATATCGTGTTATATTAGGTCTTGGTTTGTTCCTCAAAATATACTGCTTCAATCTATAAGTAGTGTCACAACTGATGATATTCCATTAATATAGGAAATGCTTATATAGGCTAATTGTAATTATGGGTCACTTTTTCCTATATACTATGAGGAAACAACTAAATAGTGTTTCAAAAGTTTGTGTAATACGTCCACAATTCAAAAATAATTATCATACAACTAGGGAATTTCAATTTCAGGGAGGGGCAATTTCGTCGGGTACTACGGTAGGAACGTAAGCTGAAAACCCGGGTTGGAATCCCGGCTCGGCCAACAGTGGGCCTTGTCGTTTTTTCTTTGATGTAGAATATCTATTTAAAAAAAAACATTTTTTTTATATTTTGACTGTATTGTAAGAAAGAAGTAGGTAAGCGATTTTTGTGAAGATGTGCCATAATGCTATGCACTTTCCAAAAAGGTCTTAAAGGAGACTTTTTTATTTTTCCGAAAAAGTCGTAATCTGAATGTTTCAGACCCCCAATCTGCAATAATCTCAAAAATCAAAATTGTTTAGATGTGACCATTTAGGCACGGGACGCAATAACTGCACACATTTAATACAATTTCTGTCAATAGTCGTTTGCTCTTTGAGAATTTTCAATGAAAGTTGGTTTTTATAGTTGATGTTATAAAATCTATTATTTTAACGATTATTGATAGAAGAGTTGAATGGGTTTTCAATGTTGGACTTCTATTTAATGTGCAATTTGAACCAAATGTTTCTGAGTAATGTATTTCTCACTTTGTAATGTTTTTTTTAAGTTGGTGTTTGAGGTAAGCACTACAAAGTAATTTTATACTCAAGTCAAATGGGAATTTTATTAATAACTTGGATTTCATTTTAAAACCATTTAATTCTGTCCGTGAAGGGGTGAGACACTACCAGGGATGAAAGAGCGGCTACTCTTACAAACATTAGATGTTTGTTACTCGAAATAATGTCTGATAATAAAACTATAGATATTACGTAAATCATAATTGTGTAAATATTAAATAAATGTATATGACTGTATATTGTCACAAATTCCTGAAAGAAGATAGTCACTCGTGAAGAAACTAAAGCTGAATATAAGTAAACACAGTTCAAACAAAAGTAGTACACTGAAATAAAATGTAATATGTATTTTATTGACTGTTATTTGGAGTTCGTCCATTCCAATCTATTGTTATTTTAATACGTGCAAATTATAAACAAAGGTTTAATACATAAACCGGGCCCTTTTTTACCCGGAAGCACAGATAAAGCAAAAATATTTGGCACATAACTCAAATGGACAAAAAGGTTGAACAGGTGTCGCCCGCGTCGCAAAAAGCGAACATCAGGGTTGTCACAGTAACAATGACAGGTCGGCTATAAAGGGTGGGTAAATAGGCTCAGGGACCCTGGATTTGGGTACTCTGGTTACAGACTGTAAGTTAGAGCAGCAAGAATTAACTTTTTCAGGTTTAACTTTTATTATGTTACTTTGAATTTTTTAAGCTATTGTCAAGTTCGGGAGTATAGGTGTCCGGGTTTCCCAACCATTTTTTTTAATACGTATTTGATTTTGATGTATCAGTATTGATTCCGACTGAAATTTACAGTACATTTTTTGCTATACACTTCTTAGTGCAAGTTTTCACGCATTTTAGTTTCGTCCCCTTTTTACCTCACTCCGTTTGGTAGTTTATTCAACTCAAATTCTTACTAGTATTCGTTAAAGAAAAATCGTTGTTTTTTTTTTTTTTTGTACCGTAATTTCATATAACTATGGTAACTTTTAAGGGTAGTGCACCCTTTAAAGTTACAAAATGAATCAATTTTGCATTAAGAATAACTTTTGAAAAGAGTGCAAATCCAAAGACCGTGTCCGTAACTAGAATGCCGAAGGGCGTAAAACAATTGTAGCTATTGTCGGGGGTAAATTAGGGTTGTCTATGTGTGTGTGGCTTATTTACCTTTTACTTATTCAGGCATTATTCATTACCCAATAATCTTCATTGTGTTTGCGCAATAATAATGATTTTGTCAATATCTTGAAATTCCAAATATCTTAAAGTTACCAAATTTGAAAAAAAAATCTAAGTATGTTAACATAAATATTTAGATTAGCCAATGCCCTTTAAACAATCTTTTATTTTGCGTTAAATAGATACATAGATAAAGTTATAGGTGATTTTAAAATAAATGTGAACAATAGGTAAGTATTTAATTAAAATTATGTGTCAACAAAATAAAAATCTGTCAGTACAAAGTAAAACTTTTTCAATAAAGTCCATATAATTATACGACATTTACTAAGATATTTCAGACACCAAAATATTTCAAATAATTCATCTCACACGGTTTCATCAAATTATAGGTATAACCTTATTCGTACAAGATTTATGGCCTTATTTGCAAGAGGGTTGGCAACCCTGGGCGGTGACAATGGCCGACTCAACTAGTTATCTATTTAAACCTGGATTAGCACTCGATAAACTGTGATTAATAGACGCGCGGACGGACAATGGGTACCGTCAGCAACGATATTAAGTCAAGGGATGTGTATGGGCCAATTTTTTTTGTAGTCGATTTCACAATTTTTGTACTTCATTTTACTCAAAATCATGAGCTCTTTCGTCGTGATAGGAGACAAAAAATGTCCCAAAACTTTAAAGTTTTAGTTACGGCCTTACAAGTTCTATGACAAATAAAATTGTAATCCTGCGGAATTAAAAGAGCTAAACATTCTCACAATTGGGAAAAAGTAAAACAGACAACAATAGTTATTTGTTATACAAGGGGGCCAAGTTGTATTTTAACGCCGAGTGTGGAATTGAAAAACGAGCCACGAAGTGAAAGGATTCTATAGTTGAACCACGAGCGAAGCGAGTGGTAAGAGTAATAGAATCCTGAACTTGCGATTTTTTTTAATTTACACGAGAAGTAAAATATATTTGCACCCGAGTGTAACACGAAAACTTTTTCCCCTCACTATAGCGTAGAGGAAACTACAACGCAAAAAATGCGTTTATCACTGCTTCCAGTAGCTCCACAGGTGGTAAATCATCTTTATTACTAGATTCACCTACTTTTATCAATTTTAAAGCAGTGAATTTGACTTTATTCAAGGTCAAATTCCAAACACTGTACTTTACCCACTAGTGGATAAAATGCGTTTTTACCCGCTGGTATTAAAGGACAAAACACGTGTTTCCGAGCTAGTGAGGGGAAAAATAAAAATCTGCCCATTATGCT
Organism: Leguminivora glycinivorella; assembly: GCF_023078275.1. Lineage (NCBI taxonomy): Eukaryota > Metazoa > Arthropoda > Insecta > Lepidoptera > Tortricidae > Leguminivora > Leguminivora glycinivorella. The sequence goes on from NC_062975.1 coordinate 3,773,004, forward strand.
AGTTATGCGAGTTTGTCGTAGAATAATTATAGTGTCAATAAAAAAGGCATATTTAATTCACATACACATAATATGATATTATCATAAGCAAATGGCCTGAATTGCCACGAATGAACTAGAAATTAAATGTTTTATTACATTTGCATTCTCACAATAGATAAATATCATCGATTGTTATTTCAAACTTATCAATAACGTCGTAAAACTGTTTTATACTGACAAACTGAAACTGAAACTTTCAACCTTCTAATGAAACTGATTTTGCTGTCGGTACCTCTGGCGTGTGCCCGCGAAGGCGTGCGGCGAACAGATAGTGCCGCGCAAAAGTGCGGATTACCGTGCGCGCTAATTTATGGCGTCGACCGTGTGCGGCGGCCGGCTTAAAGCGTGCGGACCCGTGATTGTGCTTTTCAAAGGTGGCCGAGTAAAAAAATCTTTAAAAGGGTGGAAAGTGGATATCTCTCTCAAATGCCGCATTGCCCATAGAAAAAGTTGCAGAAAGTACACCATGCAAATTATCTAAGAAAGAAGGCGATTAAATTAAATTCTGTTTGAAAACTTAGTTCTTCACACGCAAAATTTTTGTTTGTAAACAAAGGAAGATCAGTACAAGTTAAATCAAACCTACTGTTAAATAAAAGTTCTTACGGAATATACGAATACCTACGGAACTTAAGACTCGTAAAATCTGATCATTTCAATAATTGTAGGTACTTAGGCATAGGAAACTACTTGTCTTATTCGTTGTTTGAAATTTGTAATTAAAACTTATAATAGTACGTTACTTTATTAGGTGGTAATATAAAAAAAGAAAAAGAGTTCGTATTTTTATTATACTTGAAACAAGTTGTAAAAAGAAAATTCTCCGCCAGTTTGTGCTATACGAGTAAGCTTCTTACCACCCGCCATTTGCACGAGTTGTGACGACGACAAAATGGCCGCCGTCGGTTCGAGGAGCCGTCCAATTTGAATATAGAACAGCATACGTCTCCCGCGCTCCAGAACACTAACTCATCGGATTGTGTGAGATGGCGCGAGAATCGTAAAAATATATTCTTTTATAAGAACAAGGAAAGGCGTAGGATAGCTAAGATTTAGGTAAAGATTCTTTTGCTTTGTATTTTTATTATAACTAGCAAAAGGTTTATAGAATGAAGGCAATGGTGATCATTGAGATATTATTTTCTTTATAATACTTACCTACAAATAAGAAGATCGAGGGGAAAAGAGGTAAGAACTTACTTCATGTTTTATCTTAATGAATGAACATACACCTAATAGGGAATAAAAACTACATTTTTTTAGCCGAAGAAGCTATGCTGAAGTTTTATCGTTGTATTGATAACAATAGCTTTAGGCACTCATATGTTCGTTAACTTGACTTCTCTGGTTTTCTGGAGAGTGGAGTGGAGAGAGTATCGTCTCTCCACGTACGAACGTGTACGAACTACTACAACTATAACCCTTAACTAACCATCGGTAGACTTTAAGCCCTTATAATAAGGATTACAAATGTACACAGCTAACAGTGTTGCCGATGGTACTAATCATCAAACAAATCATCATCACAAATCATTACAAATTTAACATGAATGAAGTTAAATTCGAACCAAATCTATTTTCTTCAGTCGTTCCTTTGTTTTCACTTTCACTTCTGTATTCTTCGATTGATAAGGTGAATCTTGAAAATATAACTAAATTGTTTGTACGACTGAAACCACGGGCGACTCAACAGTTTTCCCTATTCTCGGGTGCGGGCTCCTAAGGCAGCTAAGAATATGCCGGCCAAAGCACGGCAGCGGGAGATAGCGTGCCAATCCGCCGGGAAGATGGCCGCGAAAAATAACGCCGTTCGTCTTTATTAATATTGCTGGCTGTTGGGTTTTTCGTAGGTTACTTTTGCGGAGGGTACCTAACGATATGCTATGTTATTTTACACACAATACATGATGAGATGAAATGACGAAGGTTTTACCGAATGAATGATTGCTTTGTTACGCTTTGTGTATGCATTTACCTCTTCAATCCTAGTTTAGTTGAGATATGTATACATATTAGCACCGATAGCATGGTCGCGCGATAAACGATACAATATCAGGCCGTCCCTATCGCACTTACAAATAATGCGAAAGGGACAGCCTGATGTTATATCATTTATCGCGCGACCATGATTGCCTGCTAGGTGTATGTATAGTTTTCATAGGTTACATTTGATTATTCAGTATATCGGATCGTTAGATTAGAGGGTTGTTAGGGATTGTGTCAATTATGTTATTTGAATCTTAGATCAAATTAAATTATTTTCTCATAGAAAATATTTTCATTTGGATTTTTTAAGTAGTCTCACTACTGTTATAATCGGTGTACCAATGGCCAAGTGGTTCAGGCATCCGTCCGGTTAACGGAGTACGCTGGTTCGATTCTAGCTTGGACCACTTGGAGGCGTTGGTAATTTTTTCTTTGTACCTCTATATGACATTTATTTAATGTTTATGTTATTTGACACATGACACTTTTGGTACTAATGTTTAGTTTACAGTGAAATAAAATATAGTACTTACCGAATTAAGTAAGTATTACCTATAGACTTAAAGTAACATAGAGTGTTTTAGAAAAAAAAATCTGAATATATAATGTATTCAACATGATATACTTGGAACAGTTTTAAAAATGCCGTACCGAATCAATTTTATAAAGTTTCCATATCATAACCATTTAAAATGTCTGTCCAGGTTCATTTCGATCCGATTCCCAATAACAACTAGCAATCACGCCGTTCCCACAATCCGATTGGTATTAATTTCAAAATGCCTCGCTGCCGCACTCGACTCAATTTCAAGTGTGCTTGCCACCGCGTTTCTGCCATTAATGTTTTTGATAACCACTTGTACCCCACGACAACGTTATACTTCACACGCGACATGTAAAATCCGCTGTTATGTACAGCCCCGTAGGGTGCTCGTCTTTTGTTTACGAATCAGTTTAATGTTTGTAAAGCGCTTGCCGATCAAAATAAAAGAAATAAATTAATTGTTGTAATAGACACCGCCTCAGTGGGTTTTTGAGCGTTTTTCCTTTGTTTTTGGGCGGTTTTTCGCCATGTGTCTGGTGGTGGGGTGTAAGAGCAGTTCTTTCCTATGAGAATATTGAAGTCGAGTGGGTTTTGATTCTTGAAAATGTGGTTCTTATTATTAAGTGAGTGGCTGGTCAGAATTATTATTATTATCTGATTGACTAGTAAACTATGTATTCACAATATTGTATTTGTTATAGGTTTTGATACATGGAAAATTGTGAAACGCAGAGAAAGTAATCGGTACAAATGTAATTGATATCAATGTTCATATTTTTTTTACTGTTTTGAGGAAGAATTTAAAAAAAAATTGATACCTACTAGTAAGTTAAAAATATAAATCTATTTTAACATTTTTAAATTAGCTTAATGAATAACTTGTGGATATGGCCATTAGGTACATATTCGTTGTTAAAATATTTATTTTCCCCCTCCATGCCCTTTTCATGTGTCGGTCATAATATATCTTTATATAATTTAGTCCATTTTAAAGCTATTTTGTTCTCACTAAAAGACTCTGTCCCTGGACAGTATTTCAATCAGAAATCAATCAGCACGCCGCGAAGCCAATATTTCCCGGCACCCGACAGCTAAAAACCCGATACGGTATTGCTATCACAGCGAAGTGGCTATGTTAGAAATGGTGTGGATAAGGTCTACAGTGTGATAGATAGATAGATAGATAGAATACTCTTTATTGGCACACCTCAGCAAGATATTTATATTTTTAAAAATAATCTAAAATAGACAAATATTTCAAGAGTTTATCCTATAAACACTTGAAGATTTTTCAAAATTTCCGTTTATCCTCACGACCGATATCGGATGTCGGACCGATATCCCATAAATTACAAGCGCCATCTTGATTTTTTTCTATTGAAATCCTTCCGACATCCGATATCGGATCGGATAATGTGAAATGGACTTAAGGGGTTAAGTCACATCTATCAGAATAGAGACGCATTTAGTATATGAGAAATCAATCGTTAGTATGTCGACGCTTACGCAATGGGACGCTGAAAGCATGCGTACATACGTAGTGCGAAAAGGGTCTCCTTCGTATTTTTCCGGAAACGTTCGTATTTGTCATGCTGTGCAGTCAATGTCAGTGCATCTCTGAGACTGACTAAAATGTACTGAGACTGACTGAAAAAACATGACACGTTCGTACGTTTCCGTAACAATACGAAGGCAAATCTTTTCGCATTTCATATGTACCCACGTATTTTCATATTAACGAGCGATTTCTCATACACAAAATGCGGCTCCTAAATGAGCATTTCTTTTTTTTTGCCATTTTTTTTTAGGGAATTTTAGGTCAATTGCATATATATATAGCTATATACCTACTGGGAGACAAAAAGTGTCCCAGAATTTCCATACATTTTTGTTACTTTCCTCTTTTGCTACCCCACACAACATGTACAGAAAATGGTAACAAAATAAGAAAAAATCGTATGGGACAATTTTTTTAACTATTAGGATTGAAAAAGCTAGTGATTCTGAGTAGAAATAGCATATTTTTTTTCAAAAATATACCATTTCATAAATGGCGAAAAAAAAAGAAATGCTCAAATACTGGAAAGTCCATCTGTAAATTTGCCAACACGTCTCATCCCGCCTACTCCCCCGACTGCTGGGTCAGCGCCGCGTAACAAGTTTAACAGAATATGATTTGCCGAATGAGAGACGTTTTAGCGACGCTTTTTATCCCCGGGAGGACGCGCAGACGGCCGCGAATATGGAAGGGTTGGGTTACGACGTTTTGCCACTGTATTTGTGGAAATTATGGGTTTCTGCGACATTAAAATTACCTTTTTTAAATGAAAGTATTAAAAAGATCTTTCTGAAGAAATAACAAGTTTCGCTGAGAGTATATCAAAAACAAAACCAATTTTTCATGTTCGTTCAACAAGATATATTGTTTGGTATTTTAATAACTGAGATAGTTATTTGATAATATTAATATTTTCTTTGGTTCAAACAACAAGTTAGAGTTAGACTTTTGAACCATTTGTTAAAGTGTAACTAGTACATTTACAAGTTTCATTTTATTTGAATCAACAAGTTCGATTTTATAAACTACGGAAGCAACATGACTCATATTGTTTTAAACATATAGATTTTTTGGCTGATTCAATCAAATATCTTTTAACAAGTTTGACCTTGTTGTTCGAACAAAATTCGACTTGTATCGTCAACATTGTGATTTATTCCGTTTACTAAAATACTTTTGTTTCAAACGGATAAACCCGCAACAAGTCGAACTTGTTAAATTCACAATGCAAATTTCTCTCATTGTTGCTTAATGAGTTTGACAGAATATGGTTTTCCGAATGAGACTAGGATGGTTACGGCGCTCTGCCACTGTATGTGTGGAAATTGTGTTTTTTTTTTTTTATTACGTCGACGCGGTCTGGAAAGCGGTCACCGTAAGCTATGGACTGCAACTCAAAGAGTGTGCGCGTTGCCACCCCATTAGAAACTTTATCAGTTTCAAAAACCAAAGGTTTTTGATAAACTAGTAACACTGTAATAAGGTATTCTTTCGAAGATCAGCGTAGGGATTTCCGGAGGTGTGTGGAGGCCTAGGTACCTATACGCTTTTTAAAGAGACTATGTCACTGTTATCACATTCAAAGTTATGGCTTTTGAATATTTTTCTCTATTAGATTCTAAACCAAAAGCGATCAACAATTTTTTTTGTTATAAGAACTGACGAGTACTTATATATTTTTTATATTTCACACATGATTGCAAGCCAATGTATGGACCCACAACCTCAATTTACGATGTTTTGGTATTTTTTTATATTATCCATACGAATTATACTTTGTTTTATAGGAAACTAGCGACCCGCCCCGGCTTCGCACGGGTACTATACCTACATGTAAACCTTCCTCTAGAATCACTATCTATTTAAAAACACCGATTCAAAATCCGTTGCGTAGTTTTAAAGATTTAAACATACATAGGGACATAGGGACAACGAAAGCGACTTTGTTTTTCATACTATGTAGTGGTTAAAAGTACTATAGAAAATTATATAAAGTATAAACTATAGCAAACTATACCTGAACTTATTTTAACTCGAGTAATTGTGTATACAAACGTTACATTTGAAATTCTAAAGTGTACTATGCGAAAATCCTAGGTACTATCAGCTGTAAAAGTGCATGGAGAAATCATGAATGAATTCATTGATAAATTCGCCATCCATTTTTGCAGCTGATAGTACATACTTGTAAGTGGAGCAAACTACTTGCAGGGTGTCGGCACTATCGATTCGAGCGGACGGCGGCAAGATAAGTCAATTATAGGGGGCCGTTTGATGAACTGGTAAAAAAATCCACTTGTAAAACCAAATTGGTCGCAAGTTTTAGTTGTGAGGCAGTAGGGTGACTGACTTTTACCCTAATTGTGATTTTTTATAGCGCTTCGGCAAACAATCATACGCCTTCTTGACGGTAAGCAGACTAATGAAGTCTAAGGTCACATTGTCACACGTGTGTTACTGACCCTTTGGGCTGTGTTACGACTAGGCTGCGTTTTAAAAAAAACAATCGAATCACTTGATTTGTTTATCTCGCTTGATGCTTTAGGTTTTTAAAAACACTTCGCCCTTAACGGATTATTAGTCAATTATACAGCCCTTAAAATCTCTTTGCTTTACAAAACTTCATGTGTACTTTAACTATAAGAAACCTACTTATTTTAAAGTATATTGACCGTTATATTTTTTAATTTTGATCTAGCTTCCGATAATTCGATTCAGTCACAGTTACAGCGTCATGATCATGGGTAATATATGTCTAATAAAACTATACTCCCAAGATTTATTATTACCAATATCCGTCTCATACAACCCTTCCTTGGGAAGGTAGCCTCACTCTCATCAGACCGTAGAAAAACCATATTAAAACGCCTTCCAAAACTGTTCATTTAAAATTTCCGCTAAACCCCAGAACACACTTAAAGCGATTATCGCAGCGCAATATCATAACACGGAGGACGTCCTAAGCCGTGTTAATTCGTCGGGCAGCGTCAAATACAATTTTACGGCACGCTGGACACTGAGCCGATTGTGGGCGACGAGAGACAAGCCTGCCGGGGGGCAGGGATGCGTGCTCTGTGGATGAGGTAAGTACCTACGACTATATTATAAAAGTGGAAAAAGTATCGTGTTGAGTTTAACGTCCATTTTTGGTCTCAGATAACTATATTAACTATTCCTGTACTCCATACGAGCCACCAAGATCAAGATGTTAAAAATATTAAGTCCAACGCACATCCTGGTCTTGAATTCTAGATTTCCAGTAAATCGGAGTCGCCTGGCGTAAAGGTCACTTTGTTGAAGTTAAGTTAGTTGAATATATAAGGCTATCATCATAATAAATGATAAATTATAATCGAAAATCAGTTAAAAGCAACCTTCTTCGTCCTTTGGTTGATTTGATATATAATAAAGCGGGAACGCTTTACTGGCGCAGCCGGTAAGATTCCCGTCGGAATCATCAAAAATATGGTAGCTAGCCAGTTATTTACATTAAAGGCATTATTTACATTAAGGTAAGGTAAGGTAGGGTAATATTTAACCTGTGTATCGACCTCTATCTTCACTTTTAGTTGTATGTATTGTTTGCATCAGTTCACTGTTTTCTGTGTGACTTGCACATTTTCACTGTAATGTTAAATATGTAACACAACTTTTTTTTTTAGTAACATATTGTGTATAATACTTTTCACTCAACGGATAACTGTTATTGGCCTAAGACTATGTAAAAATGCCTATGTAAGTTGAATATTTACGGCTGTTGTTGTCCTAAATACCAATAAATAAAATAAAAAAATAAAAAAATTTATAATAGGCGAAATAAAAACAAAAAACTGTATTTTCCATAGTCCATTGGATCGATTTTTAGCCAATTCTATAGTCCTAAATACCATTTTAGTGTCGTAAGACCCAACGTCCTATATTAAGGACATATTCAGTTCGATTAAATTCAATTCATAATTATCAAAATTGAACAGTGTTGCATTTACGCTTATTTAGAATAAATTTAAAAGTGGAAAATGTCTGCCTTGGTTGAGACTTGAACTCACGGCTTCTGGATTATAGACGTTTCTGCTAATCATAAGTTAAAGATGCTGTATTTTGTTTTGACTTTTAAGTTAGTAATTTTAATAAGTTAAAATTACAGTGGTAATCTTCTATTAACTTTGTATGGCTGAGCCTTAGGAGATTAAGAGCAACGATGCCGTATCCATGTCTTCATAGATCTACTGGCAGCGGTCACGTATTGGTTAAAGTGTAGAATGTTCGCAGATTATGGCCGTACTATCGCTGCATCGCGAACTTCACGCTGTTCTGAATTCAAATTTAACGCTTATGTCTTAGCTGAAATTCATTACTAGGCTTTATTAGGAACCTTTTCTGGAGTGATACTCGTAAAAAAAACAGGTCCTGGAGTTCTCCAAGTCGATGATCTTGGGAGAATGTGGATGAAAAAACAACAATATTATTTATTATAATAAACTATACGCGGGTATTTGCAAGAGTTAAATATTGTGAGGGAAACTAGATGCCACAAGTACGTTTGAGATAACAAATCCTTTAAAATCCAGCTTCACAGAAACGGCGCATAACATCATCATTATTTTTATTTTTGTGAGTTTTATAATAAACTTCCAGTTTTGCTTAGTTATGCAGCATATTGAATTATTGACTTATAATATTGGTATCATAACTAAAGAATATAATAGAATAGAACCTTAAGAACCTAACATCTTAGGTGCCAGTACCTTACATTATTTATGTTTATTTAAAAATATTTTAAGCGGGTTACTCACGTATTAAGTCGATATAGCGTTAGGACCGAAACATGTCGAACTCGTCATTATCTCACGGGAGTTTTATAGTTAAAATTATTTATGTTGACCTTATTGTCAGTTAAGGGGAAGTTCATCCAATTTGGAAACTCTATATTTAAAGACAAATCATTTGTTAGCGCGAACTTATCAGATCCCAATTTGTTACACATTGTATATTAATTAAAGTAAAAAATAACAATAACGTAAAAAACTTCATACAAACTCATACACCGTGAAACCACATCAGCTTACATAGCAAATAAATTACTTTATACATTTTATCGGTTCGATAAAAGATAATCAGATTGTTTTAATTCCTCGGTAAAAAATAAATGCTGGGAATCGTTGCACTTGTGCTTTGTGGGAAAGAGAGGTGAATAGTTATTGGAACGAGGGAAAGAGATGGCGAATAGAAACAAGTGTCATATTTTGCAATACAGATAATTCTTATTTAATAATACTATTGCATTATAATAAAGCATTCGCCTATTGACTGAATAAGTATTATAATTTTTAGCTAAGTAAAAAATACTGATTAAATGTTTAGTTATACTTATAGGTATGTGTCCTATTTAAATTTAAATTCCTAATGGATATTTTAGAGGATGACGATCTATCAATATCGTTGCCAACTTAGCTTGGTCTGCTTTACTTTGACTTAAAAAATGTAAATGTTAATAGGTACTATCAGCTGCAAAAGTGCATGGAGAAATTATGAATGAATTCATTGATAAATTCGCCATGCACCATGCAAATTTGTAGTTAGAGTTAAAACAAATGATTATTTTAACAAAAACCGGCCAAGAGCGTGTCGGGCCACGCTCAGTGTAGGGTTCCGTAGTTTTCCGTATTTTTTTCAAAAACTACTGGACCTATCAAGTTCAAAATAATTTTCCTAGAAAGTCTTTATAAAGTTCTACTTTTGTGATTTTTTTCATATTTTTTAAACATATGGTTCAAAAGTTAGAGGGGGGGGGACGCACTTTTTTTTCCTTTAGGAGCGATTATTTCCGAAAATATTAATATTATCAAAAAACGATCTTAGTAAACCCTTACTTCATTTTTAAATACCTATCCAACAATATATCACATGTTGGGGTTGGAATGAAAAAAAATATCAGCCCCCACTTTACATGTAGGGGGGGTACCCTAATAAAACATTTTTTTCCTTTTTTTTTTTGCACCTTGTTGGCGTGATTTCTATGCATATTGGTACCAAATTTCAGCTTTCTAGTGCCAACGGTTACTGAGATTATCCGCGGACGGACGGACGGACGGACGGACAGACAGACATGGCGAAACTATAAGGGTTCCTATTCCTAGTTGACTACGGAACCCTAAAAATGGTGACATAGGAAAATGCTGTAAGATGCACATTGCACAAATGCACACCCACTAAAAATGCCATAACCACTCACATGGTTCCAGTAGCTACGAGCTTGAACACCTCTGAATTGCTTGCAGTAGCTCTGTTTTTGTTTTACATACAGTTACAAATAACAAGCCTATCAAAGCTAAATCCGCCTTACAGAAAACCGCAGCCAAATAGCACTAGACCCTACTCATAGTGTTGTGTTCCTGCCGGTGAGTAAGGCTGCCAGAGCTCAACGAGGGTGCGGTGTGCTGATGACGGGAGGACTTACGGAACTAACTTGTTCCGTCTATTGTCCTTTGAGTCGTCGGCAACCCGAACCCTCCTTAGAGCTTATACACTCCTTTTTGCTGTGTACTTATCACAGCAAAAGGGAGTGTACATGTTTCTAATGGGGTGGCAACGCGCATGTGACACTGTTTGAGTTGCAGGCGTCCATAGGTTACGGTGACCGCTTTACATCAGGTGGGCCGTATGCTTGTTTGCCACCGATGTAGTATAAAAAAAAAAATGAAAACAGTTCAAGATACTTGCTTTTTTGTAGAAAAACTTTAAAATTATCTTATCGCATTCTACGCAGAAACCTGTTTTTGTATTTTAAAATGATTGTGCTAATAATTTGGAAAAAAAAATATAGTACACTATTAATGATATCTAGTATAATTTCTCCTCCTAAAGGGGTGAAATGGGGGTCTTAAGTTTGTATGGGAAAACAAGACTGGATTAGTACCTACGCGGGCGAAGCCGCGGGAAAAAGGTAGTTATCTATGTACACGTCACAAAAATAGGTACTTAATGTATTACGTATCACAACAAACCAAATATTTCTCCAATAATCTCCCCAAACTGTCCACTTAGCCGCTAAGCCCTAATCAGCAAAGGCGTAAGCGGGTTAGGGCAGCCCTGGCCGAGTTAAACCCAAGATTCGAACAGTTGAGGGGCAGTGAGCGCAGTCCGTGCTACGTGATAGGGTTGGCGATGAACCTGAGGACTTTTAGACTTCACAGAGTGAGCTTTTTTGGTTAATTTTCAACCAAAGAAAAATGTTGTCTTATTATTATGAGACCACTACAGTGATCTCATGCTCAGGTTAGGAGATGTGGCGTCAAATCACACAGCAGACTCGATTAAACACAATTTATTAACAATACACTTGATTTAACAATGTCAAACAACTATTGCACAACTGTCACTGCGACTGTTGAGGAACGAATGCCCGGTTCAAAACTTGTAACGGAAAAAGTAGCTTCTTCGCCAAACTTGCCCGACTTGTCTGTGATTGTCCGCCATGACAACTGTCAGTACCGGGCAATCACGGACAGTCAATACAACGACTTTTTAGAAATATTTAAAGTAAAATAAAGATAATTGAAGGTTATTACTCATAAAATTGTAACAACTCGGCCATCCGCCTCTCAACGAGTCCCTCGTTGATGTTGATAATGATAAAGATTCATAATCTCTTACAAATTAACATTTAAGTACATTAAATCTTTGTAACAATATTAATATAAGATTGTTAGTTAAGCGATAGTTTTATTTACAAAACAACTATGTATCGGAATTTATTACAACTTATTTTTGTTACATATTAAAACCATTTTAGAATACACTTATTTAAATAATTTTAGCGATATTTATAAATATTTATCCATGATTTACAAAATATTACATCAAAACTTATATGGGTGTCGGTTACCTGACAACCCAACCATACTTTATGTAAATATATTTATTAGCACATTACATTTACCAATAAATATATTGCCATTGTAATTTATACCAAATTGGTATTACCAATCGCCAACAGGCAGTGCATCTGTTACCTGACACACTGCGCTTTCATCATCTATTGGAGATTAGTCATTTACTTCAATTAATACATTACATTATCAATTGAAGTACATCGCCAACAGGTGGGGCATCGGTTACCTGATACCCCATCGCTTACATCATCTATTGGCCTTAATCAATTACTTTAAATCATACTTAGGCAAGGGATCGTTTACATTATACCTTACCTTGGACTTATTAAATCATAGTCATATTTTCATTAACTCATTTACATTTTGTCGTTGTACTTAATTGAACACATAATAATCATAATATGTGACACTTTAATTTATATAATTCATTCGCGGTCAGATGTATTATCATTATCACTTTCCGATTCGGTTGACACGGGCTCTTTAAAGCAAGTCCATGGAAAAACTTTGTCAATAGCAACTACAGCCTCATACTTTTTATTGGTTCTTGTGAGTGGCGTATCTTCAACTACGAACCTGTCATTGGGGAGAACCTTTTTAATTCTATATGGCCCCCTACATTTCGGTTCGAGCTTCTTTGACTGACCCTCGATCCCTACAGGTGTTCTCATCACCCTGACTAAGTCACCTTCTTTGTACTTAATGCCAATCTTTCTATGCTGGTCGTACCTTTCTTTATCTTTATCTTGTTGGGCTTTAATTAAATTTTCAGCATCTTTCCTAATGTTATCTAAAGTTTCACTAGCTTCAGGAGCGACGTCATTTATTACGTCATTCAATAATCCTTGAGAAGGATTAATCACGTTTCGCCCAAATAGCATTTCAGTAGGGGTCTTTTTGGTGGTGGAGTGCACAGAGGTATTAATACCTAACTGAATATCTGGCAAATGTTCGTCCCATAACCCATTCGCTTTTTCGTGGTTCATTGCCCGAGCGCTGCCAGTATGGTGCGATTGTAACGCTCCACTTGACCATTCGCTCGGGGTGTGGCCACAGCATTTAAGACATGCTTTATACCAGTCGATCGCATGAAAGCTTTAAAAGTCTTGCTAGTGAAACTCGTGCCCTGATCTGTTATTAAACGTGTAGGTGTACCAAAATAACTAAAATGTTCCCTAAATACCCTTATACTCGAAGCCGATTTTGTGTTACGCACAGCAGTGAGATTAACAAATTTAGTGAACGCGTCCACGATGACTAGGATGTAAGTATTTCCGCGTTTCGTACGTATAAAGGGACCAAGGTGGTCCGCGTGTATAGTGTGGAACGGTACGCTAACTTTGGGTATAGGGTGAAGCTCACCGGGTTTGGCACCACTTGGCAGCTTGTGATGTGCACACTCTAAACAAGCAGCGACGTATTTTTTCACAAATCGCCTCATTTTTGGGAACCAATACGTCGCTGTTAATCGCGCTAAAGTTTTGTCAAACCCAAAGTGTCCGACGTCGTCGTGGTTTGCTTTTAATAGCTGCCACCTGGTGCCCTTTGGTACGACCCAACGAATGTTGTTCTCATCTAAAATTCTGTATACGCGTCCGTTCACTAACTTGTAGTTATTGAAAATATCGATAGCCTCTTTACATTTAGGATCACTTAAGGTTTCTGCTATATTTTTAATATCTTCGTCTGTTTGCTGTACGGTAGCTAACCAGTCGTCAGAGCCGATAGTGAGAACATCTAAAACGTGTTCAATCTCTCGATCGTTACTAATAGGACCCCTGCTGAGAGCATCTACATGGGCCATTTTATCACCGGCCCGATACTCTATTGAGCAATCATATTCCAAAAATTGTAACCACCAACGAGCGATGCGAGGAATTAAATCACGTTTACTCATTGTGGTACGCAAAGCGTTGCAGTCGGTAACTATGGTAAATTGAATACCGAGCAGATAATGTCTGAATCTATTTAACGATGCGATTATGGCGAGGGTCTCTAGCTCGAATGAGTGCAGTTTTTGCTCGTCGATGCTAGTTTGCCTACTGTAATACGCTATAGGTTTTAACGCCCCAGAGCTATCTTGTTGTAGTAGTATGCCGGCTACCCCATACTTGCTCGCGTCGGTGTGAAGTTGCGTGGGCGCATGAAGGTTATATAGCGCTAGAACCGGTCTTTCGATTAAGATTTGTTTTAACTGATCAAATGATGTAATTTGTTCTTGACCCCATTTCCATATTGCTTCCTTCTTTAGAAGACTGGTCAATGGGCGAGCTATCAGAGCAAACCCAGCGACAAACCTCCTAAAGAAGCTAGCTAGTCCCAAGAACCTCCTTACTTCGTGCACATTCGTTGGCGTGGGAAATTTAGATATAGCCTCAGTTTTGAGAGTACCCGGCCTAACTCCATCTGCACTGACTTCATACCCCAGATATTCAATTTTGTCGTAAAAGAAGTTACATTTACTCATCTTAAGTGTTAAACCACTCTGCGCTAGTAAACCCAACACCTCCTCCAGTCGTAACATACCTTCCTCAAACGACTTAGCTGGAATTAATATGTCGTCCATATACACCAAAGCATAGGACGAAGCAGGTGAGTTTTGGATGATTTTATTCATGGTACGCTGGAAGACAGATGGTGCGTTCACCAGCCCAAACGGCATTCTATTGTACTCATACTGACCCTGGGGTGTCACAAAAGCCGTCTTGTCTCGAGAACCCTCAGCGATCGGGATCTGGTAGTAGCCAGATGCCAAATCAAGTGTAACAAACAAGGAACTGCCGGATAGTAAATCTAATTGATCCTCGATTCGCGGAAGGGGATAATGTTCTTTCTTCGTTTTACTATTTAAGGCACGGTAGTCTACGCATAATCTCTTTTCCCCAGACTTTTTGTTGACTAACACTATCGGACTTGCATAAGGACTATTCGATTCCCTTATTATACCACTTTCTAACATTTCTTTGACCATGTTCTGGACTAGTTGACGTTCGTTGTATGATAGCCGGTAAGGGCGATATACTACGGGCTCTGGGTCGTCGAGTTGAATCACCATTTCAGTTTCAGTCGTAAAACCTAAATCCTTTAAGCCTGTCGAAAAACATGATTTATACTTATTTAATAATTGTTTCAAATCTTCCTCTTGTTGTTTAGTTAAATTTTGTCCACAGCTGATTGGTGATTCATCTGACGCCGCCTGTTCGCCAATGTGTACCTTTAGTATTTCTAATTGCCCACTTATTGTTCTACTACGCGTCACTAGACTGCCCCTATGTATAACCAACTCATTCTTGCCGATATTTTGAATTAAGATTTTGCCAACCCCTCGAGTTAAATTATACTCCCCGGGCAATAGATAATGTTCGCGGTCAACAACTTTGCGGACGGTCCCGTTTACATAAACACTACCCGTAAATGTATCAGAACAGTTAACCGGAATAGCCTTTAATTCACCGATATTTATTTGAGTGGTTTCGCTACACACCAGAGGATAAATCATAACCGATTTTTCGCTGTCTTCATTGTACCTTTGAAAAATAAGGTCTGAATCGGTTTTTACTATTTTTACTGTAGGTCTTTCGGTAAACGTATGGCCTAATAATACTGGATAGTTAATAAAGTAGTCGTCTACCACCACTACCTCTACGCCATTCTCTACTACGCCTTGGACCTCAACTGTAACATTTGCTTTTCCAAGCGGGGTATACGGTATGTTACCCGCAGACTTTAATATTGGTACATCTTCTACAGTCCAATGTAATGCTAGCCGCCGAGCGTCACTGATACGTATCAAAGTCCCTTCGCATCCTAAGTCGACGAAACATTCTGACAACATGTCATTTATTTTAATTGGCATTTTATATTTATCACTTAAGCTGCCCGAACTATCAAGTTTTAAAACTTCTTTGGGTTTAGCTTGGGTACTTTGAATAGTTTCGTGACACTCAGCATCAAGCTTTAGTACTACTTTAGGTTTCACATCATTACTTTGTTTAATTCCAGGACATTCAGTATCTTTATGTCCCAGAAAATTACATTTAGTACATCGAACTTTAGGTTTTGGACATCTGT
Organism: Leguminivora glycinivorella; assembly: GCF_023078275.1. Classification (NCBI taxonomy): domain Eukaryota; kingdom Metazoa; phylum Arthropoda; class Insecta; order Lepidoptera; family Tortricidae; genus Leguminivora; species Leguminivora glycinivorella. Next base: position 3,789,097 of record NC_062975.1, read on the forward strand.
AAAACGGGTGACCAGCCTCATTACAGTTGAAGCAAGTCCGGGGCCCTGACTTTTGTGAATTAACGTCATTTTTGTTATTCTTTACTGTATTATTTGGCAAGCGTTTATCCTTATCCTTAAATCTTTGTGACTCGTTTGTGCTCCTATCTTGACCTACTTTAACAGTCTTCAAAAACTTGAGCACTAGCTCTGGTTCCGTAAATTCAGCTCCCTGAGCACCCAACCTAACACCGCGGTCCTCAATCCCTGCTATAATACAGTCTACCGCACGTTTCCCTGATATCTCGCAGCGATTTAGAAGGTTCATCTTTGCGTAGTAGTAAATTTCCAAAGACTCCCCATATCGTACTTTCTTATTAAGCATTTCCATCAATAAATCCGCGTAATTGTCTCTGGTCGGGAAAGACTCCCTCAGTTTCTCCTTCCATTCTTGCCACGTAAATAGTAACGAAGGCAAGCCCTGGTACCAGGTCTTTGCTACCCCTGTTAATTTCGGTAGAGCATAATGAATAACTTGTTTATCACTCCACCCATAAATTTGGGCACATTCATCTACTTTGTGAAGCCACGTATCAACCGTTTGTTCCTTGCATAATGGGTCAAAATCGGGAATTACGTTATTCAAAACGGGAAACTTCTCGCGGTCGCTATTACTCTTTAGTCCTTTAAGTGCCTCAATAAACTTTTCCATAAATACATTATTCATTGACTCACGATTTGAGGATCCTGCTGGGGTTGGATCACGCCGGCGCGCAGCATCTCGCCTCGGCGTACTCGGGGTACGCAAGCGTGAAGACCTGTGCTTGGTTGCGTGCCGAGACCGTGAATGGTGCGACCTGCCTCCCACAGACGTAGGCGTTCGTGTCCTGGAGCGCCCTGTTCGCCTTGAATGACGTGACCGCGATCGCGATCTCGTCATTGTCAGCCGTGATCGCCTTCCTCTCGAACACCGTGACCTCGAACGGCAACGGCGGCTGTCACGTCCTTCTTCGCGCGAACGTCTTCGTCCACGACCACTGCTACGGCTTCGACTTCGAATCTCGTCGCGAACTGGTAACGGCGGCGTCATCGTCTCACGCGAATGTGCTCGCCTTTCGCGCTTCCTTTGAGGACTATTATTTCCATCGCTCATGTTCTCGCGACCTCGAAACAATTAAAGAAAAAAAAAAGTGTCAACAGTGGGTAGTGCTTTATCACTTAAATATTAAAAAAAAAGACTTATTATTTTAGTATACTATTACTACTTCAAACAATACATAAAATGGCCACTTTTACAGGACTATCAGTTATGATTGAATGTACATCAAACCATTGGTTAATTGTGTCAAACAGCGATCATGATTGATCAGCAATTCCCGATGAATCACAACTAGCCATGATCCAAATCTAATCAATATATCCTTCTTCAATTTTAATTGACTATTAGCCCTTCGTCAATCATATGCCATTCATGACTATCAATCCTTTAATTTTTATTAACTACTTATACATCTGATCTCCAAATTATGAAATAGTAATAATCTGCCGTAATTTCTATCTAAAACATACCTACTCGTAATGCGGCGGCGAGGTTGATCGAGCCTCAAATAGCATACCGATTACAACGTTAGTTAATTGCAGCAGACAAGGTGTAAGACATAATGATTAAAATAAAGAAATCACTCGATTATTACCCAACTTTCAGTACTGAACTCAAAATACATATGCCACGGTACAAACCGCAGGCACTACAGGTGGTTACTTTTATTTAGTATGTCACCTCTATAGTCTGTATCCCTAGGCATTCACACAAGCAAACGTAAACAAAATCCACTCCCAAAAGGCTCCTCAAACCGGTTGAGGATAAATGAAAATGTTATACGACCAAAAATATGTTAAAAATAGGTCTTAGGGACGATCTGCTTGGTTTTAATTTGGTTGGTTAACCAACGAATGTTGTGACTACCCCAAAATGTAGGTATAAACTGTTTGTTTACGTTTCTTCAAAGAGGTACCCAAAAGTACAGGGCATAATTTGATTACTAATTATACTAATTAGTCAAAATATTTAGTAACTGACAAGCCAGGTTTGTAACTTTGATAAAAGAAATGCAGAAACGTAAAAAAAAAATGCTTCATATTTATAAAGTAACCATGGGAAATTCGAATATTATCGGACCTACGTTAGTAGGTTGCTACTGTTAACTTGTTGATATGTAATTAACTAAATTGGTAGGAAAAACATAAGACTTACGTTTCATTTTCCAGTTGCATGTACAAAACTTGCGGCCAACCAATTTGCGGGTCTTTGTTTTCGATCCGACTTCTGATATATGAGACCACTACAGTGATCTCATGCTCAGGTTAGGAGATGTGGCGTCAAATCACACAGCAGACTCGATTAAACACAATTTATTAACAATACACTTGATTTAACAATATTATTATGTACCTGAGGACTTTTAGACTTCACAGTGTGTAGTGAGCTTTTTTGGTTAATTTTCAACCAAAGAAAAATGTTGTCTTATTATTATGTACCTGAGGACTTTTAGACTTCACAGTGTGTAGTGAGCTTTTTTGGTTAATTTTCAACCAAAGAAAAATGTTGTCTTATTATTATGTACCTGAGGACTTTTAGACTTCACAGTGTGTAGTGAGCTTTTTTGGTTAATTTTCAACCAAAGAAAAATGTTGTCTTATTATTGTATGTACCTGAGGACGTTTAGACTTCACAGTGTGTAGTGAGCTTTTTTGGTTAATTTTCAACCAAAGAAAAATGTTGTCTTATATTATGTACCTGAGGACTTTTAGACTTCACAGTGTGTAATGAGCTTTTTTGGTTAATTTTCAACCAAAGAAAAATGTTGTCTTATATTATGTACCTGAGGACTTTTAGACTTCACAGTGTGTAGTGAGCTTTTTTGGTTAATTTTCAACCAAAGAAAAATGTTGTCTTATTATTGTATGTACCTGAGGACGTTTAGACTTCACAGTGTGTAGTGAGCTTTTTTGGTTAATTTTCAACCAAAGAAAAATGTTGTCTTGTATTATGTACCTGGGGACTTTTAGACTTCACAGTGTGTAATGAGCTTTTTTGGTTAATTTCAACCAAAGAAAAATATCATATTATTATTTAACTGATCGCACATTAATGTTTGAATTGAGAGAGTGTGTCTCAAATTGACCAGGATGAATAGCAAAGATGTCATTGCCATCTTGGTTTGAATGGGTTTTGACTTGAAGTTGAAACAAGTTCAAATAGTGGAAATGTGAGATGTGATGATTTCGAAAAGTCTCGAGAAAATTGATATATGTACAATATCTATTCTAGAATACTATCTAATTCATATATAATAAATTATCGATGCTACTCACAAACTTTCTTGATTAGGTACCTACATATCTATTAAAGGATATACAGTATACACGAAACGGGACATTTTCGAGTAACATGAAACAACAGTTATTTGTTTTACAAGGGGGCAAAGTTGTTGTTTAACCGGACGTGCCAATATTGATACCCGAGGAAGCGAAAGATTTCAATATTGAACCGCGAGCGTAACAAGTGGTTCGAAAATTAGAATCTTGAGCGTTGTGAGGGTTTCAAGGCACGAAGGTTATAACAAACATTGCCACTGAGTGAAACACAACATTATTCACCATACCAACAAGAACAAATTACTAACTAAATCAAATCCATCAATTTAGTCTTCAAAATAATTTTTTTTTTTCAAAATCGTTTATGATTCAAAATCATCAGTTACCTAATAGGTTTATTATATCAGCCATCTTAAGACATCCAGTTAAAATTTCTATGAAATGAATTTGAACTCTTGTGGATAAAATGCAATTTTGCTATCTGTTTTCGAACAGTAAAGGGAGCCTTTAACAGTTGATGTGGTAAAAAAATATTTCATTTATGTTTCGCACTCGCCCGGTCAATTAGTAAAGATCGTCTTACCTTAAACAACTTATCTGCAATTCCATTGCACCGTTGAAGCACACTCAGGAATATGCGCCACTTTTTCATGATCGTAAGTTGTAAATGCCCCCAAATCACTCTAGGACCCGGCCGGCGTACCTAACTGAAGTGCTCACAATTTGTCCACCCGCCCACTGTCCACGAAATAAGGATTAACTTAAGTTTACTTCTTTTAACGGATTTCTTCCTAAGCAACCGTTTCTGAGTAGTTTAAGTATTGGATCTGTATTGGATATTTGGATTGTTTGTTTGGCCAACAATCGTAATTGTATTATAACAGGTAAGTAGTCCGGATTGAGGAGAATAGGTATATTTGTGTCGAATATTTCGTATCATAAAGTTGAGTAAACAATTTTTATTATAATATAATTAGACCTACAACGTGTTTTTATTGATTTCCGTTAACTAAAAGGGTCAGTCACAATTCATTTCTCTAAGAAACTAGTGTCTTAACTCTTATTTGTGTCGCTTAAACTTCAAACCTGGGTAAATCCATTCTGTATTAAGGTTGAATATATAAAAAATATAATATTATCTGAAACATAATCAGCCTTATAGCAGAATGGATTTACCCAATATAACACTTTAAGTTCTCGCGCTTTGTACACATATTTAAAGTCACACACAGGTCGAACGCGATTAATTAACATTATTTTTACCTTTTTTCCCAACGTTTCGGCCAGGTTGCACTGGCCGTGGTCGCGGAAGACTGACGTCCCAGCAAAGTGTCACCGGAGATGTAAACAACACAAAACTACCCGATATTAATTTATATAAATGTTCGGGGTAGACAAATAAATATAATCTACCCGCTTTTAGTTATTGTTTATGTTAATTAATCGCGTTCGACCTGTGTGTGACTTTAAATATGGATTTACCCAGTTTTGAAGTTAAGCGACACATTTACTATTATCGAATGTTAAAATGATTACCTATTAGTTTAAATTTTATATTATATGAATTTAACTATTGTAAAATATGTAAGTTGTTTGAGTATAAAGTTACATTGATTATCTGTGAGATTTACAGGATAATGAAGTTAAGTAGGTACCTATAAGTAGGTAAACATTGCTCATAGAATACAGTCTACGGGCCGAATATTCGTAAACGTCAAAGCTTGGCTATTAGGCAAATCGCAACAAATTGCCAGGCCGAAGCAAACTGAGAAAAATACTGGCTTCTCAAAATATCCACCTTTGATATTCCTATTGATTGCTCAACCTTTTAAGGCGATATATTTCCGTAGACGCTGCACGCACTGGTTTTTTGAAGCCGTTAAAAACATAGGATAACGCAATGGAAAAATCTGAAAACGATATATGTTAAATTTCAGGATCTGGTGAGTATGTTATGGAGTTGAACAACATGAATGTTACAACTTCGCTCGATAGAAAATGATCCCAAAGTTACCTCTTCTTTAAACAATAAATCGTTCCCATAGCTGGGATAAAAACTTTTTTGACTTCTTTTTTACTTCAATATATAGGTAATAAGATTATCTAGACGAATCTGATGAGTTTGTGCCGGTAGCGTCATTAAAATAATATAATATTTATCAAATACTACCAAATCCGCAAAGGAAAGATGGAACAACTAATGAACCCAATTTTAAAGAACCGTTACTAATCCTGTTTTTGCAAAAAAATTTTTTTTTGAGAAATTTTTTGAAATTGAAAACATTTTCGATGGCACTTATGGCCTCTTCAGTCGCGCGGCGGCGCTTTCAGAGGACGGACTTGTGTCAGTTTTCTCCGCGTGGTCATGTCATTGAAACAATGGGGAACAAAGCTTTGAGGAGGCAGAAAAAATAATTGCGTGCTAGAAAACAAATAAATAAAGAAAATTCTAACCAAAGACTGTGAAAAGGTAAGAAAATGATAATTTATATATACTCGTAAGTATTTCATTTTCATATGATGTTATCAAGTGACATTTACGATATCTAAACATCATAGATTGTAGAAACCCCTAGATGACGCGTCTGTGACGTCATTACAGCACAACTTTCCACTTAGAAAATATATGACTAATGTCCAACTAGTGAACAAACTTACGTATAATTTTCATAAAAATATTGAGTTGTTCGAAAGAAAAGGCGGCGGTAGATTACTGATTGATTGAAGATCAGGTAGGGTAGGTATTTCTGTCTTTCAAAATTTGGTATAAGGTTAATTAGATCGTGCTACCCTCCGTCTATATTTTTTCTGTGTCTATGCCAAATATGTGGCCAGCCTGACAGAAATTTTGTTTGTCAACTGTCGCCATTTTTCCATAATAGTTAAAAGATTTCAGTATTTTAACTTCTCAATAAATTTTGATGAAAGTCCATAATCATACATTGATAAAGCTGGACAATTTTTTTTATTTTTATTTGGTGGGTATGATTACGGTACTTTATATTTACAGATATTTGTCTAATTTGCAAGATTATACGAATCCTTCAGCAAGCTGTCTGACTCCTTTGAAAGTTGATACTTTATATGAATATACTTGAGAATTCGAGGTAGGCATAGAATGGTATTGATTTATCAATAAATTATTATGAAGTATGATATTTTATCTTGTGCTGGGTTGTATTTTATTTGGAGATATTAGTGGCGGTAGTGCCCCCACCAACACGAGTCAAGCGAAGAGAAAAGCTGTTTTCTTGAAGCATTTTGTCGTTCTTCTGAATCCTCGAATTTGGGGTCTGGTTTAAACCAGATAAATATAATTGTCAGGATATGATATCAATAGCAACTTTATTAAATAGACAAAGTTTCAATTGCATAGTTTTCATACTTTAGATTTTATTCATATCTTAATATAAATAGCACAGATTTCATCAGTGACTGGATGAGTGATTTCATCATGATCATCAAAATATATACGAGTAAGTAACCTGCTATTAGTAGGTTCATGAACAACAAGAATAAAATTCGAAACTTTGGCATGTATACAGGTTAAAGGCAATATGAAAATGAAAAAGCGTTATTTATTCACGGCTGAAAAAAATAATGTGCATTTTTAAACAGCAGTGATATGACATAATATCTTTTTACATAAAGTTTATGTTCAAAGAAGCTGACGGTTACTGTGTTCTGTTAACAATAGGTTTATAAGAAAAAACTTGTAAATGAAGTAGAAAACTCGCCGAGATGTTAATCTTCACCCTCCTCCCCATTTTTATGTCCCCATTTTCAGTTTTTTTTATATATTCAGGAAAAGCTACAGTTATGATGTTTAGGAGAAGTAGGTATATTTCCATAAAATTCTCTACACAGTATATATTTGCAGGTAAATAGTTGTAACTCGTAATTTCAAATCAAATCAAATTGTGCTTCTATTTACTGTGGGACTAATGCTGAAAACGCAAAAAGCTCCGACAACGCTGACCAAACACACTGTAACTATAAATCATTAGTATTACTTACACAAATGATGAAACCTAATAAAAAAAATAAAGGCGGTGATCGTTTACCATCAGGCGATGAGCTGCTCATTTGCCTCCTATTTCATGAAAAAACTAAGAAAGCCCAGTTAAAATACGGCGATCATTATGACTGCGATCCGTCTGTGTCATGCTGCCGCGCGAATTTGAGTTCCCGCGTGCGACAAGCGAACATCGCCGCGCGGGCGGGGCTGCCCGGACGCCGCGCACCTCACCCCCTTGGATTGGTTAGTTTGACAGATCATCTCGCCTTAAAGGCTCATTATACTTGAAAATCCAGCGGAAAGGCTCGCAACCCGCCAAATTTGAATTTCCGCACCTCGATAAGAAAGAGATAGCTTCATTCGTATTCAGAAAGAGAGAAAGAGACAGTAGAATGTTATTCTGAATACGAAAATGTGACTGGAGAAGCTACTTACATGTTTTACACCTTCAAAAGGATACCGTTGGAATAAATTCGAATAGAGAATACGCTTTGCCGTCCAACGCCTTTTGTGCAATCAATAGTCAATGTTGGCGAACGAACACGAGGTACGTTTGAATTTGGAATCAATCATTTGGAATTTCAAATTTGGAAGAGTAAATGCGAAAAATAATTTGCGGGAGAAAAATGTGCATATTTGAGGTGGTGAAGATGAAGATTACAGACGATGGTATTTGGAGTAGATATTTTTCTATGGAAATCAAAGTAAAAAATGATTAGTAAACACTGTAGTTATATCGATGTAGGGAACAAATCAAATTATTTTATTAAATATTTTTTTTTTTTGATTTGTTCTACTTGACTTTTTTTTTAAGTAGTAACATTACTGTATATTATATAAATTATAAACTGAAATAGATAAACTCAATATTCATACACTGACTTATGATAAACATTAAGATTAAAAAAACTATCATGCCCACTGGTGGCGAAGCCAATAGAATGGGGAATCGAACCTGAAATAGGTCATCTGGTGGCAGCCGGGAATCGAATCCAGCTAATGCGGCCGACGTGTTCGACCGCTACACCACCCCGACCGCCAACGCGGCGCGCGCGGCGCAGTGGGGTTGATCGCTTTTTCTTTAGTGTATGGTATCTATTTCAGTTTATAACTGTAGTTATATGTTGTACAACAAAAATGAGCCTGGTAGCCTAGGTAACCACAAATTTAATCAGCAATTTTAGCGTCTTTCCCTAGTAATTTAGTTGATTTAGAACCATTTCTGGACTTTTGCTATATCTGTACGAATATCTAGAAGCTTTACAGTGCACCTTAATTTGAAACAATGTTTGTTCAAGAGCAAACATATTAAACTAACACTTACATATCTAATATATACATACAAATAATCACGCCTGTATCCTATGGGTAGGCAGAGCACAAGAACTACTAAGTTTCAGTGCCCCTCTTGGCAAAAAGGGGTTTGAAATGAAAGAAATCCAAATTGTGACATTGCAGTCACAGGTTGCCAGCCTCTCGCCTACGCCACAATTTAACCCATATCCCACAGTCGACTTCTACGACACCCACGGGAAGAAAGGGGGTGGTGAAATTCTTAAACCGTCACCACATGGCACATATTCACTATTGTACCAAATTGTACCTACTGCTAGGAAAAAATATCGCAGGAAATACTTTGACGCGATATTTTTATTTGATGAGTCGGCTTATTCCCTTTACAACATTGTTTTTTTTTGTAAAAAATATTAATTTAAAATATTGAATACCTACGTGTATTATTTACAACATGTATATTCACAGTTTCGTTTTCTTTCAACCCCTTATTTGCCAAGAGTGGCACTGCAGCTTTAGTAGTTTCATGTGTTCTGCCTACCCCTTTATGGGATACAGGCGTGATTGTATGTATGTATTATTTACAATAATAACACGATGATGATGATGATACGTAAATGATAGTACCTAAACTTAATTTTCCCACTTGATTCGCAAACCATTCCTTTACACAAACTTTACAAACCTTGTATGTAATCAGTAAGTAATCATAAGTAAATACTCCAAACCAAAAATACTGACGGCTATTTTCTAATCTAAAGTTGCATCTTGTTATTTAATATTATCGCATGTACGAGCGCCATCTTTGGCGGGGTTGTAGCAAACAGAACCGCACATGGTTACTCTGGCTAGTATACTTATTGGCACAAAACTAATTTACTGCCATCTACTGGTTACATAAATAACTCTTTGTTTAACAGACTTACCTCGAAAAAGTAGCTCGTAGCGGCATAGGTGACATCTACCCGAAAACATAAAAACTAAGTTCAGTTGCGACTCGAGAAGGGTGAGGAAAGAGAGAAAAAGCTCATCCCGCTTAGATGACGCAGCGATAGATGGCGCTAGTAGTATCAAAATTATAATACAAAGTATTGTTTTGATTGTATTGCGGTATGGGTGCAAAATAAAAAATAAATTATTTGTCGGTAACTTTGAACGCAATAATTTTATTGGTTTAATGGGGTGTTCATTTTGATATCTTATTAAATATTTAATTACGTTCTCACGGTTTAATTGTGAAAGAAACAAATAAAAGCTAACACCACCAAAGAATCTTCATAATTTATAATTAAATTAAAAGATAACATCAGCAAACCTGCACATGATAATTAGAGGCGGTTAAAAATTTAATAACATACTTACGCAGGTTGATCGTAAGGCGTTCGATGTATATTTAGTAAGCCAGAAGCTCCCGCAGAGAGTACACGCGTCCCGTTTCCTCATGTAACCGAGCACGTGCTTTTACGAAAAAAAAAAAAAACAAATGACAAGCGCTGTCTAAACATGTACCTACAATAAATTAAAGTGATACCAAGAATTCAAATGACGTTTCGCGTTTCCGAAATATAAACTTTAAATGTGAAATAAAATTTGCTGAATTTTGTAAATTTATGGAGCGCGTTTAATTTTTTCTTTTATTTTTTTTTTGTGCTTGTTACTGTGAAGTGTTGGTGATGTGTTCGGAAAGAAGTGTTTTGTGTTTCCTGTTATTATTTATTGTGATGTCCGTTGGAAAGGAAAAAAATGGAGGTAAATTTTTTGACGATGGGATATTTAATAGAGCCCGTTTACCTACTACTTACTTAAAAACATTTTGATAGATTTAGATTTATTTATTTCATAATTAAAAATTACAATATTTTAAATTATTCTACCTTAATCTAAACGAATTTATATTATGATCGTCAGGTATGATTATTATATGCAAATGTCAATAATGCGATTCATTAGTTTTTCTCATAACAATTGCAATGTCGAATTAGAATCTTCTGGCTCTAGGTATATTAGGTAATTTTTAGTGGTTTATTATAATACACTTTATATTGGTAAATATCGTGACAAAAATATTATCCTGTATAAAAATCCCATTTGCTTAAATTCCTTATTTCAGTCACAGATCCCCCCTTTTATCCCCCAAATAGGGGAATTTATTGCAACGGGAACTCGGTGCCATCACTCCCTAAATCATACTTTATATTTCCTGTCGGAAACAAGAAAATGTCTCAATGAATTATTATGCATTGCCATATCGTTCCGACGTAAACAAGGAAAGTTATGAAAAGTAGATATTTTTCCAACTAAATAATAGAAAAACTCCAATGATAATTATAACTCCAATCAAAGTGAAATTGTTTAGATATAATTAAATATAAATGTTGTTTGTTGTTTCAGACATTCAACATACAACAGAAAAGGAAACCCGACCGGAATACATCCACCCAGATGGGCTTCTTACCTTTGACCCATACCTATCAGACATAAAACCAGAAGCCGAAGACGATGACTACATACCACTGCCCGAGAACGACGAAACAATAGACGGTCTACCTATTTTCTTAATAGAACCGAAAAACGCATATGTCATGAGATCGAAACCAGCCAGTCTGCTATGCAGAGCTGCTAATGCTTTAGAAGTATTTTTTAAATGCAACGATGCTAGAAGTGACAAAACTGTGCAGTTTGAACACGTTGATCCTCAGAATGGTGTGAGGGTAGTTGAAGCTGAGCTGAATGTGACTAAAAATGAAATAGACGATTACTATGGGGGTAAATTCGGATGCGAATGCCTTGCTTGGAATAGTAAAGGAAGAATTAGAAGTCAGGCGGTGTTCATTGAATATGCATGTGAGTGGTTTTATTTTATTATAACGATGTTGTGTGCACCACAGGAGGTATCGTGTAAAGTTAAGAAGTTTAAAAGCAATTTGTATTATGTTAAGTATCCTTAAAACATGAACGTAAAAGATAGTTTACATTTCATTCTAATTAGTTCCCTAATTTAGTGTCTGACTCAAAGATAAGTAAAGGTATTTTAATTGTTACTTAGATTTATTGCTTTGTTGATAGATAGTTTTTTATTCTATTTCGAAACGAAAATGTTCAGACCAACCATGAAATCCATTAAAGTAATAAACTTTATTAATCGACTAATTTCTGAACCAAGCAGTAAAATTTATGGCTGCTACCTTTCGTTACGCTCAAATTTTGGGCTGTTCTAAATTTCCTTGCAGATGAATAATTATGTAAATTTTGTCATTAGGGCCGGGATTTAATATCCATGTTTATATGCATCAACCAATCAAAATATTGCGGAGTGAATTTTAATGTGTCTCGCACTCGATTTTGGGTCTTCAGGCATAATCGAGTTTAAAAGCTGCCGGGGAATTCGGGCAAGGTTTTTTCCCCGAATCGATTATAATTACAAGCTTCAAAGCTACTATATTTTCTGATTTTATAAATCACCGTTAGCATTTCAGATAGACATATTCACATGTCTTTCATGAAATACTTACCTAACTTAAAAATTATGACCTAGTTCATATATGAAAGGTAGGTATTATAATAACTTTCACAATTATACCTAACTTAAAAATGAAATAAAATATAGATTTTCGTGCAGTAAAATTTTTAATCCTAACCAACAAAAACGCCATCGTTTTAATGACAATAGCTGGAAAATAAAAGGTATTGTAAACAATGAGTATTGTCTAGCCTATGGGTTTGTGGGAAAGGAAATCATTCCACGAATAGTATACTGCAAACTATAGTCAAGTGTCTGTACGTTGCACACCTGAGAAGCTAGGTAACAAGTACCTAAGCTAAGTAATCGAAGGACATTCCTTAGTAACTACGCAAGATTTGTAAGTTTGAACAGCAGAAGTTTTCTGACCAAAGTTTGTCTCCCTTGTCGCATCCGAAACTTTTCTTAATCTTAAGCTAATAAACTCAGACATCAGCATTATGAATCTTTGTCATCTTTTGTTCTTCTTTTTATTGGTTTACTTAGCTGCAAAAGACCTCTGTTCTGTTGGACTAATGAATTCCTTTCATTTAATGCCCATGCATGTTTCCATCTCGCACTCCATAATTTCAATCCTGCAATAAAATTATAAATATGATTCGAGGCGACAGATAACAGCCGATTGCAAGTTCGTTAAAATTCCTCAAACCGGAGAAGTGTAAATATTTCAACACAACCACATCAATAGGCGAAGTTAAATATACACTAAACCGTCAACACCCTCAACATAACTTGCTCAAGTCAAGCGCGACGCCTCCCAGTTGCTTGTCACCCGATTCCCGTCATCGACCTCATCACTGTCACACTATGACGCGCTGACAGTAGGACGAAACAGTTTATTAACAAACAGTCTGAAGTGACGTGTTTGAATTGTCTGCGACGTTTTGCGTATATTGGAAATGAGATTGGTTTCTTATTTTGAATTTACTGAAAATATAAAAATATATGAACGAAACAGATTTCAATATTCTACGAGTTGCTGCAGATTAGTAGTATGATAATTTATCATATAAGATTTTAGCGTATTTAAAATTGTAGTAGTTACTTACACAAATATGGGAAGTATATTTCTGACTAGATACTAGTGTCCCCATAATGACACTTTACTCGTACAAAACATTTTATTCAAGAGATGCTAAACATTCAGAACTTATAGTGCCTATATTAATGTGGAACATTCAACTCGAGTCCCTCCAAGACCCTTGGATCCCGCAAACTCTCCATCTATTTTGACTCCACTGCACAAAAAATCTTCAAAACCCAACTTAAAATAAGTGACACTCTCAATTCTGGAATAGTTTCATTTATAACATCCCTCAAGGCACGAGGGGTGAGCACCATTACTGGGAGGAAGCATTTCCGCTCGTTAACTTGAGCACTTTGCTGTTTGATACAATGCTCACTAGCCCTTATTCTGGGGTGCAAATCGTTAATGGGTTATGGTCGGGAATAATCGTAAATATTGAAGACAGAAAAACAGGGATAAGAAGTCTGATGTGTTTATAGAGACTTTTGTTTGACAGATAATCTTGTTTGTCTCGAACGTGGACAATGTGAATATTGAAGCTGTAATTGCAGTTCCTTTAAGTAATATTGTGACTCATTACATTCATTTAGATATGTATTTTAGATTAATAAGGTTCTGTTTTAGTTCATCCGTTGAAGAATGATCTAAAATAGCGCCGATTTTGACAATTTCAACAAATACATTTCACATGTTTATTCTTACAATGTCTTATAAAAACAAAAGCGAAACGTATCGTATACTTGTGCTGTGATATAATTCTTACAAGATAATATCACGTACGATGTTTCTATTCCCCCTAAGATATCAAGAAGCAGTTTGTCCAACTTCCCCAATCAAAATACTACTCAATACGTTGCGTGGGGGGTTAACAATACAAACAGATGCAATCGATAAAGTAAACTGAAGAAACTTAGAAGTCTTCGTACAATGTCCTTAAGCGGCCATAAGAGAAGTATGGAGCACTTTAAATATCATATTGCTTTGTGTGACACAGCTAAGCGGATGTCGTTGCCAATTATTTTATCTTACACCTATATCTTACAGAACGGAGCCCAATTATGAGCAGTGGTCCCCACCTTCCATAAAACCATAGCCAAATGAGAGTTTTGAATGATTCACGGTTATTTTCATTAGACTTATATTGACCGGGATATAGACCGTGATTACCTTTTAGCCAAATGTTCCTGCTGGTCAAGTAGGCCAGAGATTAAAGACTGTGTGGTGTGTTGAATTAAAAATAATCACTGTTAACCCTCTCATGCATGAGACCCGGGCCTGTTCCTAGCAGTGGGACGTGTATAGGTTCAATTATTTTTTTTACTATTATAATGTTTATTTAACAACTCTGCAGAGTCCTGCCAGAAATGAAACTAGCATATAAGATCTCGTACCTGCTAAATCACCCCTTACGCATCAATAATTTATACTCGGTTATTCGCAAACAAACATACAACCCCTAAGGAACTCCAGAGGTTCATTTGAATTGCCGGCTGCAATGGATGTTGATGTTCAATAGCCCGCAATATAATTCACATCGCATGCGAGATCGCGCTGTTAAATGAGCTATGCTTGCCTGCAGATATCAAGAGACAGTTCGTCCAGCATCCCCAATCAGCGACCATCGAGGCGGGTCACAGCGTGACGCTCCGGTGCGTGCCGCCGCTAGCCGCACCACCGGTGGAACTCAAGTGGACGAGGAATGGTGTACCCCTGGATGTGAAGGAGAATACTCTGCAGCTTACTAATATTGGATTGCAGGTGCGTAGCTGCGTAGACCCAGTTATAGGAGATTTTTATATTACTAGTGTAGAAACAGTTCGTTCAGCATTCTCAGTCAGCGACCATCGTAATGCATGACACTACCGTACAGGGTTGGAACGGCCATGCATTAAGCAAGACATTCATATCCATGACCAGACAGAACGTTATTTATTGACCTTGTAACTTAACTAGTAACTTATTTTAATATTACCTATAGATTGGCGTGAAATCAACGCAAACGAAAATAATTTTATAAATCAATAAGTCTTCACGCTTAAAACTCGGATTAATATTTTTATAGTGAGATATGTACCTATTTTGAGTCCCGGACATAGTTTATATCATTGATCATGGTCATCTCAAACAACGAAACGCAGACAAAAGCTTAGTCATTAAAATTTAAATGCTTCATTTAGTTCTCGGCTTCCATTACTTAACACATAAGTTCTTCAGTAAGATCAGTTAAATGTTATGAAACAAACATAAATACGCCACCCGTCACCACTCTACACAAAAATACTTTTAACGACATTAATGCCAAATAAGGGCACTCAAACACATCTGTCTGCAACCGTCAGGGGTCACCTGTTACATTTTTAGTCCAAACCCTCCCCTTTTTGTCCCAACACTTCTTCAAATAACCCGATGTACCCGTTTCGTTAATTTATGTACCCCTGCTAGCCTAGCCAAAGTGAGAATCGTTGGCGCTGCGTGGCGTAAAATGCAGTCTGTCTCTGTCGTGCCACTACAGAAGAGTGATAGGGAGAGCTAGCTGTGAAACGATTACGAAGCGTAAGATATTGTGACGTTGGTTAGATGTTTTGGTTGCTCAGTCACCGTGGGCAATCAGTGAGGCCTGTCGATCCACCTGAACGACTGCCGCCGTATGATTGTAGCTTAATCTGGATAAATGGAAATTAAAGCTGAGCTAGTTGATTACCATTAATTGATCGAAAGCCTTTCATTTAGAAGTCTGTAACTTTATGTTGATGTTCGATTTTTCGCTGTTTTGTTTCCGACCAGTCTGTCTGTACATAAGTTTTTGGGCATTTACTAAGTGATGTTGTGATGTCTCTCCAGCAAATACCTATGTACATTATGATTTTCTACATGAAAAAAAGTATACGTTTTAAATGATCTCGCGCAATAAGCTCTGTCGCGTCACTGTTGTTGGGTAAAAATAGGAAATGAAAAGACATACCCCTTTTACATAACGCAGTACAAGTCCAAGTGTTCTTTTATAGAATTTTTGGCAATTTGATGATTGATGACTTAGTCCGAGTTAACTTTATGATTCATTTTATGTACAGGATATGGCCAACTACACTTGCGTTGCTGAGAACATAGCAGGCCGCCGGGAGTCAGATGTTGCTGTCATATCAGTGTATGGTAAGTCATTTCCAGTCCAGTTGTTTATGTAAATTGTTATTATTTTTGATCAGATTTCAAGTCTGTTCCAAAATACTGCGTCTGTTATATAAGCATACGCAAAATCCTTCGAGAAGGTTAAGTACGAAAAACGCACATGCAATAGTAGTTAACAGTTTAAAAGGATATTGCGTTAGATGCCTCATACAGGATCGAGCATCTCACTAAAGGTTTCTTCCTTATTAAACTGTGTCCTGTCACGCAAAATTTCTACTTACAAATAGTCAGATATGCGTACGATGGTTCAATGGTTTATGAATTGAATCATTCCTGGCTGCGGGGTATAATTCTTATTGGCTAGTTTTTTCCTAGAGTTTTTTCGTTATCAACCAAATAATTAATGGTGTGTCGTCATAAATATTTTTTTTCTTATGATCGCAATGATGAGAGCAAAGCATAAGGTCCATTCCATAGGGTGGATCGAAATGTTAAACTAGTAGTGCGATACGCTTACAATTTTGTTGGAATGAAATTTTTTATCAGTGAATGGCGGCTGGTCAGAATGGTCTCCCTGGCTACCTTGCCGCTGTGGCACCGCCACCAGCGGCCGCCGCCGCACCAGAACCTGCACCGAACCCGCTCCGGCCAACGGTGGGGCGCCCTGCAGAGGCCAGCAGTCCCAGAATGATGAGGACTGCCTGACCTGTCAAAATGGTAAGACGAACATCATTACCAACAAAAAAAGTTTCGTTAACAGTCTTTATAGTCTGTATCTTTAGGTATTTAAAAAAATGTAAACAAAATATACCCTCAAAAGGCTCCTTAAACCAGTTGAGGGTAAATGGAAACACATGTCCAAATAAGGAGATTAAAAACACGTCGCTCAGTGACAGATCTGCTAGGTTTTCATTGGTTCATCATCAAATGTTGTAACTACCCGAAAATGTACAAATTATTTGTTTACGTTTTTATAACTAAGTACCTTAAAGTACACAGTATAGTATTAAAAATTCTCATGACTTTTCTGTAGTAGAATAACCACTGGTTTGAGATTTAAATGCCGCGCTCGCAATTTTGCATACCTACTAAGTAAACCAGTCACAGATTAATGTGCATAGCGTATCAGCGAAAGATTGCGTACTACGCTTGTAAAGACACCTAAGTATATCATGTCAACATGTAATGTGTAAGGGCATTTTAGTAGCCAGAAGTCGTAAAAGGAAAAAAATCAAGAACTTTTAAATTTATGACGTGTATAAAAATGTTGCTAGAAAAGCATGAGTTTAAAATGCATTCCCATAAAATCGAAGTGGCTTTTACCATATGCAAGCACTAGGGTGCAGGAAGTAACAGCTTTCATTAAGGAATCAGGTCCCTATTAAAGCGGCACGCTGAGTCTTTTATAATAATTAGATTAGTCAAGTTCTAAACGGACGCATTAAATGGCTGCGAGAGGCATCGTGTTCGCTACTTAGTATGTCTTCAAATGTTCTGTGATCATATGACATGATTGTCTGCTTGTGACCTTGTTTTTTATGTAGATGCTCACTGATTACTGTCAACCGAATCAGAAAAAATATATTGCCATTATTAGAACTACTTTTTATTTAAAATTTTTCTAAAATCATTTGTGAACAAAATAATATTTGAAGATCAGTCTGGCGTGAAGCATGGGTTCGAATCCTGATAAGGGCATATTATGTTTGTTTGATGAACACAGATGTTTTTGGATCATGGTTGTAGATAAAGCTGATGGCAAATGAATTAGAGTCAAACTGTTGCAAAATGTTATACGACCCCTTGACGATGCCATTATACTAAACTTTGAAATTGGAGGCCCCGCGCGATCATCATCATCCTCCTTGCGTTATCCCATCATTTGCCACGGCTCGCGAAACCGCTTTGACAACGAATCCCAAGATTTGGCGTAGACGCTAGATTTACGAAAGCGACTGCCATCTGACCCCGAGTTAAAATTGGAGGCGCCGATGTTAGTTCGTAATATTTCTACAGGAGCTTGGTCAGCCTGGGGTGGCTGGTCATCATGCAGTGAGGACTGCATGAGGGTACGACGGCGACAGTGCATCAGTGGACTGGTGTCGACTTGTTCGGGCACGAGTCTACAGCACGCTGCTTGTGTTGATGGATTATGTTCTACTGGGATGAGTAAGTAACATTTCTTAGTACTGTAGCAGTGGTGGAAAGGGGTACAGACGTAGCTCAGGAGTTAAGACATAATATATCCTCCTCATCCTTCTTGTGCTTCATCAAGTGTTTGGTTATTTATATTATATTACATTTATACCCCTTTGCATCCGCGACAGCCTTGTCTAAGTAAGCTATTTTTCTTGTTAACCAATGCTTAATGTAAACTTTTCCAGCCATAGTATAAATTGATTAATTGACCACATACGGGCCAATTGAATTTCAATTTTAGAATTCCCATTACAAACGGGACATGTATTTAAATGAATAATCAAGTCGGGAAAATGCTTTTTACGAAAATCTTGTAGCCTGAGAAAGGGTTAGTAAACTGTGTATAGAATTTTTTAAATGGTCATGTTCCACCAGGGCTAAGTAAGAACAACCTCTCCCTCTACATCGGCATTGGCATGACGGTCGTCATCTTGGTGGTAGCGGCGGCCCTCTTCTATGTTTGGTGCAGATATAGAAACTCGCGACCAGGGTACATCGCTGCGAGGTCAGGTAAGGAAAATTATTGAAAAACTTGCGATATTGATAAAAAATACATGACTGTAGTGAACCCTACTAAAAGAAAGCTACGAGCGAGAAATTCGGCACATTGACCCTCTGCATGTTCTTATCTCCATTGCATGAGCATAGTTAGATTACTGCCCTGTCTATCCAGCAGACGGATGTCACTGTGTGAGTGGGATAGCCGTATTATTTTAGGCTTGTAATAGAGGTTGGATCAAGCGGGTCAATGTACGTAATTCTTTATGCTTAGCGTCTTTACTTTAGTTTTTTATTTTGACCATATAACTTATATTAAATTAAGTATATCTTCAGATACAATTAATGTTTACATGTTTGGTACAGGTATCCCAAAGACGTATCCGACCCGGGACAAAGCGGTTTCAGGGCCAGATGTGACGCAGGTCCTGCAACGAGTACTGGATGCAGGGCCCGGACAATCATTACGATATGCCACATGTGCGAGACAGGTACTTACAGCCATAATTAAGAATTACAGGTCAATTATCAATTAATTTTTAAGTTACACTTACATTATTAAGACATCTGTTGTATAGGTGCGGGTGAGACGTATGTATGACTGAATTACTTACATCTTTGATATCATGATTCAGATTTCGGTGTACAGATCTAAATTGGCCTTATAATAATGACACAAGATTTTTATATTTGACTCCTTTACTAATTCCATAACCTTTAAATATCGGCGAATGATGAGAAATTTTCAATAAATAAATAAATAAATCCTATTAGAATGGCTCGTGACAAAAAGTTTAGAAAAAGTGACTAATAAAAAAAAATATCTAACTGCAAACTTTAGCATCATGTCATTCTTAGCCTGATCATTATTAAAGTTGATTTGTATTTAAAAATATGTAATATCGCTCGCAGGCGTTTCTCCATGATAAAAAACAAATTTAGTACGGGTTGGCACATTGTTACTGGCGAATTCTCAATATAAATTGAGACTCCAGTGCCTGTTAAGGCTAGATCTTACGGATAGATGTTTGCTTTACGCCACCCTAATGCGGTTGGGAATTGAGGGAAGCCATGGATAAATTCGCACACATCCAGCAGGCCTTCGTGGCGAAGTTGGGAGCAGATGACCCCGGCAAGGCCAGAGGTCGAAGGTTCGAGTCCTGCCGGACGTGTGAATTTTTCCATTTTTCCTTTAATTGAAAAATATGATTCTGTATAATTTACCAAATTTGTATAGTCAATAATTATGTCCCTTTATTCATAAGTTTTTAACAATTTTCCGGTTATCGATCTTAGCTATTCGTCGCCCTTCGGCAACCGGACCCGGCAACCCTCTTCGGCCGGAAGCAACCACTACGAGATGAAACCCTACAGCCCTTCCGGGGACTCCGCGTCTAGTTGTTACACCAACTGTGAGTATGCTTGCTAAACTAATTTGTGTGAATGAAAGTAAAATGAGACGTTGAAATATTTTTTTTTAGTTTTGTCAGTTCGTTGGGCGATATATAGGTCTGGTCTGTCAGTGTCAGTCAGTGGTACATGGTAGCAGTGCAACAACCGACAAGCCGATATTGTGTGACGAGCTGTGGGCTCCTTAAGTTTTCGTCAATTTCGTGAATCATGTCCTGTCTAATTCAATAACCAGAATTTTACACACATTTTGACTTATCTGTAGGTACCTATCTATTCTGACTTAGCTTTTTCAAATAATCTCTTATGCTTAAATCGTGTTTGATTTCAGTTTGATTTTGTTTTTGAAATTGTATTTCGCATGTTCTGACTAGCTATATTTAATCAATCATATCCTTAAATTGGCAAAAATCGTGAAAGGTCGTGGGTACAAGCCTACCCATATTAGCTCCATAATGAATCAAATTTGGGAAAAGAAAATCCTAAGGAAAATAAATTGCAATTGCATCATTTTTCCCTGATCACAATTAACAATTAACGGATAAACATCTAATTTTTCTATTATCGCGCTCATTTTCACTCAAAATAGCCACTCCAAAAATACACAAACGAGTTCACCCCTTTGGGTAACGTGACACTGATAGATCTAATGTGACGTGCCGGGGTGAGGTGTCATATACCCCATTACCCCGGGGTAATAAAAATGTTACACACCGCGGAGAGAGCATTTTGTTTTTGGCTCGATTTTCTGTCTGTCTTTCTAAACTCATTATCTTTTTAGTGCTACATCTGACCAGTCTCTCAAAAATAATGAATATATTTTTACTAGGTAGTTTGAAAGAAAGTTTGTACGGTAGTCCGACTCGCACTTGGCCGGTTTTTTATATGGAACTCGACTATGTCATTAGATCGATTAGTATTTACACCATTATGCAACGTACCTCCAACTGTTCTAGAGTTCTGTTCGACTCGAGGGTTTCGTGAAGCGTTTGCGCATTCGGCTACGCACACTGGGGTCCATTGACGCCATTGATCGTTTACCTTCAGACGACTTGTCTGCACCGCATAAAAAATATTCACTTGAGTACTTAAATTTTTAGATGTAAAAATTTTATAGTGCAATAAAATGTATTGTAATTGACATAAAATCAATTGCCACAGCCAGAACAATGACGTCACGCTCGAGCGAGGGCTCCTCCCAGCTCGCGGAGCTCGTGACGTCATCACCCAGCTCTGCCAAAGTGGACGTCGCAGTCACCCTGCCGGCGGTGCCTCTGGACTCAAGCTACAGGGAGAAGATATGCCTTACTGTTGTCAAATAGTTGTTACGTCTATGTTAATTAGTGTAATCCCGGCTTTAGGGTCCGCTTTCCTACTTTTTTGCGCGATCCTGAGCGTCCTTCGAAGCCATTACGCTCATAACCGCTTTTTGATATCGAACCAAGACTTTTTTGGGCTGCCGTTGGGATCAGGAGCCGCTAAAGCGTTTCTTTTCTAAGACTGTTGTTACGTATTAGGGTGTATAATTAGGCATTTGGTTCATTTTTACTTTTGTCCGTTTGGAAAGCAGTCGGCTAGCCGTCAAAACACATGTACATATTGCAAATTATTTCAGTGACTCCTAAATCTTTTCGCTTTATGTGTCGTCTAGTGAAACGACATAAGGTCCAATGTTTAAAAATACAGACAATGTTATAGACCACTTGTCTAAACTTTCTAACTTGAAAAGTGTAATCATCTGTTAAAATTTTTATTAATCAATTAGTGATTGTAATTTCTGTGAAATGATTTGTGTTTTTTCTTTGGCCAACTGAAGTAAAATGTATTATGAATATGTACTCATAATGTGTTTATGTTGTAGTTATCTTTGTGTTTTTTTTTGACATAAGTACATAGTCAAATATGTAGGTAATGTAAATTTGTAACAACCAACAAATATTTTTAAAAGAAAGATATCTTTCCTGATAAATGAATCACCGGTCATTGCTTACTTATAACAGTAACCATTACTCGTACACCTATATAATTACCACACTAATAACTCAACACAAAGACGGCTCGTCCAGCAATTTGCCACTCGTTATTTGGGGTCAAGAGACAGCCACAGCCCTTTGCAATATACTAATTGGAAAAGGCCGGATGCTCGCGGGTAATAACTTCCGCGGTAAAGTGTCTGTCCGCTAGTAGTCATGCGCGCAAGTCATAGTAATTGGCGATTATTTCTAGCGATCTCTCATAACGGAATTGGAACTGCCAGCTTCGCCGAATTGACAATCGTTGACGTTACGTGGTGATCGAAATGTAGTCTGGCTCTGTCGCGCCACGGCAGAAGAGCGAAAGGGAGAGGTAGCTACGGTACTCTTACGAAGTTAGCGATTGTGACGTTAGACGAGTGGCCAATCGCTATAAAGCTTCTTAGCAAAAGATAAGCATTTGTCTTTATCGCAATAATATCTTTTTCCCCTCACTAGCTCGGAAACACGTGTTTTGTCCTTTAATACCAGCGGTTAAAAACGCATTTTATCCACTAGTGGGTAAAGTAATTCGACCTTGAATAAAGTCAAATTAACTGCTTTAAAATTAATAAAAGTAGGTGAATCTAGTAATAAAAATGATTTACCACCTGTGGAACTACTGGAAGCAGTGATAAACGCATTTTTTGCGTTGTAGTTTCCTCGCTATAGTGAGGGGAAAAGTTTTGTGTTACACTCGGGTGCAAATGTATTTTACTTCTCGTGTGTTAAAAAACTCGCAAGTTCAGGATTCTATTCTCGAACCACTCGCTTCGCTCGTGGTTCAACTATGGAATCCTTTCACTTGCTCGTTTTTCAATTCTACACTCGGCGTTAAAATACAACTTTGCCCCCTTGTATAACAAATAACTATTGCTACGGAGCATTAGCGATTGGACACTTGTCTACGGGCTTTCAAGAGAGCTGGTGCTTACAAAAACTTATGGAAGACATTAAAATTACTTTTCAGTACAGATGGTGTTTTTTTTACGCACTAGTGCGAGAAGTGGTTCATTATATGTCAGGTCGAAACTTCAGAGGGCCATCTGTACTGAAAAACGTCGTTAGATACACGTGCGAAAAGGAAATTCGTAACTAGTGTCGATTTAAAACACTCCCTGGTCGTGGTTTTAATTTATCGCTACTCGTTTCGAACTTCCTCTTTTTCGCACTTGTATCGAAATGTACTATTACGTAGCTACTTCTATTGCTACTACAAAGAACTAGTATAATAATAACTGTGCCGAACAATGGAGTTAATTTACATTAAATACAACGCCCTTATTTGTATGCCTGTTTGTTTATGTAGTATTTATACTTATAGTTAGCTGTCAAATTGCGGCCAAATATTGCAATTATTTTATTTAGAAATACATGTAATGTGTTAATAAATGCCTAAAAACTTGTTTAGTGGAACATCGGGTACCTATATGTTATTAGTAAATTCAGGCTTTATTTTATTTATTGTTAGTTGTTAGACTTAAACAACGCCAATATTCATCCGTGGCTAAAAAGTTTGTTAAGCATCCCTGAATTTAGTAACTGTGAATATAAATTAAACTTCTGTGATTCGCCCTTCGTGATTACACTGTACTTTACATGTAGTAGCACGCGAATGTGCTGCCATCGTACACAATTTTAGAGTAACATTTTTAACAAAAAAATATCTCGCCTAAATTGGGGGTATTTCATACACGTTTTGTGTGGCGGCCATCGTGCACGTACTTTTCCTTTGTTAGTGAAATAATGGTGTTTTTACTAAGTTTAGTGTAGTGTTTTGTGTTTGCGGATAACATGGGAAAACGCAAACATCGTGAGGAAGATGAGGAAGATTACTTGGAAAGAAAAATCCGAAGTCTCGAGAGGAAAAGATTGAAGATTCGTCGCAGGCGCCGTCATCGTAGTTATAGCCCTAGTACGTCCTCATATACAGATAATGAATATGAGTATGCCGACCAAGATATCGGTGAACCCGATCCCTTGCTAGAGGATTCGCAATATGAAGGTAAGATTTTCAGTTATCTTCGTCTAATCATTTGATAGAATGTGTCTTATGTACATGCCAGCTTTGTTTTATTAAATAGATACATTGTGCAATGAGTATAGTCTGTAAGGCTATTACCGACCCTAATTTATACCTTCAGTTCAATCCGAGAGGTTGATCGCTGTGTAAAAGGGAAGCACATATATTCCTAGAGCATCAGTCCGTGAGGCTATGCCGGAATACTATAGGTAAAATACCTGGTTGCGGCGAATTGTCAATGCTATCAGTCTAGACTACAGTCCGCGAGACTGTAGCACGACTGCCTATATGTTTAAGAACATTAATTACGTTAATTACAACGGCTTATATGTACTATTTTATACGTAAGTATATAGATATGTAGATACGTATGTAGATACGTACGTAGTTATAGTATAACATCCAACATCGAGGAAGTAGGCGGTAGAAACACTACCTATTACCCTACCAAATGGGCAATTCACAAAGATCACCGAGCCGCTTATGATGTCTGACCAGTATAAGCGTTGGTCTCTGATTGAAAACATCATGTCTAGAGATAAGGGTCAAAGATAATGGACACTTATTTTTTGTTGCTGAAATTAGAGCAGCATTGTGAAGGCTATTTGACCGTATTGTTATAGAATCCCCATTGACCAACAATACTGTATACGACTTAACCGATGATGAGGCCGGTGCTTCAACGTCGGGTGCGCTGCCTGCTGCTGGCGGGCTGCGATCGGTGGTCATACAGAATGGAAGCGCCGCCGGGCTCCGCGCGGTGGACGCGCCGGCCCCCGCGCCCCCTCCCGCACCCGCCGCCGCCGCCGCCGCCGCGCCGGCGTGCGCGCCCGCGGCCGCGACCACCACGCCGGCTGCGCCCGCTCCCGCGCCTACATCCGCAGCTACCACCACACAGGTGACCGGTGAACAAATTGGTTTACAAGAATCTACGCCGATTGTGACCGCGCTTGATCCCGGTTTATTATGTTTGTTGGGCGATGAGCCCGTAAAAGAAGAAACATTTGGTCCTTGCATTCACGTCGATATATCGACGAGATAGTCCAACATTCTAGTTAATGGTATGAAGGACGATATTAAGAATGATATTTTAAAACGTTACGAAATACCAGAAAATTTAAAGTTAGCGCAAGCTCCTATACTCAATCCCGAGATTAAGGTCGCGTGTAATGATAATGTTTTAAAACGGGATAATATTCTAAGTGACAAGCAAAGGTTGCTCTCGACTATTATAACAGGAGTTGCCAATACATTGTCGAATATCTTGACAACAGATTCAACTTTAGACAACAACAAACAGGGGATTATAAAGTCACTGAGCGATACAGGTAGACTATTATGTCACTTAGTTTTTTCAGAGACTCAGAGCAGGCGTAATTTCTTGGTGCCTAGTTTAAATAAGGAGATCAAGGATAATATTAAGGACTTAAAGCGCGATAGTTTGCTTTTTGGTAAAGACTTACAAGAAAGTCTGAAGTCAATAAAAGCAATGACTAAAACCGGAGCAGAATTGAGACCGACTGTCACAAAGCCTAAATGGACGCCCAAGCACCAACAGGCAGGAGCAGGACCGTCGACATCGAGGGCTTTAAACTGGAGGGGGCAGCCGTCGTCGGCGTCGCGGCCGCCGCCTCGCCAGAGTCGCCAGACGCCAGCGAGGACGAGCTACACGCGTGGCGGGCGCAGACCGCCGCCGCCGTCCCGCCGCGCGAGCGACCGCCGAGCGCCGCCGCCGCGGCCGCACGCCCGGACCTCGCGCCGCTAGCATCGGATGCTGATACACAACCTCAGGCTGGTAGACTTCAATTCTTTTATAAAGTATGGTTAGGCATTACCAAGGATCCCACCGTATTGTCTTGGGTCCGTGGTGTGTCCGTATTCCAATATCGGATTGTATATCTCAATCGAATATTCCTGTTAACAAACCCGAGTCGGTTGCACACGAGACGATTATGAACGAGGAAGTCAAAAAACTTATTAGTGCTGGTGCTATACAAGAATGTGATCCGTGTCAGGATCAATTCTTGTCCAGTATTTTTCTTATTAAAAAGAGTAATGGAAAAAATAGATTCATTCTAAATTTAAAATCATTGAATAAGTTTATATGCACCCCGCACTTCAAACTCGAAGATTATAGGACAGCAATGAGACTTTTATCACAAAACGCTTACATGTGTTCAATAGATTTGAAAGACGCCTATTTTGCGATAAATATTGATCCTGATTACAGAAAATATTTACGATTTCTTTGGAAAAACAAAACATACGAATTCTTGGTATGTCCATTCGGCCTAAATATTGCTCCGTACATATTCACGATTAATGCGTCCTGTTGTGCAGTTTTTGCGCAATCAAGGTTTTTTATCAGTCATTTACTTAGACGACTTGTTACTCTTCGGTGACACGTATTCTAACTGCTTACATAACTTTAATGTAACGAAAGACTTGTTAGAATCATTAGGATTTACAATAAATGTTGCTAAATCAATAGGTACACCAAGTCGAACGGCAAATTTTCTTGAGTTTAGTTTCAATTCTGCAAATTTGACAATTAATATTCCATGCGAAAAACGAGAGAGGATTAAAGGCGAACTTTTATACTTTAAATCCATTCGAAGATGTAAACTTCGTAATTTCGCACATTTGATAGGATTATTAGTTTCTGTTTGTCCGGCAGTACCATACGGCTGGTTGTATACTAAGAGATTGGAAAGAATCAAATTTCTTTATTTAAGTAAAAATGATGACTATGATCAATACATTAGCATTCCGGGTAGCTTAGATGATGATCTAGATTGGTGGATATATAATATAGAAACATGTAGTAATCCGATCAAGACAGGAAATTATCAATTAGAGATATTTTCTGATGCGTCGCTAACAGGCTGGGGAGCAAGTTGCTCAGATATGACAGCCAGTGGTCAGTGGTCCAGTCATGAGCTTGGGCAACACATTAATTGTCTAGAGTTAACTGCCGCGTTTTTTGGTTTAAAAATATTTGCTAAAGATTACAAAAATTGTGAGATTTTGCTAAGGATAGACAATACCACTGCGATTTCATATATCAATCACATGAGTGGTGTTCGATTCCCACATCTGAGTGAATTAAGCCGACAGATATGGCAATGGTGCGAGGAACGCGACATACATATATTTGCTTCGTATGTTCGTTCAGAAAACAACGATATAGCAGATGCAGAATCACGCCGGAAACATGCAGACATTGAGTGGGAGCTAGCCAACAGTGCCTTTCGGAAAATTTGTAATTTTTTAAACAAAAGTCCAGAGATTGACCTCTTTGCGAGTCGAATAAACAAAAAATGTACTAGATTTGTTTCGTGGCATCGTGATCCTGACGCGTACAATATCGACGCGCTTACCATATCTTGGTCGTCGTATTTCTTTTACGCTTTTCCACCATTTTGTCTAATACTTAGGATATTGCAAATGATAATAACAGATAAAGCGGAGGGCATTGTTGTTGTGCCACTATGGCCTACACAACCCTGGTTTCCTCTTTTTGAGAGATTATTGATTTCTGAACGAATAGAACTCCCACCTAAACCAAATTTATTGTCCTCCCCTTACAGTGTCGAACACAAGCTGCACAGGAGCCTTACCCTGGTTGCCGGAGTGTTGTCCGGGCGGCATTCATGAGGCAAGGCACTCCTGCAGAAGCGGCAGACATCATGCTAGCGTCACTTACAGAAACCACACTTAAGCAATATAATTGTTATGTAAAGAAATGGTATATATTTTGTAAGGAAAAATGTTATGATATTTTTGATGTCGGCGTAGCAGAAGTATTAGATTATTTCACATTACTTTTTAATCAAGGTTGTCAATTTGGATCAATTAATACTGCGAAAGCAGTTTTGTCATTAATATTGAATAATAATGTTATAAATAATCCAACCGTGAAACGTTTTATGACGGGAGTATACAAACTGCGGTCTCCAAATCCACGATATGATTTTACTTGGGACCCTTCAATCGTTCTTAATCATTTAAGTTGTTGGTATCCAAATGAAAGCCTTTCTTACGAGCATCTTTCTAGGAAGTTAATAACTATTTTGGCATTAGTTACGGCACACCGTGTGCAAACCTTATCGTTAATCAAGCTAAGTAATATTCATAAATGTAATAAAAAATATATTATTAACATTACAGATAAGATTAAGACATCCGCAGTTAATCGCATGCAGCCAAAACTGATTCTGCCTTATTTCGATGAAAATCAGTCAATTTGTCCTGCAAGGACTTTAGAATGTTATTTGGTTGTCTCATCTACCAATCGCCCAAGCGATTGTGATTTTCTTTTTACAAGTTTTAAAAAACCATTTAGAAAAGTGTGTTCACAGACCTTGAGTGTATGGATCAAAACCACTTTGCTCGAGAGTGGTATTGATACATCGATCTTCAAATCGCATAGTACGAGACACGCAAGTACGTCAGCAGCCAACCGGCTCGGGGTTAATATAGAACTGATTAAGAAGACCGCCGGTTGGTCAGATAATTCCTTGACGTTCGCTAGGTTCTATAATAGAGATGTTCTAGCGGACTCGTCCGAAGTATTTGCTCGTACAATATTACATGGTAATAATAATTGAAGTGTCTGTTGATTACAGTTAAACTGACGTAACCCAACAAACAAAATATCCTTATAAAATCAATCTATAAGGGCTAAACACTCATAGTAGTTTTAAAATAGCATTCATTATGCCAGAGTTCCTTATAGCGGCTCATTATAAGAGAATTTAGCCTAATAGTACATTTACTCTTATAATTTGGCCATGTACACGTTAATAAGTCAAATTTATATGACTGCAATAAGGGTTTAAAAATATTTACTCTTATAGTAGCTCATTATAAGAGGATTTGGCCAATAGTACATTTACTCTTATAACTTGGCCATGTACACGTTAATAAGTCCAATTTATATGACTGCAATAAGGGTTTAAAAATATTTACTCTTATAGTAGCTCATTATAAGAGGATTTGGCCAATAGTACATTTACTCTTATAACTTGGCCATGTACACGTTAATAAGTCCAATTTATATGACTGCAATAAGGGTTTAAAAATATTTACTCTTATAGTAGCTCATTATAAGAGGATTTGGCCAATAGTACATTTACTCTTATAACTTGGCCATGTACACGTTAATAAGTCCAATTTATATGTCTGCAATAAGGGTTTAAAAATATGTATTCTTATAGAAGCCATTTAAAATGCCTTTTCGCTGTATAATATTCAAAGCACTATAAAAGCTTTTGTTATGGCCAATAATTGGCCATAACAAAATAACGGTGTTATGGAATAGCGAACTAAGCGCCAAAATCCGAAAAAAAAGTTATGAATGCAGTTCGGATATAAATGTGATAATCTATAGTATTGACTATTTCTTTGTTGAAAAATCATGCTTTCAGCCTTATTTTAAGGGGTAGAATCAAGCGACACGTTAAAATTTGTATGGCCCTGTGTACTAAGTCGTTACGTAAAAACGAATTGAACGCCAAATTTACTTTTACAAATTATAATAAGCGTATATTCTAAATCGCAAAATCGAGTTAAACGCCATAAAAATGTTATTAATTCGTTTTGGTTTAAAGTTTTGATGATTTATAAACGCAATATCGATTTAACCGCCCTAATAGTGTCGTTTAATTCGTTGTTACATATTTGAAATTTGCAGGATATTTCGCTTAATGAGAACTAAGTATCAAGAGGTTTTGTTATATCATAATATCTTATGTGTGTAATCCTGGCTAGTACTAATGAATTATTATTAGTCAATTTTGCCATATATGCTCATTTTTTTGACATTTATTAAAAAAAGTTGATTGGAGAACAAAACTAAATTGTTAGACGGATTAGTCGTAATCATTGTGGAGGAAAACATTGTTGTTGATTTATTTACAATAGCACTATTTACTCAAATATATGGAATTTTATTTTATTCCAGTATTCACTTTACCTCTAACAATTTGCATTAAAGAATCAAGCGACAAAATATGTCTCATAGTACGCTACGGCGAAATAAATTAACCTCATCCCAGTATTAGTTCAATAAAGAATCAAGCGGAAAAACGTTAATAACTTAGAAACTTGAATAGGTATGGTGTTATTTTTTTTATCTATTTAAATTATGAATACTTTTATAGGTTCAATGTCAAAATTAACTTTTTTACTTTATAAATGAACTTACAACAACTGATTCAAATTTCAAATCTTTCTAGCTCATTTTCTCGATTTCAACTAACTGTCGCTTGATCGCTTATTCCATAACACTGTCTAATTATTCTTATAAAAGTAATGCATAAGATAACTATGATGCTTTATGCCTCATAGGAGCATATAATAAAACGTCTATCCAGCAAACAAATTATAGCATTTTATAAAGTGTTTTAAAGAATTAAAGCAATACATTTTCTCTTATACAATAATTATAAAGGCATTATTCTTGAAAGTGTCGTATTAAAAGTTTTTATAAAACTTGATTCGTCATTTTGAAAATCCAGCGAATGTGAACAATCTGATCCCAACTTATCGATTAGTGGTTCCGTAGAGGATGCCATTATGGAATAATTATATGAATATGCAGGCAAGCAGCAGTGACAGTAATACAGGTATATCGTTAAATGATGAATTGAGTTTGGATTTAGCTTAATAATTATATTTTTTGTTCTTATTTAAGGTGTCTGTAGCTCTGCGGTGAAAAATGTTAAGGTATATACAGCGGGGCCGCGGGGCAGATCTCGACTGGAGGGCAAATGTAACTGGTCCATTGTTTCCATGTTTTACAATGTTTACATTATTAAATAGAGTGTCCACCGGTTATACCAGACTAGCATGTACTCGAAGGTGGCCAATTATACATAACTGAGCGTATAAGAGACTATTACCAAGGCACT
This sequence comes from Leguminivora glycinivorella, assembly GCF_023078275.1. Lineage (NCBI taxonomy): Eukaryota > Metazoa > Arthropoda > Insecta > Lepidoptera > Tortricidae > Leguminivora > Leguminivora glycinivorella. The sequence goes on from NC_062975.1 coordinate 3,820,494, forward strand.
CAGTTTTTTTATCCATCAGTACCTACTAATATTAATTTTTAAGATTAACTTTATTAGAATAAGTTCCAAAAGTGTATTCCTTACTTTATGGACTTTGGTCTGAAATAAAAAAAAAAATCTTTTATTGCGGGGTATCATTGTGAATGTTGGACGATCTGAATAAGTGAATACAATGTTCGGCTATTTTAAGAAGAAACCGATTTTATATGTAATCCTTTTGGGACTAAGACAGATTAAAATTGAGGACAAATAAAGACAAACTCACTTTTTAAGATATTTATTTATGTGCAACGAAACCAAACCGATACAAGTAACTTTATAAGATTAATATTTTCAGTTCTATTGCTCACGATGTTGCTGTTTCAATGAGTCTACATATACAGCGGGGCCGCGGGGCAGATCTCGACTGGAGGGCAAATGTAACTGGTCCATTGTTTCCATGTTTTACAATGTTTACATTATTAAATAGAGTGTCCACCGGTTATACCAGACTAGCATGTACTCGGAGGTGGCCAATTATACATAACTGAGCGTATAAGAGACTATTACCAAGGCACTCAGTTTTTTTATCCATCAGTACCTACTAATATTAATTTTTAAGATTAACTTTATTAGAATAAGTTCCAAAAGTGTATTCCTTACTTTATGGACTTTGGTCTGAAATAAAAAAAAAATCTTTTATTGCGGGGTATCATTGTGAATGTTGGACGATCTGAATAAGTGAATACAATGTTCGGCTATTTTAAGAAGAAACCGATTTTATATGTAATCCTTTTGGGACTAAGACAGATTAAAATTGAGGACAAATAAAGACAAACTCACTTTTTAAGATATTTATTTATGTGCAACGAAACCAAACCGATACAAGTAACTTTATAAGATTAATATTTTCAGTTCTATTGCTCACGATGTTGCTGTTTCAATGAGTCTACATACTTCAAAATATTAATATATTCTTCAGAGCGCCGACACGGTGGTAGAAATTGAATTTAACCTATCAGTAAATTTCCAAAATAATAAGTAGTTTCTTTTATCGAGGTCTTCATCAAATTCATAAAAGATATATTGATTTCCGTTTTCTTGTTTTGAATTATCAGCGCCATCTTTGCTTGGTGTGATTTTCTTACAACCTAAACTATTTCCTGCGTCCTCTTCCATTTTGCATGTTTTTTGATCCACCACTCCTGGCTTATTTTTGGGTGTAAGTAATGATTGTGACTGATTTTCTCCATCAGAATATGTGCCGTTTTGTAGTTCATCTGTAATAAAAAAAAAAAAAAATATTTGAAGTCTTAGGCTAGGCTGTTTATAGTTATCGACACAAAGTCCATTGTGATGGCGGTACTGAAATCGTCTGTGGTTTTCAATAGCACTTACTTACTAAGAGGAGGAGAAGAGTTTGTCATCTTCACGTCACTAAAAACGGCTGACTATGTATCTCATCCACAGATTCTGTAACAATAACCATAATAATAAATATCAAATAGAGTATTTGACTCAGCATTTACAATAAATCAATAGGAAGTAATAAAATAAGGCACCAGAAGATTAAATATTCCGAAGCACAAGTTTGTTTTAAATTGAAAATTCTAGGTATAACTTCCTAATGAAATATTGAAAATATCAGTATTACCAGACATGCTGCGGACTACACGGTTTTATTTTGTTCTATGCCGGTTAATCGAACCAAACCTTTATCAAAGCGTTCCCCAAAATACCGGTTTAAAAAGAACGGTCTTTCGAACAAAAATGCAATTTCAAAGTTTTGCGCCAAGTACATGATAACTAGACAGCGGATTTCAGGTAGCGATTTAAATATTAATATGGATATGACTAGTGTAATTTTTTAAATACATGTCCTGTGGTTTATAATCTATTATTATTACCTACATCGCACACCACAAACTTCACTGAATAATTATATTAAATTAATGTTATTTTTTATTTTATAAATTAAAGTATTTTATTCTAAATAATGGACTTTCAATTTAAATATATATAAGAAGCGAATTATTTTCATTTTTATATTCTTTGAGGCATAATAGAATACTAATATAGGCATAATAAATATTTTTATTTATTATCATTATAATTTTTGCCCAATATTCACAAAAGCATCCAAAAAGGGTTTTACTTTTATGTTCCCATACATTTTTTCGTGTGTAGAAAAAATAATAAATATTGTATGCGAGTCATATTCATATTAATATTTAAATCGCTACCTGAAATCTGGTCTCTATCGATAACGTTATGAATTTTTAACTGGTATCCGTTACAAATATTTAACTAGATGGTAAGGTTCGGGATTTCACTAATTGTGAGAAGGAACCCTAAAGATATATAAAATGGCGAATCATAAGTAACACCGGTGGCTATTATAAAGTTTTTACTCTTATAGAGTATTTGTAAATGATGTGCTTACTGCTTTTACTCTTATAACAGCCTTGCTCAAGACATGTCAAAATTAATTAACCGCATTTTTAGTACAAAACCGTTGAAATACAAGGGCGCATTAATAATACAACACATTTTATATCACATTTCACCATGAAATTGGATTCCCACACAGTTTTCATAATAAATAAGCAAATAATTGTAATATGTAAAAGTTAACTTACCGTTTACTAACTTGCAAAATGGATGACTTGATGATGATGTACACATAAATCACTACGAAAAGCACAATAAACTTTTAAAACAGCATCCTGTTTCGCCGTTATGAGTTTTACTCCCTTATATCTGATGATCACAAAACGTGTACAAGAGCTATTGCCCTTATTAAAGCTTTGAATATGATTCTTACAAGTATAATTGCCTTTATTAAAGCTTTAAATATGATTCTTATTAGTACATTAGCCTTTTAAAAGCTTTTCTTTAGCTTTTCTTGCCATTATAAGGTTAACTTTCTTATTGCATGCCATAATAAAACACGTACAAGATAAGAAAGCTAATAATATAGCAACTACAAGGGGGATATAAGGTTTTTGGCCTTATAAGGTGTGCCCAAATGCCCTCTTGTAAAGGGTTTACAAGGTTATTATAAGAGTACTATTTTTGGCATTATAAGCCACTATAAGACTAATTTTTGTTAGTTGGGAAACGTTTGTTTTATTTACATTTTTCAAACATACATGTTTCATTTAATCTGCTATTTCGTGTAACTCTAAACATCTACATGTAAAGTACAGTGTAATCACGAAGGGCGAATCACAGAAGTTTAATAGATAATCAAACGAACTTACCTGTAAGTGATGTTCGATGACTATTAAACGATGTGATTCGCCCGAGTGATTACAACCCTCCCTGACCCGAACTGGTCAAGCTCCAGATTCTACCCAATTGGTCACGAAATAGCACACGTATTTGATGGCCTTTTTTATAAGAAACGTGTATGAAATACCCCCAATTTAGGCGAGATATTTTTTTGTTAAAAATGTTACTCTAAAATTGTGTACGATGGCAGCACATTCGCGTGCTACTACATGTAAAGTACAGTGTAATCACTCGGGCGAATCACATCGTTTAATAGTCATCGAACATCACTTACAGGTAAGTTCGTTTGATTATCTATTATTACGTAAGTGGTACCTACATACATGACTATTATTTCTTCACACTGTGCATTGGTTACTAAATTGAGGAAGGTGTACAAGCGGTTTAATTGTTAGTTTAAGTGATTATTTATTTATTTGCACTCTTTTTATTTTCTAATTATACTTAATGCCAGTTTGTTATAGTTGTTATTTGTAATTCCACTTTTATCTCATATTTCTGAATTGGTTTACAATTAACAAAAAAATATAGCTCTAAATAACTTATTACACGCAATGTATACGTTTATTCTCTAAGAGTATTTATTTAAAAAGACTATAGTATTAATATGAATATTTTCATTACAGAAGGGTACGAACTCTTGTGTCTATATGTGACATTATCTGAGTAAAGGGACCGTATCGATGGCGCTTACGGCGTTATGAGCGATGTTTGCGTACAAATACGACGCCGCGGGACGTAAGCGCCATCGACAATTATTTATTTATTTATTTATTTGAAAACATATTTCAAGCGCCATCGACAATAAGGTCCCTTTACGCAGATAAAGTCACATCATTATTGATTATATTTTCTATACAAATATGTTTTTACTCAATGTACTTTAGCTGCTGCAGACACTTCTAACCTAATGAAGAACATTAATTAGCAGTCAGATTCTGTTTTATTCTTGTTTTGAAATAATAAATTCAGAATCGGCCTCATTCTTGGTAACAATTTTTTACAATTCAATTTCATACGGAGACTTTTATATAGTGTAAAACTTTGTGCTTAAGTTTTAAAATACCTGTTTGAACAACCTCAAAAATTACTGTTGTGTAATTATTAATTTATAATTTAGTGTTATTACATAATTGTTTTATAGTATTCTGATGAAAACAATGCATTTATTTGTAAGCGAAATTGTATATAGTATTCGAATAAACTGTGATATTTAATAAACATTTTTAAGAAGCTGTAATGTTGGTTTACTTTTTCTACCTGAATGATACAAAACAGAAGGGAATTTAATTTAGAGTACCATTAAAGCTATATCCGACCACCCACTGAAAGTGATGTATCAAAACCTTTTAAGATCGTATAAGAGCCAGGCGTGGTATTTTTATAGTGTTCGACTTATGGCTGGCGTCTTGCTTTGCTTTCAAGTAAGTACCCTATAACCAATCAAGATAAAGATTTCAATTGCAATGTCTGTTGAACTTGAAACGATGATGAATTTTAATAACCTTTAGGTACTCAGAATAAAATAGGTAGGTACACAGAGTGCTGCCATAGAGAGAGAGCATTTTGAAATTAACATTATGGGATTGTGTAACTTATGATTATGATAGATATCGGTACTTATTTTAGATTTTTATGTCTAGGAAGAAGTCGCTGAGTAAATTCTAGTTTGGAAGAACTATTACATCCTTGTAATTACAAGAATTATAATTACACTTCAAAATATAGTTAGTGTACCAAATGCTAACAATAACATGCGTAATATTTGACGAAGAAACTATTTAGTGTAGCTAAAATAGTTAGTGTTTCTTGCAGTAGATTCCGCTGACAAGACCTCATCAAAATGAATCAATCGAGGGAAGTATTTGAAAATAGTAATTCTACAATAATATGCCCAGTTATTTACAATTAATGTAAGCTCGTAGTTACTTAACCCTTTCGCTGATAGTGCTCCGCCTGTCGACGGACTGTCATTGAAAATACATATACGGGTTTTATGTTCTTTCTGTTCTGTGGCAGTAGTTCGGCTGTCGACGTAGTCTCAGAGAATGGGTCGTGTCGCAATCGTATCGTCCATTCTAACCCTGATTTATTTGAAATAACAAATTAGAGTTATTCCTGTATCAGGCCATTAGTCAAACTCGAGAGTAAATCACGAGTTCAAAGATGGCGGCTCGCGTTTGTCACTCGAGCTCGAGATCCGTTAATTGGGACTTGTTTGGATGTAACAAGGAACGGGTTGACCGTGAGCTTTAATGGCATAAAAAGGCCGGTTCACACGTATTAAGTTGTCAAGTAATTAACTAAATTTTAAGCGACTTAAAGCGTGTAAACAATCAATTTAGTAATAAGTTACAAGTTAATATTTAGCGTGCACTTAAAGGCTGGTTCACACGTATTAAGTTGTCAAGTGATTAACTAAATTTTAACTTAATTTTAAGCGACTTAATTTTAAGTAAGCGTTTACACGTCGTATACAACTTTGCTCTTTAGTCATCCCGAAATGGACGATCAACAGCGCGTTCAAGTCATTAATTCAGTACCTAATTAAATTCCTATTCAGCGAGGTTTTTTAGATGAACTGAAGGATGAAATAAATAGTGAAACGAGAGCATCCACGAGACTGTGGGTGAGAAACTGGATAAGCAGAAGAAATGAATATGTATATTCAATAAACTTCACTGTAGTGTCTTCCGACCACAGATGTCATATATACCATAGATCAAGCAAACGTATCTACTTAGCGTGTCAAATGAACTCAGTGAAATCCACTGAGTTGTCCGTCTTTAATCGCAGCTTGCAGCTTTCGGGCGTCAATTTTTGTAAGTTGAAGTCAATCAAAACATAAAAAATGCCTCGTTACGTGATATTCAATTGCAACAACACAAAAATTATGAACAATCAAGAGCCTGAGACATATTTAAAATTACAGGCAAGAAACAACTTCAGTACAAAATTTGACACGCTCGGCCCCTATACAAATAGATGAACTTGTTTCTTCTATATAAATAAAGTTCTGTGCTTCCGACCACTTCGACATTTTTCAAAAAAGATAATTAACTCACGAACATCTTTACGATCGCAACCGCTCCGCCAAACTTATAAAGTTAACTAATATTTAACTAAATTGTGCCTGTCCAAACTTGTTAAGTGGTAATTCACGCCCACCCACTTAACCGAAAAATAGACAAAATTCTAATTTACTTGCTTAAGTGCACGCTAAATATTAACTTGTAACTTATTACTAAATTGATTGTTTACACGCTTTAAGTCGCTAAAAATTAACTTGAAATTTAGTTAATTACTTGACAACTTAATACGTGTGAACCGGCCATAAGCACGTAAATTAGAATTTTGTCTATTTTTCGGTTAAGTAGGTGGGCGTGAACTACCACTTGATACGTTTGGACAGGCATGATTTAGTTAAATATTAGTTAATTGTATAAGTTTGGCGGAGCGGTTGCGATCGTATGTTCGTGAGTTATCTTTTTTGAAAAATGTCGAAGTGGTCGGAAGACACTACAGTGAAGTTTATTGAAGAATAATTATGTTAAACAAAGTTGCACTAGCGCCATATTCATTCCTTCTGCTTATCCAGTTTCTCACCCAGTCTTGTGGGTACTCTCGTTTCCCTGTCTATTTCATCCTTCAGTTCGTCTAAAACCTCGCTGAATACGAATGTAATTACTGAATGAATGACTTGAACGCGCTGTTGATCGTCCATTTCAGCATGACTAAAGAGCTTAGCTGTTTACGACGTGTAAACGCTTACTTAAAATTAAGTCGCTTAAAATTAAGTTAAAATTTAGTTAATTACTTGACAACTTAGTACGTGTGAACCGGCCTTAAGTGGGAATTAGTATTAGTTAAATAAGTGGCAAAATATTATAATAGGAATACAGTTTTATGCTCTCGCACCATATTGTTATATTTTACTTATTGTCCGATTGACGAAAAGGTACGGCTTCATTTTTTCTTTGGTAATAAATGTAAGGTATGCTCATCAATAGAAATCGAAATGAAGCCTGTATGTAGTTACATTTCACGTTCCAGAACGCCAAATTTTATATTTTAGTCGCTTAACGCTGTATTGTGCAATTCACTTTAATCTCGAAAGCTTGACTAAGTTACGTACCTACACGTACAACATACATACCTAACTCAAAGAGTAAGTAATTAAGTATCTCGATAATACTTTAATACTAGTAGTGGTTTTCTGTAAAACAGGAGCAAGTACCTTCAGGCTTCAACTATTCCAGAGAATCTAGTCAAATATGAGCAAGATATTTCACTATGCGATACCTCTAATAATGATAAGATAATGACTCCATCTATAGCGGTTCGTCTGCTCATAAATTTGCGCCTTGCGAGATAAGACGGGCTATGGTCGGTCCACAATTGAGCAAGCTCAAACATGGCAATCATGGCATACTATGGTAACGAGATAAACGTATATTACATCATCATCCTCCTTGCGTTATCCAAGCATTTGCCGCGGCTCACGGGAGCCTGGGGTCGCTTTGACAACTAATCCCAACGAAAGCGGCTGCCATCTGATCTTCCAACCCTTAGGGTTATTATTAGGCTTTATTGGGTTGGGACTAATCCAGTTTCCTCACGATGTGTTCCTTCACCGAAAAGCGACTGGAGACTGGCAAATGTCAAATGACATTTCTGACGTAAGTTCCAAAAACACTCGTTGGTAAACGGACATTGCATAACCTTAACAAATTGATATTTTGATACAGTTGAGGTCATAAATACCTTACGTTACTTCACCTTACTCTTAATCCATTGCATTATGGTAAACAGATGTATAAATAATAAATGTATAAACAAGCACGACTAATTTACTTACGCTTTAGGAGATAGGTTTATATAATTATATTTGTTCTTGATTAGGCGTTGCGTATAGGTGAGAAGGTCAACTTTCTTGGATGGTGAAATAAAATTCCAAAATTACGTGCTTTTTCTTGTAATTCTAAATGCTTAATTTAATCTACGTGTACATATATCGAGGATAGATGGGTAGCAGGGGACAATATTTCGTGACGTAGGATGACGTCGGCGTATATCGCGCTCCTTATTGGCCGCGATAGGTATCACGCGACATGTGTGGTTACATCGCTTGGACCAGAGATGGCGTTATGAGTCTCGTACGGAACATATTTTCAGAAAGGAGACTAGGTACTTTTAAGAGCTCTCCTTTATTTACGTTCTTATATTACTCCTAACAACTAATTGTCCATCTTAGGCTATAGTTTTCACTTTCCACGCCAAATTGCCATTTAGTTCACCATTTTGTTCATAAATCATAATTAAATACGGAACCCTAAAAAGGAAGTATACAACAGTGGCACTGGAACTTGAGTAGTTTCATGTGCTCTGCCTACCCCTTCATGGGATACAGGCGTGATTGTATGTATGTATGTATGTATGTAGTATACAACAGATGTCTTTAGTTACTAATAACCTAAATTGGATTTAGGTACATGTAATTTGAGTCTGTAGTGGAGTAGTAACTCTTAATCATTTAATCACTTTAATCACTTGTACAGATGAGGAGCCCCCCAGCATTTAACCACACAGGACGGAAGCTACCAATCAATGAAGGTTTATTAAAGTATCTCTAATTTATTAACTTGTTGAGGTATAAACAGAACAGATTTATAATGTCATAATCAACTTCCTAATGGTTTATCGGAGACTTTAAATTAAGTTTTATTTCAGTAATGGAATTTCTAATCTAGTATTAAATTACACAACATATTATTACATTAAATATAACCAAATAACAAAACTATTTTGACATTAGATGGTTCCGCATTCTTTTGAAAATTATGACATCTATTTAGAAAATTTAATTATCACTAGACTGGCTATTCAGGTGTAAGGTGTAAGTATGAACTTATTGAAGTAGGTATAATGGGGTGTTTACATCCAAAAGTATTGTGTGTACCAGTGGTGGCTGGTGAAAATTTCTGCTAGGCAACACTGAGCAAAAAGAAACCTACCTTATCATTAGGTACTTTACTAGTAATACATTTTAGGCAAGCCGGTGGGAATCGACTTGTATAGACTAGTCGCTGCTGGTGTGTACTTAGAAATTATACAACAAATCTTATTTTCATTCAAAACCATTATATTAGCAAGGAAACGTAATATAATCTGAAATTTGTATCCTCACCGACATACCTCATCTCATAAGATGTGTCATTCCACTACGAGGCAAGCATCGGTTCTAAAATTCGCAGAATCTGGCTACATAATTCTGGTTGAACAGACGCGAGAGAGTCGAATTCACGGCACGGCCCAGTAGAACGGTCCAAACTCCGTACCAACTATCGGGATTTGAATCTAAGAATGCTTATAAGATGTTAAAGTAATCACGATACTTATCAAGCTGTCATTATCAAAAACGACCTTTTCAGTCGAATAAATGTCACGTCCGAGTCCGACACTGAGAAATCAGTATCGACCCAACTAGCAAAAGTCGCGCTTACAACGATCTCAAGACTAATTGTTTTTGGTTTTATATAGATTCTATATCATCGTAGAAGCCTGGATTTGGGCACAATTATAAGCGTATTTATTTTTATATCGTTCTAATATCACTTTTATTGAATACCGTTCGCTTTTACAGTAATCTTGCCAAACCTAATTTAAGCTTCCTTATTAGGCTAATATCGCTTTTACGTAAGTATCTTATAAGCCTGCATAGGCTTATTTTGGTCCAACATTAGACTCTTGTGAGTCTAAACAAGCTTATTTTGATTTTTGTATGACAACGTCATTTCACGGTTATGCGCTATGCTGAACTGCAGCGTGATAATATAAAAAAAATAATTGTTGTGACAAAATATATACCGAAGGTAAGACGAATTATCATTTAGTAATACTTATAATAACGTGTTTCTTATCCTTCCATGGTGCTTCTTCATATTGGCCGGTAAGTATTTGGAATATATAATTTACTGTAAAATAGACCCTGTTTTACACTTCAATTTTCATGCGCCCGCACAAATAATAGTATTTTGTATCCTCGTTAATTATTTTATTTCTTTATTTGTAGTAAAAAGACGCCATTGTCATAGTTGAATTTTCTCAGCGCGATATTAGACTATTGTATGATCATTTACTCTAATATTTAGCATTCTGAATACCAATGATACGGCCATATTTTTAATTTAGGGTTCCTTGCTTTACCTTTATAAAACCTCATTTTCTTAATGTTGACCTGATTTTATATCACTTAATTGACCCTATAAAAACAAGTATACTTAATGTTTTTACTTTTTATTTAAGTGACAAAGTTGGTGATGGGAAATGGTTGTATATATGGATATAGACCGTTACTTGACCAAGAAACTCTTCCGTATGTTGAAGAATATGATATGGCCTTGGAAAAAAACTCATTTCTTGTTGAGTGAAATATGTCCCGGATGTGGCCACTACAATAACGTAATGAATTATAAACCCAAACATTTAATTATGAATCGAAGAGACATAATAAAACTATTAAATTACAGTTTTTTTTGGTGTGACAATTGTTTGATATACACAATTTATGACCACTACATCGAGGACGAATGTGAACTTTGCAATAATAGCCAACCAATAGTAGCCTAGAGGTTAGTGACTCTGACTACGAAGTGGGAGGTCCTGAGTTCGATCCCCGGCCAGCAGTGTTGGCCGAACGTCAATGCCATTAACCATTAAAAATTACTCATTTTGAGATTTAGTCATGGTCCTCATGAACCCTGGTTGTACCTAGTGGAACTCAAGTTTAATGCAACATAAAAACAAGCCATTTTTGTCATTCGACTCGCCTTGATGAGTATTTGAGTGAGCACTACCTGAGACAGAGCTCGGGTTTGATGTATCATAGGCAAACGCTATTTTCGTCATCGGACTTGTCTTGATCTTAACTTAAGTAAACAAAGTAGAGCTGATGCTGAACCATAGCTGCACCCAGGGGAACTCGGGTTTGGTGCAACATAGGCAAACGCTGTTTTCTTCATCAGACTTGTCTTGAAGAGTACTTGGGTGAGCAGTATCCAAGGTAGAGCTGATGCTGAACCCTAGCTGCACCCAGGGGATCTCGGGTTTGCTGCAACATAGGCAAACGCTGCTTTCTTCATCAGACTTGTCTTGATGAGTACTTGGGTCAGCAGTATCCAAGGTAGAGCTGATGCGGAACCCTAGCTACACCCAGGGAAACTCGGGTTTGGTGCAACATAGGCAAATGCTGTTTTCGTCATCAGACTTGTCTTGATGAGTACTTGGGTAAGCAGTACCTGAGATAGAGCGGATGCTGAACCATGGCTGTGCCTAGGGAACTCGGGTTTGATGTAACATAGGCAAACGCAGTTTTCGTCATCAGACTTGTCTTGATGAGTACTTGGGTGAGCAGTACCTGAAATAAAGCTGATGCTGAACCCTGGCTGTGCCTAGGGAACTCGGATTTGAGGTAACATAAGCAAACGCTGTTTTAGTCATCGGACTTGTCTTGATGAGTACTTGGGTAAGCAGTAACCAACGTAGAGCTGGTGCTAAACCCTGGCTGCACCCAGGGGAACTCGGGTTTTGGAGCAACACAGGCAAACGCTGTTTTCTTCATCAGACTTGCCTTGATGAGTCGCACCGAACCAGAGTTCCTCTAGGCATAGCCAGAGTTCAGGCCGGGTCATTCAGCTGGGCCTCATTGACTCACTGAAGTTTGTTTTTATATGATTTATCATTTTTAAACGCTTGCAATTGATTAATTGCGAAATCAATGGTCAATGAAATCGATTAATGGCAATTAACGATTACGGCCCACACTGCGGCGGCCAGGACATATATTTGTGTGATGAACAGAAATATTTTTTCTTGGGTCTTGGATTTTTTCTATGTCTTAGAGTATTTATTTATCTATATAAATAAGTTTTTATATCAGTAGGTATTCAGTATGTTTATTGCTTTTATAGGTATATTCGCTTTAGCTATTAGGTAGCTTTGCTTAGTTTGGGACTAAGTCGATTTGTGTGAAATTTTCCCCAAATATCTATTTTAACTGTTTATTTATTTCATAGTATGTAATTGTTAATATGCGATTATTTTAGGAAAATTTAAAGAGAGTTGATCAAGAAAATACTGGTTATTAAAATCATACTAATTTTAATAAGCACTATTTTCTTGCTATTACAGATTTAAAGATAATCATGCCATTCAAGATTGTACAGACCATTGAAAAAGGAGCAGTCAGGCTAACAACAGTACCAGAGCAGTGGGAATGTAATGGCGTACTATATTGGCCTGAAAGAAAACACGAAAAACGTAGAAAGATTGAAAGTTCAATCCCGGATTATGATAAATGGTCAAAAATAAACTGCATTGTCAAACGCAGAAACATTCCGACATTTTATAAGGCAGAGGATGAAATCGATGCCATGAGTAACAATTCAGAAACTGAGACTGATATTGAAAATCAACCACCAAATAAAATAAAAAATATACCCCAAAAGACTTTTAATGATATGGCAGAAGTAAGTATAGTGAAAATAGGTATCTATTTTTATCTTATTTATATCTATGGTATTTTTGGAACTCGCAAGATTTTAAGGCATACGATGTATTTTCTATTTTCTTATATCATTTTACGTACTTAAGTCGTTTAAATTATATGTGATCGTCCATAAGTAAGGGCCCTTATGGCTATTGCCATAAGGGCCCTTTACTTATGGACGATCACAAATATCCTACCTATTGCTCCAATATGAACTAGAGTAAACTAAAAAAAAACATATTTATCATTCGTAGACTCAGACTTGTAAAAGTGCTCTTTTGTAGCCTTTTAATTTTCAGAATAAAAGGCATTTATTCCATGTAAATATGTATTTTGTGTACTCTATTAATAATTCTGTATCACGATGATTCGTTGGGTATATGATACAATTATTCTATATATTGTATTTATGGCCAACATTATAGTGGAAATCGAACATATATTAATTTTGCTCGACCATAACTGATATGTTATTATTATTTTCAGGCGGCTTTAATCTCACGAAACACAAACCAATCTACAGATCATAATCAATTTATTGCACCAAGAAAACGTCCCATTAATTCTGACCCACTGGTAAGATTATTACGTTATTTTATCAGATATCCGGAACACATTAGCACGGACCTTGCTCTGATAGAGGTTCGTTGGGCTGCGCATGATTCTATTAACAGTGCTGTATCATGACTCGTCGCAAGTCATACAACTGTTCTATATGTCGACACGCAAGCAATATTCGTAATAAACACGAATAAAATAGTTTAAAGGTTACATGCAATTTATTTAAGCAGTAAAGGGAAGAAAGTTTTCCCTGGAACCGTGACGTAGACAGACGCATCTCAAAGACTAATAGTAGCCAATTAACTGATTAATCGAATACCTTAGTGACATCGCATGTCACCTAGCGATGATCCCTATGCCAAAATTGTAGTAAAGTCTAGTCAACAATTAGGTGCAGTCAATAACACAGCTGTGAATTCAGAAAAAGTGCCAAAAATATGTATACAGAACTTCATTACCTGATTAAGGTGTGTAATTGTGTATACATATTTTTGGCACTTTGTATGCACAGAGCTGTGTTGTTGACTGTAGTTGTTAGTTACTCTCCGATATATATATATAAATATATGTGTATATTTTTAAAATGGGTAAAAATATCCTTAAAGTATAAGGAGAAGGGACACTTTAGGGATATTTTTACTATAATAAATATAAATATCCCTAAAGTGTCCCTTCTCCTTATACTTGAAAGATATTTTTCCTGTATATATATATATATTTATTTTAGTTTTTTTCTGTATATATGTATTTGTATATATACAGAAAAAAACTAAAATGAGTAAAATTATCCCTAAAGTGTCCCTTCTCCTTATACTTTAAGGATATTTTTACCCATTTAAAAAAAATTCTCGACCATACTGATATGTTAAATATTATTTTCAGGCGATTTCAACCTCCAGTATATCCTTATCACTGAACAATACAAAACCCATGGATCACAATCAAATCCCTGATGCTCCCCAGGTAAGTTTACACATGGAACGCACAGCACGGATCCTGCCCTGTTAGAGGATCGTAAGACTGCGGCCGCGCATGAGAATTAATCTTCTATTCCTATATCAATAACTATATTTTCTTAGGATAATTATATTTATAATATTATACATTTTTTGCAGAATATCAATCAAGACTCTTCCGCAGCAGAAGCAAATGATCTTCCAATGGATTTAGACATTGCTGATTTACTTGGACCAGTTGTATTGCAGGGAGCACACAAAGAAAATGAACATATTAAAACAGTTCTAGTTACACAAACAGACACGGAATCCGAATCCATTTTAAATGAGATTAAATCCTTAAAGAACGATATAAAAACAGTTAAGAAAAATTTAGAAACAGTTGCTGAAAATCAAGGAGTATTGGCTAACAATCAAAGTACTATTATTGCACAAATCTCAGAACTTTCTACTAAATTAGAAGAATTTATAAAGCTATCCCTTAATAAAAAAAAAACCACATCTGGCATCGTGAAAATATGTGATATAGAAGATTTTAAAGAAATTGAACGAAAACTCGATCAACCTGAATGTAGAGATGAACTGTACAGACAATATTCTGTTATCTTAAGTCAAGGTATAGGAAAAGGGAGAAGTAATGCATACATCCTTGTTGATGTTATGTTCGACCGTAAATTTTTAGATACCTGTTCGTGGACAGGCCTTTCAAAGGGTGAAGCCGCAAAAATTTGTTTCAAAGGTTTTACAAAAACTATAAACTTCTTCTTTGACATTGTCCACGAATCAGATAAAAATTTTACTCGAGCACAACTAACACTGTTTTTTAAAACAGTTTTGCGAAACTCAAAATATCGGTCTCAGACGAAAAATCTCAGGATGTCTGCTCAGAGACATAAACAAAAACGTAAACTGAAGGCAAATAAAAGTCTTCCACCCTCAACGCCAGATAATTTGGAGAATGCCTCCTCGGATCAAGCTCAAAGAGAATTGCCAGATTTGGAAGACGAGACAAACCAGTCACGTAACATACCCTTATTACAAGAGAACCAACCAAGCAAATCTGCAGATGGTGATGACGAGTAGTGCTATAATATACTTAGTAATTTAACTAATGTACGCAATTCTGTGAATTTAAAGATTAGGTCAGTTATTAAATTTTGTAATTAAGTTATTATCAGTGATCGGAACTATGGGAGCAAAACTTTAACAAAACTTGCTAAGTGGACATTTTAAAGTACTTACAGCCATTAAAATATTAATATCCTTGTAGTAATGTATTAGACATCTTGGATTCAGGTATAGAACCAATTAACACTGATCTGAAAATAATCTTGGTTTTATTTTAAATTTATATCAGGTCTAAGGTTTTGTTAAAGTTTTGCTACCATAGTTCCGATCACTGGATATTATTCTCAGTTCCTGGACAGGGTGATTTCTATTCTTCCTTGACACCATTTATACGTGTGATCAAGATAGCAAACAAATTTCCCTATGAATCAACTTTTTCATAATTAAGTAGTTCTTTAATGTTCCATATACTAAATTAATAGAGTCGAAAGTAGTGTCCAGTGGGTGTAAAAATGTTGTTTCTTTGAAAAGTTATTACTTTCATAAACACAATCATAAGCACTTTGGTACAAGGACAGAATAAAATTACCGTAACAGTTTAAATAAATAAATTACCTACCTCATAATCTTTGTCAACTTGGGAGTTTGAAAATGCTTCTACTTAGAAATATACAGTGTGGAAAGATAAGTCGGGTCATGGGGGCAACTACCTTAAATCCTTAAGCTAAATCATGTTACGGACGAGTTATACGAGTTTTGGAAAATGTTTGAATGTTGTTTTATTTCTTTAAAAAAATAAAAGAATTTCTTCTTTAATTAAAAATAGCCAGGTTTTGATTCAAGTTAATTTACCTCCAGGGCCCGACTTATCTTTCCACTCTGTATATATTTCAAGATTTCTACGTGATTCATAGTTTCTACGTGATATGTTTAGTAAT